>NW_028227265.1:113661973-114261973 GCF_978045245.1 Mus caroli | reverse complement strand
AAAGCAATGTGACACCGTTGTCACCAACCCACAAATTTACACTTTTTAATTGACACTTTTTTATAGGTGACATTGGATAAATTAAACAGACTCCTGTTTTTTTACTTACGCCTGAAATTTGACCAAATAGTGAAGAAATGATCTCAGGGCTCTCTGCTACACAGTATTGTAAAAAGCAACACAGTAAAGGCGCCCAAGCCACTGCTACAGTCCCCAAGGCTAGAGTTTCCCCTGAGTTTCCCCAACGGTCTTTAACAGCCCTCACTCTGGTGCCATGAGATCATGTACAGACACCTCACGGTCCTTGATGGCCCAGGAACGGCACAAAGATGGGAGTTTTTTTTCACAGTCCTGGGAAATGAAGACACAGTTCCTTCTCAAAACGCAGGTTCTCAGGGAGACCAATAGAAAGACCCCATAAAGCAAGCAACAGAACTGGAGAAGGGGTTTGCCCATAGTTTGTTTGGTTTCCGTCACAGCCATTACAAAGTCGATGGCAGCGTCTCTCCCTATTTAGGTGCAAACCGCCACTCTGAGTTGCAAAAGGTTGCAGGTTTTCATCACATTTGTTTCGTTCTCTGGTCATTGGAGAACACTGTGCAATAGTGGAAATAGCCGATTGGTCTGTACACGGTGTGTAAGGAAGTACACGGGCGCAGTTGAATACTGTGCATTCAAGAGTGCGCTCACGATTGTAGTAACACATTTCCAATAACTTATAGCTGAAAGCTTTCTCTGGCTTAGTTTGACTTGGGTTTGAAATAAGCAGCCAGCTTGCTTCCTCCTCTTGTGTAAACTCATGGTAACACCGAGTCCTGATTCTAGGCTACAAATAAACCATTCTCGTGTGGAGAAGGAATTAGCTGACGTGTCAGCTCACCCGGAGCCAAGGTCTTGTTGAGAGACCTAATTAAGACGTTCTGTGGTAAGGTGCTGAAGAGGGCTTTGGGTGTGTTTCAGTCAGTTTGCTTTCAGAGCTAAGGCTCCTCACACTCTTCTAACCTCTGGTTTCTGGTAGCTTGACACACAGTGGAGATTCTGAGCTAACAACAGGCCTGGTGCCATCTGCCACTAGGTGGCGCTCGCGCACCTCCCCTCTTGTTTCCCCTTCTAACTCAACTGAGGAGACCCAGGGCCTCTGAAGTGTAAGCTTGAGGGGCTATGTATGCTCAGAAATACCTGCGTGGATGGCACAAACGTCTTGCTAAAAGCTAAGCACTTGCAGGACAATTTGCATTTTTCCAGCAAGTTGCCAGCCTTCTCTTGTTGGGATCTGGCTCTAAAGGTCCATGAAGATAAATAAATGCTAGAATGTTAACATCCATTTTCCATAAAAATGAATGTGAGGGATTTCTACCTCCAACAGCAATCTACCTGACAGTCAAAGTCAGCAATGAGACAATCACCCAGTTACTTTAACACCAAACTAAACTTAGTGTTCATGAGCTAGACCCCTTACTGGCTATGTACAGCAGAGTCCGAAGGCCCAGGTTTTACCAGAGCCAGGTTTACATTAAGAAAAACAGTCTGGAAGCATAGCACTTACCTTTAATCCCAGAACTCCAAGACAAACGCATAGATCTCTATGAGTTTCAGTTTCAGGCCAGCCTGGAGTTTCAGGCCAACCAGGGCTACATAGCAAGACCCAAGAGGGAGGGAGGGAGGGAGGGAGACAGACAGACAGACAGTCTTGTTATGTCTTTGCAGACAGTGGGATGTTATCCAACACAAAGAGGAATGGGACCATCAAGCCACAAAAAGACATGGTAGAAGTGGACCGGCCAATCACCAAAGGAAGCAAGCCATAGGAAAGGCCTTCTGCTGCATAATTTCATTAGACATTCTAAGAAAGACAGGGACCAGTCCAGTGCCTGCAGAATGCAACACACCACCTTCTAGGCAGGGTGTGTGTGTGATCACACAATAGGGAAAGCATCTCATGCTGTATTTGTGCAAAGCCTCGGGTTTATAATACCGAGAGTGACCAACACTACTGAAAACAGTGATTCTGAGATACTGTTGTGTCCATAGACTGTGGCCCTCAGATGGAGATGTTCATATCCACAGAAGCTGTGTGTACAAAAGAAGAGGATTTACCTGTGCCCTTTGCATCTTTGGTCTAATTTTTCCATGAATCTAAAATTACCGTAAATAACAAACTGTAACTTTTAAGAAACTTCCTAATTAAGCTTTCTCAGCCATATCACACACCTGCTCTTGTCCACTGAAGTGTGTGAGTGGGTGTCTTTGTGTGGGAGCGCTGGGCATGCCGTCCAGACAGAGGCCATTCTTACTACTTTTGGTTAGAGGGAGATTCCCATAGAAAAGTTGATTCACATATTGGAGACAGAACAATGAGCTCCAGGGTAATGCATGGAACCCCAAGAATAGACTTCAGCAGATACCTGCATGCAGAGCCAACTCACTCAGGCTTGGCTCCAGACAAGCCCACATGCTTAGAGCTAACATGAACCATGAGGGTTGGAGACAACGCTGTGTCGTGTGTATACATAGATGAGCCTCATTGTCCTCAACAATGGTACATACAAGAGGGAACAAAAAGCCCCTATGTGTGTGCATCTATGTCCCTTTGGGCTCAATCAGGACACCCCAAACATGGGTTTATTTGAAAAGAAGTCAGGGTAAGTGGGGTCAAAATGATAAAAGCACCTGAGACACCACACAGAACATCTCCCTACATCTAGTCCTGTGAGCCCACACATCACACCGAGGTTTGCTGGCCTGGGCTCACCATCCTACTCTGACCCTGACAAGGTCTGTAACTTCAGCAAGGTTAACATTTCTGTGTGAAACTTCCCTTCCTCTAAGCTGGGATGATCATGACAGACACTGTCTTAGGACCATCCAAGATCCATGTCAGCTTTTTAGTGACGTCTTTACTTGGCCCAGATTGAGACTACATTGTGAATGACCAGTGTCCCTCTCAGGCAGTAGGAAGGCCTCCCTCTGAGAGAGCTATGTGAGCTGTGAGTGCATTGGCTTCACCATGACATTTAAACATATATCCAGGACTGGAGATGTGGCTCAATTGATTGACTCCTTGCCTAACATTCACAAAGCTGTAGGTTTGAGCCATGGGGACTGCATGATCCTAGAACTTAAGTGAAGATGGGAGGATCTGAATTTCAAGGTCATCCTTAGCTACATAGCTTGGGCTGAATGAGACCCTATCAGTTGGGGAAGGGAAAGAGAAGGGAGATGGGGAGGAGATGGGAGGGGGAGGAGTGGGGGAAGAAAGACAGAAATAAACACACACACACACACTCACAAGCACACTCACACATACACACAAGTCCTGTGTCTGCACACACGCAATCAGTATCCAGAGTACCCCCTTTCTGTCCTTTGCCCCTGACTAGGACAAGCCAAGCCTCCCTCAGTCTCAGGGAGGCCTCCTTTCCATTACTGTAGCCAGAACACCTAGACATTCCCCACATGAGGTTGAGGTCTCTGGACTGAAGGTAAACAAAAGGAGCCTAGAACTTTCTTCAGCGAAAATCGAAAAAGCTATGGTTTCTTCAGAGAGTTCCTGACGTGCTTTTTCTTGTTTTCCTTCCTGGTTTGGGGGCAGGAGGAATGAAACATGGCCTCCCCATGATCTCAGGGCAGTCACCAGTCAACTATGATATATTTACTGAGAAATTTTTAATAAATAAACCACAGCCTTGAACCCATGTGGCCTTATAAACCAGCCAGTTCTCATGGGGCGAGTTCGGGGGCTTTTATGAAGCAGTACTCCGTTCTCATGAGAATTTTATTAGGAACTGGAGACTTGAAATGCATGGAGCAGGAAATTTATGAGGCTGTATCGGAGCTCTTCCTTTCATTTTGTCATCCGGGTTAATTTACTTTGCCATCCTATGCTGATTTACTTTTGTAAGTTTCAGTCCTGAACACCGTCCCGGGTTTCTCAGCAAATTTAAGCCAGCTAATTGATTTCTTGAACTTTCTACTTTCCATTTCTTACCCTCAGAGTCAGATGGATAATTATTGATAGTTTATAAAAGAAAGTTCTCGGAGTCTATGGGAAACACAAATGACTAGACAAAAATATGGCCTCGGCAGGTCTTCCCAAACATCCAAGGGATAAACAAGAACCATGGTGGGAAATGTTTCTCTACAACCGCAGACAACCCTTCACATCCCTAACTATTCTACTTGATCGTTTCTTCAATTACTGTGTTAATTGTGTTTTTGCGAAAGTACCCAGTTAAAAAATCTCACTCGCTCCCCCTCCTCTCCAAAATCCCTATTGTTTATCATCTTGTAGCCCAACTTGGAAACAGCCCAAACCCAGAATAGATGTTTGTCCTGCTGAAGTGTAGAGGAAGTGTCCCAACACGTTTCTGCTCTGGGCCTGTTCCAGTATTTCAGAGACCTCCCTGTTAATGGTGTGAGGGACGACGCCAGGCCAGCTTGGCCTTGGCTGAAGTCTTTAAGTGTGAGTGACACAAGAACCAGTTCTCTATTAACTATCTGACCCCTGGTCATTGTTTGCACCTGATTCCTGGGTAGCATGAACACCAAAGGTGGCATTTCCCAGTTTCTGTATTTGTTCTTTGGCTGTAATGGTGTTTTTCCAACCAGATCCTTGCTTTGAGTTCAAGAAGTTGCTACAGTGACCTGGCTGGATTATTTTAATGTCTTCTAGCCAGTGCTCCAATGCTTAGACATAGATTTTAGAAAAGAAATTATGTATGTATGTATATATGTAGGTACACACACATATATCATATAGTTAATATTGTCAGTGTGGTAGGATCTAGAATTCTCTAGGAGACGAACCTCTGGGCAGGTCTTTGAGAGAGTTTCTATAATGAGAATACCCATTATAAATGCAGCAATGCCAGCATCCCGTGGGCTGAGGTCCCTGACTGAATGAAGGAGCACCTGAGCCGAGTGTCATCCTTCAACTGTGCTTCCTGATGGCAGATGCCATATGGCCAGCCACTTCAAGGTCCTGCTGCTATGCTTTCCCCATAGTGATGGGCTGTACCACCCCTGCAAGTCAACACAAGCCCTTCCATGCCTACATCTTCTCACCAGGTATCTTGTCTTATCAACGAGGAAAGGATCTAATTCAATCTTCTTTTTTTTTTTTTTTTTGGTTTTTCGAGACAGGGTTTCTCTGTGTAGCCCTGGCTATCCTGGCACTCACTTTGTAGACCAGGCTGGCCTCGAACTCAGAAATCCACCTGCCTCTGCCTCCCGAGTGCTGGGATTAAAGGCGTGCGCCACCACGCCCGGCTCTAATTCAATCTTCTTAAGAGAAGTTTGGGCTGGAGAGATGGTTCAGTGGTTAAGAGCACTGGTTGCTCTTCTAGAGGTCCTGAGTTCAATTCCCAGCAACTACATGGTGGCTCACAACCATCTATAATGGGGATATGACGCCCTCTTCTGGTGTGTCTGAAGACAGTGACACACCTGACACTCACATACATTAAATAAATAAAAGTCTTTTTTAAAAAATTAAAAGAGAGGCTTTCAAGAAGGCACGCATAGTGCTGAGTTTTGGGGCCCTCCTGGAGGGGCCCTCATGGAGAGCACCATTGTATTGGAGAGATGCTTTGAGAGACAATTAAACCTACGAGAAGACACTCCTAACCACAGGACAACAGGAAAAAAAGTGAAAGAGACAACGGGGGTATGCCTTGACACGTCTCTTAGAACAGGCAAATCCAGAACACAGAAAGCACTGGGTAGTGCAGTCTTGGACACTCTCACATTGGAGGTAGGAGAGCAAAATGAAGCAGACTCTTTGGAAGATGGGTTGGCAATTTCTCATACAACTAGGCACTTGTCAGCTTCAGGACCTGCACTTGCTTTTCTGGACGTTTACCCAAAGGAATTGAGAACTACTGTGTACACGAAAAACCTACACACAGGGATAGAGTTACAGTTCAGTAATGAAGTGTTTTCCTAGCATGTGCAAGGCCCTGCAATTCCTTGCACCCCACAAATATACATGTGCATATACATATGTATCATATACATATTCATATATATCATATACATCACATACACATATATCACATACGCATATACATCATATACATATATACATTATATACATATATACATCAAATACATATACATCATATACATATTCGTATACATCATATACATATTCATGTATATCATGTACTATATATATGATATTCATATAACATATACTATACATCATATATACATCATATACATATACATCACATATATATAAATCATATATACATATACATCATGTACAGGTACACAGAGGAAGGGGGAACTATATGGAGTGAACTTAAAGCATATGAACAGAGAATCTCAAAAGGATGCATGCCTATCCATTATGATTTCAAGGACCTAACACTGAAAATGCAAAACTACTGACACCGTGGAAAGCCGGTGGTTGCCAAATGGTTCAGGCAAAGTCATGAGCAGACAGATCAGAGTGAGTTTGGGAGCAGACACGCCTGTCTCCAGCACTCTGGTGGGTAGTGTCACACACTTGTCTAAAGGCAGAGAAAACATGCAATGCTACAAATGAGCTGGGGTAGGCACTGGGCTCTGGATGACAGTGATGTTAGTGTAGCTCAAGGATGATGACAAACACACCCCTCTGGTGTGGTGGGATGCTGAGAGTGCAAAGGCTTGTGGGTCAGGAGGGGGACCCGTGGAGTATCAGAGAAATGTGTGGTTTCTGCTCAATTATGCCATGAGCCTAAAATGTATTTGTTTACAGCCCCTGAAAGAATAAAAACTCGCTGGGCGTGGTGGTGCACACCTTTAATCCCAGCACTCGGGAGGCAGAGGCAGGCGGATTTCTGAGTTCGAGGCCAGCCTGGTCTACAAAGTGAGTGCCAGGACAGCCAGTGCTACACAGAGAAACCCTGTCTCGAAAAACCAAAAAAAAAAAAAAAAAAAAAAAAAGAATAAAAACTCAAAGCAATAACCACAAGAGACAACCTGTGTTTAGGAAACACGCCCCAGATCTTCTGGATTAGAGAACTCTGCCACAGGGTGAGTCACTGTAACAAGCATAAAGGCGAATCAATCCCATCGTCCCATTGGTGCTGAGCACACACTCTACCCCACAGAAGAAAGTGTGTTGCTAATAAGATTGAGGACAACATGGAAGGTTTTCTGGAGGAGGTGGCTTAGCCGGGACTGAAAGAGAGTGAGTGCACATGTTTGACTCCTGGTAGGATAGTGAGAACATAGCAGAGGCATGAATTCACGTCTCTTTGCTGGGGATTTTGACTCTGAGTCTTCCCACAGCTGACCTCCTATTCCTGAGAAGTTAACAAATTGGTTTTCTTCTACCTCTGCATTTTGATGGCAAGTCAAAGAAAGCATGCACTGAATGAAAACCAGCCCAACTGAGCACAGCAAACCCACATTCCCAGAAAGCACTTACTCAAACAGCCTTCCTCTCGGTGGGCAAGAACCCGAGTGGTAGGTTTCAACATTCCACGGGGCCAATTAGTTCAGCCTCTGAGGGGCTTCTGGAAACAATAGACAGGTCTGGCAAGGTCTCTTCCAATGCTGGAACATTTCCAGCTACCACACACAGGCCTGGGAAAAAAAAAACCTCGGTCCCCTGGGACAAGCCCCACAGGGCAATACCCTCCCCATTTGAGGCAGGAAGTCGTGGGCAGCCCCAGAGTAAGAATGCCCTAGAATAAACATAGTCCAGGGACTCGGGTTTAGCTCATAACCCTCGCGGCATCACAACGCCCCATTGGGTGGATTAAGCCAATCCTGAGAGAAAGGATGAAATTTACCCTCACATAGGAGATTTCAAACGGGCACCCACTGGGTAGAGCTGGAGCCTACCAGCCCTCATAGACAGGTCTCACATAATTCAAGGAACCTGATTCATTGTCCCATGTAATGGACTGATTTGTATGATGCTCTTCAAATCCTTTCATTGAAACTCTTACTCCCCGTGAGTCGTCTTTGGGTAGCAGACCCTTGGGAGGTAATTGCATCATAAGGGTGGGGCTCTTGTGAACAGGCTTACTTACTGCCCTTATAAAAGGCTTGGAGAGCTACCTTGCCTCTCATGAAAATATATCCCATGGTACAGGTCTTCATCAGACTAAGGCTGGGTCTGAAAGACCTTGACCTTGGTCTTCATAGTTTACAAGCTACTGACCTCTAGCACAGCATCTGAATGGACCAAGACACTCTCTCAATCTCCTGCTCTTATTGGAGCTTAGCTTGTTGAATGTTGCCCAAAGTAGATGCTTTTGTCTTGTAGACAAAGAACTCTGAAACGTTTAGATAGACTGCAGAGTTAGAGACAAGGGATGAGCCATTATGGACTTTCTTCAAAAAAACAAAATAAAACAAAAACAAAAAAGAAAGAAAGAAAAAAATTGATGAGTCAGGCAAGCAGAACCAAGCATCACCGTCCTAAGATGACCCGGATGTTCTAGACCTCTGTGAACCTCTCCAGTCTCTGCCAGGACTTCACTTGAGAACATTGCCCAGAATGTGGGAGGCACAGGTCAGAGTCAACGTGCCTGGAATCTCTGAGCATGATCAAAATAGAAACCAGCTTCGCCTTTGAGTTACAGCAGAAAAGCGGCTGGAGGCCAGCTGGCTGGTAGAGCTCTCCATTGCTGAAAGAGAACCTATCTTTTTAAAGATGTCCCTGCTCTAAACCGTCTGCTGTTTGACCACTTATGGCAGTGGGGTAACGGATCACTGAAATGTGAGCTCTTGGGAACCAGGAACCAGGCTCCTGTCCTCGCGCCCCTGGTTCTTTGGGCTGCTATCCGAGACCGCCACAGACTGGGAGACTGACAAAGAGCAGAGTGTCTCTCTCGCATAGATTTGGAAGCTGGAAAGGTCAAGGTCAAGATGCCAGCAGAAACAGTGTCTGATGAGGACTGGGTCGTCTTGTTACTGAAGTTGTTAGGGTCAGAGCCTGGACCCTGGCAGCCCCAACAAGCTGGGTTCAGCCAGCCATCCTCAATAGGCCAATTAAGGAAACTAACAAGTGAAGAGAGGAGAAAGGAGATTTATTCAGTGTGGCCACACTGGGACAGGACAAAGAGCTCTGGGGACACAGTGCCCCAGGCCATCTTGGGGGATATTTGGATATTTAAGCCCAGGATATTTGGGCCTAAATAGAAAGCTAGAAGCATCCATAAGTGAAAGTGTGGTCCTTCCCACCCTTAACCTGTGATTGCCTCGGTTCCTGTCTCTCTTGCAAAGTGGTCTGAACCAAATGAGTTCCCTTTCTGGAAGACTAGCTCCCCTCTGGCTGGCACCGGGGCCCCACATGTTTCTTCTCCCAGCATGAGAGAGTCCTGGGAAAACTCCTATTCCTTTGGTCTATTGCTTTAATAGTGTGAGCACTGAAAAGACCCAAGAGTCTGTTTAGAATGTCTTTATTCCTGCCAGGACAGTTACACTCTGGAGGGGATGGGTGTTGCTTTATGACACAGAGGTGGCCTGAGGTGGGTCTATTATTATTATTATTATTGTTGTTGTTGTTGTTGTTGTTTAAAGATTATTTATGTACTACATTCTACCTGCATGTATACCTGCATGCCAGAAGAGGGCACCAGATCTCATTACAGATGGTTGTGAGCCACCATGTGGTTGCTGAGAATTGAACTCAGGACCTCTGGAAGAGCAGCCAGTGGTTCTTAACTGCTGAGCCATCTCTCCAGCCCAGGGTCCTTTTTTTTTTTTTTTTTTTTTTTTTTTTTTTTTTTTTTTTAATAGCAACATTTTTAATTGAAACAATTGTTTTCCTCAATATATCCTGACCATGCTTTTCCTTAACTGTTCCCAGACCCTCCCATTGTGTTGTTACGTTCCATTAGAACAGTGGTTCTCAACCTTCCCAATGCAGCAACCCTTCAATACTGTTCCTCCTGTTGTGGTGACCCACACACACACACCATAAAATTTTGCTGCTATTTAGAAATGTAATTTTGCATAAGAGGTCTAGCTGGAGCACTGTCTCCTCATTATTTGGCTGTTCCAGTTAGAGTCCTTTCATAGATGTATACATTTTAAAAACATCTTCAGTGGCAGGTTTGCATATGGACCCTCAAAAGGCCCTTAGGGTTTATTGTCCCTCCCTCACATCGTGCATCCCCCTCCTCATTTAATCTTCCCATTCTGGTTTCTCCCACATCTCTCCATGATAGTGTATCTGTTTCTCCTGGTGGAAAGGCCTTTTTTTTTTTTTAATAATTGGGGCGGGGCTGGTGAGATGGCTCAGTGGGTAAGAGCACCCGACTGCTCTTCTGAAGGTCCAGAGTTCAAATCCCAGCAACCACATGGTGGCTCACAACCACCCGAAATGAGATCTGATGCCCTCTTCTGGTGTACTGAGGACAGCTACAGTGTACTTACATATAATAAATAAATAAATCTTTAAAAAAAATAATTGGGGCAACAGAAACCATTTTTTTAAAGATTTAGTTATTTTATGTGTGTGAGTACACTGTTACAGTCTTCAGACACACCAGAAGAGGACATCAGATCCCATTACAGATGGTTGTGAGCCACCATGTGGTTGCTGGGAATTGAACTCATGACTTCTGGAAGAGCAGTCTGTGCGCTTTTTTTTCAAACCCAGAGGGTTCTTTTTTTTTTTTTTTTTTCCCCAAGACAGGGTTTCTCTGTGTAGCCCTAGCTGTCGTGGAACTCACTCTGTAGACCAGGCTGGCCTCGAACTCAAAAATCCGCCTGTCTCTGCCTCCCGAGTGCTGGAATTAAAGGCGTGCACCACCATGCCTGGCTACAGTCAATGCTCTTAACCACTGAGCCATCTCTCCAGTTCCTGGAAAGGTCTTAATAAGAGCTTTTATACCACTGGCTAGGGAGGTCCCTCCTGGCCTAATCAATTCTTCAAGGCCTCACTTCTCACCGCTGCCACATTCTGACACAATGTGGAGAAGACACGTTGACACCTCCAGAACAGTGCCTGTGAAACCATAAGTAATATCTTCATGTCTCAGTACTGAAACACCAGTGCCTCTCAACGTGTGGTCCCACTAAGACCATGTCATCAGAATGTGAGAATCTAGCCATGGAAAGTGACACTATGTGAAGTTCCTCCGGATGGACACACCAGGCGAAATGCTAGAGAGAACGGCACGCCTCACAATAGAAAAGCCAAGACTCACCATGATGATCTCAAAGCCCTGTCCTTTGGCAACAGCATCCAGACCTGACCCACAGATGTGATGGCAACATTAACCTCAGACCTGGGCAAAATAACTACTTCACAGAGCTAAGGAGAAATCAGCTCAGCAGAAAACGAACTTCATTATAAACTGACACTCTCTTCTATGTGGGGTTTGTGTGCTTTTATGGAAGTGCCCAGCAGCTGCCTCCTTACCTCCAGACACTGACACTTTAACGGAATTCCCTGCTTTGCAGGAAAGATGAGGCTCACCTAAATAAGAACCCCTTAGTGTTTTATCTGTAGAAGAATTCAAGTTTCTCTTCACCCTCTTCTGTCCTTTTCTTACAAAATCCTGTCTCATGGGGTAGAATCCTCAGATGTCACCCCATCCATCTCCTCCCTTGAAGGTGGAAGAAGCTGAAGGCAAAGAAGACGACACACCTGCTAACGTTGCAATTACATTGAATTTGGAATAAAAATCTTAGTTTCTCCTTCCTGTTCACAATGCTCTCTTCCCGCACACCACTTCCCTATTCCTAACAACGAATGAAGGAGGGAAGTCCTTTCCCAGTACCAGCCTGGCAGCACCCCAGCCTGACTGCACATTTTAGCATGAACAACTTTCTCCCCTACATCTGTCATGGTTCTCCTATCTAGGATCTCACCCAAGAGGACACCTTTGTCCATCAGTGCCTCACTCCTCACTACCTCTGTAGCCATTAATCAGCCTTTGACCTCCTAGAACCCAGGGCATGGGACCTCTGCTCTTCACTTTCACATTGTGCTATGAGTGTTCCAAGACACACTAAGAGGTGAGTCTCCTCTAGTTTTTCCTCTCTGTGGCAATTACGAAAGCAGGATGCATAGAAAGACCCATTGCTCCTCAACCAAGTATGGGGAAAGACTATGCAAGGGACATTTTAAAGTATATTAGCATTGTTATTACTTTATTATAAGTGAAGATTTTCATAGATATCTGTAAACTGGACCTAGATTCCTCTCCAGAGAGCAGAAGTCAGCACTCCACATCAGAATCGCTCCTCCCACAATACTAAGTCCAAGGCCATCCCTACTCTCTGGAGAGTTTGTCCTATAGAAGACACAGATGCAGCTGAGTCTACTTGACAGTAAAGATCAAAACTCTCAAGCCACTGGTCGGTGGCACATCAGTTTTGAAGTCTATTTGATTAAAAAAATTAAAAGGTAACAACAGACTTCCATGTGGAATTCTTTTTTTTTTTTTTTTTTTTTTTTCAAGACAGGGTTTCTCTGTATAGCCCTGGCTGTCCTGGAACTCACTTTGTAGACCAGGCTGGCCTCAAACTCAGAAATCTGCCTGCCTCTGCCTCCCAAGTGCTGTGATTAAAGGCAAGAGCCACCATCACCCGGCCCACATGGAATTCTTATACCTATATATCTTGGTTGATTATTCCCTTCCCCTGCCCCTCCCTTCCCTCTCACCCCACCCCTATTCCCTGCTACACTCTTTTGCCCCAGTCTCCCCAGTTGCACACTGTTCTGTCTTCCCTACCCCTCCCTTAAAGCCTCTTTTTTTCTAGTCTCATTGGCCTCCTTCCAGTTTCCTGGTCTTTACCCGTATTTCCTCCCACACACAGTTAACAAACTAGGATCCTGGTATAAGAGAGCATTGGCAATGTGTCTTTCTCAGTTTGGGCACCACATGTAATGTCACATTCCTCAGTTCTGTACATTTTCCTGCATATTTCAATGTTTCATTTTACAGCTGAGTAAAACTCTGTTGCATGTATGTACCACTACAGCCAGATGCCTGCCACCAAGAAAGCGAATGACAACAGGTGCTGCCCAGGGTGTAGGAGAGGAGTCCTCCAGATCCTCTAAGCTGGTACAACCACCATGGAAATGAGAGTGGAGGCTTCTCAAGAAGCTACCATGTGACCCAGCTATTCTGCTCCTGCATCTACCTAAAGAACGATACAACCTACTAAAGAGACACACGTGCATACACGTCCAGTACTTTAGTAATAAGTGTCTTTCCACAATAGTAAGGAGTTGGAGTCAGTCTAGACGTCTATCAACAGACAAATAGCATCTTTTAATAAGAAAACTCTGCCAAAGGCATGGACGTTCACCAAGGACACTTGGGTTTCCTTTGCTTGGGGACTCACCATATAAACCCCTTTCTTCCTTGTCAATCACCATGTAAGTCCTAGAACAAACCAGAAAAGCAATTCTAGGACACATCTGCATCCAGATGACAGGTGGCAATCATATAGAGAGATGCCGAGTGACAGATGGCCATCACAGACGCCATCTTTGTGATACTTCTTAATGTTCAAGGTATCTTGTCACCTCTACTTTGACATTTCACAAAAGATGCCGTTCTCATTTGGGACAAGAGAGATAACAAAACTCCACAATACTAAGAAAAACAGTATGGGAAATAAAAACACCCCTGAGCATGGCTCCAAGAAGAGTGGAGTGAAGTCAAAACACACCCTGTTAGTTCTTCCACCTCTGGTGAGGTTCCTCTGGCTCTGGCTCTCCATGATAGGCCTGATGCCAATGCAGGGGCGTAGTTTTGAGATTACGTAAGCACCTAATATGCTGTCACCATGTTAAAAACCCTCAGTGAATTTTCAGTTTCAAGAACCAAGCAAGAGTGAATTTGCAGAAACACTACCACAGAGAGCACCCTGTCTGTCACTCTTTCTTCCCCTGTAGGCAGCTGATTTCTGAAGGATAGGGCTTATATTTTACTGGTTTCTGTGCCCCAAACACTCAGTGCATGGCCACCACTCAGGATCCAGCCATTGCTGGGTTCTTAGACCCCTGTATACAGGTCACAAGCAAAAGGTTTCCCTGGCTGAGCGAAATCTATCTTCATCTGTGCCCTCTGCCAGATGCTTCACGAAAAGCAGAGCTCAGACATCTGTGCGTGGTGTCTCTGGCCTTCACAACTGCTCGTAACTAATGAGGCCTAGGTCCACGGCTAGGGAGAGAACTGTCAGCAAAGTGCTTGCCTTGAGATCAAGAATTCTCAGTGCCATCCAATCTACTCCCTCCTTTGGTGGTCAAGGAAGCTGAATTCCATCTACAGAACTTATTTTTGTAGTGGAAAATAGTGCTTGTAACCCCAGCACTGAGAGGCAAACATAGATCCTTTGTGCCCACTGGCCAGACAGCTTAGACAACTTGGGAAGTTCCAAGCTAATGAGAAACTCTATCTCACAACAATAACAAAAAGATGGCACTTAAGGAATGACAACTGATGATGTCCTCCGTGTGTACAGTATGTACATGCTGGGGCTGGAAGGATGGCCCAGTGGTTAAAAGCACTGGCTGCTCTTCCAGAGAACCCAAGTCAATTCCCAGCACCCACACAACAGCTCACAGCTGCCTGTAGCTCCAGATCCAGGGGATTTGGCACCGCCACACAGACATACATGCAGGCAAAACATCAATGCACGTAAAATTTTAAAAAATAAATAAATATGGCTGGAGAGATGGCTCAGTGATTAAGAACACTGACTGCTCTTCCAGAGGTCCTGAATTCAAATCCCAGCAACCACATGGTGGCTCACAACCATCTGTAATGAGATCTGACGCCCTCTTCTGGTGTGTCTGAAGACAGCTACAATGTCTTTATATAAAATAAATAAATAAATATTTTTAAAAGGAAAAATAAGTAAAGAAAATCTTTAAGAACAAGTATACACATGCATATACACCTGTACACACATGAGCACACATGTACATGTGCTCAAGAAGAGTAAATGCAAATGACCTCCTCAATCCCTGCTAAGGATGAGAACGTTCTGTTCTCTAGTGAGTTACCTATACTCTCTGTTGCTGAGTAGCTACATATGGGGCTTAAGTTTTCAACATGTCTTCATTTTAAAAATCTTCCAAAGACCTCTGGCCTCAGAAGTTTCGCCAGCCACTCATACCTAAGCCTTTAATTTTTCTCACAAAAGTCAAATAAAAGTTCTTCCTAACCCAGCTTGAGAACTCCCGGAGCACTGTTAGTTTGGGGGAGGATGGCGGATCTTAGGAAATGTGACATCAGCTGGAAAAACTTTGAGAGGAGGTGTTGCTGTGCTAGAGTCACTGCACCGTGCCAGGAGGAGAGAGGAAGCAATCTCTCAGAGCTGATACCACACGGGAGGCAGCTCAAGGAGGTGTTAATGCTCCTGCAGACATTCAGGTTTCCAGCCCCCTCCTTAACAGCACCTCAATATGCATCCTGTCTCCCCTGAGAAGCCTGTAGGTGCAGTATTGTGTGGCTGCGGCCTCTGCAAAGTGTTTTGGAAGGTCTGTTAGTTCATCTTGGCCTGGAAAATGGAAAATTGGAGCTGCAAAAACATACCACGTGGTCCAGTTCGTGCCTGGAATGGTATACAAGGAAAAACCTTACAGGGTCAAGATGTGGGTGGCTGTGGGCTCCAGCCAAGTAGAGAGTTCATCGGTCCCCGTGGGGGAAGGAAAGGGGAGACAGAAACAATTAAAACTTTAGTAGTTATGGGTTTGGGGGAAAGGAGGTTAAATTACTAGATGTAAGTGCCTTAGACTCAAATCATGTCTCCCAATGGCATAATCACCCTGGTTGTCACCGATCGATCCACTCCCTGAGAAGATAGCTCAGTTAGCAAGTGTTGGTAATTTTTAGGAATCTGCCTCTCTATGGGTGAAATAATATGTGCATGCACACAGGCTACCTTGTCTAGTGATATGCTAACCCCAGGTCACATGCTGCCTGTACAAAGACTAGTGCACTTATCTGTTATCTATTTATCTCATAGGTCCCACAGGGGAAGAAGTCTTGGCCATCTTTTTATCTCCATGCCATATCCTAGAACCTTACCCAGACACATATCTCATTGGACATAATGATACACCTCCCGTTGTCTCAACTGTTGGCAGGTAAAGGCAGGAAGATCATGCATTTGAGGTCATCTTGGACTATATAATGAAATGAAAAGACCCTCAATCAAAAGCCAAAGTGTTGTCTTGAGGGAATCCACAACTGGTCTTACTATCTTCAGTTTACATACAACACACTGTTCTTTAGACTCCTTTGCCACTCATCCCTCATCCTAAGCTGAATGTTGCTATGGTTACGTAAGTGCCCACCACCACCACAGGCTATTTCCCCCAGAATTCAAGCATTGTCTCCATTCCTACCACCAAGTCTTGGATACTCACTCCTCCAGATGTTTGTCTACCCTTCAGTTCCCACAGTTATGATCCTCTCTGTAGGTACCTAGACCTTCTCTTGCTGGCATTCATCATGTCTCACTGGTCCTTTGAAACTCATTTGGAAATCTGCCTACCCAAGCTGAAACACCTCATCGCCCCACATACAACTTAGCTGTCACCACAAATATGCCTAACTCCTCAACAGGAAAGCACACATCAAAATGCTACCGGGGCCCACGGTTGACAAAGAATACATAGGAAGCTCTAAGATTTAGCCAAGGGCCGCAGCTACTCTCTCAGTTTATACCCTCAAGACAGAGCTGGTGCTATTGTCTATCAGGAGACAGAGAACAGGGGTGCTGGGAATCAGATCAGCTGTGGCTACCCACTCTACACAAGGTCGTTCACTCAGCAAACATCCCAAGCTTGCCGTATCTCAGGTTCTTGGATAAGGCATGGAGATACAAAGACGGCCAAGATAGTGTCTTCCCTAGTGGGACTGTGCCTAGATAAATAGATAATAGATAAATGTTTCTGTACACTAGTCTTTGTTCAGACAACACATGACCTGGGGTTAACAGATCATTTAACAAGGTAGCCATGTGCATCCACACATTATTTCACCAATAGAGAGGCAGACCCCTAAGACCACCTCCTCTCACGTATCAAGTACATTCCTTGTGAGATGCCTTCCAGAGTAGAGTGAGAATATGACATTAGATTGGACCACTGGGATAACCAAGGGGGAAATCTGGTCTGGAGATTCAAAGCCAGAGTTGACTGTGCCTGAAGTCTTTGAGGAGCAAGGGATGGGCCAAGTCCCCATTGAGTTTGGGGATAAGAGGAAATGCCACACATGAAACAGAGGGATGGCTAAGTGTTAGGATACCAGGCTTGAGTGTGTACCAGGAGCAAGTGTACAAAGGCCAGGAAGTACCAACTGTGGCAGGTGAGCCAAATCCTACGTGGACTGGGGAAGTTGTCCAGTCTAACCACACAATGCCACTGCATTGTGACCTTTGCAAGGTTGTTTCTGGGAAATGTCTGGAGCTGATCAACTCTGAACGCCCACAAGAATGGGAGGAGGGTGGAGGCACTGAAGACAGGGGCTCCCTCAGAGGAATTCTGGGTAAAGTAGAAGCAGACCCATAGTAGTTTGAAGCAAAAAAATAAATAAAAGCTTGGGCTTTGGACTTTGTTCTGGGTTTAATGCTGTTATTGTCGGTGGTGGTTGTGGTTGTGGTTGTGGTCGTGGTGGTGATGGTGGGTGAATGGGAGGTAGGTTAGTTTATTGCTGGAAATCTTTTTCTGTAGCTCAGGCTGACCTTGATTTCACAAGAGTCCTCCTGACCCAGCCTTTGAAGTGCCAGGACTGTAGATGTGAGCCACTACTCCCAGTAGGTATTTTTAATATCCAGGTAGGATGGAGCCCAAAGAGATGAGAACCTGGTAATGCAAAGGAAGCCTGGCAGTTGAAAAGTGAAGGCACACAGGTGATGAGGGGTGGGGCTAAGCAAGGAGCCTCGGCTGATGCTCCACAGGAGCAGAGATGGGGATGCAGGCACAGAGGGGAGTGTAGGTGATGGACATATAAATATTCCCTTCGGATTGCTACAGGGAGAAGGTCGATTTATGTGGTACTAGACTAGGCTAGTGATAGCCCCCCATAGCTGGTGGCACAAGCATTATTTCTGTGCTCTATATCTCTGAGTGTGTGTACAAGTGTTTGTGTTTTGTATATGTCAAGGAGTATGCTTAGGAATGTTTATGTGTTAATGTGTGTGAATGTATACAGAGGTGGGGGGAGTCTGAGTGTGTGAATGTATGCTTGTGTCGATGTGTGAAGTGTGTCATTGTAGGTGTATTTGAGGGTAGTGACTGGTTATGTGTATCAATGTTTGAGAGGATTGGGGGTTATTTGAACATGTATGCTCATGCAGGGATATATCTCTGTGTCTGAATGTTTGGGTGTGTTCTATCTGACAGTATTAATTGCATTTGTGTGGGTGTGTCTGTATGTGTGTCTGTGTGTGTCTATGTGTGTGTTTCTGAGTATATGCTTGAGTGTGTAGATTTATGTCTGTGTATGTTTGAATGTGACTGTGTGCTTGTGTCTGAGTGTAGGAATAGGTCTGTTTGAGTATATGTAACTGTGTCAGAGCTGGTCCAGAGGACATTCAGGGTTAGTGGAGTAGAGGGGCTGGGTGTCAAGAGTAGGAGAGTACCTCATGGAATTCCATACCTCCCACGCGCTGTCCGGGAGGGACACTTAGAGCACAAACATGGGAAAGGCATAAACGGCAGGAAGGGCAATTGTGCCTGGCACAGGAGTGTCATGCAGAAGTAATGGGGTAATTAAGGAAAGGGAAGTGCAAGCTGCATTGTCCAGTAAGCTTCCTGAGCACCTCAGCCCATGGTGGGCGTCTGCGGCACCCTCATCCCAGGCCACTCAAGAGGGATGGAGGACCTAGAGGCCACGCCCAGCCTAGCCTAGCCTCATCCCCAGACCTGACTGAGAAGTACTGCTCTGTGCTGTGCGGAGGCTCTGCTGGCTGGCCTGGAGAAGCAAACAGCTTCCACAAGAGGCAAATGGAGCCAAGATATCACCATCCTGCCACAACCTGCCTTGGCCAGCTTGTTCTTTCCCTTGAAGGGGGGTGGGGGGAACTAGGCTAGCTCCTGAGAAGGGCCCCAGGAATCCAGTGTCTCATGTCTGAACAGATGTACCTCCCTCCACAGTGGTCTTAAAGTACAATGCTGAATCCATCCTGTCCCATTTGATTGCTACATAAAAGGCAATGATATGATACAGTGAATGGCTAAGCCAGGATAATTGTCTGTGCCTTCATGCTCCCTGCCTCTACCCTCACCACACCATGCAAGAGACTTCAGGCTTTTACAGTGTTTAGCATTCCCTTGACAGGCCTCTTTCTAATTGCATGAGATAAAATAAGTTTTAGGGATGAAGGCATTGCATCTATATATTTATTTATTTGTTTTTCAAGACAGGCTCTCGTCATGAAGTAACCCCAGCTATCTTAGATCTTTCTTTGAGGACTCTGCTAGCATCAAACTCAAGGGATCTGCCTGTGCCTCCTGAGTGCTGGGATTAAAGGTGTGGTCCGCCACACCCGGCTTAAGGCATTGCATATAAATGGCAACTTTAGATTAAGAACTACCTGTACATGAGTTCCGTTAGCTGGAGCCTCAGAAACACACCACAGCTTTATCATGGCACTTCCCAGGCCATCGGCTGTGTCAAAATGAAGCTGAATCTCTCCCTCCCAGCCACCAGCTGTCAGAAACTCATCCAAGGAGATGAGGACCTAAAGGTTCATTGAAGCAAATGGACACAGAAGTAGCTGCTGGTGCTCTGGATAAGGTGTGGGAGGGTGGTGAGAATGACCATTAAGCAACATGTCTTGAGCCTGGCAGAGTGAACCTGCTGTTGAGTAAGGGACACTCTTGTATAGACCAAGGATAACTGGGGAGAGGAAGCACAGGTCTGTTCAAAGATGCATTCTGCATGCCAGTCTGAGAGTTCTCAACTCGATTAATTGCAGAAAGGGAAAAGAGAAAGGAAGGAGATAAGGAAGAGAGGAAGGAAGGAAGAAAAAAGGAAGATAGAGAATAAGATAGTATGATGGTTTATATATGCTCGGCCCAGGGAGTGACACTGTTAGAAGGTATGGCCCTGTTGGAGTAGGTGTGGCCTTGTTGGAGTGGGTGTGTCACTATGGGTGCAGGCTTTAAGACCCTCATCCTAGCAGCCTGGAAGCCAGTTTTCTCTTCAAATGAAGACGTAGAACTCTCAGCTCCTCTAGCCCAATGCCTGCCTGGATGCTGCCATGCTCCCACCTTGATGATAATGGACTGAACCTCTGAACCTGTAAATCAGCCCCAATTAAATGTTGTCCTTATAAGAGTTGCCTTGGTCATGCTGTCTGTTCACAGCAGTAAAACCCTAACTAAGACAGAAAGAATAGAATAGAATAGAATAGAATAGAATAGAATAGAATAGAATAGAATTGATAGAATAAAGGAGAGGAGAATAGTCCTGCCTGACAAGTACTACTATGCCTCATTGGTTGGGGCCCACAAGGGCTAGCAGTATCTGAAGGCTTTTCAAGCTCTCTAATACATCATCAGAAAGCCCCCAAACAAAGAGGATAGGAAGCTCAAGACTAAATGTCCCAAGATTCAGCATTTTGTTACTCCATGACCTGCAACACAAAAGCTGACTGATTGCTCTGAGGAAAGAATGAGTAAGAAAAATGAGGAGGTTGCAGAGTATGCTAAACTTTGGGTCAAGAGAATGAAGGAAGCCAAAGGAAAAGGCCAGGAACAGATCACCAAGAGACATAGGCTGCCCTTGCTGAGAGCTTCTACTTCATGTCTGAGTCAGGTCAAAAACAAGGCTTTAAGAATAACAAATAAGTCATCAGACATTGAAAATAAACAACAACAGAGACAAAGTTTGGAGCTGTGATGAAAGGATGGACCATCTAGAGACTGCCATATCCAGGGATCCATCCCATAATCAGCTTCCAAACGCTGACACCATTGCATACACTAGCAAGATTTTGCTGAAAGGACCCAGATATAGCTGTCTCTTGTGAGACTATGCCGGGGCCTAGCAAACACAGAAGTGGATGCTCACAGTCAGCTATTGGATGGATCACAGGGCTCCCAATGGAGAAGCTAGAGAAAGTACCCAAGGAGTTAAAGGGATCTGCAACCCTATAGGGGGAACAACATGATGAACTAACCAGTACCCCGGAGCTCTTGTCTCTAGCTGCATATGTATCGAAAGATGGCCTAGTCGGCCATCACTGGAAAGAGAGGCCCATTGGACTTGCAAACTTTATATGCCCCAATACAGGGGAATGCCAGGGCCAAAAGAATGGGAATGGGTGGGTAGGGAAGTGGGGGGGGTATGGGGGGCTTTTGGGATAGCATTGGAAATGTAATTGAGGAAAATATGTAATAAAAAATATTAAAAATAAAAAAAAAGAAAATAAACAACAGTCAACAGATAGTGTCTATGCAAATGAAGGATCAACAGGGAGGTTTGGCTTAAGCTACAAGGGTCTGTCTATAAATGAAATATCATTGACCTTAATAAGAACAGGGAGGATACTGCCTGCTATCCCAACACCCATAGGACCAAGAAGGCTGAGGCAAGAGGGGTCTAAAGAGGGAGGAGTATGGTAGAACATGTGGTGTGCCCTAGTGAGATCATGCTGGTCATAATGGGGCAAATGCTCGTCTGAAGGAAAGTCTATAACTGATCATGAAGTGTTTTGTTCTCTGCCATAGACTATAGGCAAAGTGCATATTCAAGATAGTCAGTCCTGATTGTCCCCTTGACAGGCTTAAGGAGCTCATGAGATTCATGAAGAAAGCACACCTTTTCGTGTGTCTAGAGAAGCTAATACAGACTCACGTAGAGTTTTACTAAGGCAAAATTACATAAAGTTTAGCTAAGACAGACTCATGTGGTGTTTTACTGAGGCAAGACCCATGGAAGGACATATAATGTTTGGAGGGAACATAAGACTCAACAGAGACAACTGACTTACATATCTAGATTTACAATGCTTTGTTGGTCCCATGTCTTCACTGACCTGCACTTCATTGAAAGAGACTCACAACAGATAGCTTCTCCTAGCATCCCTGCTGGTCCTGATAGCTCCTACCAACACATGCCAATTCGGCAGATGCCAGGCTGTTTCTGCTGGGTCATGCCACCACTGCCAATTCATGTTTACTACCCTGACACCACTAAACTAGACTACTGATATCCTGACAATTAGAGATTAAAATCCCCCCACCCCCAAACTATTTCTAAACAACAACTAAGCCTTACGACTTTTTCTAGATTGAGCTGCCGCTGCTATTTCATGTAAACTACAATGCTAATATCCAGACAACACAGATTAGATTGCCCACCCCCCAAAAATAATTTATAAACAGGTCTACTTCCCCCATATCCTAATAACCTTTCTTTTCTACTACCTGTAATAGATGACAGACTAAAAGAGGGGTTAAAACATTATAAAAAAAAAAAAACCTTATTAAGTTTTTAAAAATCTAAACTTACACCTGTTTTGGGGGTATTCTCCCCGCTCCCCATATATCTAGACAGATAGATAGATAGATAGATAGATAGATAGATAGATAGATACCTGTCTTTTAGAGACAGGTATTCTCTGTGTACCCTTGGCTGTTCTGGTACTCACTCTATAGACAAGGCTGGCCTCAAACTCAAAGAGATATACATTCCTGCCTCTGCCACCCAAGTGCTGGGATTAAAGGCATGTGCCACCAGCGGCTGGTCCCTTTGGTATTTATTCTTGATAACTAACATATTCCCCTGAGATATTGGCACTTAATCGCAATACTAAATTGATGGATATAAAAAGACATTAAAATTCAAATGGTGATCAGATTCCCCTTCTTTCCTTTTCTCAGATGAAGCCAACAGTCCACTCTCGTAACCTCGAATCATCACCGTGCTTACTGCTTAAAGACATCCTGGGTGTTTTCAAAGTGAACAGCTCCTATTCAGAAAGGAAACGGTACTTCCCCAGTCTATCCAGAAAACTGTGTGTATAAACACTACTACTTTAAAAATTTAGGTCTGCAACAATAGCTTTCCTGTAAATCCAATTAATGGCCTTTGGCAGGCAGTAGGTTTCACTATGGTCCAACAAATTTGCTACAAGTAATAGTTCATCAGACCTAAGATGAACTTCACCTCACTCAATTTTGTTCTTGAAAGCGTTTTAAGCACTTTACTAAAGTAAGCCTTCTTTCCAAAAATCTGTGTTCATTCCCAAGGGCTGCCTAAACATCCAATCACAAAGTTTCAGACAACGTGTTTAGTGTCTCACAGTTCTAGATAGTTCAAGTCCCAAGTCAAAGTGTTGGCAGGGAACATGTTCCCATATTCTCCTGGGGAAACTAATTAAGAATCTTTTCTTGGTCCCTGTTACCTTCTGGACACTGCCTACAAGCTCGGCTTGTGGATGCTTGGCTCCCAGCCACAGTCCCCACATGGCATTCTGCCCTGTGCCTTTTTCTGATCCTTGCCCCTGGTACTGTGTTTGTTATGTGGATAAGCTGCAGTTGAGAGCTAAATTTAACTTTATTTTATGCGTGTGTTGCCTGGGTGTATGTAGTTACCCTACTGAAAATAGAGTCAGAGGGGTGGGCTGCCATGTGGGTGCTAGAAATTGAGCCTGGGTCCTATGCAAGAACAACATGCTCTTAACTGCTGCATTGTTTCTCTGACCAAAGGGGATTGCTCCTCAACAGGGTGGCCCTCGTTCATGAGCTGGGATCCTGAGTTGAATACAAAGAAGAACCACCTGAATTTATTCCTCTGTGAGTCCTGACTACAGATATTACATGACCAGCCACTGTACAATCCTAGCACCATGCATTCCCCATCTTGATAGACCACTACTCAAACTGTGGACCACAACAAAGCCTTCCTTCAAGCTGATGTCCTAGGCGAACTGTCAACTTGACACAGTCTAGGGTTATCTGAGAAAAGATTCTCAGCTGAGCAACTGCTCAGATCAGATGGGCATTGGAACATGTCCTAGGAGGGGGCAGTCATTTTGTTAATTGATAAAGGAGGACCCAGCAGGCTTCGAGCAGTACCATCTCCTGGACAGGTAATCCTGAGTTGTAAAAGGACGAGGTTGATCCAGCCTGCAAGCAGTGTTCTACTATGGTTTCTGTTTCCTGTTCTGGTTTGAGTTCCTATGCTAACTGCCCTCAGGGAAGGGCTGTGACCTGTAAGTGAGGTTAAGCCTTATCCTCTCCTAAACTGCTTTTGATCGGGGTGTTTTATTACAGCAACATAATGAAACTGGGCCCATAGCTTTCTGCTAAACACTGAATCACAACCACTAAGAAAGTAACCAAGAGGGCCTGGTAGTCTTCCGTAACCTCAGATCACCAGCTGCAGTCACATTTCTCAGAAACCCAGCTCCATGGCGAGCATTCCGTGTCCATGGCCAGCATCCCATGTCCGCAGATGCCTGGAAAGCAGAAGCCAAAGGAATGCCAGCTAGAGAGACATCAAAGTCAGCCACGCCCCCAAAAGCATGGCTCCGACCTAGCTCTCTTATTTTCAAACCTCTCTTCCCTTTCCAGGCAAGACGGTAAACTTGGTGTCTTAAGGCTGGTTTCTTCAATGACTAGTAGAACATAGAGATTCCATCTTCTACTGAGCACAGAAGTCATTTCCAATACTCGCTGCTGTGGAAATTCCCTGTCTCTCTGCTTCCTAGATGCTGCTGGTATTACAGGTGAGCTGCTATGCCCGTACAGCCTTCTTGTGAATTCTGGGGGTCTGAATTCTGCTTGCTTGCTGAGCTATCTCCCTAGGCCTCCATAACTGTCTTAAAGACAGGGTCTTGTGTTGCTCAGTCGGGCTCTGGACTCCACGAAGAGCTGCTGTTACAGACACACACGATGCCTGGCTTACGATCACAGTTTGTATGCAGCATGCAGAACCAGGTTCTTAAAGCTTTGTCACGCTGCTCGTACAACGGCAAATGTCTGTTCTTCTCTAAACAGCAGGGCAGATAACATCAGTGGGCAGGAGCCACATGAACAAGGCTTCCAACGCGCGCTGCCATGGCTGTGGAAAATTCTAGTTGTATGATATTGATTCTCATATTTTCACGAGGATAAACTCCTTAGGGACACAGACTAGGAAATGTATCTGACAGTCATGAGGTACACAGGGTCCCCTGGTGGGGATTCCTCCACTTGCTGGGGTTTTTCCATTCGGAAGAAAACTGTCACAGAAACATGGGCTTCAGGCTGGTTAGAGGCCAGTGGGAACTGCTCTCACAGCGTCGTAGGCATCACAGATGGAAAATGTGCCTCAGTCATCCCATTCAGTCCCGGGAAGGGCATTCTCTACCACACAGCCCCAGAGTCCGTGCAGCCACCCCGTCCCAGGAGAGATCTTACAGTCAAATGTTCCTCGAGTTGAAAACTTCCCTTCACTCATTTTCTCATTACATTTCAAGAGGCTTATTTTTGATGAAAAGAAAAAGAAATCGTTCATGCTTTTTGTCTTATAGAACACAGAGCTGATATGACGCTTGTCAGGAGACTCCGCCCACCAAGGTGGGGCTTGTAGACTGTTGACATTCTATATATCGTAAAAGGAAGGCCTAAGGAACGTCCACTTCTTCAGGCACTCCAGGCTATTCTTGTGCAGTTCTGTCCTAATTATCTGTAGCCTTTCCATCCCTGGTGGCACTAGTGTTTATAACCTGTGGAAGTTTACTGGAAGCAGGTAGACTCCATCTATTCAACTATGGGAGTCACCATGTATGTTGGGGCAAGTCTTTCGTGTGGTGTGGAGCTCCTCCCAGTAACCCCTCGTCCATCTCTGTAAGTATGCCCAATAAACATATTGGTTCCCCAAGTTGGAACAGCACATTGGTTTGTCATGGACAACTTCTAAGGAGGAGATGCACATTTATATCTCCAGAGAAGGAGTCCCTGAACTGAGCCTAAAGAGGACTGTATCCTATGCAGGAAAAGACCCTGGTAAAGACTTGAATTTAGTTCCTCAAACTTCTTTGAGTGACTTACGTTGTCTTCGTACATGAATATCGAGAGAGAACACATTAGCACAGAAGCCCCGAGAATTACACGCTGCTTCCTGGACACGCTACATGGACTTCCTGTTGACAGGGGACTGTCATCCCCTTCTGCAGTGTGCCATAACAGACTTCTTCTCCAGGCCCTTCTTAAAACCTTGCCGCATGGAATGTTTTTCATTCTGTGGAACCAAACAGATGCTCAGCCGGAACATGGATTTCTGTGAGATGTGTCTTGCATGTCTGTGGCTTCTTTATGCCCCCCACCCCCACCCCCATGCATCAGGACTCAAATGCTGGGCTCTGCGAATACCCTTCTCCTGCAGCTCTTAGAAACTGTCCACCTAGCTGTGTCTCTTGTGACTCTCTTTTGTCTGGTGTCCGAACAGATCATATAGGCATTTTTCCCCCCTACAAAATAACTGCTTAACCCCTGCACCATGTGTCATCTGGAGAAGTGATCCTGGGCTCTCCAAAAGGCAGCCTTTGCATCTCAATTAGAAGATACTTGTTTGTGAGATTTGTGGGTGCAGAAGATTCTGGGCTTAGGACATTTCCCCCTCCTCGGTGGACCTCATTCCCACAGTCAGAAGCACCTTAATAAGCAACGAGAAGTAAGGTTATGGTCCTCAAATGTTATGGTCCTCAAATGCTGCCTCAGGTGGAGCTGGGAGACTCCTAGATCAGGTGATCAGGGTCAAGCAGGCTGGCCCCATCCCTCCTTGGCTACCAGGGATGTATGTGCTGACCTGGGGAGTTTCTACCATCAGGAGCAGAGCTGATGATAAGTTAAGTGTGTTCGAATGTACATGCGTGTGTGTGTGTGTGTGTGTGTAGCACTTATACACACACGTGCACTCGATGACCTAAACTATCCTGAGGGATCGGAGCAAATACTACTCCTAGCTTCTTCTTTAGAAAGATGGGCCAAACTTGGACATCGTGGAACATGCCTTCAATCTCAGCACTTCCGAAGCACAGAAAGGAGGATTTCAAGGTCAAGGTGAACCTTGACCTGGGATACATAACAAAACCCTGACTCAGAAAACCCAAAGTACCCAAATAAAAAAACCTAAAAGAGAGAGAGAGAAAAAAAAAAAAAGGAATTGGCTCGATAGGAGCAGCAGCGCCCTCCCCACAAAGGTGCCCGCCAAAAGGGAGGGCTCATTGACTATGGTGGCGAGGCTCCCAGGGTCTGCTCTTCTGCTCTTCTCTCTGCTGTGTAGTATTTTCATCTTTGTGTTTAAGCCACTGTTTCGGAACTTGGATTCAGAACTATTCAAAAACTCAACTGTCAGCTTTTTTCCCTGACCACTAGGTGGTGCCAAATCCCTGGTCGGTGTTTCACTTCAAGTAGGAAACTAGAAGCGAAGCCCAAATGTAGAACAGAACTATACAATGAACAGGATGGGGGAGAAAAATGTCCTGAACCCTAAAGCCAGTCTTGGAGTCGTCGCAAAAGGAACCCCCAGTGGAAGCCCTTGTAGTAGGGTAGCCCCTCGTCCATGGTGCACGTTCCATAGGAGCTCCTGGTGCAGCCCACCTCTCTGACCCTGATCGCCCCGATTTCTCGTTCTCTGTGATTGGCTGCTCTCCGGCACAGGAAGTCAGAGCTGTTTACCGCTTCTACATCCACAAAGGGGCCTTTCCCCAGAGATGGCCAAAGGTAGCTCACTCATTGTGTTTACCAGGCTGACTGTAAAACTTTCAATACTAGCTGTCCTCTGGTGGCAGCCCCAGGGTGGCCGTGGGGCTTGGGGAGGTGGCTTCATTCACTGCCTTGGGGAAACTGACTTTCTGGGCTTGTTACTGAGGGAGGTCTTATCTGCAGCTTTCCCTCCCTCCCTCCCTCCCTCCCTCCCTCTGAGGTGAAATGCCTTACCAACTCAAGTGTAAATAACAAAGACAAGAAGACAGGGAGGGGTGGGGAGGAGTGGGGGTGGGGGGAGGGCGAAGCAGGTGGGAGCCTTCTCCTCCAGCACAAAGGGCCTGACTAACACTCCTACCACAACAGACAGATTACAGATTGGCAAGAGAAACGCATAATAAATTTACTTAATGACAGATTTATGGATGCCATAGAGAATGAAGCCCTAAAGACCGTAGGGGAAATCCTTTAGGTTTCTGTTGCCTTTGGATGAGGGATGGACAGCCACACTGGAATGTGATTGAGTTGAGATTTGACCTAATGTGACAGATAGAGGGAACCTTCAAAACCTACAGCATCTCTTCCTTCCCACCCACTTGAGAGGCAAGGCACCTCCAGGTTCTAGGCTCCCTTGGGGAAAGGAGAGCTAGTCTCTAGGACTTTTGGTGGGAAGGGCAGGTTAGGTGACAGGAGACAGAAAGACTAGACCCCAATGTTTTGGGAATCTTTCCTGGGTCACCCTGCCTGCCCTGTTAACTGCCCAGGGAAATTCCACCACAAGCCAGTCTCAGCAGGTGTTGAGGGCAGGGCTGAAAGCCCCTCCCTCCAGGAACCTCTTTTGTCAGCTCAGCTGTGGTCACAAAGTAACCAGGTGGGCAATTCTACTAGAGACAGCTCCACCTTACAGTTCTGGAGGCTGGGACAAAAACCAAGGCTAAGTAACTCTATGGATGACAGCCTGCAGGGCACACACAGCCCTGTAACCCCTTACTCCTTGTCTTAGTTAAGTGATAACCATAGCTTGTGTCAAGCTGACATTAAATAAGCCAGCACAACTGATCCCTTGTCTAGTTGACACAAACATCACTGTTAAGCCACCACCTTTCCTTTCTTGTTCACCCAAGACCACAGATCACATCAATATAAATATCACAATATAAAACATTCATAAACTTAAAAAGTCTGTCTTTACAAATACAGAAACTTGGGACTGGAGCGTTGGCTCAGTGGTTAAGGGCACTGAGGACTGCTCTTCCAAAGGTCCTGAATTCAATTCCTAGCAACCACATGGTGGCTCACAACCATCTGTAATGGGATCTGACACCCTCTTCTGGTGTGTCTAAAGAGAGTGACAGTGTATTAAAAAAAAAGCAAAAACAAAACAAAACAAATACAGAAACTTTAAAATTCACTCTGTTTAGAAGTCCAAAGTCTCTTTTAAAACATAAGATCTCTTTTAAATTTTTAGTCTCTCAACTGTGAGTGCCTGTAAAAATCAAAGATAAATACTTTCTTACTTCGAGAAGGAAGAACCAGGTCACACTCACAATCAGACCAAGGCAAAACCACTCCCCAACTGTGTAAGTAACTTAATGTCTAATGTCTGGGATTCACTCACAATTTTCTGGGGCCCCTCAAAGGGCTCGGTCACTTCTCCAGCTCCACCCTCTGCAGCACACACAGCTTGTCTTCTCAGCCTCTGTGGCTCTACTCCACCGTGGCTATAGTTCTAGGTGGTTATCCTATGGTACTGCCATCTCCAAAATGCTAGGGTCTTCTGCCGCAACTGGGCTGCACTCTCACCAATGACCTTTCCTGGTCTCTCACAGTGCCGGGCCCCAGCTGCTCTCGGTGACTCCTTCATGATTTCAAAATTACTATCCCCCCCCCCCCCGGGTAACTCTTCCATGACTAAATTGGGCCACCAACATGAGGTACAACCTTGGCTACCTCTGGAACATAGCTTCAGCATACTGACTCTCAGGAAACACTTCCCAGAAGATATTGCCTCTTGGATACCAGTCTCTTCTTAATCACTGCTAATTTCTCCGCTCCAGCTGACCAGCATCCATTGGCGCAGACAAGCACAGGTTTTACTTCAGTGACTCTTGTCTCTTGTTAATCACAGCTGATTCTTCAGCTCCAGCTGACCAGAACCACAGACTCTTTACACAAATGGCCCACTTGAGTCTTTGCTTCGCTCTGAAACTTCACAAGCCAGGCCTCCATTGTCTGCGCTGCCTGCGACATTCATAATCTTCCAAGCTCCCGCAGAACAGCTCACTGAGCTCTCAACACTCAATGGCTTTTCTAAAGTTCCAAAGGCCTTTCACAATCCACCCCCCACCCCCAAACATAGTCAGGTCTGTCACAGCAATACCCAACTAGCCTGGCACCAATTTCTGTCTTCGTTAGGGTTATTCTTACTATGATAAAACACCATAAATACAAGCAAATTGGGGAAGGAAAGGGGCTTATTCACCTTACACCTCCACATCACAGTTTATCCTTGAAGGAGGTCAGAACAGGAAGAACTCACACAGGGCAGGAGCTGACGCAGAAGCCATGGAGGATGCTGTTTTACTGCCTGGCTCATTCGGCCTGCTTTATTGTAGCAAGCAGAACCAGGGGTGGCCCCACCCACAATAGGTGGGGCCCTTCTGAATCAATCACTAATTAAGTAAATATTCTATAGGCTTGTGTTGGAAACATTTTCTCAGTTAAGGCTCCTTTCTGTCTGATAACTATAGTTTGTGTCTGGTTGACATAAAACTAGCCAGCACAGTCCTGGACCAGCGGTTCTCAACCTTTGAGCAACCCCTTTGGTGTCTACATATCAGATATTTATTTACCTTACAACTCACAACGGCAGCAAAATTACAGTCATGGAGTAGCAGTGAAATAGTTCTGTGGTTGGAGATCACCACGGCATGAGGAGCTGTCTTAAAGGGTTGTTGCAGCCATTAGGAAGGTTGAGAACTGCTGACTCCTAGCCTTACCTTCAAATATCACTGGACAGGGAGCTAGAACTTCAATATGGGATTCAAGGGTGGATACAAGAGGTTGGTCTGTGAGACTCCATCATTAGACTAAGAAGCACCGATAAAGAAAGGAAGCCCCACATAGCTTGGGAGCAGGGACAAAAAGCCTTTGAATGGAATGACCCTTGAGATGGGTTTTGAGAGATAAGAGTAAGCCAAAGGGATGTGCATGAGAAGAAAAGATTGTGCCAGAGTTTAGGTAGCATCAATCTTTCTTAATTATTCAGAGTAAAACAGTAACGGTGGGTGTATCTAATGAATTAATAATTCAAAAAGAACTTAACTTGTTTCTCGCTCCCATGTTGCTCCAAGAACAGCTAGGCTTCTCCTGCAAAAGGTTTCAGATGTCTCGACAGATAGATGGATACGTAGCTGCTTTTAGAATGTCAGTGACAAGAAGCATACACAGTCCTCGGCAGTCTTCAGAGGGAAGAAGTCTGAAGGCCTCTGGGCTGTCTCCATCCACGTCTGGCTGGCACAGGCTCCTGGTAGACTTGGCCTGCCTGAGATGCTATTGGAGCTCAAACAAATCATACAAGCTAAAAACAAATCATACACAGAGCCTGGTGGACAGTGAACAGAGGGGCCTCACCAGTCCCACAGGGTTCACAGCAGCCTTCAGAGGCAGTGGGTACTGAGTATCATGCACTTTATAGGCAGCTTCCTTCTACTGAGTGGGCATCCCTGACTTCCGGGAGTTCCCCGAGCTTAGTCTGATTTCCTTTTGATCTCTGGACTGGCTTGTACCAGTTGTGTCAAGAAAGTCCCAAAGACTGGGCAGCTCAAGTAGTCATTTGTTTTAGAAGTTGGAAGTCTATGCCCAAGGTATCAGCAAGGCTGGTTTCCCCTGAGCCCTCTCTCCTCAGCTTAGGTGCAGCTGCCACCTTCTCCCCATGTCTTCATATGGGCGTCTCTCTGACCAGTCTGATTGGCTTATGGACACCCTGATGACTTCATTTAACCTATGGAATGGCTGCCTTGAGATGCAGTGTGTGCTGAGGGTTTGAGTATTGGATTTTGACATAATGGGGGGGTGGTGTTAGCTATACTTAGCAATCTCATCATGGCAAGCCAAGCCTCAGCTCCTGGTCTGTGGGGGGCTGTCTGGTACATCCATTCCCTGCACCAAAAGGTCTTTCCCCCTCTACTGGATGACCTCAGGGAATATGGAAGAGGCCTAACTCTTTTTTTTTTTTTTTTTTTTTGAGACAGGAAAGCATGAGGCTTGGAGGGCTAGAAGCTGGGCAGGTTCTGGGCACCATGCCTGTCCTATGCTCCATGGAAGGGAACACCCAATGATGAAGACTTCCCTTCAACCCCTTTTTGTTCTGTGAACAAGCTAGAGTGAGATGAGTGACTGGAGATCTGCTCTTTGTTGCCCCCATATCAGTCCCAATGACATGTCTGTAAATCAGGACAGTTGATACCTTTATGGTGCAGAAGCTTGTAGGAAGACTTCCTAGACAAAGAAAATGGCTGACAATTACTGAAGGAGTATATACTTGGCCATCCCAGACTCTCCTGTCTAGGTCTTAGGTGTGTAGGGGTTGTTGAGAGCTTCACTGTCCACATCACATCTTCTAAGGAAAAAAATCTTGTAAACACGAAGAGTGATAAGATATTCGTAGGGCCAGCATTGAAGAGCAGACTCTTAGTCAGGGTGGCCTGGCAGTGGCAATAGGGGAGGTGCCCGGGAGGCTTGCCCTTCCTCACTTCATCCTGTGTGACTGTCCAGGCCACCATGTTGGCCCAGTGAGCAGTATGACCCACACACCCATTGGGTGGAAATTAGCACAAAACCCATTCATTGTCTTTTTATCTGAGACCTTGAAGGACCTAGTTTCTACAGTGAAGGGACTTTGGCCTCCAAAGCAGATGTATCCTTCTGCTGGGAGTAATCAGGGCTCACACTGACCCTTACCTATTGTTCAAGGGAGGGCACAGGATTGTAGACACAATCGGTCCTTAATGATTTGGTGACTTTGAGTGAACACCAGTCCTTCCCTCTTGCCAACTCAGTGCCTCAGCACCCAGACTCCATCCCCACCATGTTTCCCTGATATAGGACAAACGCATCCAATCCTTGCAGCTTTTAAACACTCAAGGCTGACAGCCTTGGGCATCCCCCAAGGCTCAGTTTTCTCATCTGTAAAATGGGAACAATGATGCTGTGCTTGTTACTTTACCTCACTGCTGTGACCAAACGTCTAGCAAAGGACGAAGGATCTACTCTGGCTCAGGGTTTGAGGTTAGAGACCACTGTGAAGGGGAAGGCTCATCTCAGGGCCGTGGCATTAGTGAGGAATTTGGGTATATTCCCAGGGCGGAAGCATGGAAAACCTATCCTCTTCCATGTCTGTCCCCTCGAAGCCCATTTCCTCCAGGGAAGCTGACCTCCTAGACGGTCTCCACAACCTCCCCCAAGAGCTCCATCATCTGGGGACCCAGTGTTCAAGCATGTGAACCTGTGGGAGCTGGGTCACTTTACAATCAAACCATGCAACTCTACTTTCTGGCCTGTGAGGCCAACAGGGGGACCATGACCGACTGTGAACTGATGACTAACAATCTAGTTCTTCCTTCTAAGAGACTACAGGAGCCAACACTTCCAGTAACCACTGCTTGGAATCATAGTAGCAGGTAACGTTAGCTGATTCTGTGGACATCAGGCTTTTCAATCCCCTGAAGTTTACCATAATTCACAGGTTCAATTGCTACTTGGATTAGAGAGCAGGGAAAAGGTATTTAACTAGCAATCATAATGTGTCATGGACATGTACACACATATGTGAATATATGTGCAATACATATTATATATACTATATATACACACTAGTATATATGTGCATGTATGTATATATATAATTACCTACTTATATATATGTGTATACATCATTCTGGGGCTCCCATTTGTAATTGTGTACACACATGTACACACACATGTGAACATATGCACAATATATTATTTATATACTACATATACATACTAGTGCTCCCATTTGTAATTCCAGCTGCTTGGGAAGCTGAGACAGGAGAATTATCATTTTAAGGCCAATCTGGGCAATTAAGACCCTATTCAAAGTAAAAAGGGTTAGGAATATAGCTTAGTGGTGAAGAGTTTACCCAGCATGCCCAGGGCCTCGATCCAATCCTCATTTTGGGTGTGTGTGTTATTTTTCTCATCACTGTGACAAAGCTGTGACAAGGTGACTAACAAAAACAACTTTCGAGTGAGCTTGTTTTGTTCAGTTTGAGGGTACAGAGATTGTGTCACAGCAGGAGAGGGAGCTGATCATACTGCATCCAGTCAGGAAGCAGATAAGTGGAACCTGGTGCTCCCTCATCCTCCAGTCTTTATCCACGCCAGGACCCCATCCCAATGAATGGTGCTGCCCAGTTAGGGTTTTTAAATCAACCTCAGGCAATCCAGTCTAGAGACTCCCAGATATGTCCAGAGGTGCCCAGAGCACACATAAGTGATTTTAGATCCTGTCAAGATGTCAATACCAACCACCATGGGCAAGGGCCCTCAGACAGTGGAGCGGCATGTCTCTGCTCTCTCAGATTTGCTGTAGATTGGTTCTGGGCCATTCAGTGCTGATGGCCAACAATCCTTGGGTGACCATTCAAGCTGCAACTCCCACATCTTACTTTTTGAAATACCGTCATTGTGGTCTATAAAATTAAAACGTAACTGTTTTGTGCTGCATGTGAGGAACTGTCTAAGAACAAAGTTAATCTTAAAGGAGTAAAACCTACTTTAGATAGAGTGAACACCTTATGATGAAGTGTGGATTGTCTGCCCCGGGTTTTGTCTACAGAATCAAACCCTTCTTGAATGCTTAATGTGTCTCACAAATTGTCACAAGTTGCAGCTAGGAAAGTTGAGAGAAATATCCCACCCTTTGTCGTCTTGTTTTCCATGGCCATTGAGGAAAATATGCCACATGAATATGCACTATTAAACATCATAGTATCCACATTTTTAAAAAGGTGAAAATAATTTTATTAGGCACGTATTTTCAAAACATTACATGATTGCTATAAATATTAATGAACTTTTTTTCATTTTTTTTGTGCTTGGTTTTCAGATTCTACCATGCATTTTACACGTACAGCACAGCTCATATCATCTCGACACTGCATCTCCATAGGACTGCTGGAAAGTGCTGCTGTGCATCGTGGAGCGGCTTAGGGTCTCAGAAAGCAGTAGGGAGCTGTAACCTGAATAACCCAGAGCTCAGTAGAAAAGAGGCTTATGGAGGAGGGCTAAAGAAAAAAGAGAGGCAGATTAGACAGGAAGAACCACAACTTGGGCTTGCTGGGCAGCAGGTGGCAGACATGATTGAAGACAGACATTCCTAGGCTTTAGGGCCATGTAACCAAAACACTTGAGAGAAAACTACATACAAGAATGTACTGCTGTCAGCCATGTGACAATGCCCATGTCTTAAGATGTGTGGGTTCAGAAAGAAGTGATGTGCTTGACACAGGATCCAGCCATAACCCCATGTGTCCTGACCGTCAAGACTGTGAGGCCAAGTTGAGCTTAGCTTCTAACTCCAGATGCACTAATGACTGGAGCAGGCCAGTCATAACACAGACCAGGAAAGAAGCATATACATCAAGTTAGATGAGCACCAGCCAATCAGAAAGGGAGGCCACTGGGACAGCTCTGGGAAGAGGAGAAAAGAGTAGAGCCAAGGCTTCTACATCCAGACTCGGACCAGATCGCTGTGTTGGAGTTATGGGTTTGTTCCCCTTGTTTCAATGTTTAGAGACAGAGAAGGGGCCGACCCAGCACCACACAAGAGAATGCTAACATCTACGGGGGGCGCGGGGGGCAGATGCTGTTTGGGATTGATCTTTGTGTGCATGCACATGTTCTACTTCATCCCACAATGCCTGGTGTGCAGTGTCACATGCCACATTAGACCAGCATAGAAAACCCATAACAAAAGTACTAGGAGCAGTGGGACCTGGCCGGTGCATGTCCACTGTCATTGTCAGTCCTTAAGGAATTATGGCAGGAGGAGCCCGAGTTCAAGGCTGGCCGAGGCTATGTAAAGAAAAGCATGTATCAAAATGAAACGGTTATGTGCCCAAGGATAAAATAAAATGTGGAAACAGATGTGAGCAAAGGTGGTTGCAGCAAATGCTAGAACTGGAATCATCTTGCAGCCCAGTTTCCCACTGCTTCCTGTCGGAGCACAGAACTGCTGCGTCCAGCAGCCGATGCTTGCAGCTCAGAAGGGGAGGGGCACCAGCGTGAGTACATCACACAGACTACTTCAATGGATCCTTACAATGGAAGCCTGAACTTAGTGATACCATCAGTTTCTCCTTTCCAGTTTCTAGGAAACTGAGGCAGACACAGGAAGACATTTGACAGCTTTCCTCGGCTGGCTGGTGGCAAGACAGGGATCCAGCCCCGCCAACTCCATATTTCACAGTACCTGATCCACAGGTGGGACTCCCCAAATTGCCCCCACAAATGAGACATACTGGGAGATAAGAGTGTAAGGCTGGAGAGATAGTGATTACATGCACTCAATGCTCTTCCAGGGGACCCAAGATCAGTTCCCAACACCTATTCCAGGCAGCTCACAACAGCCTGGCACTCTAGAGCCGGGGATCTGATGCCCTCTTCTGGCCTGTATGGGTGCTGCACTCATGTGCACAAACCCATTTAAATCACTTAATTAAAAAAAGATGTGACCTTCATGTGCCACCGTCCCCCAGAGCTATCCTTCAGACTTCTTAAGCACCATGCTCACTGCATCTGCCGAAATCTGAACCAGGTGCATGGTAGAGGAGATGACGGTGGGTGTGTTCATGGGTCGGTGGAAGTCACTTTCTTTCACACTATCACTAGTGTGCTCACTAGTGATAGTGGCTCACTAGTGGGCCACTCTAGCTTCATCAGTGAACTACAGGTTTAGTGGCACTGCTCACCAACTTTGCCTTATAGTAGATAAGAAATGTTGGCATGTCCTTATTCAGCACCTAAGCCGACAATGCACTCCAAATAGATCTGGAGTGCTTGCAGAACAACAATGTGACACAGCTTTCTCACTATTGCCTGTTTTTCTACTAAGATTAAACTTCAAGAACTGTAATTCTGTCCTGAAAGTTGCCTAGTAAAAATTACTCAGAGTAAAACCAAGCCAACCAGAGAAGGTGACTAAAATAACAAAAAAACTTGTGTATTTTGTAGATATGCAGGATTTTGGGGCATACGTTCACAGTTCACATTACATGTTAGTTTTACAAAAATTCTCCTTATTTTAACTCTCCTTCATCAGTTTTGGAAAGTGCCCTTTAAGAACCCAATAGGTAGGGGTGTGGTGGTACACCTTTAATCCCGGCACTCATGAGGCAGAAGCAGACAGACCTCCGTGAGTTCGAGGACAGCCTGGTTTACATAGTGAGTTCTAGCACAGCCAGGATAGATACACAGAGAAACCTTGTCTCAAAAACAAACAAAAAGAGAATCCAAACAGATGTTGAAGAGGAACTGTAGGTAGTTATGGTGAGTCTTGCCATAGGCAATAGAGTAGCCCTGGAAGCTCACTTGCCCAGAGGATGAGAACTTGAGTTTGGATCTCCAGCACTTTTTGTTTTGTTGTTTTTTTAAAGGTAGTCATAGCCCTGGAAGGGCTGCTGGAGTCTGTGGGCCACTCTAGCTTCATCAGTGAACTACAGGTTTAGTGACACTGCCTCAAAATGTAAGGTGGAAATCAGTTACCCCCAGGTGGCCTTGAACTCACTGCAGAGCTGAGGATGGCCTTGAAATGTCTAATTCTCCTGCATCCACACACTGAGTGTTTGGTGTAACAATGTTTGTTACCACAGCAGCTGTTCTATGCTAGGCAAGTGTACTGTACCAACTCAGCCACACTCCCAGCCTGCTCTGTTGGTTTGGACTGTGGTAAAATTCACCTTATCCATTTAGAAATCTTCAGCATTTATATTCAGAAGATGATGTGAACACTGCCACTGTTCTCAGAACATTTTCATCCTTCAGACCTTCAATTTTATCGAGGATGGCAAAGCTGAAGATTTCATTTGTCAGCTTCCCTTGCAGCTAAATGAAGCCTTGTACTAGGTTCCAAGCAGTCACAGCTAAGTAGAAACATCAGGGACTCTCTGGAAATGCCTTGAAGGGAAATAGGCATTCTTCTGTCCTCTACTGTCCTCCTGATGGCTTTAATCAGAGAGGTGTTGGGGTAGTCTGGTAGCCACTACTACATTTTGAGGCTGAGGTTAGTAGTACAGTCAACAGAGAATTTAGTTCCCTAATAACAAATTAATCCAGCTCTATGTTGCTTCTGGAAAATAAACCACCTGTTCAAGCCATTCATGGGGGAGGAGGGGATTCAGTTCTAAACAGCTGGTTCCAATCCAACGTCATCAGGAAAATTGTATATTTTTAAAAGCAGTTCCTTCAGAATTCCCCTAAGAATCCAACTTGGTGCTCATGTGAGTTCACCATGGTCTGTATGTCTCTCCAAAATTGAAGCACTGAAAATTTAATGTCATAGGGTTGGGAAGAAAGGGTGGTTGGAAAGATTGGGTACTAGGTTGAGCCCTCAGGGGACTTGAGACTCACTTTGGACTCCCACAGCCCAGCAATAAGGCCCTCACTATACCACAGGAACTGCCACCTTATCAGGACTTCCAACTAACCAAACTACAATGAATTTCTCTAGGAGAAAGGGGGAGCGGAAAGACAGAGACACAGACAAACACCCTAGTTCTTCAGTGTAACTTGGATGATCTCATTTCTATTATACAGAGAAAAGATATCAAACTAGATGCCACACTAGTTGGTTGTCTTCAGCAAGAGCACAAAGACCATGGGAGGTCTTGGGAGACAGAAGGACTTTCTCTGCTCTTTCTGCAACAGACTGAAGAGACAGTGCAGATAGGAAAACAGAAGAAGGGAGTATCAGACAAACAGAAATATGTTAGATGCCTGTAAAAATCAAAACGACTCCTGGCCCAGACAGAAAGTTAACTCATGCAGGCATAGGACAGAAGCCAATATAGGCATGGTTCCAAATGACAAGGAACAATGTTTAATCATGAACATTCCTGACAATTCTGAGCTCTAATATATGTCAGAAAATAATGAACAGATGTGCCCTCACACTTTCGACAAGTAGAGCTGAGCTGAATGCAACTTTACATATGGGAACCCACACTCCATGGAGTCACCACACTGACCTCCCCACAGACTTCCACACTCCCCACTACACGGATAAAGGGGCACTCTGATAGGCATTGTCCCGAACTTAGTCTAAAACGTACCATAGTGCAGAATGCCAGGAGGAACCCCTCAGATATTCCTGCAGCTGCCACACCATCCCTTCCACCTGTGCCCAAAGTGTGAAGACTCAGACCCCACCCTTAGCCCTGAAGATCCAGCTTCTATTGAGCTGTAGTTGAGAGGCCATGAGACTTATAATGGAGATGTTCTTTCTCTTGTATCTCTCTACACCACGTGATCTGAATCTTAAACAAAACCTACAATCTGAATCATAACTAGGAGCATCCACTTCCACGCCCCACTGTCTCCTTGAGAAACAGGAAAGGACCAGATGGCATCCCATCACTAGACTTTATCCAAACCCTGTCTGACCTGAAGGTCATCAATGAAGATAGACGACATGAACCCGAGCCAGCACCAGCTACATTCTTTCTATGCTCTGCATCTGCTGCGTCATCTGTAGTAGTTCACGTGCTCTCAACAATTCTTTGTGGCTAACCTTGTAGCAATGTTCTACAGGTGATAAACCTGGCACACTCTTTATTTAAAGTTATCCAAGGTTGGATGGCTAGCCAGAGGCAGAAGGACCCAACATGCGGTGGGTGGTCTGCCTGCAGACAGGCTGGTGCCTACAAGAGGTGCAGAAGCAGTCAGCATACAGTGAACGCTCAGCAAATCTCAAACAAAATACCCATCTGAAATAATGTAGCTTTATAGCTAGATCTGGCAATCAAACACACATATATACATAAAACACAAAACACTTTATAAAACAATGTAACTTTTTTGTCACCAAATTTTTATCAAAAAAAAAAAAAAAAAGAGGTTGATATTTTCCCTTGTACTGGATTATCAAGCACCAGTAAACCCAGTAACACTATCAGAACTTATTCTGACGCTACATAAGAAGATACAGTAACTGAGTACTTCTTGATTACTTTGGAACTTAATTTCATCACTTCAGGCAACAAATTGTGTCAATAGCATTCCTATTTGATTTTCTATATGAGGATTTATAGAATTGTAGAATACGACTTTGTTATTTATTTATTCAGATATGACAAAACACTAGTCTGGGCAAAACACTGGCCTGTCTCATCGCATAACCATGGACTGAGTATCTGCTCTGATACCAGTTTTCTATGTGATGTAGTTCTTCCAAAGAACTTCTTTGCTTAGGTAGCAACTAGGTTATTATCTAAGGTATATTATATGAAAGTGAGATCTCTGGCCTCTTATAAAACTCCACGTATTACTACGTATTCTCTTGTTTGTGTGGGTGGTGTGAAGAAGATCTTGGTACACAGTCCTGGGTAGTCTGAAACTTGCTATATAGACCAGGCTGACTTGGAAAACACTCTCTTTCTCCCTGGATTTTCCGAGCCATGTGTCACAACTCCCAGCTGTTATCCATGATATATGAATAAGAGATTTTAAGTTCAGTCAGTTGCACACTTACTTACTTTACCTACATGATATGAAATCATCTGGATATTCCAAATATTAGTCTCACCAAAGTACTGATTTTCATACTAATACTTAAATGTTATATATTCTGTCTATAATGTAAACTATATAGAACTGGTAATACTTTAAGTCAGCCAATGTTTAGTCTTAAGACAAAAAGAAAACAAGAAACTAGCCTAGCCATGGACATGTCAACATTCCGCAAACACTCAGTCTTTAATCTCAACACTTCAGAAACAATTGTTGAGGTTAAAGTTTATTTAGTGTTTTACATTTGACCTTATTGTCTTGTGAGACATTTCTGTTCTTTCAAATGTGGATCTGGTACACAATTAGGAGCCAGTTTGTTTATGCCGACATTTTGGCAGATTTCGATATGTAGTTTTCTTAATAGCTAACCTAGTTAGGTCATTTGATTGACAAAGCATGTAATATGACAAAGGAAAAAAAATCTATATTTGTTATTAAAAAAACCAAAACCTGACACCAATCTATGTTAAAAAAAAAAAACAAACAACAAAACATAGAAATGAAATCTGGAAGAAGCCACCAGTGTCTAAGAATTGGCCACGGTGGCACTTTCATGTAAAGCCTTGTTAAGTAAATCTGACAGGTTTCCTGGGTGGGGGTCACATCCTTAAAGGAGGCAAATTAGCTTATACAGTCCAACTATTGGATTGCTTCACAATTTGGGGTATTCCAATGTATTTTTTTAAAATCGTTGCTCAATATTTAAAAAATATTGTAGCTTTCTAAACTCAGAATGCAGGGTTAATCTGCTGGAAAATGGATGAATCCCTGAGTTGTGAAATGTTAGTGAGCACAGACATGAGAGACAAGGAGAGACTTTATTTGTTTTCTTACTTTCATCCCAACATCCTTTCTGAAAAACATAAAAGCATGCACACGGATGGCAGTCTTATGAAGGAGAACAACTGCAGCCCCTAAGCTTCAAGCCAATGGTAATACAAGTAAGATCTTAAACTATGTGAAAGGAATCATAGACAGTTAATTTTCAGGAAATAGTGATGTCAAGTCAAAATAAACATGTTTAGGAGACTCTTCTCATTTTTCAAAGATTTTGACACAATGTATTTCCTGATATCACATTTGATAGGCTACTTGTGAGGAGAGTGAGCCCAGTGCTAAAGATCAAGAGATCTTACGCAGAACACTGTGCCCTGTTCAAAGAGAATCAACTATAATCCATGTAATTCCAATAGTTCTGTGTCTTAAAATTTAAATGCACAGCATATCCATGATATTTAAAGGTGTGTATGTGTGTGTGTGTGTGTGTGAGAGAGAGAGAGAGAGAGAGAGGAGACAGACAGACAGACCCATGGAGGCCAGATGTTGTGTCCAATTCCATGGAGCTGGAATTCCAGCCTTCTGTGAGCCTCCATATGAGTGCTGGGAACTGAAGCCCTTGAAAGAGTGGCATGTGTTCCTAGCTACTGAGCTATCACTCTAGACCTCAGCCATATTTAAAGTCTCTGAACTTGTACTTATTTTGATCTGGTCAAAATAAGCTCTAATAGGACTGCTGAAAAAACGTATTTAGCAAAGACATAAAATCGATTTCAGCCTCACTTTGTAAGTGAAAACCATTACAATTCAGCACAGTAACATGATACACAAGCTGGATTGTTTTTAGGCTGTTATATTCTGTTGGCATGTGTGTGTGTATGAATATACATGTTCATGTGTGAATATCCATACATGAATATAGACACTAACACATAGAAAACAAGTGACAGCACAGGACTCTTCAAAGATGTTTGAAATGGCTCGTTTTCTGGCTTTGAAAAAACAAGAAGCAAATTTTCCCTCAATTAAAAAAAAATTATTTATTGTGATTCAATTGGTCTATTTCAACTAGATCATTGGTATAGTAATTTTGTGACAAAAATCTGTATGAAATTTGCAGAAATGTTACCTTGAATGACTAGTAGGCAATCACGCTTAAATCACAACATAGAAACATAGCAAATCACACGTTAGAAAGCCTCCTCTCACAGGACACACTGTCCCATGACTCACGGCAGTGTGATGTGGTCCTAAAAGGTAGCTCTGTTCACAGGGGACATGTACCAACAGTGTGGCTCCATGGAAATCAAAGAGAAATAACAAATTTATCCAATCCTGATGGTTCTTGCCATAAACAAACGCACAATACTTCTGTAGTAGCCAAGAAGGCTCACCCTCAGGAGCCAGGGAGCTGCCCCTCTGAGTCAGGGCAGCACCACCTGCACCCCAACAGTGAACAGCACCACTGGAGGACACAAAACCAAAGAGCCAGGGCTGAAATAAGCAGTGAGCACCTACACTCCAGATCGAACGCAGTGCCAAAGCAAATGGAGCCAGGCAGAAGGCACGTGCTAGGACAGAGAGGATGCTGGCAGACTTTCATTGCCTTAGAGCTCTGTTCATGTCTATTCCGATATGAAGATAACGGGGTCCCTTGCATTTATAAGTACTTAACGGCACAGGTGCTGGAGGTACTAACAAAGCAGCTCAGAAGCTGGGCTACGAGAAGCTCTGACAAAGGAGACAGAGTCATAGCAGAGCTTCAAGTCTATTCTGACACTTTACACATTATTCTCTGTAGAATCGGGGGTATGCAAATCAAGCATTTTAATAAATATTAGAAATGTTCATTATTTTGCAAATATAAAGAAAATTAGCTAAATAGAGCAATATAATAAAAATATACACTAGACAGATCTTTTTTGCCATGAATAATTCTCACCTTTTTCTTGGAACATCTTAACGCATCATTACAGTCTTTCATTGACTTTCAGAAATTAACAACAACAACAAACAAACAAACAAAAAAACAGTATCACATAGCTTCAAAATGTAAAATACTTTAGTATTAAGAGTTTGAGCTGCCAAGTAGTCAAATGGAAGATAACCAATATAGTGAAACATACTGCAAACTAATGTTAAAATACAACCTTCTGAATTACAGAAAGTATCCAATAATCTTTACAAGTGGACATTAATTTATGAAAACATTAAAAAAAAAAAAACCCAGCATAAACTCCACTTAGCTTCCATGTCTCCAGCAACCCCAGCACCTGAAAAGCCGCATGTGTTTGCCCCAAATCAAATGCATGTTGGCTGTGGTCACAAACTCTACTTTATCCAGTGTTCAATCATCAAGGCTTAAAACAGAACAGAACAAAACAAAAAAATAACAACAAGAAAACTCCTTATTTAATTCAGGAAACAATGTGATGCAATGTGTAGCCATCAGTAAGAGACCGTGACTGCAGGCTGCTACTTGCTTATGCTTTAATAACAAACCACAGGCAGCCAAGGAGGGTTCCGTACAACCAGGTGCCCATGTACAGTTTCCTTCCGGACTCCGTCATCAGCATGACAGCAGTCAAACTCCCCAAGATCAACACTGAAGGTAACGTCTTCTTGACACTTAGTCTGGAATGAACACTTTTCCCAGGAAATTTGTTTCTTCTTTCTGGATCTGGTGAATCATAGAACTCTATGAGCAACCTATGGCCAGAATGAAAACAACAGAATTGATCTTTCAGTTTTGGACATTTTTGGTGTTGAAACAAACATAAACCATTTATTAGATATTGAGTACTTGCTGAGCAAGTACAGCTCCTTAGAAAACTTGGATGAGTGCAGAGGTGTCAGAGAGGCACGGGAGGGCATTCACTCCTTACAGTATGGACATGATATTATATCCTCACCACATGGGAAACAAAAATCAAAACACGGCGGGGTCTAAGATATTTAATGAGGACTTAGGGGATTTTTAAGATAAAGATATGTTTATATACTTTTATGTATATGGGTGTTGGCTAGTGTGTATGTCTGTATACCATGATTGTGTCTGGTGCCCACAGAGGCCAGAAGAGGGTGTCAGGGTCATTGAATATGAAGTTACATTTACAAAGCCACCATGTGGTTACTGGGAAATGAACCTGAACCCTCTGGAAGAGCAGCGAGTGCTGAGTCTTGATGGCCCAAGCTTCATTTTTGTTTGTAAACCTTCCATCTGTAAGTGGTTCTACCAACCCGACTCATTCAAGGCCTTCCAGCTTCTCTCCTTGCTCCCATAGCTCGCATCCCATAAGCCAATGAAAATGGCTGAGGCTGGAGCTCAACAGTAAAATGCTTGCCGAGCATGTGTGAGGCCAGGATCTAATCACACAAAAACAAGCTTTCAAAGACGCGAAAGAAAAGAAATTCTTATAGCATAGGAGTTTTCCTCCTGAGGTGATCTGAGTAAGAAAGGCTCCCATAGGTTCACATATTTGAATGCTTAGTCACTGGGCGTGGTGACTCTATAAGAAGGATTAGAAGGTGTGTAGCCTGGTTGGAGGAAGTGTGTTATAGGGGTGGGGAGATGGGGTAGGGATGAGAGGCTTTGAGGTTCCAAAAACCCATGCCAGGCTCAGTCTGTCTCTCTCTGCCTGTAGATCAGAATGTGGCTCTCAACTACTTCTCCAATACCATGTCTGCCTGAGTGCCCCCCTATCCTCAGCATAATGAATTGAACCTCTGAAGCTGTAAGGAATTCCCCAACTAAATGCTTTTTCTTAGAAGAGTTGCTTTGGTCAAGGTGTCTCTTCACAACAAGAGGCCAGTGACAGAAACCTATCAAAAGTTCTTATTCCCATAAAATTATAAAAGCAGACAAGAGAAATAAAAAGGGTAATTCATTCATCCTCCTCTGATTTAAACATGTAAGATTCTAACAGCAAGACAGTCACAAAAGCACAGAAGTGTCCCTACTGCCTTGTGAGCCACTTCCACAGAGGTAACAACAGTGAGTAACTGATACATAGGTCTTCTTACATTGTTCCCATCATCAAAATAATCCTGAGCTGCTGGGTTGAAAAGTTATGTCAGGTAGAAACACGTGACAACACAAGGCATAAATCTAATATAAAGCTTCATTTCAACTATCTGTTCTTGTAATACTTTCTACTAACTCACGAAAGGGGACAATTTCATCATGAAAATAACAACTCCCTTCCTTCTCACAACACAAAGGTGTTGTGCTCACCTGAGCTTCAGTCTTGAACCCCACAGCCTTGTGCTCCCCGTGTAGCTGCAGAGGAAAGGCTCTTATCACACAGCACTCTACTGTCTAACAAACATTGCAGGTAGGCCACCATGTCATGATTTTTATAGTGACTCATGAAAATGTACAATGTGAGCACGACAGGATAGAATAAGATTTAACCCGAGTTCACAAAAAGCATTCTTGAAACAATACAGACTTCAGTTTCACTTTTGTTGTGCCATCGACTTTGGAATAAATGCATCCTTGTGTTGAGTTGTCATGGTACAGAAATCAACAGCCAAACTGATGTAGAATGTTAGACGTAATTGTTAAAGAAGGGTAATGCCCCATTAAACATGTTACATTTAAGTGTATATGGTCTTGTCTATGCAGGTAGGATTACTATTTACTAAATAGTGAAGATAAAAGACTCCTTTCAAGCAGGTTGTGAGAGTAAAATGTGGTTGAACTGCAGTTTCTAAATGCTGGAGCTGTTACCACTTACCTATCTTTTATCTCAAAACGCTCATGAAGCCACTTTTTCATGTGTTCTTGTTCCTCTGGAACTTCATTTCTGTCTATACGATCAAAGTGAATATGAAGTTTTGGGCACTGTTTGCAGAGAAACTCTAACAAAGAAGAAAATTTCATGTCTTACTAGTTTAGAATTCATGATTATACAAAGTAACTTACAGTAAAAATGAAACATTAAGACTAAAAGAATTTAAAACAATAAAGCTATGTACTTATGATTTGCAGTATTAAGCTGAAATTAAAACCTCATTAGCACATATCTCTTGTTAAGCCCATGTTGGCCTTCACTGACTTCTAACAGCAAGCCTTGGAGAAGTAGCCATCCTTCCTCTAGGTACGCAGACATCAGTATGAAACCTCTCACTCTGTGTACTAACAGAAAACCTCACCTTTAAAATATTAACATTTAGAATCTTTTACATTTTAGTACTTTTCCTCATTTACTGTCAAAGCCAATCCCATTCACAAAGTATTTAAGAAAACTGGCGGGGTTTGAATATCAATCTGCTTCACCTTCCTGAAAGTTAACATACAAATAAAGATGAGTACTAGGGGAATACTCAATACAGAAGGAGTGTGTGGGGCCAGGGAGGGAAAATGTCCTTAAACTTCAAGTCTTCATCACACTGGAGTGCAGACATTTCTCAGAACATGTCTTCCATCCCATTTTCAGTGTGACATAATATTCTTGGCCTCCTGTTTACCAGGAAGCAGAATCTCACCTGAAATCTCTGGAGAGTATTTACTTACTCTCCAAGAAACTGGAGTGTGGTACTATTCATACAGGGAATCTCCAAGAGTAAGTGTTCGATTTTGCCCACCCTTGCCTCCCTTTGTTGTTACTGGGAGCTAAATCCAGGGCCTTGAGTAGGGCAGACAAAAACTCTCCTACTGAGCTCCATCTCAGCCCTTGACTTCCTGATTTAGATTTTACTAGATTGTTCAGCCTGGCTGTGTATCCATCATCTTCTGCTTCTTCCTCCTTAGTACTGGGATTATAAGAGATCTCTTTTGTATGCAGCAAAATACCACATCTCTCTCTTCTCTCTTCCTTACCACTCTCATCTCTCTCTAAAATGAATTCTCTGAAAGGGGCGAGAATCTTCCATCACTCCATTCTCACCTGTTCCCATGTTCAAATGTTGAGTCTGTGGCTATAGTTACCTGAACTATTCTCACTCAAAGCCCTCTGGTCATATGACAAAGGCATGAGTTCTGAGTCTTTAAAATCTAGCATGTTGGAAAAAGACCATATTTCTTCTTGTAAATAATGGCAATGTCCTTCCCAAACATGTTATAAAGTAGGCTCAAGGCAAAAACAAAACACATAAAAGATAAGAGTGGGTGATTGGTGCTCGGTGTAGTGGAGCCCAAGGCCAGCTTGGTCTACATAGTGAGTTCCTGGTCAGCCAGAGCTTCATAGTGGAACCCTCTACTGAAAACCAAACCGAACCAAACAAAGCAAAGCAAACAAACAAGAGTTTATCTTACCTGTACCATGTACTATTCAGCTTCTATGGAAATACGGACTTACCAGTCATGGATGGTGGGTTTGAGTATTTTCCTGAGCCTTTCTCATTCCCTTCATAAACCACTGTGACATCATAAATTGCATCTAAATGACTCTTCATAGAATCAAAAGCAACGTGAGTGGCCTTTATTCTTGGTGTCAGTACATGTTTTAATACTGCAAGGCCTAGAAAGCAGGTAGATTCAATGTGGTCATAATTAGGAATACATGAAATTCAACATCTAAATTACTTATCAACTAGCACAAATAGACGGGAATTAAAGTTTAATGTCATAACCTCACACCTAGAATGCTCGCGTACATTCCCATCTCACTTAGGTCAACCCCATTGAACATATATCCATTAAACATCTACATGAATGAGATATGCTGCGAGAAGCTGGGAAGGCTAGTCCTTGGGAAGATTATGACCCACTGCGAGCCTTCTCTTTGATAAGTTCTGACAAGAAAGACACGACAGCAGCACATCTTGCTAAGCACGCAGTCTTTCTTAGGACAGAATTCAGCATTCCCTCCACTCTGTTCGGCTTCCTCCTCTCCTGGACTCCAGTATGTACTTACAATTTCACAGGAAGCATTAGATCTTTCGATGTGCTATGAACAGTGACTAGGGAGAAGCGGGTTTGAAGTCTGTACTGCCTCTCTCCAGGGAAAGTGGCTACATAAGGAAGAACAGCTACAGGATGGTGGGACTGTCTACAGAAGAATTTTTAAAATGCAGGGTGGTGTGGGAAAGAAAGCCATTCCCACACCACATATCTGAGTTCAGTCCCAAGGGCAGAAGGAGTGTAATTTATTCACAAACTTGTATGAAGTCTGAAAAGTCAACCAAGCTGGGAAAGTTTTCTTGTCAGCTAAGTCATTCGCCACTAGAGGCCATCTTGTCTCAGGACCTTTACAGAATCACCCTGTGAAACCTCCAGGCTCCATGTTACCTTGACCAGACTTTTTTTTTTCCTTTTTTCTCTAAGACAGACCCAAGCTGGCCTCAAATTTATGATCCTCTCACCTTAGATCCCAGGAGCTGGGATCATAGCTTTGCAACACCATTTCTGGCTCAACCAGTATTTTTATGAGATTATTAGGACTAGAAGCTCAAAAAGCAGGTTAGATGTGGTGTCAACATATGAGGGAAACAAATCCACAGCAAATTCTTACTTTCTAACACCCAGTCCATTAACGTCTGCCTAGTGTAACCACAGACACTATGCCTATAACTAAGACCTAGCCCATTCATGGTTGCTCGGAAGGAAATTTCCATCCTAAGTCAGACGTGACCTCCTCTAGTCTTCAAGTGGAATGAATATGACCCTGACTAAGTGCGGGTCAGTTCTGAAGCATGATGTGGCATTAACTGTCCTGAAACTTCAAGTCATCAGCTGACTGATTCTTCCTAGTGTATTTATATCCTTTCTGGGTGTATAATTGAAGGACTTTATGAAAATGATGACCACAATGAGCACATATTTTATGGGATAATTCTAAAAACTAATAATTAAAAACAAGAAAACTGTATCAAAAGGGAGACAGAACACACAAGTTATGGCACACAGTGAGCTCTGATCTTTGCAGAATGAGCAACTCCAACCTTCTTGGTTTTTCTACCTCTCAGCATTAGCTCAGCATCACTAAAAGACTTGCCTGCAGTGGACCCCGACCTCCACTTTCTGATTACAGTGCATATACCTGTGTTTACATATGTGCTGCATATACATCCACCATGTGCGTATTTATGTTATAACACCAGGCTTTATACTGACTCACTCCAAAAGTATACTTTCTTGGGATATCATTTACCTACATTTTAACTCAGTTCACAGCATGGGAAATGTGCCATAGCAAGCCTGCGACTCTAACCCCTCAGACACAGACTAGTAAGAATATACCTAACTCTGTAGAAGATCGGACATTCTCTCACTTAGCTCTTACAAGAAACACATATTCTCTAGTATGACTCTGAAGGAAACAAGGATCACTCTTCTTAAAAAGTATTTTTTCTGAATACAGTCAAATCTTTACTTACCCCGCTGAGCAGCAAATGCCTGACTGGCTGAAAGGAGTTTTGTGTATGTTGCATTATACCTTGTTCCCTCTGGGAAAATCACAAGATACATCTGTGGGCATAAATAAACTTTAGTTTGTGTGAGTCCATTGTTGTTACCATCAATTTAGCAATTCTAACTCTGTTATTGCCAAGGTAGTATTTCCTACGGTGAGAAAATGTGTATCATTTATAAATGACCTTCACTTTGAGCAGAGTAACCAAACTGCAGAGACTGAATTAAGGCCGACCATAATATGGATTATAGTAAAACATAGCTCTACATTTATGGTAAAGCCAATCTTTAAAATCCTAAAACTGTTTCTTAGAATATGCTAATAGTCACTGACTTAAAATTGACACAACCAACCCCTCTGGTTCCCAGTAATAAAACATGACATTTTACTTTTGTATTAAATTTTTATTAGCACATATTAACCACACATACTAGTGGAATCTGCTATATGTCTGCATGAAAACACAGAGTACACTTATAATATCCAAGCTCTACTCTTCAGCCATCAAAGACATATTATTTAGCAATACTAACAGTGTATCTATTTAAAAACTTATGAATTTAGTACTCGTGTTTCAAAAAACTCACAACATTCCATTTTATAAGCATCCCCTAGTTTATTTTACATCACTTACTTTAAGCAACCTCATATTCATGATATAAACTAAGAAGAATAGATTATCTGTAATAGATATTTACTAAGTCAACAATTGATATAAGTTTTTATACTTAACTGCTGGAAAGGTTAAAATGTGAATATTAAGGCCATGTAATAACAAAACTCCTAACTTGAGAACTGAGTATTGTAAAAAAAAATAAAATGATACTTTTTAATTGGTGGCCAACTGACAAACTAAACTCATCAAGTAAACATAACACAGAAACAGGACAGGAATTCATGATGAAGAACTATGTCACTTATCCATGCTCAAGTGACTCCCAGCAGTATTATCTCCTATACAGCTAGCATAAAACAGTGTTTTTCTGAACAAATTTGTGGATATGAAACACCCACTAAAGGAGCCTATAGGAGAATATATATTTGTTTATGAACCAAGGTCACAAAGAAATGCCGTGATTTGTCTGCAAAGCTGGTATAAAGTCCCACAGCCCCTCTGCAGTTCTCTGTTTTCAGCTCCTCTGGTCTGGATTTAAACTACTTCCCTGGGCCAGCACTGTCAACAGCTGATCCCCAGCTGGTGGCATTATGTTGGGAGCTTGTAGAGAATATTTAGAGTATGGGGCTTAACTGAAAGAAGTCACCAAGCAGGCGGGCCTTGAGAATTACCATTTCCTGTCCCACCCAGATGTAAGCCAACAGTATCATCCTTGGATGGCCTCGGCTATATCACAGTGCCACCCTTGCATGATAGAATGTACCAACAAAGTATGGGCCAGAATAAATCCTCCTCTCAAACTGCTTCCTATTAGGAATTCAACCAGACCTTAAGAGGAGTGGGTAACAGAGAAAGCTAGTAGTGGTGTTACTGTTCTAATAAACCTGAGCCCATGGCCCTTAAGACTTTGTAGTTTTGAAGTGGTGGAACTATAAGACCATCAGACTGAGGTTGGACTAGATGCACTGAAGTATAAGATGGCTATGAACCTACAGGGCTAGAGATGAAATATGCCTATCGTGTTTTAAAATATCCACCACAGGTTGGTTCCCAGACGGCAGGTGCTGCTGTGGGCACTGTGAAATTTTTAAGACATGGGACATCACTGGAAGACAAGGAACTCCATGGGATGGGTCCTGAGGTTAATAGACTATCTCAGCTTCCTGCCCTGTTCCCATATCTACAGAGATCTGAGCTAGCAGCCTATGTTCTTGCTGCTGCACCTGTGCTGCTATGCCTTCTTAGTCATGGTGCTCTTAATCTACAAATCAAAATAAATCCTTCTTCCTTTAAGTTGTTTCCAGTCAGGTTATACCAATGACAAAAGTAGTACAGCACCTATGCAAATATATTCTTTTTTTTTCTTATCCAGAGAAGACGCCTTAGAATCCGTTATCAGTGTCAGATTTGTTGTTCTTGTTGTTTTAGAAAGTGTTTATTTATACTTAAAATTCCAGGAAGGAAAGGGACCCCTAATGATAGGGAATTGTGGAAGCAGACAGGAACCATGACATCAGGAACAGTGAGAGTTCATGCCTCAAGCTTTGAGCAGGCAGTAGAGTTTGAACTAGGAATTGTGTGGGGCCTTTACATCTCAAAGCCCCTCCCCAGTTATATGCTCTTTCCAGAAAGGTCATACTTCCTAAACCGATCTAATCAGTACAACTACATGAGAACCAAGATTCCAACTATCTGAGCCTCAAGTGGAGACTGACTTCCAAACTACCGCACATGGTCTTGTGATGGGACCTAGGCACATGGACCCCTTTGCTATTTGTGTGTGATACAGGTGAAGGAAGCTGGAAAAGCCAGCTTTGTGCATGGAGGGTGGAGCCTGAGCATGGGCTATGGCACGGGTGGGATGAAGTCAGGTGGACAAAGGGAACTGGTGCAGGATATGCATCCTGGTCTAATCCTCAAGGTCAGGATTACTCCGGACAGGGCTAACTAGATGAGACTTAGGTAGCATCTGTCATTCAGGCTAGGACTGTTGATTTAGAAGGAAGCATGGAGTGGGTGATGTTGTAGATTCATCAGTCTGAATCCAGGTGTAAGATTCATGTCTGACTGGCATGGGCAGAGCAGACTGGGTTGCATAGAGTGGAGTTGGTGAGTACATTATCTTCTCCAGCTAAGTATGAGAGGAAGCAAGGGTTCTTTATAGGTGTGCTGCAAGTTATCAGGCAAATTTCCCTACTGTAAATGGAAATGACCCACAGGGGCATTGAGCACATGTTCCTAAGGCATTGATGAGGGCATAAGGGTATGGGACTAGAGGCCCTTTCTGCCGAGGAGCAGGCAGTCCTTTGGTGGATGAGCAGTACCTGGTGTGCGCTTGGAAAAGGACTCAGTTTTGATGGACGGTATGGTGTTGGGGAGGAACCCAGGTCACCCAGCTAGGGATAAAGCCAATTGGGTCTGCTCACAAGAGTCAGTAGAGTTAACAACACTTATAGAAGTATACAGAACATGACACGATGTGGTTGTTTAGCTTGGGGTATTTGTGAGACACCTAATGGTGGGAGTGGAGGTGATATAACATGTTGGCTTCTAAGAGATAACAATGAAAAATAACAAAATAAGATATAATAAGATAATCAAAACCCATCACATAGCAGTTGGAGAAGGCAAACCAACAAAAGGAAAAGAACCCAAGGGAAGGGACAAGAACCAGAGACCCCTCATTCACACGCTCAGTCTTGTCTTATCACCGCCAAACTTAAAAATCAATACTTTGTTATATATCCTCATATTGGATAATAGCGATTGACCAGATGCTTTATGGAACTGCAGAAAAATTTGTAAAATTAAAATTCAATCAGTTACTAGAAGAAAAAAGCAGTAAGAAAAATATTTTAGTTTCCAGAACTACCAAGAACCACTTTTATGAGAACATATTTTTAATCAATAAAGTTTATATCTAATCAATGAAAGCAATTATTAATGTCTATGAGTCTTAGGGTCAGTCACTTATAAGATTGATTACTCACTTTAATGATTCATGTGGTATTATGTTTTGTATCTTAGATATTTAATCTAAATATTTTTTGATCTGTTGATCAAAAAAAATCAGGAACTATTCATTCAGTGTTCATTTAAGAAGTCATTCTTGAATTCTATTATTTGTGTCAGGTACTTTATACAATAGAATGCATATAAGTTTCTCTTTCATAATCTTTGTAGACATCAGATAAATAATAAAGTGGGCAATGACATGGTGTCTGTAAAGAGAAAGAGTGTGAGATTCTAAAGGACTGTGAGCAAGAGTGTACTTACAGTGGGTTGTAGGGTAAGACTTAAAGAACAGCACAAGGATGAGCGATCTCCCTCTAAGATGGGGACACTCATGGCTGTACTGCAGAATCTAGCACAAATTTGGAGTCTTGTATATAGCTGAGTATGAGTCTGAAGTTCTCACACTTCTGCCTTTGTCTCCTGAGTGCTAGGAACACAGGTATATGCCACTATAACAGGCTGGTATTCAATTTTTTAAAAATAAATTAATTATTATATAAAAAGTTATATTAAAAGCTGAAAAGTTAAATATAATTTAGCAGATAAAGGCATAAGTACTTTATATGTTTATGACCATTACTCCACATTGTAGGTGAATAACAAGACATCAGATTCACACACACAAAAAAAGACACTAGAGAGAATACAGAAGAGCAGTTATGCATGCTACCTGAATGGCTGTAAAGAGGAGCTCTTCCATTCATATACATGCCTTGAGACCTTGAATAAACTCTATCTACCCAGAAAGTAAAAACCAGAATGGTACCAGGACTTCATCAAAACATCACAAAACCCAAAGGTGATGAAAACACAACCTAATACAGTGCACAGCACAAAACAACACTGCAGCCTGCTGCTGTTTCTGCTCTAGTAATTGGTCGGAAGGCCGAGGCCCTGGTCACTGTCGCCTGGTGTGCAGCTTCCCAGTGCCTGGTAAGTGGAGGGCATGAGAGAAAGGGTAGAGAAGCAGAGAGAGGAGAAAGACAAGAGTTGCCCAATCCTCACCATAGCTATGACTGTCTATACAGAGAGGGGCCACGGGGAGAGGCAGTTGGCAGCAGCCAGCATTCTTGAAATAGAAGATTTGAATTCTTTTTTTCCCCCTTTACAGAAAAAAAGTTCTGTAAAATACTGACACGGAATGATTCTTCACTAGGCGACTCTTTGCTCTGGGTTTGTGTTTTTTTTTAAAGAAAACAAACTTTAATTTCTACAATAAAAATCCAAATTTACACAGAAAGAAAGCAATTTAACTTCTTCTAGAACTAAATCTCATGTGAAGACTAACTCTTTGGGGCCTCAGTGTAAGGCTCTGGCGAGCTCCATCCTCTACACACTAAGGCCTGCCCTTGCCCCTCCCGAGCCAATGCTGAGTGTTACTCGGGAGAAGCCTTACAATCATCTGCAGCAAACTTACCTCACGGCCACGAGGACAGTTTATCTCAACAAAACCCTGAAGGAGCCCCATCGTCCCACATGGGGTAATATATTTTCAAAATGACTTAAGAACTTCTTAGCCTGCGTTGAGGAATAAAAGCGGGCACACTTACCGGTGTTCCTGCGTTCACATAGCTCTGCAGCTTGCTTCTCATTTCTTTATCATTAAATTTGGCACTTCGTTTTACATAAATTCCTCCATGCTGGTACACAGAAAAGAAAAAGAAAAAAGAAGAGCAATTATTCTTCAATAACTAATCACCGTAGTTATTAAGGCAACTGTTCTCCCAATGAGTAAAAAACATAAAACTACATTTCAGAACTCAAGCTACAGTTAATAGTTAAATATTGCCAACGATACAATATGTAACTGAAAATCCTATTTCTACAGAGCCCAAGTAAAACTGCATCATGAAAAATACACATTTAATTTTGTTAACACTTAAAACATTTTCTCTTTAAAAGATTTAGTTCAAAAGCTTTTTCTGATGGATCCTAACTCATTGATTTTCTACTGTCATTCACCAAGTCAATTAAAAGTATCCTTAAAATATCCACACTGCCAGGACTGGAGAGAAGGCTCAGCAGATACGAGTCTTCTCAGAGACTGGTGATCAGGTCCCAGCACCCACATGGTCATAAACCATCCATAACTCAGTTGCAGGCGACCCAATGCGTTCTTCTGACCTCCATGGGCCCCAGGAATGCATAGATACAAAACACTCAAACACATAAAATAAATTAAAAATAATAAATAAGTAAAAGAGGCCACAGGAGGCCAGGAGGGAAGGATAGAAAATTAAAAAGACAAAAGTCTACACCTCCATCCTTTAAGGAATTAAAATATGGACCAGGAACTAGAAGTACATATACACAAGGCATTCAGTTACATAAAATAAATTAAAAATAATACATAAATAGACAAAATTAATTAAGATAATGTCTACATCACAGCCTTTAAAAAATTGAATCATGGACTCAGCTACAGAGATTGGTGTGACATCATTATGGACTAAATTTCCCCCTCCCTCCCTAACTCTTACATTGAAGCCTTAGCTTCCACAGTGACTGTGTGTGGAGACAGGGTCTTTAAGAAAATCATTACAGTTAAGTGAAATAAGGGTACTAGCTGAGGCCCTGCTGGTGGAACACCCACCAAGGATGTCCACATGTGGGAAAGGCCAGCTCAGAACACAGGGAGAAGGCTGCAGTCCATAATCCAAAGAGGTGGGTGTTGGGAGACAGCAGTACAGCCCACATCTTGACCTTGGGGAGACTTTCAGCCTTCAGAACTGTGAGAAAGCATTTCTCCACACTTCACACTTCACACTCTGAGCTCAGAGTCTGCTTTTACCTCCTGTCTGTCACTCACTAACTACTTTTGGATCAATTTCTGAACATTACCGATTGTCAATTCTGCACTTGTAGCTTTCTATTGGACTCCTAGGTATTTGTATTTCTGCTACTGGACTTAACTATATGGACAACCAGCCATATAGTTAAGACACACACCATGAGGAGCCGCGAAGAAGAGCTGGGGAGGTGGCTCAGTTGGGAAAGTACTTGTCTCACAAGTACGAGGACCCACGTTTGGATCCCTAGAATCCAGTAAACAGCTGGGCACAGCAGCACACACTTGTAACCTAAGTAAAGGTAAGGAGACAGAGACGGGTAGATGCCCGGGGCTCACTGGCCGGCTAGCCTGGGCAACTCAGCGAAGGTCTAGGAGACTGTCTCAAAGTAAGAGTGGAAGGTGCCTGAAAAGTGACACCCACACTTGTACTGAAAATTGTCCTTCGACCTCACATGCATCCACGTGTGCACACAAGCACACATATGCATGTGCACACATATAGAATTCTAAATAAAAATACTTAAATTTAAAATAAGTCATTAAAAGTCGCTTTAAAAAATGTCTGAACTAAGGATGTCACTCAGTAGCACACATATGACCCCATGTTCAATCACTGATACCATAAAACAAACAAATAAACAAAAAATCAGATATAGTGTCATTAAATGGTGTTAAGTTTGAAATAATAGAGCAAAGACAAAGGTTACCTGAGCAAAGTAGAACCCATACAGCGGAAGCCATTTTAACTTGTCTTTCAGTACGTAGCGCACATGTCCAAGGGCGTCCTGTCTGGCAGCCAGCATGTCCGCAACAATCCAGTCAACTGTAAGGCAGACCCAAGTGAGTACCTCACACATCAGCTCCAACCTTCCCCTCCCAGGAACCAAAACTCTTCTTCACAGCCCTGCCTTTGTACCATGTCCTGAGAATATAACTATGGAGGCAGAAGGCCGAAGGCGCACAGGCTCAGAGCCAACTCGGTGTACAGAGCAAGTCCCAGGTCCACTAGGGCCACATAACAAGACCTGGCCTTAAATAAGCTTTTAGGTTTTTTAAAAATAAAGTATGATTAAAATGCTTAAAACAAAGCCAATTCCAGACACATTAAAAAAAATACCCCCTCCCCAAAACTCCAAAAAACAACCAACAAACAAAAAACCCTTAAATCAAGGAGGTGTGTGTTTTTCCTGTTTTTTGTCTTTTTTTTTCCTCTGTGTAGCCTGGTTCTCCTAGAATTCACTCTGGACAAGATGGCCTCGAACTCAATGATCCACTTACCTCTGTTGGGATGAAAGGCTTTTCTCATTTCTTAAAAGGCCTTTTATTTCAAGGATAAAACACAAAGCTACAAAATACATGGGGCTGAAGAGATTTTGTTCAGTGGTTAAGGATTCAGTTGCTGCTTTCACAGAGGGCCCAGGTCTGGTACCCATAAGCCAGCTCTGCTTCTAACTCCAGTTCCAGTGGATATGAGGCCCTCCATGAGCCCCAAGTACACCAGGCATATGCACAGTGCACAGGCATATATGTAGGGACTCAAACATACACAGGAAAAGAAAGAACAAACGTTTAAAAGTTACAAAATGCTAAGTAACTCAACAACCCAAATACTAAATAACCATTGAATAATATTTAATTAAGGGTAAAAAAATAAAAGATATTTCTTTTTAAATGAAGAATGGAAAATTATAAGGAAAAAAATGGCAAGTGAAACAACTGTAGCTAAATATCCCATACACATATTGTCTGACAAAAGGCACTACATTAGGAGCTGGAGAGATGGCTCAGTGGTTAAGAGCACTGGCTGTTCTTCCAGAGGTCCTGAGTTCAATTCCCAACAACCACATGGTGGCTCACAACCATCTCTACTGACATCTGATGCCCTCTTCTAGCATGCAGGTATATATATGATAGGGCATATATATTAAATAAGTAAATAAATCTTTAAAAAGCAAGGTACCACATTAGGTTTTTACTAATGACTTCCTGGATACAGTGTTCAATTCTTACAATACCCAAACAAGGGTCTCGGGTGATTTACAATTGTGCTAGGTAGATATGTAGTTCTTATTTTGCAGCTTTAGAAACGGTGGGTTGCAAACTGATTTTAGTGGTCAAAAAAAAAATTGTGAATAAAAGTTTTTGAATAAGCAATGAGCAAAACTTAATTCAAAACCACATACATATGAATGAACAAGCATCTCTGCCCACTGCTGCCTTGTGCAGCTGCCCCTGCGTCTTCTGTTTTGAGTATGCAACATGCATGTTTCTTACTGCACATGCCATCACATATGTAATATCGTGCCATTAAGTGCAGTACATTTAGTATACATAGAGCTTTCCCCTGTTACAGAAATATAATGGTTTAATTACAGAAAATAGGTAAATATTTCATCAGTGCCATTTCTTAGCATGTAAGTACAAAACTAGTGCACTTTTGATTGTATTACATTAGAATGTTTGATTTATAAAAACTGGCTTGAGTTCCATGAAATGAATTTTGACCTAGAATTACAATGGAGTTTTCAAACAATTTCTGAAATGACACTAAACATATTGTACTATGTGTTTGTGGAAATAACATTCTTAGCACTGGCATCTACAAAATCAAAATCCTGATGAATTCTGAAAAACAAGGAAATGCTCTACATCCTATAGTATCAAATATTCAGCCAAAGTCAAGTTCTTCTATACAAACCCAACCATCTCACAGTATGTAGACTGCCTTTTATCTTTAATAACTGCTAAAATTCTATGTATTTAAAAATAAATCTCGTTCGAGGCCAGCCTGGTCTACAGAATGAGTTCCAGGACAGCCAGGGCTACACAGACAAACCCAGTCTCAAAAAACCAAACCAACCAACCAAACAAAAACAGAAAAACAAAAAAAATCTCTCCACTCTTTATTATCAGTCAGTGTTTGATTATATTATTCTTATATACCTGGGGTCATGCAAAACTTCTATGGTGAAATAAAAAGAAATAAGAAAGTGTCCTGAGAAGCAGAATATTTGAAGACTTGAGAATAAATGGCTGCAGGTACCTTCCATGTGAACAGAAAATGAAAGATCAGGAAAGGTCTGCTAGGATTTAGAGAAGAATTCAAGGATATGAACAGGCATACTGTTGAAGTGTACTCAGGGCCATGAAAATGACAACAAATGGAGTTAATTAGAGGAGACAATATCTAATTTAAATCAACAACAAACTCTTACAGCTAGGCTGACAGCACAGGCCTGTAATCCCAGCTACTTCGGAGACAGAAGCAGAAGGATCATGAGTTCAAGGCCTACCTAGGTAACTTAGTGAGACAATGTCACAAAATAAAAAAGAAAAGAAAAGAAAAGAAAAGAAAAGAAAAGAAAAGAAAAGAAAAGGAAAGAAAAGGAAAGAAAAGAAAAGGAAAGAAAAGGAAAGAAAAGAACTTGGGGGGGGTGCAGCTCAGTGATGGAGTATATTCTAATCATGTGCATGGCCCTGGGTTCTGTCCTAGCATGAAATAAAGTTGGGGATAGGGCGGGGGAGGAACAACAAACAAACTGCAGTATGCATTATGAAGCCTGGAGTTCAAAGTGTGTTAAAATGGAGCACTTTCCCACAGCTATAGCATAATTCTTGACCATTTAAAATTTTTACATAATGCATATACAAATGAAATATCCTAGAATTTTATCTCTTTAAATGTGAATAATCAACTTCTAGAAAAATCTTAATTGTTTTAGAGTAGGGATTATAAAACAGTTATTTCTTGGAAATATAACCAAGTCTGTGAGAAAGTTATCTAATATAAACGTTTTCTATAGAAACAATGAGAATGAACTCTGTGAAGGCTCTATGTGACAATAGTTCTCAACCTGCCTAAATCTGCGACCCTTTAATGCAGTTTCTCATGTTATGGTGTCCCTCAACCATAAAATTATTTTGTTGATATTGTGTAACTGTGATTTTGCTGCTGTTACAATTCATAATGTAACTATCTGATATGCAGGATTGGTTGTGACCCACAGGTTGAGAACCACTGCTCTACAGAGTTTGCTGGCCAATGAATATACTAGGTATAAATGAGATAAATGGGTAAGAGCCAAGTTTGGTATCTTTTCCTGAGACTTTTATTTTTTAAGCTCAGGGAACAATAAATCTGTTTTTATATTTAAATAAGCAGATATTTTTTGGACTCTGGTATAACCTTCTAAAAACTATTAAGAGAATATGTAAATATTTTTAAATATGTCATGCATACAAGATAAACTACCCTGAACCATAACCTTAAATTTGAAAATTTTAGCAATAACACTTAAGAAGTAACTTACAAGCCAGGAATGGTGGCAAGCTTGGCCTTTAATCTCAGAGTTGGAGGAGGCTGAGGCAGGGAAATCTCTTTGATTTCAAGGCCAGACTGGTCTATATGGTAAGTTCAAGGCCAGCTGGGGTTATATGGTAAGACCTTGTCCCAAATTAAAAAAAATTAAGTACAGTCAAAGAATACAATGTAGATTCAACACTGTTCTCTACTTATGCACACTGCTTCCGAGATAACGCTGGATTAAAATACGTAAGGGAATGTATTACATTCACATGGATATCTGTGTTTTGGCAAGAATAATTTAATTTGGTTAAGTCAGGATTCTTTAGCAGTGATCTAGCCATATGGCTTATCTAGCCATAAGCCATGTTTTCAGTAACTTGAAGAGAGGAGAACAGGCAAATAAACCTTATTTTCCTCGTCTGTATAGTTGTGTCTCACTAATTCTTAGTGTTATGGGATGGCACGTAAGGGTTTATGCCCATGAATCCAGCACTGGGCTATCCCCACCATCATTCACAGTACTGCTAAATGTCACCCATATTCCAGGCACTGCACTGGGCTTTTGAGTGGAACTATATGTACACTGCCTTAAAGCTTCTATCAATAGATATCATTCAGACCCAACCAGCAGGCTCAGAGAGCCTGGGTGCTCTGCCCACTGGCAGAGAACACACAGAAGCAGCACACATGAGCAGGGTCTCCCAGAATGCCGAGCCCTCAGCTTTATGGCCATCTACTGAACCATATACTCTATCAGACAGGAAATGAACAGGAATAAATTTTAAAGGCGAACAGTGTCAAAAGCAGACATGTTAGAGGCAGTAAGGATGTAGACACAGCAGGATACCAAGAAAAAGCAGCACCTGAGACTAAGGTAAAGGTCAACTCTACATGAGCATCAGGTCAGCAAGTACTAGGTGAGAGTGAACAGGTGACCAACACCAGTCCCAGAACACTTCCACAGACTGATTCCTAAGCTCTCTTTACCTAAATATGTCATCCCCAGGAACCAAATCCACCTTGGGTTGCTGGTTTGAACCCTCTGGGAGCCTAGAATTCGTGCAAAGTCTTCCATGAGCAGTTTTATTAGAGAAGACTCCATCACGTAGACTAACATGCAATTCTAATGCAGTTCAGTCATTCCTCTGGTATGTTCCCAAGTTGTGGGTTTCTTAAAAGCATTTGTAATGCAGCATGCTTAGGTTGTGCTGCTTGCTTCTGTCTGTGTGTGTTGCACAGTTGTTTGTCTCAGCAGAAGAGTTCTTGCTTAACATGCAAAGGCTCTGGGCACTTTCTTCAAGTTGCCAAAAACAAAAAACAAAAACAAAAAATAAGAACTGGGCATATATCCAGAAGAAGTTCCAACCGGTAAGAAGGACACATGTGCCACTATGTTCATAGCAGCCTTATTTATAATAGCCAGAAGCTGGAAAGAACCCAGATGTCCCTCAACAGAGGAGTGGATACAGAAAATACGGTACATTTACACAATGGAGTATTACCCAGCTATTAAAAAGAATGGATTTATGAAATTCCTAGCCAAATGGATGGACCTGGAGGGCATCATCCTGAGTGAGGTAACCCAATCACAAAGGAACTCACACAATATGTACTCACTGATAAGTGGATATTAGCCCAGAAATTTAGATTACTCAAGATATAAGATACAATTTGCTAAACGCATGAAACTCAAGAAGAACGAAGACCAAAGTGTGGACACTTTGCCCCTTCTTAGAATTGGGAACAAAACACCCATGGAAGGAGTTACAGAGTCAAAGTTTGGAGATGAGACGAAAGGATGGACCATCTAGAGACTGCCATATCCGGGGATCCATCCCATAATCAGCTTCCAAACGCTGACACCATTGCATACACTAGCAAGATTTTGCTGAAAGGACCCAAATATAGCTGTCTCTTGTGAGACTATGCCGGGGCCTAGCAAACACAGAAGTGGATGCTCACAGTCAGCTATTGGATGGATACAGGGCCCCCAATGGAGGAGCTAGAGAAAGTACCCAAGGAGCTAAAGGGAACTGCAACCCTATAGGTGGAACAACAATATGAACTAAGCAGTACCCCCCTGGAGCTCGTGTCTCTAGCTGCATATGAATCAGAAGATGGCCTAGTCGGCCATCATTGGAAAGAGAGGCCCATTGGTCATGCAAACTTTATATGCCTCAGTACAGGGGAACGCCAGGGCCAAGAAGTGGGAGTAGGTGGGTGGGGGAGTGGGTGAGGGAGCATGTGGGGGACTTTTGGGATAGCATTGGAAATGTAAATGAAATAAATACCCAATATATATATATATATATTTATCCTTTAAAAACTGTAATATAAATATGTATTATCATATTGATCATAAATATAACTTTAAAATAGAAGTTTTGATATTTTCACTTTTTAGTTTAAGATAATTTTTGCATACTCCCTCATTCTGGATACTCTTACCCCAACGGTTTTATTTTATGTCTTTAACCTTTTTTATGTCTTTAACCTTTCCCTCTTAGTAATTAAAGATTTCTCAAGAGCAAAAAAAAAAAAAAAAAAAATGTTCTCAAACCCCAAAGGCTGGCTGTTATCAGACCTAAAGCAGGTCACCTGGAGGCAGGGTCAAGGAATGTCTCTCTAAACTAAGAAAGGAACCGGCTTAGTCTCTTGCTTGCCATGTTATCTTCAGATCTCAAACACCAAGTAGGAACTCTTACCTGCTGCTTACTCACAGTGATTTCCTGGAGGCCTGCTCTAAAGGAAGGCAAAGGCAGCTCTGATGGCAGAGCAATGGCAACCACAGCCGTGCCTTCAGCAGCCCTGTTACTGCGAGACCCACAGGAGAGCAAGAGTACATGGTCCCACCTGTCCTTGTAGGATTACAGTTCCATTAAGGAAAGGTTATTTCCATAAAACTGAGAAGAAAGACATTGATGGGAAACTCTAGTTTCCTGCAGTGGGATCCACCTTTAACCAACAGAAGTACGACGGAGATGAGTGGATGCTGCCATGGCCCATGCGGTAAAAATTCCCCTCACCAGCAAGAGGGCAGACTGTGGTGAGGAGGGCCAGCCAGGTTGTCAGACAGGCTGGTTAGAAGCAGAGAGTCACTCTGGGCCACTTTGTGGTTCGACTCAAAGTCAAACGCAGAGTCTGAGCCAGTCTCATGAACATGACCCAGGATAATACATCTGATATCAAAATCCCTATCAAGTTTTGGAGCTTCATCAGTTTTCCAGTGTGTCACACAGAGGAAAATGTGTTTCAGCTCCTTTACCTGTGTGTTAGCTATGGTCCAGGGGGTACAAGAGCTACAATCCCAACCAAATGGGGGTGGGAGGAAAATAAAAGCCATCAGCACAAGTGGCTTTCCATTCAGAATATCATAACGGTTGGATGCTTCTAGCTTTGGGATGCTAGGTACTGAGCTTTTCAAAGCAATCAAAATGAACCATAGAACATATGCACACAAAGTGGCCGTGGTTTAGAAAATATACGAAGTGGGATTTTGGATGAGGTGAATCATTTGGAGAATTAAAGCATACTTTAGGCAATCATTTGGCCTCTTGGCTGGGCCCTGTACCTGTGCGGTGCCTCATGGGGAGGACCCTCATGAAGGGACTGCAGGACTAGTGGCATAATTCACAATTCATTGATAATCATTCAAAAAGAGGTAGTTTTAAATATTTGACCTGATTGAAAGTAAATACAGTTCTATACTGGAAACTAGTCTGGTGCCTTCTCTGACGGAAAAATAGCAAGTTAGAATTAAGCTACCAGGATTAAAGAGCAACAGGAACTACAGCTAATTATAACAGCACTGTGTCCAGGAAATGAGCAGTCAGACACCAGCATACCAATAAGCAGCTTAACAACCACACAGTTAGAGTGCAAACGGTGGCAGCATACAACTGTGATCCACCACTCCAGAGACGGAGGCAGGAGAATTTTGAGTTTGAGTCCAGCCTCGGCAACATAGCAAGAATATGTCTCAGAGTAAATAAAAGGCTAGGTGTAGAATTAAGAATTAAAATGTATACACTTGGGTCCACCAATCCCACTTCTAGAAATATAACGTAGAGACAGAAAACCAAATAAACTAAAGGGTTATTTTGGGAAATAGGGAAGAAAAAGAGAAGCCTGGACAAAAACCATACCTTTCACATTACTAACCTTACCCTCCCCACCAAAAAAGTAAAATAAAATTGCAAGCCAGATTCAAATCCATAGCAAATTTATGTTAAAAGCAAAAGCTACCTTAGTTTGCTTAAATATATACGATTAATATTTTAAAGGCTGGAGACAAAGCCCAGCAGTTAAGAGTACATATTTCTCTTTCAGAGCACCCCAGTTTAGTTCCCCAAATCCATCCAGGGCGACTAATCACTACCTGCAACTCAAGCTCCAGGGAGATCTGGTGTTCTCCTTCTGGCCTACACAGACACACACACACACATGATAAAACTCATTAAATAAATGACCTTAAAATATTATTTTGATGGGCTGGGGATGTAGCTCAGATGGGACAGTGCTTGCCTCGTTTGCATGAAGCCTTGGGTTTAATACCCAGCACCACATAAGCTGGGCGTACAAAGAAAGCACCTGAATTCCTGCACCTTGGAGAAGAAGGCAGGTGTGTCACAAGCTTAAAATCATCCTCAGCTACTTAGAGAGTATGAGGCCATTCTGGGTCACATGAAATCCTGTCTTTAAAACATATGTGTGTTTGTGTGCATATGTGTGTACATATTAATGCTCATTTACCATTTCTAGAAAAACCCAAATTTCATCAAATGAAATACAAACCTGTGCTTTGATGATTCGCTAGATATATTACATTTTCTTTATTTTTTGGCAAATCTCCATATAGCAATATCTAAAAGAGAAAACAAAAAGAATCATTACTTTGACAATAAAAAAAAAAAAAAGAATGTGAAAGGAAACAGACAAGGACACAATGTTACTAGCTCTATCTATGACTAACAAACATCAGAGTTCTCTTGGGAGCCCCACACACTATAAATAGCTCATACTTACAAAGTACTTAAATGTAGGACAGGTTAATGATCATAAAGTAAGACAGAATGATTGATATCACTGTAAGAAAAATCCACAAGAAGTTATTGATCGCTAATAATATATAAGGCTCTACAGTCCAGTGGGAGAGATGGACATATTCATAATAACATAATGGGAAATAACCCAAATATTATGAACATACTTTATATTAAAGGATTTGTAAAATGGAGAGCTACTGTGTCCGTTGGATATATTTTAGCAAATGAGAGGAAAGGGTTTCTGAGCATAAGACCAAATGAAAGCTGTGTGTTGGAGTCTTGTGTTAGTCCACTTGTGTGCTGAACAAAAACGCAGGCTAAGGAGCCAGGGGAGTACAACAGGGAGGCCAGAGGTCCCTGTGAGCTGGAACATCAAGTCGGGGCCACTGTACCCTCCTGGCTACACTCTGTTTTTAAACCAAGGGATGAGGCCAGGTTTTCACTGTACTGTTCTGTTTTGTAAGTGTTAAGTATCCAGTGATTAGAAAGGGACTTGAAGGGAAGAAATGACTGATGTTGCTCATCTGTTTCCTTCCTTTGGGGCGCTTTTACTTAGTAGTTGTTCTTATACTTTGTCACTAAGAAGTATGCATAAGTTAGTGAACGCTTTGGAGTCTACTATGCCGGAAAGGTTTGCCTTCCTGATGGTGAAACTACTCACAAATACCATAATGATAACAAAAACTGAAAGGGCATTAATAAGCCCTGTGTAAAACAATGCAGCTACATAATATAAAGTTAGATGTCAAGGACTTACACTAAGGCTTCTGCTACTGCTCTAAGACAACTGCACAGTGTGTTCACATGTGCTAATTACTTCTAATCAAGTTTACAAACGACATAAATCAAACAAATAAGTAACCAATGGTTAGCTGATCTGTGCAGAGTTAATATTGGGATGCCAGCTCATGATCACTCTTAGAAATAAAGTAGAACTATTTAAGGACCACTGGGTACACTTACAAGAACTACAGACCCATGGCAGTGTTTCAGGTAAATGTATGCATGTGTGTAAGTATGTATGTATGTGTGTATGGATGTATGTATATGTAAGTTATGTAAGGTTCTTTGGAGACATCTCTAGCCTCCAAGCTAATAATACCCAAACCATTCAAAGATACCTTTCAACCAGATGTAGTGGTGCACGCCTGAAATCCCTGACACTTAAGTGGCTAAAGCAGGAGGATTAGGAATTTGAGGCTAGCCTGGGCTACACAGCAAGAACTTTAGTGAAGTGTAGACAGGGATTCCTGGAGCAAGCCAGCTAGTTACACTAGCCAATCAGTGAGATCTGGGTTCAAGTGAGAGACCATGCCTCAATATAAAAGGTGAAGAGCAATGCAGAAAGACATCTGTTTTGCCTGCATGTGTGTTTGTACACCCCATGCTTGCCTGGGGCCTGCAGGAATCAGAAAAGGGCATCAGACCCCTGGGAACTATAGCTACAGATGATTGTAAGCCATTGTGTGGCTCCTGGGAATCGAACCTGGGTCCCTCTGGAAAAGCAGCCTGAGCCATCTCCCCAGTCCCAGTTACTGTTATTTTATTGACAAGTATAAAACTAGTTACAAGGTTGTAGTGCTTTTAAAATTTAAAAAGCTAAGAAGGCAGGCACAGTAGCTTAGTCTTGTAATCCCAGCACTTGGGGAGCTGTGTCAGAGGACTGTGTGAATGCGAGGCCATCTTAGGCTTCTACAATGAGTTCCAGGGCAGTCTGATCTGCAGAGTAGGGGTTGGGGAATTTTTTTAAAGGGTTAAGAATTTATAAACTATTTACAGATAAAAACTGTAGATATGTAGTGTATGTTTGCCCACGCCCTTGATTCTCTGATTCTCTCTGGGGCTGTTCTCTTGGCTCCTCACCAATGTCTTTCCGTCTTGAGCCCAACCTCAGACTTCACTCACCATGGCTGCTTTGCACCACGGCATGTTCTACTCAGAGTCCTAGGAGAGGTCCAAGGATACTTTGTACAGACTGATCCCGTATGGCCTGTTCTCTAGCCCAGACTTGAGTACCCAGATAATTTCCAATAGACAGATGTTCATGGAATCATTACATTTACAGCTTTGTTTTGTATTAGTAAAACTATGTCTCTTTTTGAACATAAAACTAATCTTAAAATAAATATAAATAGAACATATTAAATACACTGGAGACTTTTTGGGGTTTTTCTGTTTTGTTTTGTTTCAAGACAGGGTTTCTCTGTGTAGCCCTGGCTGTCCTGCCTCTGCCTCCCAAGTGCTGGGATTAAAGGTATGCACTACCACTGCCCCACTGCACTGGAGACTTTTAAAGACATCATTGTGTGAACCTTCTATTTAATCAAAGTATTTCACAAAGCACTTTTAATACAAAGCACATGAAAACGTGTTTTTATATTTTATAATTATTCAAGTAACTTTTGATTCTTCCACTTTTTTTCAAAACGTATCTAAGGCCAGTGAGATGATGCAGTGTATAAAGATATAAAGTGTATAAAGATGATGCAGTGTATAAAGATACCTGCTGCCAAACCTGATGAGCTAAGTTTGATCCCTAGGGTCCACATGGTCAAATATCAACTCCTGAAAGCTGTCTTTTGACCTAGACACACACACACATACACTAAAAAAATGGTCCATTTAAAGTCTTTAGAGAAAGGAATTAATTTTCCTTTTTTTTTCAGTTAATTAATTACAGACAAATTAAAGACTCATTATAGACAAATTAAAGACTCATAAAATAATTTTCTGGTTACATAGTTTTTAATTTGTTCCATGACATACATGTAAGCTAATTGAGAGCTGGTGTGTTCTCTCTCTCTCTCTCTCTTTCTCTCTCCTTCCCTCCCTCCGTCCTTCCCTCCCTCTCTCCTTCCCCCCTTTCTCTCTCCTTTCTCCCCCCTACCTCCTTCTCTCCTCACTGGCTTATGTTTGGGGTGTTTGCTGTCCAGTTGGTGGCACTATTTTTATTTTCTTTTTTGGGAGGGGGAGGGGGGAGGTGGAACCTTCAGGAAGTGGGGCCTAGCTGGCAGAAGTAGGTTACTAGGGCCCCTAGTTCTGGCTTTGTTCTACACTTCCTGGTCCATGATCACATGAGCACACTCCTGTTGCCACTGAGTGAGCTGCTCTACCAGGCTTCTCTGCTGTGAGGGACTAAAATCACCAAGACTGGGAGGCAAAATAAACCATTTCTCCCAGTCATGTGTTTTGGTCACGGTGGCAAAGAAGAACTACAAAGTTTAAAGATATGTTCTTCATTTATCTCAGTAAAGTTCCGTAGGTTTAGCATGAAAGTTGAAATACAATACATAGTGAGAAAAACATCTCATTGGTCTCAAATATAAATGATATTGCTGAAAGAACTCAACCCAAAATATGCCCTTTTGGCATAAGAATGATTTTGAATAAAAACAGTTAAGAAATAGCAGGCACAAGAAAAGCTCTCTGCCCCCAGTCTTCGGCCTAGAGCTGGAGTAGAACTTTCTATAAAGAAGACATGAACTTCTCATTTTTAAAGAAGTCCCCTTCTTCAGAAGAAAGACCTGAGCTGTCAGTCCGAGTCTGTGTGACCACCCTGAGGTGTGTAGCACTGATTTTCCCACACTTGGTATCCCATATAGTAGCTTCTTTTACACTAGTCACTACATAATCTCACCTGAAAAATCCCCGAGTAGGGTTTCTCATTTCTTCCAAGTTTCTTCCTACCATGTGAAAATATTAGCATCATTAAAATGGGCAATTTCTCTACCGTTAGTATGCCTTTGGTCATTTAATTCACAGGCCTTGCAGACACAGTCTGAAGAAGAGGTTGCCCTTCATAACATTATCATCACTAAGACCACAGGCTGCAAAGTATAAGAAACGGAGTAAGACTTAACATTTGAATCCCAGCCCTCCATCTTACACAAGAAGGAGAAGTGATGTATCTGCTTTCTCTATATCTATCGCATTAACTATAAAGTATAATATACTAATTGCTCCTCACAGGATTGCAGTGGCATAAACGAAACTACATAAACTACTTCATATATGCCTGGTAAATCTGGAACAGCTATCTGATAAAAACCAATTCAAGGAGTGAAGGCATACAGGGAGAGAGAGAGTGTGTGTGTGTGGGGGGGGGGTCAACAGTTAAATTATTTTTGTATCTAACATGCTTTTCATTCAAAACTGTCATCAAGTAAAAGAAATAGCTAACTAGTCCATATCCCTCCAATTACACCAAAATGCAGCTACAAGGACATTAGCTAAGAGTGCATGTACAATTTAAACTCTGTGCTTGAAATCATTTGAAATGAATTCTTTAATCTGTCTTTAGGTCCATGCGCCAGTCATGTGCTATGTCTAGCCAACCATGGACAACACGTACAACTGGAGAAGTAACCCCACAAGTTTCAAAGAAGCTGAAAACTTTCCAAGGCCTGAATGACAGTAGCCACCTTGTATGGGTAAATACTGATGTAAAGAAACCTACTCCAGTGCCAATCACATAAAAGAATGCACATAGCATTGCACAATATTTTACAGTAATAAGAGACTTACTGGCGTGTGAACTTATTATACTAGCTATTTTAGGGATTTTCTACATATTTAAAAAAATGCTCACACACAAGACATACGGCTTTAACAGGCATGTTCACTGGTTAGCCTAACGGGTGCAACCACTCCTCCTCATTTTTGTTTAACGTGTTCTAGACATGTCCTTGTAAAGAAACACAGGATTTCCACCTACTAAGGGACTTCTACTATAATATGTACAAAACCTGTGGTCTTTTTCTGAGTCCAATTTGAAATGTTTCATTAAATAAATAATAAATTTACTAAATTACAAATTAGTAAAGTTATAATTTGTAAGAAGGTTAAAGTAGTAAACACTATTATTATTTGATTAATGATCAGAATGCACAATTACCATGTGAATTGAGTAGAAACTTACATATCACAAAACTCATACAATCAGCATACATGTTTCTCAATACTGTCCTTATTTCAAAAGGTTTTTTTTTCCTCCCTATCGATTACCTACTACTCTCTGAACTAAAAAATATAACATATTATCTCACTTGGTCTTTGTATGAATTATTTTTCTTATTGTTGTGTCAAAGTGTCTGACAGGAGCAATTTAAGAAGGGTTTCTTTTAGCCAGGCCTGGTGGGTACTCCTGTAGACCCAGCACTCAGGAGGCAGATACAGTTGGACCTGATTTCCAGGACAGCCAGGGCTACACAGAAAAATCCTGGGGGTGGGGATTTATTTTGCCTCGCCTTTTAAGAAAGGATACAGTCTTTCAATGTAGGAAGGCTCTGCAGCAAGAGTGTGAAGTAGCTGGCCACACTGTGTCCCTGGACAGGAAACAGATAAAAGCTGCTGCTCACCCTGCGGCTTCCTTTCCTTTTTTATTGAGTCCAGGGCCCCACCCTATCAGATGAGGACACATTCAGTAAACACTTTCTGGAAACATCCTCCCAGACATACCCATAAGCACATCTCCTAGGCGATTCTAAATCCAGTCAAGGTGACAGTAAAGATCAACCATTAAAGTCTTCAGAACAGCATGACAAATGTATTCCATTCTCAACTGAGGCTGAGAGGCAGAATTGCTACAGTGTGACAAAGAAAAAGGAATTATACCCAGGCCTCTCACTCCAAGATCCGGATGTCTTATTAAATACTCTCCACAAAAGTTCACATCTGAAGCCTGCGGATACACTTCCATTGGTAGAGTGCTGGCCTAGCATGCCTAAAGCCCTGGATTTGATCCTAAGCACCACATAAATCCTGGCACACACGCCCCCTAAGAAGGGGGTGTCCAAAGTTCAAGGTCATCTTACATAATGAGTCTGAAGACAGCCTGAGCTACCCTAATTAAATAAAGTGTTTTGTCTTAAAGAACCTTTTTTCACTCTGAATATTAACTATAAGGATAATATGCAAGAAATCCTTAAGGAAAAAAACTAACGTAAAAAATGTCCCTCAGGAAGGAAACAAAACATTATATAGGTACACAGAGAAGTAACATTCACCATGATCCATACAACTCACAGAGTCACCTACTAATACAAAGAACAGCTCCAACCTCACTTAAAAGTTACAAAAGCCTGACTGGAGCAAGCAGAGGTCCTAAAAACCCAATTCCCAACAACCACATGAAGGCTCACAACCATCTGTACAGCTATACATAAAATAAATAAATAAATAACAAAAGCAAAACTCTGGGATTCAGCTGCATTATTGCTTATCTCCAAAGTTGTTTGTTTATGTATTTATTTTGGTCTTTAACTCATTACACAGTTACTGTCTTTTGTTACAAACCAACTTCTTTCTATCCTGAATGACAGCTATTTTGTCAATGTATAACACTGGTCCCTAGCCTGGAACTTAATATAACTCTCCTAGATGTGAACTCATTTATTTCTTGCCCTTGGATTCCCATAGACATGGCAGCAAAGCTGCCAGCCTGTGAACTACCTCTTACATGTACACAGAGACACTCAAATACCTTCCTAATACTTCCATCTGTACTTGCCTTAAATGCCATGGGAGAAACAAGGTAAACCTTGGTGTGCTGCAGTTTTAACAATTCCAAAACCACAGGCTTTTAAACGCTCAGACAAAGGTTGCTCTGTTTCTTGGCAGTCCTAGAATTCTTTTATACTGTCTTGCTTTACCCATTTTATATCCCCATAGTCCTGGGGATTCAATAGTCTCAGTAAATGTGAACCTCGTTAGATAAACACAACCATCTTAGCAAACCATTCAAAAGCCCCCACTCCTTAAAAGTAAAATTTAACGCAGGGTCACAGAGCCTCCTGAACAGGATTCTCTGTGAGATATTACCCTTTTTGTTCAAAAGGAAGATCATTCTCCTTTTACTGACTACAATCTTGAATAGGAGACAATCTACACATTATGACATAGTAATTTCATGCCAAAATGATGTTATTGATTCAAAAACGGAGGGTATGGTGACGGCAGATAAGGAGCAGCACAAGTCTGGACTGAACCTTAAATGTACAGAGGACCAGTTTAAAATGCACTATAGATTATTTTTATGATGCAAAAAGGAGCAGTTGGGGTGGACAGAGACTGGCCCAGCAGGGCAGCACAGCACGGAGAAGGCCTTAAACCCTGAGCCTGAAGACTTCACAGCAATTCTGGTGTCACATTCCCTCTAGTATCAACTGAGAACCACTTTGCCTCGCTCTGCCGTACGTGAGTTGTCTTGAAGTGAAGAGTCAACTTGTCATCAGCAGTGAAGCGCATCTCCTTTGCCTCTATTTGGAAAAGCTGGTAAACAACCATCCAACAATGTCAGGTATCAAGTGTTTTCTGTAATTGTTTCTCTGTGCTTTCATAGCACAAATACCCCAAGAACAGTGAACTCACTTCAATCGTCAACTGTAAACACGTCTTCAAACGCAGCCTCCAAACTGGGCTGCCATGAAGACTACACAAATGAACTGCCTGGACCTGTTTTCTGTCTATAAAAAGCTAAGCATGGTGCCTACCACGTAAGGATGAATGACAATACTGGTATACAGCAGCATTCAGTAAAGGCTTTGTTACCAACCAAAAAGCAATATTTGCTAGTGTTTTTTTTTTTAAAGATCTTATTTTTAACTTAATTGTGTGTACATGTTGTACAGGCGCATTGCCATGTGCAAATGAGTGCCTGAGAAGGCCAGGGGCACTTGATCCCTCTGGAACAGGAGTCACAGGTGGTTGTGACTTGGGAGCAGCTCAGGTCGTCTGGAGGCACAGTACCTGCTCTTATGCTCTGAGCCACCTCTCCAGACCCCACATTGGCTATTTTAAAAATAGACGTGGAAGGCTTCTTCTCGCTCTCATCACATGTACTTCTTCACTACACTGACCAGCACCTCTACCTGGACTGTCCGAATGTCCCCAAACACCGGACCTTTTTCAAAGCACTTGCTCTGGCACTTGTTCAGAGAAACTTTTCTAACCACCTACCCTCCACCCGGTAGGCTAAGCGAGGCCACAAAGCAGTCAATGTGAATGGTCTTGTTACTGCTTATCTCCCCACTAGTAAGTATAGTGTGGTAGCTCCATAGTTCTTCACCCACTAGACACCAGCACAGTACCCGAAACAGAGTGCAAATGTGAATGCTGGTCTATGGACACGCAGATGAAGACCCAAGTTCCCAGAACCCTTTTGGGAAAGTATTACTTAGTGTTGCATTCTCTAGCTATCACAATATCAGGCACTGCCGGGCATCAGCACTTGGGAGGCAGAGGCAGGTGGATTTCTGAGTTCAAGGCCAGCCTGGTCTACAAACTGAGTTCCAGAACAGCCAGGGCTATACAGAGAAACCCTGTCTTGAAAAACAAAAAACAAACAAACAATATCAGCCACTGTCTAAGAAACTGTAACATGAAAATTCAGAAAGAATTAACTTCTCGTTCCATTAAGAAGTGTCAATTCCCAAGTTCCCACAGCTCCTCAAAATTAGATCTATTTACAAAAGCTCTTGGAAGAAATCTAAAGTTTCACAGTAGACTACTTATAGACCTAAGGAAGGTATGCATAGGGAAAGCAGTACGGAAATGTGGCTTTCTCCAATGTTTCAGTGTTTGATTGTTGATCTGTTTTTGATTGTTTCAGTGTTGATCTGTTATTTAAAATAGAAAAATAAAGTGTTCAAAGACTACACAAGCCCCACCCAATACCACACGGCACGGGTGGGGCAGAGGACACCCAGAGGACCCCTGCCTGTGTGGGTGGAGTGGGAGACCCCCACCAAGATGAGCAAGTAAGTATCAGAGAGAGGGGAAAGAGAAGTGGAATAGTGTTTACACAATGAAGAGAGGCGGAATTGGAGACGCTCAGGTGCCGAGGAACAGCCTGCACAGCCACCTGAGGCCACGGTGAGGTCCTGGCCCATACTGCTGCCAAGGACCATGTCCGGGTCCATGACTCTGCAGCATCGGGGTTGGGTGGGGTCTGTGTCATTGTCTATGGCCCATGTTATCATCAAAGGCCTTTTGGATATCACTGGTCTAGGCTGTTGCCTGGAGCCATGTTGCTGTCCAAGGACTGCCCAGAGCTGGCCAGACCCCTCACCAGCTGTGGCACTAGGGAGAGCATGGCACTGGGCAGTGTGGGAAAGCTGGCCCCGAGGACACTGAAAGCAGGAGAGCTGGCATTGCCTCTTGTTGGCTACAGCACCCGCACCTAGCCTGGGCAGCACAGTAGAGCTGGCCCTGGTGATGTGTATGCAAGAGAACTGGCAGGCTGACCAACTCAGCTGCCACTCAGGCCTAGATCCAGGGCTGAGTTGGCACACACCAACACTTACCTCATCTATGAACTGCTGGAGTGTGTTAAGGGGCCTGTCGGGCATATCCTAACCTACAGGATCTCCATGACACAGGGCAACAACAGGATACTGGAGAAGACTCCCAGTGAGGACCCAGTATTGATAGTGTAGCAGAAGGCAGAGGCCTAGAACCAAACCTTCAATGCAAGGAACATTTGCAAGTAAAGATGTTTGAGCTAAAGGATGAACTGTGGGACACACCGTGACAAACCGCAGCTTCCACAGATCTGTTTTTTGTTATTATTTTTTGTTCCCATTGGCAGAGGGCAGATACAGAAGGATGGGAAGATGAGTGGGATTGGAGTGCATGATGTGAAATTCACAAAGAATCAATAAAAAAGTCAAACAGCAACAACAATAAAACTACACAGGCAGAAGATGTGGAAGAACTGCAGGAGGAAAAAGGATATGGTCAAAATATAGAAAATTCTCAGAGTAAAACAACATTGTTTTATAAGAGACTTCAAAAATGAAACACAAAATGTCAAGTTTGTTTTATGTTAACAAAAGATACTGAAATAAAATCTTAACCATATTTTTCAAAAACTGTCTTGTAAATCTCTCGATAGCCAATTTCCTAGCCAGATTTAAGCTGTATTAGACTAGAACTACACCTGGGAAACAATTTCCTGAATCAAAGTTTTGCTTATTCTGCTTAAGCAAAGGCACACCCAAGTCCACACAGTTCTACAGCTCCCAGCTAAACAAAGCAAGTAATTTGGGGTTTGAAAGAATCGCAAAGATGATAAATAAGCAAAAAGGAACAAAACTGAACACATAAACAATTAAGATTTTTTCAAAAAGATCACCGATAGTGGATTCCAGAATGTGGAAAGAATTCAGTCCCAATACAAGGGTCAGATTGGATAACCTGTGAGTCCCCTCTAAGTAAACATATTTTGTCCCTGGAATTTAGTTCCTTCAGCAAGATTCAGATGCAAACTTGACTCAGGAAGAGTTCAGGATGCTCGATAAGACAGCGCTAAAGAAAGAGCAAACCAGTTTATTTGGCCACTGCATAGAAAGTCTTTGTTTCTGAGACGCTGAAAGGAGCTTCTGTACAAGGTACAAGCCCTAGAAGAGTCTGCGCATTGTACATCAACAGCAGCACCTTACACCTACACACTATCTTATTCCCAGTACTTTCACACTGTTCTATAACGTAAGCAGGTACACTGAAACATTTAAAGTTACTCTACACAAAGGATCTCAGCCAAGGAGTGCTGGCACAGGCCTCTATAGTCCTAGCTACTCTGCAGACCCCGTCAGGGTCCCAAAATTAATTTGTAAATAAATAATAACCCAAGAGTCTTGTATCTTATCAATACTAGAATTTGGATCAGAGGGGATTGGTAGTCAAAGCCATGGGAAATATATTTTAAGGTTCATTCTAATTGTTAATAACAAATTTAAGCAGTATAATGGTGGAGAAAGCATTCACCAGGTACTGAGGAGTCACGTATTGTATCACTGGACAGCTGGTCTGCAAACACCAATAACCAGCTTTTATTGGAGTTCACGGCAATGAGAAGATAAATACTCTAATACTTGAAAACATGAATTAATTTTGGGGGGTGGGTGTGAGTAGCGTATGCACACCTGTGTATGGCCATGCACACTCCCTAGAGGCTAGAGGAGGACTTCTCCTGGCCTGCTCTATCACTCTGTGCCTTACTCTCCTAACAAAGGGTCTCTACTAAAACTGGAGCTAGGCTGGCAGTGCGCAAGCTACAGTGATCCCCCTGTCTCCATCCACCACAGTGGTGGGGCCACAGGCACACACAGCCATGCTCGGCTTTTAATGTGGTTGCTAGGGAATTGAACTCAGGTCTTCATGCTTAAGCCATCTCTCTAAGCCCACATCAATCTATCATCCACCTACCTACCTACCTACCTACCTATATATCTGTCTGTGTATGGGACTGGGTACTTGAGCTTGAGCTTGTAGAGGTTAGAAGACAACTCTCGAGACTAGTTCTCTCCTTCTACTGTGTGGGTTCCGGGGATCAAACTCAGGTCATCAGACTTAGTGACGGGGGCCCTTGATCACTGAGCCATTAGACTGGCCCATTCACATTAACTTTTAATAACTTAAAAAAAAATTCTAAAAGGGCTATGGTGATGATTCAATAGAAAAAAAAAATTGCTCTGCATCAGTACCTGATTTTGAACCACAAGTGCCCATGTCTAAGAGATGTTGAGCATGTCTGCACATGCCTGTAATTTCAGAACTTAGAGATAGATGGGCAAATCCCAAGAGTGTGCTGGCTGGCTAGCCTCACTGAAAATGATGAGCTTTTGGTTGAGTTGAGAGACTCCATGTCAAGGCAATAAGCATAGAACAATAGAAGAAGGCGACCCATATCCTGCTCTGGACTCCCTGTGTGCACACAGGGGCATGTTCACCTGAACACTCATGTACATGCAATACTTACTCTCTCTCTCCTCTCTCTCTCTCTCACAAAATATCAAAATGTTAAAGCCAGTGTGGTGGCTAATTTTTGTAATGCTAGAACCTGGGATGCTGAAGTAGGAGGCTTACTGTAATTTCAAGTGAATTTAAGACAACCTGAGCTACTGAGTGAGACCCTGTCTAAAAAATATATATATAAACAAACAAGAAAAGAAAAAGATATTTCATTTTTATTACAACTACTACAGTCTATGTGAATATTCATCTAGAATCTTTGATTCTAAACCACTAAGCCTGAAATAATCTGCTGTGTTAAGCCTTAAGAAATGGGCTTTTCACAATGTTGAAGAGACTTTTCTTTTCTTTTTTTTTTTTTTCTTTTTTTAAGATTAAAAATATGTTTGAAGTATATATACTGGGGGTTAGGCATATACGCCGGTGAGGGCTAGTATCCACGGGGGTCAGACCTCTATCCTGGAGCCAGAGTTACAGGTAGTTGAGAAACAGCCATTGTGGGATCTGGAAACCAAATCCAGGCCAGTGTAAGAGCAGACTGTCCTCTGAACTACTGACAGCTCTTCAGTCCCTAGTCCCTCTGGCCACATTCTAATGGATTTCAAGTTAGCAAAATGAGCAAAACTTACAAAGGCTGCATTACTTCCCCTACAGATAGGGGAACACGCTGCTCACTTTCAGCACTAATAAGAGACCCGAAAGGCTCTAATATTGGTGTGGGCAGTTAGCAGATGTAGCTAAAACACTTGTCACACAAACCTGAGGACCCCAAATTCAGAGCCTCAGAACCCATACGAGGCCAGACACCCATCTCTCTCTTATGGAGTGCTCCTACAGTGAGATGGGAATAGATACAGGAGAGAAACCAGAAATTTAGATGCCAGCTAAGCTGGCACACACACAGTAGTGAGCAAGAGACCTGACTCAAAGTAGAAGGTAAATACCAACACCCAAGGTTCTCCTATGACCTCCATGTCCATACCATGGTACATTTGCCCCACAATCACATATATGAATATGTATGTGCATGCAGTACATTCATTCACACATACACACACCAAAGATTTTTTTTTTAACTTGAAAGGATACATGAATTACTCAGAACTTTAGCAAAAATGAAAACAGAAAAGAACCTACATTTGCATAGAATCCAATGCAACGCCTTTAATCCCAGCACTTGGGAGGCAGAGGCAGGTGGATTTCTGAGCTCAAGGCCAGCCTGGTCTACAGAGTGAGTTCCAGGACAGCCAGGGCTACACAGAGAAACCCTGTCTCAAAAAAGACAAAAAACAAACAAACAAAAACAACAAAAAACGAACAAAAGATTATCCATATAGCTAGTGACCTAAGGCGGAAGACAAGCTTACATCTTAAACTCTTGTGATCTAATTACTTTGATTTTATTTTGATCCATATTACTGCCTAACCACATTTCTCCCTCATATGTAAATTGCTCAGTACCACCATGAATCCGTTTTAAATTTCATATAACTAACAGAGTTTAATCCAGACATGGCAGTACATGCCGTTAGTGCTAACACTCAGGAGACAGAGGCAGGCGGATCTCTGTGAACTCGAGGCCTGTGAGGTGTACATAAAGGGTTCCTGCCCACCAAGACTACAGTGTGAGGTCCTGGTTGGTTTCTTTTTTAGAGCTCATTATAGGAAAGAATAGAAGAACTCATTTTTTCCCCTCTCTTCCCCTTAATCTTAGTTTTAAGGTGTTAACTTCAAAAGCCCTAAAATCACTTAGAAAACAGCTGCTGTAGCCTGGAGGGGGGGAGGTAATAAGGTTTGCACTTGACTCCCCTCAAATGCGTGCCCTCTCTCCCAATCAATAAACTCACTAACTTTGCTTCATTCTGACTCATCCTGAATTTCTCTGCAGCAAGAATATAGGTGGCACTTGAGTAGAGGTCCCTGAGCATCTGAGGGGTACTTGTCATGTGCAAGGTCAGCAACTTTAAGTTGTGCTCCCAGCTGTCTTGTCCCTTCTGCTAGTGAAATTAAATACTTACCCACGATTAGACCATACATTCACTTGACAAACTTAGTAAAGTAAGAGGGAGATTTGAAATCATCAGTGTGGAGTTCCTAAAAATTCTGAATGAAATCCTATTCTAAAAGTCATATTCAGAAACCTTGATGTGCAACAGTGATTTTCCTATTCCCTAGGAAAACATTTAAAAAGATAGTGATTCAGAGAGGTCTTAATTCCCTACCTCAGACATAATCTCCAACTGGCGCAAAACCCAGTAAGGGATCCAATCCCCAAAGTACCCCCCTAACACAGAATGAAAAGAACTGAGAAATGGGGGGAAAGCCATAGATACATCTGGGAGAACCCAAACAGAGCTCTTCTTTGAAGCTGAAAACCAAAAAGGAAGTACAACTGTAGGTTTTTATGGGATGTCATATAACGAATTCACATTAGGAGAGCTTTCTACTCTTTATTGTTTTCAGAGTTCAATCTCCACGGGGCCGGGGGGGGGGTGGAAAGAAAGAAAGAAACAGTAGCAGGAAGAAAGCAATCTGACAAGAGATCAGCCCACATTGAAGCCCAGTCCAAGCTGAAGAGAACTGTATCGACAGTGAGGCTCCTATTGTAACCAATGTATTCATTTCCTCCCTAGGCTCTCACTTTCACCCGGGAGGAACCCAAGGCAGGAGTTGTCCTTCACAGCTGTCACTTCGGTCAGCGCCTAGAGGTCTTGCTAATCTAAAAGACCTCGGAAGTGCAAATGAAGCCAGTCCCAGCATCACCACCTCGGACTCAGTGCCCTACTTTGGCAGGCACTGAGATGGGCAGTAACAGCCGGCCCGGGGCGGGGGTGGGGCGGACCCGGGAACACACTCAGCCTCAGCAGGACGTTCCAGAAGGAACCCCGAAGTGAGAACCAGAAACTTCCCCCCGCGGCGGGAGGCCGTGAGCTGCGGCACGTGCTCGCCCGGCTGCAAGTGTTCGCCCGGGTTGCAAGCGCCGCCCCGACAGCGGGGAGGGCTCGCGCGCAGCCCCGCGCGGCCGCGCCTCACCTGGACCCCGGTGTAGTTCTCGAAGAAGAAGAGCACCATGTTCTGGTAGACGCAGTAAAGCCGGTCGTCCACGCGCTGGTACAGGCGGGCGGGCATCAGCGCGGAGAGCACCCGCCACAGCGTCCAGGCCAGCAGGTAGGTGGGCGCCGAGCCCAGCAACAGGACGCTGGGGAGCAGGTAGCGCATTGAGTACGTGTGGAGCACCAGGGACAGCAGCATCCTCTCGGCTCGCCAGCCGCGACTCCGCCTGCGTTGCCCGCGCGGCCACCAGGACCTCAGCCACCGCCGGCCGCCCGCCAATCACCGCGCGGGGCCGGCCACGCCGCCGCCCTCCACCCTGGCTCCGCCCCCAGCATGGGCCGCGGGGGCCCGGGACCCGGCGGGGACAGTGACGGCCTCTGCTCGCCGCCTTGGAAAGGGCACGCCTCGGCTTGCCGGGCGCACTCGCCTCCGGGTGCTCACTTTGCTCCGCGCGACCCGTGCTTGTCAGCGGGGAGGCGGGGTGAGGCAACGCTCCCAGGTAATAAGGTGCCTCCTGATTGGCCGACTTATGGGTGTAACACGTGTTCTGATTGGTTCGGTCACTTGCCTTCGTCACGACGCATGCTCGACTGCGGATGCTGGCTGGGGACGTGCCCGGGAAGAAGTGAGGTGGTGGGTTTTGGCCTGTGCTGGCGTGTGAGAGCATCGTGGAGACACGAGGATGCTCCCTGCAAGACACCCGTGAGCCGACTAGGCCGTGGAGCACAGGAGGAGCTCGAAGCCGCAGGTTATGGACAACTGCAGCGTCTTCGCGTGCCGGAGGGCCACCCGCTCCCCCACGTGCATAGGAAGCACACCTTCCCTCTTGGCTGTTGCAGAATGAGGCTGAGTCTGTCTCCTATACCCTTGGTTCACCTTTCACAGGACTGTCACCTCCTTGTATTAAATCCTTCAAAGCCTTAACTTTTGCCCTTTCATAACCTCTTGCTCTTTAACTTGTTTCTACTGTGCGTTTTCCTAATATCCTACATTTCTTCTTCTTTTCAATGTGTAGAAAAGTATTTCCCTATACATGTAGAATCCATAAGTTCTCTTCCCTCCAGAAAACTAGAAAAGTTAAGTAACAGCAAAAACTTATCCAGGGGCCCAGGCCCTTTCACTGCCCTAACTAGTGGATACCAGATAATTCTATACAAGAAGGTAGGTATAGAAGGAAATAGGTCAGTGTGCACGCTCAGATCTGTATAAAGTCCGTTTTAAATGTGTGTGCGTGTGTGTTTATGTGTTTATGTTGGTTTCTCTAAGTGACCCTGAGGTCGCTTATTCTGCCCCTTGTTTTCTACCTTTCCACACCACTGACGCCTGTGTCTCTGCTTCCTTGCCTTGGACTTCCCTTCATCTTTTGCCCCATGTTTCCCATCACCTCTAAGATGCACTTCATAAGGCATACAGGTGACTCGTGTCATTAGCACACTATGTCAGATGGACGTGCTTAGGAGTTTACACGATATCAGAATGTATTGAATGACAATAAATTTCACTAAGTACAGTGGCTTCGCTGGCACCAGAGAGGCCCACTTTACTCTGTAGCCCTTGCTAAGGGAAACACAGGTTCTTTTATTGCAGTCTTAATTACTAATATTAACTCTCAGGTCACACATACATCACTCTGTAAGTATATCTCTGTTTACATATGCATATATAGGTTATAGTGACTACAAAGAGTTAGAAAGAAGAAAGGAGTTTTAAAAGCCTTGGGAAGCCAGTGCTGGAGAACTGACAGGGCTATAAGAGTGTCTGTCACGATAACTTGAACCACAAACCCAGCTTTAGGGAAAAAGCTGTTGGTGGGTCACAGATATGACAAACTGTCCAGTTTAATGAAGATGCAGAGGTAAAAGAGCAGGCAAAGGAACTGTTAAGACAGTTCACTGTCAGTTCAGCAGAGCAGTCCAGACAAAGGAATTGTTTGACAGATAGACTGTAGATTCCGATTGGCAAACAAGAGTTCAGGAAGACAAGAATTGAGGTACACATCAGAAAAGAAGGGACTGAGCCAACCTGAAGGACTCTGGAAATTCAGGAGTTCTCTCTCTGTTGGCCTATGACATTCTGCAAATAGATGATCCATATGTGGGAGCATTTACTTGACAATGTTAAGAGTCAACTTTTGAGTGCCAGAGGCCCCCCTTTCCTTTCCCAACCATAAAGTTTCAATTTTCTAGGAATGTCTGTAGAAATTACATTTGTAAGGAAAGGGTATGTGGCTTTTCCCTTATCAGATTATAATCCTGTCTAAAACGTTTCTGGGGCCACCCCATGTTTTATCAGAAGAGAGGAGACAGTAAGATGGCTCTGAACATTTGTACTCAGGATTGACAAACCTTAGTGATCTACAGAGCCCATGTGGTGGAAGGAGAAAGTGAATTGAAGATTGTCCTGTGACCTCTACAGGTGTCCATGGCATGCACCCATACACACAGATAGCTGTAAAACTAGACAAATAGGAAGGTGTTCTGGTGACTCTTAGATGCACAATCTGAGAACCACTAATAGCTTATCTGGATAATACTAACAATATGAACCTGTGTGTTTTCCTACAACAACAACAACAAAAAAACCCTTCATGCTTAAGCTTACATTAAAATACCTGTAATAAAATTCCCAGCTATGTTTCACTATAAATTCTTTTCAACATCAAATCCACTAATCCTGGTTTAGCCCGAGCTGAAGTCCCTAAAATCCAGGGGAACTCCTCTGGCTGCCGAGGATGACAGTGTGGTATTCTTCAGGAACAAAAACCAAGGTGAGGCTCAAAGATGATACAATCTAGAGATCTTGATCAGTTTTTCCCCCCCCCCCCCTTAAGGCACCAGAGAAATCTCAAACACCTCACAGACAGAATTAGCAGTTGAAGGAAGGTGTTTATTGGGGATTGAGGAAACACATGGGAGACAGCAGACGTACAGAAAGAAAAGAGAAAGAAAGAAATACACTGCAAGGGCTGAATGTTCTAAGCCCCTGAAGAGTCTTCCTCCCCTAATTTAGGGTTGGTCAGTTTGAAGAAATATAGGACAGGGAGATTGGCCCAGAACTGTTGTCTAACAAGTCTTCATCAAGCTTTGAACTTGTTGAACCAGTCCATCAGCAGGGGGCCCGCTGGTGGGGAGACAAAAGCCAACAAGACCTTTGCTTTAATCTGCCAAGCTTTTGTCTCACGTCTGGAGGACCAGGAAGAAGCCATCCATCTTCCTATATTCTCCACCTCTAATCCCTAGTCTTTGCCCCTTTCCCTGTCCACCTACCAGGGAGTTTATCTAACTCAGTTTTTCAAGTGAGGAGCTGTGCCTGTTTCCCCATTACTAACAGGGTGACTATATTTGTTAATGTGAGACTAACACCTTCCTGTTACCACTGAGGAGCAGAGTATTTCAAAATGTACCCAAGGAGGAAACTCACCAACAATTAGAGTTGTAGAGAAAAAAATGTAGGCAAACCAGAGATGATTTCTGGATTAGGGGATCAAGAAAACAGCAGGCTTTTAGCAAATGAAATACAAGGGAATGTTACAGTTTCCAGTGGCAGGTTGAGGGAAGGGTTTGTGAGGCCTAGGTACTTGTCATGTGAGGTGCTTCATGGTCTGTCTGTCTTCAGGCTGTCTTCCCAAGAATTGTCTAGTCACCACAGGAGGTCTGGAGCTTTTTCCTGCCCAAGGGGAGCTCCTGCTTTCTTTGTCAAATATGTTATCAACCACTGACCCTTTGTGAAGGGGTTTAGTGACCACCAACCATGCTATTGTTGTCATTACCTCACTGATGCGTCTAGGTCCCAAATGGGTCTCCAGACCTGGAAGGCACCTGCTGTCAGTATGAAAAAGGATGTAGATAGAGCATACCACATCGACTAGAGGAAGCTCACACACAGCTTTATGCACTATGTCCCCAATGGATCTGGGACACAGGTAACTGCCAGTGGCCTTTTTGGTCCCCCCTTCTCACTTCTTAGCATTCCTTATCACCAACACTTGTCTTCACAACCTTTGGGGCTTTCCAATATTGTATAATGAAATGTTTTAACATTCAATTGCCTAACTCAGTGAATAGTTTCTAAATATCCCAAGCCTAGAGGGTATATGGTTCTTATATTTGTAAGTGTAACAATATGAAAATTACCTCATTCTGAAGAAGCTCTGACTTTTTGGTGTAATATGGGAGGTGTTATTTGAAAAGGCTACTAAACTGCTCTCCTTTACTCTACACATCTGAATGAGGCCAGACTTGCTGTTGTTGTTGACTTCAACCAGCTGATGCAAAATACACAGCCCTCTCTGCAAAATTAATAACAGCTCATTTGTTCTGGTGCCAAATCCAAGTGGCCATGGCAGGGGACACAGATTTGGGTTACCACCAAATACCAACATGGTAACAGTTTCCTGTTTTTACAGTAACTCAAACAAAAGTGATCAGTCAAGTTGCTTTTCAGATATGTTGGTTGATGCATCAAGTAGTCAGGCTACTGGGAGGTAGATAAGTCTCTGCCATAAGGCTCCCGATGTTATCTGATGACATTCTTAGCCTTTGCGGTATGGGAGCTGTAAGCCTTGTTTGTACATTGCAAAAGCATTGACCTAATATCATAAGGATGTTAAGTCACTCACAGCGATGAGCAGTAAATGGCTGTTTAGAGAGCTAAGGATAGCTCAAGATAATCGGGCTCCTGATCTGTAGCATTCCATTCTCCACAGTTCAGATAAGGTCTAATCAGTCTATCAGCCCAGTAGGATGCTTAATGTAAGTGCGTTCACCTCCCAGTCTCAGTTCACAAACCAAACAACAACTGGGCCGCAGGCTAACTACAGCGATAGATATGGACACCTGGTGTCTTTTATTTACACCTGACAACAAGGAGATAGGCAAGAATAAAAACAAACAGGACCATTATTCTTACTAACTTATTGTTGTTTAAAAATATTTTTTAATATATAAAAGCTATTTAAATTTTAAATGATTTATTAGTATTTCTAAAGGAATCAATAAATGACATGATGGAAGAAGCCATTTTGGAGGTTCTCTTCCTTTAAGGGACTCTCACTGTGGTTTCCAGGCTGGGCTCATGCTCAGGTAGTCCCCCTGCATGTGCTAGTGTGTCTGGATCAGGAAGTCTTTTGTTTGTTTGTTTGATTGATTGATTGGTTGTTTTTTTTTTTAAAGAAGTTGGCATCTAAAACTCAAGACAAAGGGTAGACACAAGAAAACTTTGATGCAGTTCTCAAGTCTATAGTTCCTGGCAGGACCCTAACAACACAAGGAACAAGGCTACTACATAAGTCAACTATGGAACCCACCCAGCTACAGAAACAAAAAACAACAAAGTTGACTATGGTATTTGTTAACTTTGTATCAACGCCTGGCAAAACACCAGGAGCTAACAAGGGAGTCAAGTTTTGTTTTGGTTTCTGGTCTCCCAGGATTTCAGTTGGTGGTGATAGGGAAGACTAAGGCTGTTCACATGTTAGGAAGCAGAGGCCAAAGCCAGAAACAGGAGCAAGGCTATATAATCTTCAAAGACCTGTCTGAATTTAGTAGACTTCTACCAAAAGATTCAATAGCCTCCAAGAATAGCAACACCAGCTGACAGGCATTGCAAACATGACCCTGTCACAATCTTCAGATTTAGACCTTAAGAGTTACTAATCTCTGAGGTAGGCTTATGTATCATCATCCATCCTGTCCTTCATGTTAGAGCCTCCAGGTTACTCTGTGTATTCCCCTGATCCCTTACCTGGTGGTGATACACCAGCAGGCACTAGAGAAAATGACTGAGTTCTTACCTTACCTGCCTGATACTGATTCAGTCTGGTAACAGACCCCTAGGAAACAAAGTGGATAAGGTCTGCTTGGTAGAGCATCATGTCAATGGTAAGAGGCAAGCAGCTGAAACCTGCCAGAGCCAGCGATTTAAAGCAATAGTGTGTACAGTAGAGTGAGTTAGGGGTGTCTTTTTAAACTGTAGTACTGAAGGATGCTCGGGATAGGACACTGAAGTTAGGAATGATGTGGTAGTCATGCCAAGATGGAAGACCTGCACACTCAAGTGAGGGATCTGCACGTACTGACATCTCGAGGAGGTAAGGAGCTCAGTGAGCAATATGCCCAACTCTCCAGCCCAACCTCTTAGCAAGCTCTACTGGTTTCAACATCACCATCCACCCTACATCCATCCCTACCTCAGTGAGCACACTTCTCAGACACGAGTTAGGAGTTGCTCCTTATCTGTGTAATTATAACTACCTCTGAACTAGTCTCCCTGGGTCCACCCATATGCCTTTTGCACATAGTAGCAGGTGGGGGCTAAACTGTGCACTCCCAAAGTTCATGTCAAATCCTCCCTTCTGCACCTTGAGAAGTGGCCTTATCATATGGAAGATCTTCATAGAGGTAGACAAGCTAAAGGAGGTGATCTGAGGAGAAACTGCTCATTTTAACAATACAACTTTGGGATACAGACTCTCAAAGCTGGTGGTTTCAAATAGACACAAAGAACAAAGGCATCTGTAAGCCAAGGAGAGAAAACAGGAACAAGCCCTCCCCTGACAGTCCTGAGAACTATCCTGCCTGAGTCTCACTTTCCATCCTCTACTCTCAGGATGGAGACAGTAGACCTCTGTTGTTGGAGCCCCAGGACGTGGTGCTTTGTGACTCAGCATAAAGGACACATGGGTCCTCATTACTTCTCTCATGGGAATACTTCTGACTCAGCAAAATCTCACAAGTTCTGCCTCCAGTCTGCAATGCTGAATTCTGGATCACCTTTCCAGCCACGTGGGCCTGTGTGTTTCAGACTCTCAGGTGCATAGCATCCAATCATTCAGGAATGAGACACCTTCCAAATTTTAATGTTCGTCCCAGGAGTTTGCTCCCCAGGAAGATCAAGGTGTCAGCAGCGCATGCATGGGGGGCGTTGGGTCACACTACCACAATGGGTGAGTCTGCAAGTCAGAGGACAACTTTATGGAGTCAGTTCTCTGCCATCTTCACTTGGGTGTCATGAACTGCTATCTGCTGAGCCATTTTCTAGCCTAGAACTGGAATTTGAGAAGCAGGGTACCATCTCTATACCTTTTTGATTCTCGAAGCTTAAAAAAAAGTTTTTTTTTAACTTGTTTAAATCTATTCTGAGTTTTACTTTGCTGCAGTCACACCTAGTAGCGTTATAAACTCCTGTATTCTGCCCCTGCCTTACTGCATTATTTTTCCATGTGACATGATAGCTGCTACAATGAGGAACCTAGGGAAGAGTTTTATTTTGTTTTTGCTTTTTCTACAGCCAGGACCAAAGCATAGCAAGTAAGCCTTAAAAACCTCATTGACTTAGCAGAAGAGGACATCTGCACTCCAGGAAGACGTGCATTCCCTAGGAGATACTTAAGCCTCTTGGCAAACAGCTTTATCTTCTGGGAATGAAGTTCCTGGCAGAAGTTGTCTCAGTCTGATGATAGGTCAGGGGCTGCACACCTAAGATGCTAATCCACACCACACTTGTGAGATATTTATGGAGTGTTTTCTCTGTCCCTGGGCCTTCTCTGGAAGGCATTCTACAGGCACTGCCAAGCGAGGCAGCACCACAGCCAGCCTCCATCCTTGGTAACTGGATAGAAGGTGATTAAGTCCTGGGCCAGCTGAGACACCATTGGTAGCCACACACAACTAAGCACTGGATCTCAGTAGTGACATAGACTCCAAGTCATAAACAGTGCCATGCAAACCCAGGCCACAAATGCTGTGGAGGGCCAGAACAGATGAGTTTGGAGAGAACGAAACAGACACAGCCTGTGTACCTGACAGGAAGGAAGGAAGGAAGGATAAAGCCAGCTACTCTGTGGTATCTTGCTGATTGCCAGCAACAATGTTCCATGACAGCTCCTGATTCTTCCTAAGGCGCGACCTCCTTCCTGGTGTACTAGAGTGGCCTTAAGATCTTTCTGCTTCAATATATAGCTAATATAATATAGAAAATACAGGAGTTCCCAAATAGGGGATTTGGCAGGCAAATAGCAGGGGTCACAGAAGCAGAAGATAAGCATAACATGGTTACAACAACCTCCTGAAGCAAAGGCATGGTTGCAAAGTGGTCATAACAGCACTGTCATAACAATCTTTTGAAGCAAAGGCATGATTGGCATCTCCTGGAACAGGCAGTCTGAACTATTTGTAGTTCCTGTTACCAGTGGGGCAGAGCCTAATTCTATTATTTTTAAAGAATTGTTTATTTATTTTTATGTGTATGTGTACACTGCAGCTGTCTTCAGATCATGCCAGAAGAGGGCATTGGATCCCATTACAGATGGTTGTGAGCCACCATGTAGTTGCTGGGAATTGAACTCGGGACCTCTGGAAGAGCAGTCAATGCTCTTAACTACTGAGCCACCTCTCTAGCCTCATAGTGTGTAATTCTTAAGAAATGGGTTTAACACTCGGGAGGCAGAGGCAGGCGGATTTCTGAGTTCGAGGACAGCCTGGTCTACAGAGTGAGTTCCAGGACAGCCAGGGCTACACAGAGAAACCCTGTCTTGGAAAAGAGAAAAAAGAAAAGAAAAGAAAGAAGAGAAGAGAAGAGAAGAGAAGAGAAGAGAAGAGAAAAGGGTTTAATCATAAACAGGAATGAACCTAGTTTGTCTTCACTATAAGATGGCTTTCAAGTCCAAGATGGAGGCCGGCTGGTTCATCAATTGATGCTGTCAAGCGCTTCCTTTCTAGCTCAGTACAGGATGCCTTCACACTATTTTTCTTCTTTGCAAGGCTTGTCCACCCTGATTCCTCAGGCAGCAGCCTCTCCTTTCATAATGCTGTGGGGTTTCTCCACTGGTCAGACCTGACTGCAACTGAGGAAAAGCTGTGACAATTCTAAGAAGCCACACCTGCCACTCTGGTGTTTTTGCCTGAATCTAATATTTAGGTGTGGATTTTTTTTCCTCTGATAACTAATGCTGACTGTCTGATATACAAATTAGTTTTCTTGAGTTGCTAACATGTATAAAAGAAGTTTTCATCTGGGACATCCAAGCCTGGGCATTTTAAGAGAGCTGTTAATGTTTTTTAGCAGAATGCACACTATTACCTAGACCTTGTACCACACTTCTTCTCCTCAATCCCTTGTTTGGGGCTTAGAAAAAAAAAAACCAAAAAACCCAAAAATCTTCCCTGGAGCTGGAGAGTCAGCTCAGAAGTACAGAACACTGGCTGTTCTTCCAGCGGACTCAGGTTCACTTCCGAGCACCCACATGCCAGCTCACAACTGTGTGTAACTGGAGTTCCAGGATTTCTTCTGGCCTCTGAGGTCACTGAGCACACATGTGGTACACAGACATACACGCAGGCATAGCACCCATAGGTAAAAAAATAAAAGTTTAAAAAACACTAAAACCTTCTCTGTCCCATCTTCTATGTGATTCCGGTGGCTGTCAGGGGCTGCCAGCTCCTTTTGACAGAGCTGTGTTTATCTTGCCCATCTTCTGCAGCTGTGGCACCAGGCTTAGCCTAACTTTCTACTTCCTCCCACTTGGGTTGAGATACTGGTGGCCTAACTCAGAGCTTATTAAACCTTTCACTCATGACCCCTTTATGCCTGCAGAGGGAATTTTTACACATTGCTGCAATAAAATACCCTATCAAAAGCAACTTAGGGGAGAAGAGGTTCACCTTAGCGAACAGTGCAAGATCCAGTCCACAACAGCTGGGGAGGCAAGGCATCAGGAACCTGAAGCAGCTGGACAGGTTATGTCCACTGAGCAGAAGAGCAATGGGTATAAGCTGGTTAGTTAGTGCTCAGCTTGTTTCGCCAGTTTATACACTACCGTCTTCGTTGGTGTGCTGGCCACTTATGTGTCAACTTGACACAGTTCAATAAGATAGGGCTGTCTGTACATGTGGATGGGAGGGGCCTGAGCTTCCTCCCGAAGCCATATTGGTAACTATCGCTCATGCTACGGTGGAGGGCCAGGTCTGGGTTGGTCCTACTGAGCTGGGGGCCACACTGATGTCCATGTTACCCCAAAAGACCATGAGGATGTCTGTGATCTGTGCTGCCACCAGGAACCACGTTGATATGAGTGGCCTGCGTGGCCACCTGAGACCATGTTGGGGGTCCCTGGTCCTGTCGTGTTAATGTCACTGGCCTGTGTTTCCACTGAGTACTATGATAGTATCTGTGGTCTGTGCTGTGGCAGAGGGCCTTGTTGATGTCAGTGATCTATACTGCTAACATGCTGAGGTCCAGGGCACATACTGACGCTGGAGGCCATGTCTGGATGTCCATGGTCCATGCTGTCACCAAAACCCACATAGAAGCCCATGATCTGATCCATGTTCCCACTGAGTGTAAAATTCAAAGCTTCTTGTGCAGTAGTGTCAATGACTGCCAACCTACACATGAGAAAGAGGGACAGAGAAGGCTTCTGTGACAACTCTTACTCCTACCCTACCCCCACAAAGTACCAGCCTCCACAGAAAGCCATCAAAGAGAACTTGTAAAAATTGTGACGAGGATACTGAAGTACAGCTCTCTGTAATTGATTGGGGTTTTTTGTTTGTTTTTGTTTTTGTTTTTGAGACAAGGTTTCCCTGTATAGCCCAGGCTGTCCTGGAACTCACTTTGTAGACCAGAATGGCCTCGAACTCAGAAATCTGCCTGCCTCTCCCTCCTGAGTGCTGGGATTAAAGGCGTGTGCCACCATGCCCGGCAATTGATTGGAGGTGCAAGCAGGGAAGATTCAGTTTTCTTTAAGGGGCTGGTCACTGGGAGGGAGTTTGACCATGCTCCAGTAAGTATATGGCAAATGCAAATGGGACTACTTTTTCCTCTTTTTGTGTGTGTGTGGGGGAGGTGGGGCACAAGGGTGGGAGATGGCTCCAGAAAGAGTGGGAGGTTGGTGTGATCAGGAGGCATGTTGTGAAATTCCTGAATAATAAATAAAAAATATGTTTTAAAGGGGGAATTAAAAAAAATCTGGCTGTAGGCAAGCCTGTGGGGGCATTTCTTAATTAGTGATTGATGGAGGAGAGCCCATCCCATTGTGAGTGAGGCCACTCTGGGGCTGGTGGACCCTGATACTGTAAGATACTACACTGAGAAAACCAGCAAGCAGAGCTCCTCCATGGCCTCTGCTTCAGCTCCTGCCTCCGGGTTCCTGCCCTGCTTGACCTTCTTTTCTCCAATGATGAACAGTGATGTGGAAGTGTAAGTCAAACAACCCTTTACCTTCTAGTCTGCTTTGGATTTCATGGTGTTTCATCATAGCAACAGAACCCTAACTAAAACAATAAACACATAAAACAGGTTTACAGATCAACTTTGTACTGATATACGTAACAACTGATTTTACTTTAGATCAATTCTTTGGACTCTGGTCATTCTTTGGATTGTATTAAGCTTTCAATGTGTGTTGTGGTGGTGGGACACACATGCCCTGGCATGCGTGTGGAGGTCAGAGGACAGCTTGCAAAAGCCAGTTCTCTTCTTCCATCTTGCAGATCTTGGGAATCAAACTCAGGTGGTCAGTCACAGTGGCAGGCATCTCTTTTTTTTTACCTGCTGTGTTATCTCATTGGCTACACCTCCACACCTTTTAAAACAATTCTTTGATATGTGTTTAATTTTGTCGCTGATTAGAGATGTAAAGAAATATGTTTATTTTAACAAAAAGAATCAAATCTTGGCTGAATATTTGGCACTGTATAATTAAAGCATTATCTTCAGTGTTTTCTCAAGTTTATCCATATTTTGATTTTATAATCAGTGCTGAAGTTATCACTTCACATAAACACATAGTCCAAAATAGCAGAAATATGTTGAGGGCCATTTCAGAAAGTGTTGAAAATTCTGTCCTACTCCCCAAGCCAAAATTCATTTAACAACGTTTTATTAAACTCAAGTCAGCAATTCAAACATCCATTTTTCAAATAAAAGTTCTAACACAATCCAAAGACATACTAATTTGATACATGCTGAGGAATGATGGTCAGAAAGATGAAAGGCCTTTGTTTTTTGTAATTAAATCAGTATGTTTCTGTAAGGGCAGAAAACTTTACATGCACAGTGAAAGAAGGCACTGTAGTTCATCACAGGCAACAGGCTTGAGCCTGAGCCAAGCTGCTGCAGGCCTTGTTTCTTGCATTGTGTAGTATGAAGGGTACATATTTGCTCTGGAAGAAGCCTGCCCTGAAATCTTTATGATGCAAACAGCTGGTGTTGTAAAAGATGTCCTGGGCTCACTACACATTTGATTTCAAGTTAATTTTCAGTTATCTGATTTAGAAACCTTTCCCTGATGCCAACCACAGTTTATGAAGCTGTAATTTCACTATGATCACATCATAAACCCCTGACCTGCTCCCCTTTGTAAAGAACAGCCCCACTTTCTGCGGGGCGCCACATTCTTTGTCGGTCCTAACTTGTGCTGATGCTGTAGGCCAAAGCCACCATGCCCTCCCATAAGGCTTCACAGCATTTCCAAGGAATGGTCCAGCAACCAGTCCCAATAACATCACCCTGAGTGAATGTCTCTCAAGCCCTTTAAAACCATAATCAAGTATTTTCCCATTTTCACTTTACTATAGCTTTGGACCCCCTCGGTATTATTATTTGGTGGTCATTGTTATTGTGTGTGTGATGTGTACCACATGTGGCAGTCAGAAGAGAACGTGGTGGAGTCTGTTCTCTCCACGTCCTCCTTGAGGTGTGTTCTGGGGGACTGAACCCAGTCATCTGACTTGAGCAGCAAGTGCTTTGCCCACTGAGGTATCCCCTTGATATCTCTTTAGTATGATTTTTAATTCTAGACAGGGTTGTCGATGTAGTGTTTAATGACTTACAAGTTACTATTAAACTTCTGGATAATTTGAATAATACTGTTTCTCTGATCTGCAATCTAATAATTCCCAGTCTTTAAACTATTCTGTGAAAAGGGACCTGTTTGTGTACTGTCCTTCCCAAGCCTTTCCTTTCTGTAAGGAAACCCCCTGAGGACATTTGTATGAGTAGTGGCCCCTGGGACAGACTCTTTGGGAATCATCTTTGGGTGAACCCTATGCTAAACCGGCTCTTGGCCAAGTGAGGCCAGTAGCTGCCCTGTCTGGTGCTATTTCCCTGCGCATGCGCCCCCGATGTGCCATTCCCCTGCACATGTGCTCCGGATGTGTCTTGGGCCTTGGCCTGGGATACTTTACTCTTTTTTTTTTTCTGGGTGCTTTTTGATGGCGTCATCAGAGCAGCCCTGATTGCTCAAAGTCAGACTCCATCATCTCTAGCCTTTGCTGTGTGTCATTTAGAGGGACAGGAGGCTTCCTTCAGCTGCTATTGTACACACCACACACAGTGATTTTGTGTCCCCAAAACTTAAAACTGAACTTAGTTTTTTGTTTTGTTTTTGTAATGAATTTTGTTCTCTTGAAACCCAAGCCCTCCCCTTCCCTCCCCTCCCCTCCCCTCCCCTCCCCTCCCCTCCCTCTCTCCCTCTCTCTTGAACAGTATATTCTTTCCAGATTTTTCTGCTCTAACAAGAGCCTTATATATTAGCTAATAGTATAGTTGGAAAACGCTTGTTCTTTAAATCTTTCAAACCCTAAACGTACCCACGGGTTCTAGCTGTCAACCTGAAGTCTCTGGCAAAAGATCCGCCACTCTCCAAGGACCATCTCTCATCCAGACTCGCTGCACGTGTAGAGTTAAAGTCTGTTTTGTTTTGTTTCTTTTTATTACATCTTTTCCTCAATTACATTTCCAATGCTATCCCAAAAGTCCCCCATACCCTCCCCCCTACTTCCCTACCCACCCATTCCCATTTTTTTTGGCCCTGGCATTCCCCTGTACTGGGGCATATAAAGTTTGCATGTCCAATGGGCCTCTCTTTCCAGTGATGGCCGACTAGGCCATCTTTTGATACATATGCAGCTAGAGTCAAGAGCTCCGGGGTACTGGTTAGTTCATAATGTTGTTCTACCCATAGGGTTGCGGATCCCTTCAGCTCCTTGGGTACTTTCTCCAGCTCCTCCATTGGGAGCCCTGTGATCCATCCAATAGCTGACAGTGAGCATCCACTTCTGTGTTTGCCAGGCCCCGGCATAGTCTCACAAGAGACAGCTATATCTGGGTCCTTTCAGCACAATCTTGCTAGTGAATGCAATGGTGTCAGCGTTTGGATGCTGATCATGGGATGGATCTCTGGATATGGCAGTCTCTAGATGGTCCATCCTTTCGTCACAGCTCCAAACTTTGTCTCTGTAACTCCTTCCATGGGTGTTCTGTTCCCAATTCTAAGGAGGGGCATAGTGTCCACACTTCAGTCTTCATTCTTCTTGAGTTTCATGTGTTTAGCAAACTGTATCTTATATCTTGGGTATCCTAAGTTTTGGACTAATATCCACTTATCAGTGAGTACATATTGTGTGAGTTCCTTTGTGATTATGTTACCTTACTCAGGATGATACCCTCCAGGTCCATCCAGAATAATAATATAGAATAATAATAATATAGAATAATAATATAGAATAATAGCTAGAAGCTGGAAAGAACCCAGATGCCCCTCAACAGAGGAATGGATACAGAAAATGTGGTACATTTACACAATGGAGTACTACTGAGCTATTAAAAAGAATGAATTTATAAAATTCAAAGCTAAAGTCTGTTTTTTAATCAGTTTCACATTTCGTTGTTCATTTTCCGTTTGCCAATGAAATCCGACATGTATTTATTTATTATCTATTTATTTGTTTGTTTGTTTATTTTTATGTTACCAGGGTGCAGACAGTGCCAGGGTCACGGTGGAGAAGAGAGAGGTCCTCACCGTCATAGATCCAGTACCTCCTTGTTTTTCAAGCAACATGTTACTACTTAACAGGCTCAGTGATTACAAGTAACAGAGTTTAGCAGCAAGAACCAGAAGACTTAATGAGAGAAATAGGCAGATAAGAGGGATAAAAATTTCAAAAACAGGGGCTAGAGAGATGGCTCCTCAGTTAAGAGCACTGGCTGCTCTTCCAGAGGCCCTGACTTCAATTCCCAGCACCCACGTGGCAACTCACAACCGTTACAACTGTAGTCCAATGCCTTCCTGTGTGCAGATCTACATTCAGAAAAAAATACACACATACATAAAATGCATAAATCTGTAGAAGTATTTTTCAGAAACAGGGCTTGGGGTGATGGCTTATCAAATGAAGGCACTTGCTGTAAAAGCCTGATGACCTGAGTCTGATCCCTATGAACCACTCAAAAAGCTGGGTGCAGTGGCTCTCATTTGAAATCATAGAACTCTGAGTAAGAGACGAGAGGGAGAAGCAGGAGAATTTGCCCAGTGGCTCACAGGCCAGCTAGCCTGGAGGAAGTGATGAAGAAGCAGAAAGAACAGGAGAGACAGGCTTGCCATGAGCTGGAAAGAAAGGACAGACTCCTAAAAGATCGCCTTCTGACCTACACATGCATTGGTACACCTTTGCCTGTATTCATATCCTCATACATACTACACACATACCATAGAACCTACCACCTTTAAAAAAATGACTAGAACCTGTGATCCGTATTTTTCTTTTATGTATGGGTGTATGTATATACAATACGTGTGCATCTATACAAAGTTTGCTGTGAGCAGAAGACTGGGAGTGACTCTAGCTTCTCCCCACTCCCCCTTTGTTCCGACCCCCTTCTTTCCTCTCCCAGCCTCTTCCTCTCCCATTTCCCCGATGTCTCCTCTCCCTCTCTTCTCTCCCACTTTCCTGTTCCTTTTCTTCTGTTTTCCTCTCCTCCTTGACTCTGCCTTTTTCTCCCTTCCATTTTCTCCTCTTCTAACCACCCCAACTAGAAGATCTACACAACTGCAGCAGAGACACAGAAAGCTAAAACTCCAATGGAAAATTATTGTTATTGACTAAAGGACCCTGGAAAAAGAGTCTTGGGAATCAGCAATGTGGGAGATTTCAGAGGGAAGGGCCCCTCTTATTGTGCCTCTACATTTCCTAGAAGGGGATCATTTGGAGTTTGAAAGCACAGAATAGGCCCAGAGGAGGATAGAAAATATTTGGAAAGCTGGACGAATGGCCCGTAGAGGTGGCCATCTCAGTCTGGAGAAACAAACCACAGGCGGCTTTATGACACAGCACCAAGAGTCTCATAAGGCGAGGCTCAACTTTCCCAAGGTACAGTGCAGAATCACCTGATGAAACAAACAACATCATAGTTGTAAATGGCAAGCATGATATGGTTCAGATGCTGACGTTAGCCGACAGTCTAAAACAGCTGCTATAACCACATCTGAAAGAAAGGAAGAGATGCGATGATATTCCATTTCGTTTTGTGACACAGGGCATAAAACTGGGTTTATCACATACGCCAGGCAGCTCCTCTACCACTGAGCTACACACATCCTCAGCCCTAGGAATAGACTTCACCAGAGAACAGAAAGCTGAAAAAGAGGAACGTAATTATCCCAGGATTGAAAGACGCAGCATACCCTGGGAAAGCAAAGTTTACCAGGTGACTCAGCCGCAGATGGGAATGCCAGTGAGACCCTAGGAAAATGTCTAGAATTTATCCAACATGGAAGTGCAGAGAAAAAAGGGAATTTAATGATCTTGAGGCAAAGCCAACAGGGCTTGTACATCAGTACAGGAGTAGAGAGATAGCTGAGCACAGAAACGTTATTTGAGAAGTGCCATGCTCAGAACTTAACAAATCAAGTAAAACATAACCTGACTTAACCTCAACCAGAGGCTCAACAACTGGAACCACAGAAGAGATCACAGAAGCAAAGGACCATATGAAAAAAGGAAGAGAATAAGAAAGGTCAGATCCAAACAACCAATTGCATAATATCAGAAAAAAGGATCTGAAGTTTTTTCCTCATAAAGGAAAATGTAAAAACAAAAGCATGAAAGCTAGCCAGTCCCCTGAAGCTCACCCCTCAAAAAGCAAGCAAGCAAGCAAACAAACAAACAAAACAAAAACCAACTTCCTATTTTCCCAGCATTCTATGTGCATCAAATTCTATGTCCTTCAGGTCCTGCAACCATGATGAGACCAGGGGCAGGAAGCTAAGCACTTCAAGGGAAAGAAAGAGTCCATCAGAAATAAGGCAGTTCTGACTGGAAGCCACAGAAGCCAAAGCCAAATACCCAATGCCATAGATGCTCTGAAGACATCCCATCTCCAGGACAGTGGGAACATAGTGACCCAATTCTAATGCTTTTTAATACTGGTTTGTTAAAACAGGGTCTCAGGCCGGGCGTGGTGGCACATGCCTTTAATCCAGCACTCAGGAGGCAGAGGCAGGGGGATTTCTGAGTTTGAGGCCAGCCTGATCTACAAAGTGAGTTCCAGGACAGCCAGGGCTATACAGAGAAACCCTGTCTCGAAAAAAACAAAAATAAAACAACAAAAACAAAACAAAACAAAAAACCAACCAACCAAACAAACCAGGGTCTGTCTCAGTCCAGCCAGTCTGGCCTGGAACTCACTATGTAGCCAAAGCTGTCCCCGAACTCAAGCCAATTCTTAGTGCTAGGGAAGAATGGTCAATTATGTAACTGTAAAATCTCCAAATGAGGGAACCAGGGCAGATATGATCAAGATATGGTATATATGCATGTTTGTCGCATAAAGAACATTTTTGAAACTTGCAAATCCTAAGACTAAATGGTGTCAACCATACCACTGCCTTTTGGTCTGTTTTAAGTGTGACTATACATCAATGTGTATTCCCTGGCTTGCTTATTTGTATACTGTTTGCATGCTACTAAGTTACTGCTCATATAAATCAAAGGTGTAAAATTAGGACAGATATTCTCCTTAGTTCAGTGTGTATCCAGAGTTTTGGACAAAAGTCCTGGCTCATGCAATCCAACAGGTTAGACAGAGCTGTCTGGCCAATATGCCAGTTAAAAAGACAGAATAATGGCAGGGGTAAAGAAAAAGATATTGAACCCATGTGGGTGTGTTGGGGGTAGGGCAAAGAGAAAAGTCCAGTGACCCGAAGTCTGTCTTCAGGGTTATGACATGAGAGAAAAATGGGGCAAAAGACATTAATAATTTACATTCTGTCCAACAGTGAGACTTCAGTCTTTCCCAGAATTCCTCACCAGCATTTGCTTCCTTTTTTTTTCTCAATATGACTTTGTTTTCCGACTTGGGTGAGATGGAATTTCAAGGTAATGTAAATTTGCATTTCTCTGGTGGCTAGTGATGTTGAGCACTTGACATGGTTTCTCTGCCACTTGTATTTATTCTTTTTTCTTTTATTATTTTATTATTTGTTACTTTATTTTATTATTTATTATTATACCACATATCCCATGAAGCTCATGTGGAATCAGAGGAGGCCAATTCTATATTTCTACCTGTGGAACAAACTCAGGTCATCAGCCTGGGTAGCCAGTGTCTTTATGCATGAAGCTATTTCACCAGCTATTTCCATCAGCTTTGCAAAAAATAGTTTGATTTTGATTCTTGTTTGGTTAAAATGCCTGTTTCCTTTCTTTCCCATCTTTACTTCTTTAGGTCACAATGTGGTCTTGAGAATTTTAACACTGGGGATAATAGTCTTATTAACCAGGTTAAGAGGATTAATAATGTTACAAGATCTGGAGGCTTTCCCTCTTCCCACCAAGACTTCTTCCTACTTAGCCTTACCTTCATCAGATCCTACAAGGAGACTTTCCCGTAACTAGGGATATCCATAACTAGAACCAAATTTATCTTGCACTATCACCAGCCTCTTAATGTCCATTTATTGCTCCCTCATAAGCTTATGGCTTCTGTCTGGATAACTTCAGTGGCCTGCTGTGTGTGAGCTGACTCCCACAGTAAGTGAAGAGGCTCTAGCAGGCCTTAGTATGGCAAATACTGGACACAGACTTGGCCTCTTTACCCCCTTCCCTGCCCCTTGCTAAAAATGTTACATTTCTAAAGCTAGCCCCCAACATCTGTTGCCTTACTTGGACACTGACTGGTTCCTGAGATGAAGCACCAAGATCCAACAATCAAAACTCATTGTCTAACATGTCCAAACAGAATTACCAACTCACCCCAGAACAGACACCCCCTTTCTCCTCAAAAGCCCACTCCTACAAAGATGCTTTCTCTTGCTGTTCAGCTTTTCTTACTTCCTTGCTCTTGCTGCTGCCCCCTTTGCCCCTGTTCCTGCCCCACTTGTCCCTCTAGGGTAATAAATCTCCTTTGTGTTAAGAATTTGATATCGGGGTATGTCCTGTACCCGTTCTGGTATGAGGCTGGGATTTGTGGACTACCTTCCTTTCAGTAAGGCCTCTATGGGTTCTGTGAGTTGTTTAATGTTTTCTGTTGTTGCTTGAGACACAGTATTTCTATGTAACCCTAGCTTCCCTGGAATTCACCATGTAGACCAGGCTAGCTTTGAACTCACAGAGCTCCACCTGCCTTTTCCTCCTGAGTGCTGGCATCAAAGGTGTGAACCACCAAGCCTGGCTTATAATTTTAAAGTTTTCCTCTTCCTCAGCAACTGTGTTCCTTTGGGTATTGGCTTGTCCCACTGACCCTTTGCTCTGTCCCAAGGCTTGCTTGTGGGAAGGTTTCAACATCTTCAAAGTACACTGTTGAATTGTATTTGTGCCTCTGTCCCTATTTTAGACTCATGCATGTCATTCACTGTGTCTCAACTTTTGCATTCCTTCAAAAAGTTACGTAAAATACATTTTGATGTAGCCCGGCCTTGAACTCACTTTGTACCATACCAGAGACTGAGGCTGACATTGCATTTTTAGCTCTGGTGCCTCAATTTTCCCAAGTGCTGATGTGTTCTATTTTGAAGATGATGCTGAGGAGGGAACCCAGGGCTTTGTGCATGCTAGCCTGGCATTCTACCGACTAACTTCCATCCTCAGCCGAAAAAACTTCCAAAGAATAGAACGAATGTGTGAAACTACAGGCCCGTTTAGAGGATCAGCACACCAGACAGCAATCTCTTCACTCATTTGCCTGGCTGCCCAAGCACTTCGTCCACTTGAATAACTTGAAGCTCTCCTCCCTTAGCTCATTGGAAATGTCTGTGCCAGCAGTACCAAGAAAATTCATAGAGCTATGAGTGCTTTCTCCAGATAGCTGCATTCCGCAAACCTGAAACCGTACTCACCAAGCAGCCCTGACTGCTGTCTTCCACCTTGTGTTACTGTGATCTGGCCCCTGGAGATGACTAACTACATGTATTTGTCTGTTTGTAACTGGCTTGCTTCGTCTAGTAGAATGCCCTTGAGTGGGTGAAATACTTGTATCTGGTTTACAACTATATGACCTTTCTCCTTGTATTATGGTCTTCTTAAAAATCAGAAGTGGGCCTGGAGAGATGGCACCATGATGAAGAGTACTTGCTCCTCCCTCAGAGGACCAGAGCTTGGTTTCCAGCACCCAGACAGGGGGTTCAATTGCCCATAACTACAGCTCCACCCAGATGATTTGGTGCCTTCTTCTGACCCCTGCAGGCACCACTACAAGCAGAGCGCACATGCACGCGCGCACGCACACGCACACACACACACACACACACACACACACACACACTTTTTTAAGTTAAAAAAAAAGTAAGAATCCATTATGCTGAATTCTTAGTTTAAATGTCTCTGAGGTTCCATGACAAATGCTGTTCAATGATGAAGTGAAGAAAAAATGAGTTGCGCAATGGTTGTTTGTTTTGCAAAAACACTTCAGGCAAATATACAGACAGAACTTAAAACAAAAAAAAAATAGGCAACTTAAAAATGGAGAAAATATCCTAAAATATTTCATCATAGAAAATACACAGAGGTGAATAAGCATCCAGAAGGCACTTATCAATGTGTACCAGGAACTATAACTTAAATGCAGCCATGGCATTCACTGCACACCTATGAAAAGAGCACACAGATGCCCCCAGCTCTGGCATCCACTGCACATGTATGAGAACTGCCACACAGAGAACACTGACGCCCCCCAGATGCTGTTGTGCAGCAATAGAAACACTCCCTCGTTGCTGACTGGAATATATTCTGAAATAGCCCTCGTGGAGTAGAGTCTGGTAGTTTCTTGGGAAAGACAAACACCACAGAGGCCACCATTTATGAATAGTTGACAGGGGTTTCGGGAGAGGAAGATGAGTAGGTGGAGAGTCAGGAGATTGGGGCAGAGAGAAATCTATTCATTTGTAAAACATTTATGATGTGGCTTGTGTCATTTTCTACTTGCCCAAACCTGTGGAGTGCCCAACACAAGCAGTGACCCTTCATTTAAACTATGGGCTAATTTTAATCAACATATTAGAACTGTAACCAATACAACCCACGATCTTGCTACATTAAAAACAGAGGAAACTGACCGTGCTAGGAACATTATTTTGTTTGTTTGTTTGTTTGTTTTGTTCAATTTTTTTTCAATTTTGTCCAATATTTTGCTCAATATTTTCTGTAGCGCTAAAAGTGCTCAAATACTCTGCTTCAAAAATCACCAGTATCTTAAGTGTCTTTTACTGATCTTCTTTTGTCCACCTTTAAACAAAACACAGCAAACCCAGAACCTGACTTGGGGCCGTATCAACCTTCCCTTTCCTCTGCTTACTTTGCTGCTGGTTCCCTTCCTTCTCTGTTGAAAATAACCACCAGCAGAGGTTGCTAGCAGGCAGGCATTGGACATGCTCAGAGGCCTTTCTGTAGGACTCTGCTCCGGCTTCCACAAGCCAGCACCACCAGAGAGCACTTCAACGTAGGATCTTACCCGAGGTCCTTACAAGACGGTCCCATGAGCATTCTCAATGCAGAAGACAGACTTTTTGAACTCCAGTAGCTGGGCGAGCACCTCATTCTCTAGGAGGTGTTGTGAGGGAGTTGAAGGCAATGCATTTCTTCACACCCCCACAGTGGCCTGACAAGAGATGGAAAGAAGAGTACATTTGTTTCACTTTAGAACTGATGAGTGGTTAATTTAGGCTTAATTTTGTGTTTTAGAAGAACATTCCCAGGGACATGAGAAAGTGGGCAAAAATATTAACAGCCTGCTTCCTTTGAAAATGTTTCTTTCAGAAATATGTTTACATGTAAGTGTTTAACTGCACACACTTATGAAATCCTTTTATTCTCAAGTTTGTTTCTAATATCTGCGGGACACTCACGGTTGCTGGAAGGCTCATTAGCCATTCTGTTAGGCTCCCGTAATAAACTTCTGAATGTGGTCTTGCTCTATTCCCAGAGGTTATCCAAGAAGGGAAGTAGAGAATGTTCTTTTAGAAAGCATGAAGTGGGAAAATGTCTAAAGCTATTTATAGCAGCACTCAGCCATGGAAACCCCAGACTTCGAGTCTATTTATAGCTAGTCTTTGGGTTAAAAGGGTGAAACCAGAAATCTTGAAAATGCCGCTGCTTTTACCCCACAGTGAAGACTGATCAGCTGTCTCTCTGTGACTGTGATAACCAGAGACTCGCTGGAGCGACTCTGGAAGAGGCAACACAGACATCTTGAGCTAAAAACATAGGTTTGTTCAATCAAAAGAGCAACTTTCTCTGATTATGGGATTATTACTTGAGTGTCTTAAGTTTGCAGGCTGCCTTTGAATTGGAGTCTGTCTGTGATGTGTGCGACTCCTAACACGAGGGAATGAGACTGGGCTTATGAAACCCAGATACCAGATACCAGCAGTGAGTTTCCGACACTGGCCCATCATCTGGATAGAAGGAAGGCTGGGAAAAAAAGCACTCCAAACATCACTCTATGTGTGATGTGTGTGCATGTACTACATGCTTGGTGTATGTGTACTCTGTGCATTGTGTATGTTGTGTATATCTATGTTAATATGTGTGTGTGTGTGGTGTACACCTGCATGCACATGTGTGTGTGCTGTGTTTGTTGTGTATGTGTGGTACATATGTGGTGTGTGGCTGTGTGCACTTGTGTGTATGGTGTGTAGGACAGGTTGAGGTTGGGTGCTTCTTCATACCCTATCTTTGCAACAGAGTCTCATAGAGCCTGGCCCTCACAGACTCAGCCAGCCTGGGTGGCTCGTCTTTACCTCTCTTGTTCTGGGGTTTCAGATATGTGCTGCTGTACCTGACTTTGTATGGAGATTGAGACTCTGGTCTGCACACTTGCATGGCAAATACTTTACCAATAGAGTTCTCTCTCCAGTCCTCTCAAACCTTCCTCTGAGGCTTAACACGTTTCTAACATTCCCCCAGGCCATAACAGCAAGCTCAGCTGAGGCCCTAAATGCACAGCATAGGATTTGTACAAACTCTATAACCACTGGACCTGAGGAATTTGTGCGCTTGTTTCTTAATATGTTCCTGCGAGGGGAACAAAGACCAGGTCAAAGGTCACTGCTAGAGTACCTGACATTTCTGGGTAAGGACAGTAATGAAATGAGGTGGGGGATGTCTTTCCAGCCGGAATCAATGGCTTCCTTGAGATATTAACATGCTAAGAATGAATGATGTTCTAAACAAAGGAAACTGCAAACGTCAATGACAATGTAGACGTGGATAGAACAGAAAAATCTTGAGATGAATAAGAATGGGTCAGTGCAGCCATGAGAACAGAGCCAGATATCACGTTGCTGGTAACAGCTGGGTCCTTACAAGTGTCCACTTATGACCATTACTTGTGCCAATCAAATAGGGCTTTCACAATCTAGTCAGCTTCTTTCTGCCTGGGTTAGACAGTAAGGTCAGACCCTGAGTATACAAATGCATCTTTCAGCTACAGCCCCTTTTCTTCTGCCTGAGTGGCGTCACGTAAGAACATGCCAGCCTCCTCCTGAACCTGTCACCTTCACACCCTTTGAAGCTGGGGTAGCTTCTTTACTGTCTCCCTGAGAGCCCCAGTAGCATCAGTCCTGTTTGTCCCCTAGTGACCTCAGTTACATGCTATCTTATGTCACCTCTGACGCCATTGCCCTTCCTTTATAAAGCACTTGTTTCCTGTGGCCACCCTGGTATGTTCCCAGCAGTCTTGCCTTGTCTTGTTGAAGCCATGTGGTTTCCAGGAAGCCAGAAAGAGCTGGTTTCCATTCCACAGAAGGAACTGGAATGGAGCTGAGTATTTGGAGACCCACAAGAACTAACTATTGACTGCACACAAAGACAGACCAATAGAATCACAGTGTCCATGATGCTCAGGTCACAACTCCCATGGCACATTATTCTTCATAGAAACATGAAGTTCTCTGCTAAGGAAGACAAGTGAGGTGCTGCCACGCCCGGGGCGGGAGGAGTCATTTTCCAGGAAGGAAAACTGTTTCGTGGATTCCTGTGAATGACCTTGAGGTAGAAGCCCAGTGAGCTTTGAGATCCTGGGGAAACTGAGGCTTTCATCAGGTAGAGCCCAGTAATACCTTCAGGCTTCTAGGCGAGGCATGTGGATCTTGCACTTTTCGCATTTCCTTGAAGGTCGCACACTTTTGCAACAAAACTTGTCATTTACCTGGTATGAAGTTCCTTTCACAACGTTCTGCCCCATCCCCACTGGAGATCTGTTTAGGACTCCGGCAGGATCAGAAGATGTGTCCAGTGCAAATTCTAACTCATGATTTCCTCCTTTCCCTTTCCCTCCCTCCCAGTGCTACCAAGCAAAGCCAGGGCCTTGCATGTACAAGAGGCGCGTGCAAGAAAAGATGTGGCATGTCCAGACTTTATATATATATTTAAAGACAAGGTCTCACTGTGTAGCTCAGGATGTCCTTGAACTCTCCATGCAGCCCAGGTTTTCTCTGAATTTATAATCATCCTGCCTCCACCTCTAAGTGCCGCTGTTATCGGCAAGTACCACCATATCTACCTAAACCCACGATCTGTCTCCCCAGCCTCCTAGTCTCCTCTTCCTACTTAAGAAGGCAAAGCTAATCCTTCTCTCCATCGCCTTTTCCTCTAATCCAGGTCAGTCCCATTGGCCCTTGCATTAGTTACTTTACAGCTGCTCGGATAAAGTACCAAGAGTAAAACAACCTAAGGGAGAATTTACTTTGGCTTACAATTCCAGAAGATTAGGAGTCTGTGATTGCTGGGTAGTCGGGCAGCAGGTGGCTGGAGCAGGAAGCTGAGAAGATCCACTGTGGAGATAGACAAAGGTCTACCCCCTTCTCATAGAGCACAAACAACACACCAAAGTGCTGTTCCCCCTAGAGTACAACTTGAGGGACTAAAGAGTGTATTGGGCTTATTTACAGATCGTGAGTGAGGGATTACTTACAGGATCGTGGGTGGTCCCAAAGCAGCTGTGGTACCAGGAAGGCCCAGCATGGATAACAATAGATAACCATGGGGTGCAGAGATGGACTTCATCTTTTAGTTACTCTCCCACAGCCTGTACATATATGCCAGCACCCAGAGAGAATAAGGCCATGTGTGATTGGGACACAATTTCATGCAAATGTCTGGGAAGTGCAGAGGGTCCAAACTCTCTACTCATTTCTTGGACAATGGACAAGCCCAAACTTGGGGGACTCATGAGAGTGGGGTTACAGCTGTTCCGATGAAGCTGACGGCTGTTCATCTTGGAGGATCCTCTTCTTGGTACATTGTATTTACTAAAGTGTTTCTGGTTGACCACATTAACAGTGGAATCCTGAAAACTCTGCCAGTCCTGTTGCTGGCTGTGTTGCTGAGCCAAAGCTTTAAGTGGGAATGTAATAAACACAGGGGCATGCTCCTTGCAGACTGAGGAGCTCCCACTGTGGACCACTGCACCCCCCCCCTCTGTTCCTGCACCTCTGGTTGTATTAGCACAATCCAATTTAGATGGGACGTGGAGTCCTTGACACAACTTTAACTTTTCTGAAGTCTACCCTCTATTACCATTTATTTGCCTCTATTCATGGCTTGGAAAAATTTTTGTCTATTTCATTTAAAGTATGCAGCCATAGTGTTCAATTCATTTATTATGTTTGTCCCCAAGGGGCAGCTTATCTTGTTAGGCAGAGTAAACATTTGTTACTTGTTAATTCTATGCAACCTCGGAGTTAGCATTTCATTTGGAGACTCGCATGGTAAAACGTAAATGTATTGAATTGGGCTAAATCTGCTTGGCTCTCTCCCCCCTCCCCAGTCTCTATTAGTTACTGAGGTTTAATTGTTGCCTGCTGGCAAGCTTCTTCAGGAGGTATTTTGAAAAGGAAATTGCATTCTAGATGCAGGGACCGCTTGGGGCTGGAATACTTTGGATTTATGAGGGTGTAGTTTTGGTGCCAAGGCATGTCCCCTCCTGCACATGAGTACTGTCACAGGGATATCCCTGGGGTGATGGGGAAGGGTGGGTGGCTGCAACACAACCTACACATTGGTTTCATTGAGGATGGGGCATTTGGGCAGGAGGCAGGACACTGTGGAGCGGCAGGAACTGGCCAATGGAAAGCCTTTCAGAAGCATGTCTGGAAAGAACATGGCCTTTGGAATCAGAATCTCTCCCCTGTCATGGAGAAGGAGATGATCTTTGGGCAAGTTATCAACCCAAAGAGCAGACCTGTGTTTGTTCTAGACCTTTAGCTCTGTGGGCTCAAGGAGGAGGAGGAACTCCCTCATCATGGAGCACCCTAAATCCTTCCATCTATGGAACTATTCTAAAAAGATGGTCTACCATCAGGTGAACTATTGCCCCAGAACAGTAATGAAGATGGCCAAGGAATGGAGCTCTGACCTAGGAACACATCTGTACTTTCCCAAAACAGCCTGAACAGGGAAGAGACATGAGGCAGAATGTGGTGCTTGCAACAGGGGAAGTTGGAAGAAGAGGCTTGCATAGAGCTGGGAGGGTACCTGAGACACAAAGCTGGCTTTGCCATTTTTTACTGGATGGCTCTTCAAAGGGACAAGTTAGTGTGGGACCTAGCATGGGAGGGAGGGAAAGCCCTTTCCTTTCTCTGATAGCTGGACGTTCTTGATCCAAATGTTACCTTTCTTCCAAGGAGGGCAAGGAGGGGAGTAAAAGTGAGCTGAAAGTTGCTTCTCCCATCACTGATGGCCTTCGTACCCTCTTCATATCCAGGCCTGAGAGCTCACTGGGTGACCAATACCACAGTCTGCAACCTTCACTCACCACCTTTAACTATACACATACATTTATGAGAACATCTACTGTGCCCAGAAGAGATTAATGATAAACTAGAATAAGTATAACAACATGCTTTAAGTCACATAATCTCAAATATATTTTGAAAACCTTTGTGTGTGTTTGTGTGTGTGTGTGTGTATGTACAGGTCAGAGAACAACTTTCTCAAAAAAGGAATTGTTTTTACCTTACATGTATGAGTTTTTGACTGCTTGTATTTATGTGTGACATATGAATGAATGCCTTGGTGCCCATGGAAGACATAAGAGGGTGTAACGTCCTCTGGAACCCAAGTCACAGATAGTTGTAAACTGCCATATGGGTGCTGGGAACCAAACCTGGGTTCTCTACAAGAGCAAGAAACGCTTTTGAGTCATCTACCGAGCTTCCAAGAGAACAGCTTCGGGAGTTGGTTCTCCCCTCTCACCATGTGGGTCCAGTGATGGAAAGGATGGCGGGTTAGGCAGTAAGCACCTTCACCAACTGAGGCATCTCACTGGCTCCTCCTGTAGTGTATTCACACACTGTATTCATCCTTCTTACGAGGATGTGAGATGAGGAAATACTTACATAAGGCAAACGATATAGCATTAGCCTACTGTACAAGGGTCCTTTGAACACAGCACTATTGAATCACAGGAGTGGAGCTCATAATTGAGAGCTACTGGGTGATTGACAGGCGGGAGGTGTATACAATGAGGATACACTGGTCTAAGAGCATAATTCTTACCCTGGTTGGGACAGTGTGGGATGATGGGAGGTTTCGGTATACTGCTTAGAATAGTATGGAATTTAAAACTTGTGATTTCTAGAAAATTCCCTTAATATTTTTAGATCATGGCTGGTGGTGGATAACTGAAACCAGTGAAAATCAAGCCATTGGATCTCTGTGTTTCCTTTTGGGACAACAGAGAACACTCTTGTGCCACTGACAGGTGCTGCTGCTGGGCACGGTAATGATGCTGCAGGGAGACACAGATGCTTCTACTTCACCTTCTTTTACTCACTGATGCCTTGAAACAAAGAAGCCAACCTCTGGGGTGATGTGTGGCATCTTACCACTACCTTAGACTCCACAGAGATTAGCAAGTTGGGTGAAATCTCAAGGCTAGGACTGTACGCATACATAGAGAAGAGGACAGAGGCTCAGACTAAAGCACTTGGACTGGTTCCCAATGCAGCTCTGCTGTAGTAGTATAGCGACTCCCGTAAAGTCGTCTTCTGTAGCAGGAGGCTCATCTTTCCTGTCTCTATCCACAGTGACTACAGCTCTGGTGATGGGTGAGCTGAGATGGCCTGAGGTCACAATGCCTTCTTGACTGGTTGATTTGCCATATACAGTGGACACCCAGTGCAGGATGCTTGGGCCCACTATTACAAACATCCATTCCACAGATCCCCTTCTTTTACTCTGTGGAGGGCACTGGCTGGCACCTTCAGTGCAGGACACTGTGTCATGGCAGCTAGCCTCCCTAGACACAGGTCTGGAGCTCCCCAGAGCCAGTGACTCAGCACAACTCAGATGTATAGAATTACTCTATACCTCTGTGGAGGGGATGGAGAGCAGAAAAGGGGTCTGTCACTTCAGACCTAGCATGTCGAAAGCTATGAGAACTTCCTAGATATTATGGAGAAGACCTGATGCCTAGATCCTGTGGCTCTTTAGCAGACAGCCTTCTTTCTTTCTTTCTTTCTTTCTTTCTTTCTTTCTTTCTTTCTTTCTTTCTTTCTTTCTTTTCTTTCTTTTCTTTCTTTCTTTCTTTCTTTCTTTCTTTCTTTTTCTTTCTTTCTTTTCCTTTCTTTCTTTCTTTCTTTCTTTCTTTCTTTCTTTCTTTCTTTCTTTCTTTCTTCTCCTCCTCCTCCTCCTCCTTCTTCTTCTTTTCTCCTCCTCCTCCTCTTTTTTGGTTTTTCAAGACAGTGTCTCTCTGTATAGCCCTGGCTGTCCTGGAACTCACTCTGTAGACCAGGCTGGCCTCAAACTCAGAAATCTGCTTGTCTCTGCCTCCCAAGTGCTGGGAGTAAAGGTGTGTGCCACCACTGCCCGGCTAGCAGATAGCCTTCTTGTCCACATCCTATCCACTGACCTTCAGGCACCAGATCCTGAGCTGCTTTCCCCCTTTGGGAGCCAGATTCTTCCTCAGATCCATTACTTATGGCTTTTCTTCTCTCCACAGCCACTGTGGCTGACTCCATTTCTTAGTCTCCTCTCCAGACCCCCAAATTATGTCATTCTAGTGGCCTCCAGAATAGGATCAGCCTTGAGAACTAAGCTAAAAATGAAATATTTTATTGGAAATTTGAACTCATGGTAGATGATGAGTGATGGAATAGGTGGAAATATCAGTACCTCACAATCTTCAGGGCTCTAGCACCAGTGGGCTGTCCGGTATGGGTCATGGGTCCTCCTCCTCCAATACATAAGTATCTGACCCTCCGGGGCTCCATCATTGCCCTCTGGATGGCTGGCCTACAAGCCAGCCAGCTACCCTGTTCCCTGGCCTCTTTTTTTTTTTTTTTTTGAACCCTCTAAAGGTTAGAGTGCTGCAGAAATAGGCATGCTTCCTGGGCGGTGGCCTTGGGAACCTCCTCCCCTCCACACAGTGGAGCTTAACTCCTCATTTCCATGCCCTAATTCCAGCCAGGGGCTGGCTCAGGACAACATCTCAGTGATCTAGCAAATGGAGGGTACGAATCTTAAAGTCTAGGTGGATTGGCAAGCACGCTGTGGTCTAGGTCTGCTCTGAAAATGTTTAAAAACATGGGTAACCTAGAGCATTCTTTACTATATCTCAATTATACAATGGATAGTAAGTTATATAATGGTCAGTTCAGAAAGCAAATACCAGCTTTGATAGGGTTCTTGTAGACTTCCCAATGCCCGCTTCATAAACTTATATAGCACACTATAATTTGGGGTATCATTGGTATTTTTTTAACTGGTTGAGATGTGAGTTGGTCCCCTCCCCACCCCTGCCCAGATTGTTCTACTCAGAGAGTCTAGAGGTGGTCTGTCAGCAACTGTAGCATCCAGCCCGCCAGAAGATTCCAACATTCATGGTGACGCCTTGTGGCTGCTCACTGGAGCCAGAGAAATAGGAACCTCTGGTGAAGCTCACTGTCCAGGAGGTAAAAACAAGTTGTTTGCCAAATTAGAGCAGAGAAAGAGCTGAAGGGAACACACACGTACACTCACGTGCTCCAGTCTGAAGAATTACCATTTTTTCCCCTCTCCAAATGAAACTAGCAAACCACTAACCACTTGCTCTTCTTTGTAGTCCAGTGCCCACAGGGAAAACTTCAATGCATCTCATATCTTTCCTTGCTTCAGGACCACACTGAATAACCATTGATCTGCTTTTGTGTTTCCTTCATTTATCTTTACCTACAAGGTTTGAAGATGTATGTCATATTTCTTTAGATTCCTTTATATCTACTTCACAGTTTAAAGTTATGCATGGTGCCAGGGAGATGTCTCGAAACTGACAACGTGGAAACAGGTGGATCCTCTCAGGGGCTTGCAGGACAGTCACACTAATTGGTGAGCTCCAGGTTCAGGTCTCAGAAAATAAGGTGGAGAACAATTGAGGGAGACCCAAGTTCAGTGCCTAGCTTCCATCTGCACAGGCATACAGGGGTGCATGCTTATGCATCCTCATATATGCATGTATGTGTATGGCTAGAAGGGTATGTACACATGTATACACAAAAAGTTAATGATGATCTTTCATTTACCTGAAAATGTCTTTTTGATCTCATGTTTAGAAGTTACTAACATTAAATTTACAATTCCAGATTTATTAATATTGACTAGGACATTGAAGAGATCCATTTTCTCTCTGTTCACATGCTATTAGAAGAATACAATCAGCCTAATTCTGGTGTTTTTTTCACTTTGTCTTTGATGAGATATGACTAAAAGATAGCTATATGTGAATTAACTTTTTATTATCTTGCTTGGTATAATATAGTGATTTCTCAATTCTAGGAAGATGTGTCATTAATTGGGTGACATTTTAAATATTCTTCAGGATCACTGTTGGTTTTCTGCGTTTTCTGGAAATTGATGCTGAGATCATATTCAGACTCAAGACCATTGTCAAGACTCTTGGAGGCATGCTGTCTGCTTGTCAGGATTTCTGCAGTCATCGATACTGGACCTTTCCCAGCCCCTTGTGGGTGACTGCACCTTGGTTCTTGTACATACTAGGTGAGTGCTCCACAAGAAACACTATTGAAGGAGCTGGAAATACTACAGTTATCATGAAGCACAAGATGCTTCACCTTACCTGCTAAGAGCCTCTTTCAGCATGTCTGTGAATTTTCTAGCTATCACCCAGTAGTCTGTGTAAAATTAGCCATGTAGAGATACATGTCTTGACAAGCCAAGTCTTGATATAGTTTTGTTTAGAAATACTGCTTTAGGACTATAACCTGGGCACTGAGGAACATTCATTGTGTGGACAAAGCTAGGCATTACATGTGTTTCTTGTTATATATAGGTGTAACAGTTTATACACATACACTGTACATGTGTCATGAGTTTGGTTCAAATTAGAGTTTATAAAAGTTGTCCTCTTCATCATATTGGGGCTTCTCTCCTCCACACTTGAGATTCTAATTCTCAGATACAGGAGATAATGAAGAATTTCCTTGACTGTTGTGTGTGTGTGTGTAATGTTAAGAAAAATCACACTCATACTGCTGCCATTGTGAACACTGAAAATGTTTTATTGCTGTGTACATACCTAAGTCTTCTTCTTACCTCCAGTTTTGAAGTAGATGTACTGTCAGTTAGAGCTTCTAGCTCCCACCCACTCTACCACTCCTTTCAGTCCAAGGCATTGGTTTTATCTCTCTGCCTATTTGCATATCTCTATTTGCATACCTCTCTTTCCATACCTAACCACCACAGCCTCACTCACTCCTCATCTTGCTTGTTTATAGACTTTGCCTCCCAGTGGACTCTTCCTCCAAGACCCATGGCAATAACAGTCCTGTGTCCTGACATTCAGTTATGAGTTTGCCATGTCATATTTGCTTAAGAGTTAGCTTTTAAATATAAAATTTTAAGTCATGTGCTCTTTTGAAGATCTTAAATAACATTATTCACTTTCTTATATATTGTTATGAAAAAATTTAGTTCTTATATGCCATATGCTTCTTAACTATGTATGCATAATGCATGTCTATTAACTGTATATATATATATATATATACATGCACGTGTTTATAATGTTATACACACACACACACACACACACAAAGTCAATGCCAAAGTCCAGACGTTGAACTTGACTGATTCTGGAGACAAGTCTTTAAGGTGGTGACTGTCGCAGAGCAGACTATCTCCTTTTTTGGGTCTCCTATCTGCGAGGAATGGGTCTCTGGCTGCAGGTGGGTGAAGGAGTTGGAGAATGACAAAGTAATGTCACAAAGTGAACACTAGTCTTATATGATACAGAAAACAAAGGGGTAGGATGTCACAGCAGGCAAAGTACATTGAAGTTACCTGACACAAAACAAAGGAATGACTTCAGAGGAACTTACAGGAACCAGGTAATATTTACAATAAAGATAGAACAGCTCTACCTAGGGTCAGCTAATGACAGGTAAGGATTTCACACCCTAGTCACAATTTGTGCTACTCCTTTGAGCCTTATGAAAGCTAGCACCTGGGGGTTCTGCTCTAGCAGACCTTCTCATGAATAATGTAATACCACCCCCCCCTATTTTTCCTAGGCCTTGGTAAATTCTTACATATGAGTGTTATTTGGCTGTCCTTTTAAGTATCTGTGGGGAATCTCCATTTGTCAAGAGAATTCACCAACTTGCTTCTAATATACAATGTACTCTGCTATACCTGGCTGTAATAAAGATTCTAAATATACTTTGCTAAGCTTGCCCTGAGATTTCTCTGGGTTTTTTTGTTTGTTTGTTTGTTTGTTTGAGACAGGGTTTCTCTGTATAGCCCTGGCTGTCCTGGAACTCACTTTGTAGACCAGGCTGGCCTTGAACTCAGAAATCCGCCTGCCTCTGCTTCCTGAGTGCTGGGATTAAAGGTATACACTACCACACCCGGCTAGATGTCTAACTCTTATCCAGTAAAATACTATAAGAAAACATGTAAGACCCTCCACAATATTACAGGGACAATTCTGAGACATTCTAGCTATGAGAATGTCAAAGTTCTAAGAGGCTGAGTTTCCTTGAAACTCTTTGCCTCAAAACTGCTTCTAGGTTTTTAGGCCTGCCAAGCGAGTCACTACTAGAATAGATGTAACAGGTGACTAGGGACATAGGAGGTCTGGAGGGTGGAGCCCTAGTCCATTATGACTGCTGTCCTGAGAAGAGGAGGTGGACACCAGGCTTTCATATACAGGGAGGAGACCACCCTAGGACAGAGGCTCTCTAGAAACCAAGCCAACACCTGGGTTTTACACCTCCAGCTCAACAAGTGCAGGAAAGGAAAGGGCTACTGTCATTTAATCCACCAGGCAGATGTCTTGCTACTGCAGCCCCAGCTAGCTCAATGGCCCAAGGATATTTATTTTTTTCTTTTTAAATCTTAGGAATCTCATTGTTTTGAGTTGATCTTCTCAGGTACGAGACACATTTTTTAAATGTAGAGTCTCAAATCTTTGGTAATTCAGTAAAATATTCTGGAGTTTTAGTTTTTAGTAATTTTTTCTGTTACCCTCAGTCCCCCAGAGTTCCATCTCCTTTGCCTACCTTCAATTGTTACTGCTTTAAATCTTTGCAATTTCTTTCTTTGTGTGAATACTCAATTTGGGCTTTTGGAGATAGTTTCTCACTATATATGCCAGGCTCACCTCAATCTGATGGCAGTCCTTCTGCTTCAGCCTCTCCAGTACTGACATGGCAGGTAGGAGGCAGCATGCCTGGCTTTTTATGATTTTTTTTTCTTTTAAAAGCATTCATATGTAGCATCTGGCTCCCTCAGTGGTACACCACAAGGCTCTAAAAGCTTCCTCTATTTTCACCTATTGGTGGACATTCCATCCTTGACATACCAGCCAAGCTAAAGCAAACCTACTGCTTTCCCCCTTTTCTACAAACTCTACGGAAGTCTGGTGTCTTCCTGATTCCTCTCCATAAGGCTCCTTGACTCTCCAGCCATGCTAAAGCCCTCTGTATTGACCAGTTATTCCTGGTGCCCAGCTTCTCCAGCCATGCTAAAGCCCTCTGTATTGACCAGTTACTCCTGGTGCCCAGCTTCTCCCTTGTCCCTCTGCAGTCCTATGCTTTCAAAAACAAGCAGATCCCCATCTTTACTGGAAGCATTTTCTAAACCAACCCCTTTCGCTATAGAACTAGCTTGCGCCTTCTCCTGGTCTTCACTCAACTGGCTACACACCATCTCAGATGTATTCAGCCCCTTCAAGGCCATCACCCTATGGGCAGTGCCATAATAAGAGGCCATCAGCCCTCTGACAGCAGTGTGGTCCTAGGTACTGCTGACCTTTGGGGCTTGGTCTATGTGATACAGAATAAATGTAAATGTTCCTATTTGTTTGGTGTGAACCAACCTTAGATATCCATAAGAAGGCAAGAACACCTGCTCATGACAATGCTAAGAGTTAAGGTCTAATTTGGGCTCAAAGGATATTATAAAGTGGGCCCTGTGTCCAATAATCCCTAGCTAGGGCTGTGGTGGGATTTCTCATAAAAATTGATAGAATTCAAAATCTTCTGTTAAGATCTGATTATGGGCCGGGCGTGGTGGCGCACGCCTTTAATCCCAGCACTCGGGAGGCAGAGGCAGGCGGATTTCTGAGTTCGAGGCCAGCCTGGTCTACAGAGTGAGTTCCAGGACAGCCAGAGCTATACAGAGAAACCCTGTCTCGAAAAACCAAAAAAGATCTGATTATGGTGGAAGGCTGCTGTACAGTCCCTTCTAAGTCTTTGGCCACAAGCCGAGGTGACAGCTTTTCATCACCCTGAGAAAGGAGATCTATCTTGGGCCTTCTAGCTCCTTCTGTGCTACTGGCCCTGTCCCACATAGCATCCTCATTCTACTTTTGGAAAGAGGCTTGTGGTCTCTTGAGTCAGAACCCTTGCATGGCTCCTGCCACCCACAGCTTCACACTCTCAGGACAGACAGTCCTCCTCCTTCCTCCCCTAACTGGCTCCCAATCATTTAATGATTGGGTTTCACATCACTGGCTGAACGCCCCCTCTAGCTGATAGGGTGCTCTTGGTGTTGAGCCCTGAGGTCTGGCAGCCTCCTCTTCTTTAGCTCTTCCTGGCCCAGTCTGCTGACTGATAGAGCCCTTGCCTCTCCCCTGTGGGTGCTGGCCCAGCCCGCGAGGGAGTTTTTCCTGCCAGTCCTCTCTCCTTAGCTTTGGCTGGGATCACGTTGGCTGGCCCACAGAAGGGGATATGAAGTTAACTTTCTCCGTAAATCTTCCCTCTGGACTCTTCAAGATAGAACAATCATTTGTTCCCATAGATAAGCCGTGAATCCAAATACTTAAAAAATTGAAACCAGATTAATGAAGCAGCAGCTGCCAGCATCTTAGAATTCTAGGTGGAGCTTCACCCCTGGAAGGTCTTAAGGCTTTGGGAAAACAGGAACGCCTAAGCTGGGAACTTGTACCAAATAAAATATTAGTTTAGCCCATGGAATATGTGTGTGCTCTTGTTTAGTTTCAGGTCAATCATTTTAATTACTGTCTGTCAGCTAACAGTTCAGATATGGGAGGGAGAAAAGTAGATACTGTCTTCTTGGCACACATAAAACTTTCACATCTTTAAATTAGGAGAAGAAAGTGACATTGAGAGCAGAGACCACAACACTCTGCAGCCGCAGATACTCTTAGACTTTGCAGCCTGATATTAATTAAATCCAATTATTGCTGAGCATGTAATAACTGAAAATAATTATCTACTGTCTCCATTGTCTGAACTCAGGGCTGTGTAGTAGACATTTTTCTCATCTGTGCTAGGAATACTCACGAGTTGTTTTGGGTGGAGATAACTCAGCATAATACAGACCTCAGAGCCCTGGCTCCCTTTTCCATGAGGGTATGTCTCCCAAACTTGTACCCTGGGATGTCAGACATCAGGGCAGGTGCAATGATGATTTCACCGGTTGAAGGGACAGGGGATGACCTGTCAGAAAATGGCTGTTTGGCAAACCTCTGATTTCAGTGTGGGGAGATGAGGAGCAGTGCAGGACACAGAATCAAAGCCTTGTCAAGACATCCATGTCCTGACCTGGAGCCCCCACAACTGTGCTTTGCAGAGGTATATGGGAAAGTGGGGTACTCAACTGACTGTAGAATAAAGACAATAGCTAGTCCATGTGATCATCCCTCAATTGAAGATAATGGGGACACTGGGAAAAAGAATCAGAGTGGAGTGAATAGGCAAGACACTACTTCAACATGACTAAGGTGAAAGAAAGGCCAGAGGGTAGGGGTGGGAGACTCTCATGCAGAAAAAATGCAGGTGAATGGCTTCTCCCTAGGGTTCTCAGTTCTCCTGACATCTTATTTCAGTGCCTTTTCACCTCCCTGGAGCCCAGGAGCTTTGATCTTGACTGCAGGTGCCTGAATTTTGCATTTTGAAATCATTAGAAGTATTACCGGACAAGCATTGTAGATTAACAAGAACCATAAAAATCAACCGTGGTCTGTTTTACTTAAATCACTTACGTCACTGTACGGTGCATATACACTTGGCATGGCTGACTATAGAATTGTACAATAAGTTGGTAGTTTTAATTCATATTGTAAGTATTTCTTCCATTGTAGTGTTTTCCATAATTATAAGTGCGGCTTGACATTTCATCAGACTGATTTCTAATAATTAAAATTATTGCTTCTCTTTGCTGAGCATCTCTTTTATGTCTCCCAAACCCCACTTTTTAAACACCATTATTCTGGCTTCAAGTGATGGCTTCAAGCTATGGATTTGTGAGGGGAAACAGAATTACTCAGATTACAGAAGATGAGGAGGGTGATGAGTGGGGTCTCTCTCACCCTCATCTGATCCTCTCCTTTCACAGAGCCTGGACTGCTGATCACCAAGCATAACCTGACATCATCAACTATCATCACCCAGCACAACCTGACATCATCAACCATCACCCAGCACAACCTGACATCATCAACTATCATTACCCAGCACAACCTGACATCATCAACTATCATCACCCAGCACAACCTGACATCATCAACTATCATTACCCAGCACAACCTGACATCATCAACTATCATCACCCAGCACAACCTGACATCATCAACTATCATCACCCAGCACAACATGACATCATCAACTATCATCACCCAGCACAACATGACATCATCAACTATCATCACCCAGCACAACCTGACATCATCAACTATCATCACCCAGCACAACCTGACATCATCAACCATCACCCAGCACAACCTGACATCATCAAATATCATCACCCAGCACAACCTGACATCATCAACTATCATCACCCAGCACAACCTGACATCATCAACTATCATCACCCAGCACAACATGACATCATCAACTATCATCACCCAGCATAACATGACATCATCAACTATCATCACCCAGCATAACATGACATCATCAACCATCACCCAGCACATGACATCATCAACCATCACCCAGCACAACATGACATCATCAACTATCACCCAGCACAACATGACATCATCAACCATCACCCAGCACAACATGACATCATCAACTATCACCCAGCACAACATGACATCATCAACTATCACCCAACACAATGTGACATCATCAACTGTTTTCCTACTGGGCTTTACACCTGCACTCTGCTCATGGGGCAAGGAACAAGTCTGTAGAACATCCATGCCATAGGATAGTGTTTGGCAACAAAAAGAAATTATGTACTGACACACATGACATGAATGAATCATCAGAGCATTAATTGTACAGGGAACAAGGCCAATGCCAGAGTCACAAACTATATGCTTTAATTGTTTATCTCGGAAATGACAAGGTTTTGGAAGTGGCGTTAAGGCTTACTGAGATGGAAACAACAGCTGACATGAGCAACCAGTCGTAATACAGAAAAGTACAGTGAGCTGAGCACTGCTTTTAAGCTCACTGGGACTCAGTGTCTGTTAGGTGACGGAGCAGCATGACATGTGGTGGCACTAGACTACAGCCCAACACTGGGGACACCAACAGGAGGAGGTCTGCAAGCCCCAGGCCAGTCTCCCGTGTCGACACACTGAAGAGTGACTGACCTGAAGATGGCACATCCAGCCTTTTCACAGTGCAATACAACGTGGTCTTCTAGAGAGTTCACCCGGAAGAACTGTGCAATTGAGTTACAACCCCGCTAGGGTTCGGGGGAGATATATGCACACACAAATCTCTTAATACTTTTAAATATGTTTATAATTTTATATGAGCTACATTCTAGGTACCCTTAAACAAGTCTGATACACGGGCCATGGGTTGGACACCTTTGACAGAACTCTACCCCAGTAGCTGACTTTCCTTAGGGAACCTCAGGGGAGTCAGTAGAGGCAGAGTGGTAGACATTCGCAAGGTCGGTGAATAAAACATTCATACCTGTCTTCCTTAGATGTTCTGAGGGGCATCTCAAAGGACATAATTGCAATCTTAATGCATGATTGTCCTTCCTATCTAGACACAACACGCTAATAAAGATCTCAGTGTCTAAGTCAGAAGCATTAGGGAGCTGTTTGATTGTTTAGGACTACAGCAATTTAAATCAACTTCCATTCTATAGTTGGGAACAAACTATCTCAAGGACAAAGGTTCTGTGACCTTTTCATCATGATCATTATTAGTATTGTATAAAGTACCCAACTGGTGCTGGTCAAGACTTCTCTGAAATAAGTTGCATAAAGAGTTTTAAGGATAAAAGCTGGGGATGTAGTTCAACAGTACAGTGCTTACTTAGCAAGCCTTGGATTTAATCTCTAGACACACACACACACACACACACACACACACACACACACACAAAACACATACCCTCTGAAGATAAAAACCATAGCACACAAAATGACATGTGACTTCAAGCCCTAAGGTGTATGCTGGTTCCTTTTCTCCAGAGTTGTTCTTCTTGAGTGTTGAGGAAAGCAGCCTCATTGTAGATGTCTCACTGTAGCAGTTGGTAGTTGTTAAAGTCACAGACCTTGTGTTGGGTGATGGAGTCTAGAGAAAGAAAAATCAGCTTGACAGTTAAGATAGCTAGTTGCAACACAGGAAATCCACTCCCCCCACCCCCCACCCTCCCTTGTCAGTATAGTCCTGGAAATCACTTTGTAGACCAGGCTGACTTCAAACTCAGATATCCACCTGCCTCTGCCTCCCAAGTGCTGGGATCAAAGGTGTGCGCCACCACTGCTCAGATATGATCCTTTTTTGTATGCTTCCCAAGATGATAGTTTAAACATCTTAAATGTTTCAGAGCTCTTCATAGTCTCAGTTGTTCTTATAGTACTCTCGATTTTAAAAATAAAATGAAATAAAGTAAAACAAAGTAATACCAGTCACATCGGCCCCTGATTAATCCAGTTGACAGTCCCATGTCCTATTAGGTTGTATCACAGTGAGGACATTCCTACCAGGGCAGATATTCTGTTGAACAGAGCTGGGACAGCTATCTTTAAAGATACCTGAGCTCTAATCTCAGTGAGCTACTTCAATACCCACTGTTAGAAGACAGATTATAAATATTTAATTTTAATTATATTAATTATGATATCTAGACTGTGCCAGGCTGTCTACCCACTAGGGATTCCATGATGAGTACAAAGGTAGGCACAGTTCCTAAAACCCAGTTGATGGCTCAATGGATGAGGTTGAAATGGGGGAACGCTAGAGTCTTGCAGTTTGGAGCGTCATTGCTTTATGAAACTATCTGGTCCCAGGGAAAGCTGGTCAGCTAGTCAGCTGGTCAGAGTAGTGTGCTACAGTCGGCCACAATCCCTCCGCCATGGCTGGGGTATGTAATGTTCCACAGACTTGTGTTGAGAGCTCAGTCCCCAGCTGGCGTGGCTACTTTGGGAAGTGCTGGAAACTTTAGGGGTAAAGCCAAGCAGAAGTGGGTGGCTGAGTCCTTTGCTGTGTGGCATTTTGTTTCACTGTACCTGGGTTTTGAGCCAGGGTCCTGCCCTGGCTCTTTCTTCTCTTTCCCTAAGCTTCCCAGCTGCTATAAGCTGTATAAGCTCTGCTGTGTACACTCACCCCCCCCTCCCCCAATCTTGAGGTTCTGTCTGCCCATGACCCCAAGACAGTAGAACCAGCCAACCATGCATTGGGCCACAATATATCCTTCCTCTTGTGTCATTTTTCTCAGGAATTTTGTCACAAGAACAAAAATTGTGACTAATACACTATCATTTGTCAATACTAGGATGCTTACTACACATGACTGTCTTACTACAAAAACAGAAAAGGAACACGGCTGCCTCGTGGTGACAAGCTTAATTACAATGATTACAGGCCATCTCCCATGAGACAGCTATATAATCAGTTAGACAATAATATCTGAAGGGCCTTGAAGAGGGAAGCCTATTGGAAGATGGACCTCTATGGTGGTTGAGTGGAACAAGGGAGGAGAAAGACGGGTTCATTCTAGAAATAAAAAAATAAAAACTAAATGGGCAGTAGAAGAAATAGAAAAGCTCATCTTCGTTTTGGCTTACGGAACTGTTGCAGAATGTAACTGTTGCCTTCCTGTGTAGAGATGCTTCCATATAAGAGTGTGAGCCGGAGAGGGATTCCCTGAGGGACGTCAGAAGAGGGGAGCACGCTAACTACACCCACAGCATTGTATATCAAGACAACTCTTGTCAGGATGGGCTGTCTACAATGTTGTAGTAGGCCCCATGCTTCATACCTTCCCTGCAATGCACGCTGCAGGATGCTGTGTCTTTTGCCCTTTGTCTTGTATGAGCTTTTGCCATGTAAAAGCTATTGTCTTCTTTATGTGTTCACACCGTGTTGACGTTTTGTTTCACTGTACCTGGGTTTTGATGCACAGATGACAATCTGCTGCTCTCTGTACCTGGTCTATAAAGCCATCCAGCCGCATTTCCACCCAGGTTGTAAGAGCTCTTTGGACCGCAGTTTTGCACAGGGATTTCTGACCGGCTCATTTTATAGAGTCAGAAAACAAAGCAAAGCAAACAACCCACTGAAAGAAAGCCTCTTTCTACTTAATCTGATAATTCAATATAATCCCCAAATTCCAAGTTTTACCAAAAAAGAACATTAGCATAGTGACTCTATCACAGGAAGCAGGTGATAAAAATGACTGAATTGTTGGAATTACAGCACTGAGGTCTGATGAGGTTTGCCCAGAACAAATACAACGCTGCAGGGAAATGGGAAATGAGCCCGTATGCAAGAAGTGAGTGAAAGGAGGCACTGCGCATCAGCAGAACCCACACGGCAGACAAATGACACCATCTCTTTCCCCAGTTTTGTCACACAGAGATTAAACTGCAGACAGAGTACTGCCCCAGACAATAAGAATAAGTAGCTACCATTATGAACGCTATTATTATTCACCTTTTTGAGATAGGCTTTCACGTAGCCCAGGGTGCACATACACTACTGATCCCCCTGGCTCCTCTTCTTGACCGCTAGGATTCCAACTACACTGCTAAGAATTTCAAGCAGGAAAGATGCTGGAGATGCCCTTGAAATTGAGGCCAAAGCCTTTCTCCTCCCACTGTCTCTTTCCTGCCCTCCTTAGTTCTTTCTTTCTTAGAACAAAAACAAAAACTCTAACCCCTGCCCCGCCATGCTCTTTAATAGGACTTGGCATGAATCTAGGGCGAGCCACAGTTTTCTAACCTCACTTCTGTGTGGTCTTATGGTTGGTGTACGGGGGACCAACATGCTGCTAACATTAATGTTTTATGGTGTGGAGGACAAATCACTAGGTTTAACTAAAACTTGGTAGCTAGTAGCGGATGACACTGTGCCAAATCAAGAGCACTGCGGACTGCAGACTGCGGACTAGGCCTTCTCTTTGCTCGTCAAAAGGTCAGAAGAAAGTTCAGTGACCACATTCACCGACTCACTCAGGCATCTCCAATACTTCACTGTGGGATGTGTATCACCCAGCCTCTGGGGGATATTGTTTTTTTTTTTGAGGGGGGGCGGTTTGAGACAGGGTTTTTCTATATAGCCCTGGCTGTCCTGGAACTCACTTTGTAGACTAGGCTGGCCTTGAACTCAGAAATCCGCCTGTCTCTGCCTCCTGAGTGCTGGGATTAAAGGTGTGTGGCACCATGCCTGGCCTCTGGGGGATATTGAAGGCAAGAGCTTCAGCCCTCAGCAACAGAGGCTCAGGTTATGGATGTCTCTATCTTGGGTGATGAAATACCACGACTAAAGCACCATGAGAAGGAAAGGATTTATGTGGCTTACATTTCCACATCACTGTCCATTAATAAATGAAGTTAGGATAGGAACTCAAATATGACCGGAACCTAGAAGCAGGAGCAGATGACGCAGCCATGGAAAGATGGTACTTATTGGCTTGCTTTTCTTGGCTTGCTTTTCCTAGCTTTCTCAGCTGCTTTCTTCTAGTGCCCAGCACCACCAGCCCAGGCCGGCACTGCTCACAATGGCCTGTGCTTTCTCTGTCAATCACTAATTAAGAAAATGCCCAATGGACTTGGCTACAGCCCCATCTTATGAAGGCATTTTGTGAATTGGGGATTCCTCAACTTAGATGACTCTAGCTTGTGTCAGGTTGACATAAAAGCTAGCCAGCACAATCCCAGCACAGTCTCCAGGGATGAACCCAGCACTGCCCCTGGATAACTTTCACAGGGTGACCTTAGTTCTCTCTGCAGCTGATGGAGCTTGGTCTCTCCCGCTGTCTCTGGTCATCCCACAGGCTTCCTTCCACAGGCTGAGCTGAACTTTGCTCTTTCAGTACCTCTCCCCTAGTCTTACTTTGTAAGACTCTACTCATGGTTGTCTTAGATGCTCAGAAACCAAGTCCAGGGGTAACCACCATTCTTCATTTCTCCTGTATCCAGCAGCATGAGCTACTGAAATGTCAATTAAAATCAGACACCACATGATTCCACCATAAACTCCTAGCATCCCTCAACTCCCTTGGTGGTCAGCCAAGTACCTAGGGGCCAGCATCACTTAACATGTGGATTGCAGCCTCTCTCCCCTACAGAGCTCTTTCCTACTTGCACTTTTTAACACCCATACTTCTAGGCAGCAGCTTTCCTTGGCCTCACTCCCCTCCCTTAATCCTCTATTCTTCCTTTAGGCCATCCTGGGCTGACTGCTTCTCCTGACTGAAGCCTTGCTCTATCAGGCCAGGGCACAGGTCTGTCCAGCTCCTCTTTCTTACTCAGTCTGTGGTTCCAAAGCCACTCTCAGCAAGGACCTCCCTCATCCCATCATGCAAGATGCTTAGCACATGAGCAGTACAAAATAAGCTTTACTGTACGATAAATTAGGCTCAATGTCTTGTGCATGCATGTGCACGTCCGTTAGCTAACACTGACTGACAACTTGACAGGTTGATAACCATCTAGGAGACAACCTCTTGACAAATTCTTGATGTATCTGTGAGGAAGTTTGTAGTGTGGGTTAACTGAAGTAGGAAGAGCCACTCTGAGTGTGAAAGGCACCATTCCTTGGGCTCAAGGCCTAGACTGAACAGAAAGGAGCAAGGGAGCTGAGGACCAGACCTCACCCCTCTGCTCCTGAAGGGATGAAATGTGAGCAGTCGCCTCATGCTCCTGCCTCTGTGACTTCCCACCATGACAGACTGCATTCTAATCTGTGAGCCAGAATAACTCACCCTTCCTTCCTTCCTTCCTCCCTCCCTCCCTCCCTCCCTCCCTCCCTTAAGCCACCACTGTATATTTTGTCTCAGCAAAGAGACAGGTAACTAATCTAGTATTCTTGTGGAAAAAGCTCGGTCTAAGGCAGCTTCTAACATTCCTTTCAGCTCTGGTACTGCCCAGGGTCACCCTTAGCATGGCACCTCTCTGAGGGTGCACTGAGGAGTTAGCCATGGGCACGACAGTCTGCCCTGGACTGTCACTCATGGAACTCTTTGCTGACTCGGACATGGAAATAAAGTGACTTAGCACAAGGCCATTCCAGCACCACCTACTATTTTCTCTATTATAAAATCACAGGGTCTGATATCCATCTCTGTGGTGGATTCTGGGACATTCAACTCAGCGGACTTAGTTGTGGCATTCTTTTTGTTCCTACTGGATGTGTCTGTATAGACAATTACACCAGGGAAGGATGGTTTCTCTCAGCCTTTAAGGCTTCCCCTGCTCCCCATTCTGTCCCCTGACTGGCTGCTCTGGAATACTGTTGGAAAGGGGAGCAGCGTTGTGCTTCTTGTACTTGACTTGAAGCTTACACTGAGATTTTTCACTATTAAGTAATTTACCATAGCTACTTCTTAGCACATAACACAGACAGGTTAAGAAGGCATTCCTGTGGGCTGGAGAGATGGCTCAGTGGGTAAGAGCACTGACTGCTCTTCTGAAGGTCCTGAGTTCAAATCCCAGCAACCACATGGTGGCTCACAACCACTGTAATGAGTTCTGACACCCACTCCTGGTGCATCTGAAGACAGCTACATTGTACTTATATTTAATAATAAATAAATCTTTGGGCTGGATCGAGCAGGGACTGAGTGAGTGGGGTTGACTGGAACGAGTGGGGCCAACTGGAGTGAGCATAGGTCCTAAAAATTCAATTCCTAACAACCACATGAAGGTTCACAACCATCTGTACAGCTACAGTGTACTAATATACATAAAATAAAAAAATAAATCTTTAAAAAAACAAAACGAAGGTCTTTCTGGTTCTCGAGTTTGCCATGGGTGGAAGCATCTTTCAAGGTCTTTTAACACCACTGGAAAAAGTAACAGACAGACACCAATCCTGTCACTCACTATTCTCAGATTCGTAGCCTGATACATGGTTATGCACACTTTACTTTTAGCGAACTACTAAATTTGATTCACTAATGCTTCACTTTAGACTTTCAATATCCATGTTGACAAAGTGAGTGATTAGATTAAGATCAGAAGCCTTGAAAAATGGGGTGTACAACTCCCCTCTTTGTATAGTCCTGCAATAATATGCTATTTTTGGTAAATCCTAGTACTAAAATTATATAGAGGAGATGCCATTTTTACAAGATATACAAGATATATAAACTTTGCCATTTTAGCGATTTCAACTGCATGTTTCAATAAAAGTATGTTCACAGGGCTGTGAAACTACCAGCACCTATGAATGTCAAGCACTTTCTCAGGACCCCAACCAAATCTCCGTATCCATCCCTGAACAGTGACTTCCCACTCTTGTGCTCCTCACAGTTGCTTCAGGAAACCCCGGGCACATGTTCCATCCCTGTGACTTTGTCTGTCCTGGGGATATCGCATGCCTGGCTTATTGCACTGGGCACGATGTCTCCATCATGTGGAGCAGGTACCAAGATCCCCCTTTGCTGTCAGGGAGATAGCACACCGTGTGGGCACGCAGTATTTGCTTTGCTGTCATCTGTTGACTGATACTCAGGTTGCTTCCACCTTTCACCGCTGTGAATGATGCTGCTGTAATTACAGACACACACACACACCCTCACTCACACTTGTCTTTCATATTTGGGGCAGGGTAAATATGCCCAGTAGTGGAGCTGCTGGGTCTCACTGGTATCTCAACAATGTTTTCCTTAGTGGCTACAATGCTTATATTTCCCTTAGCAGCAGACAAGGGCTCAAATTGCCCACATTTTCTTCAACACTTTTTTGGGGATCTTGCCATCATAATGGGGGTAGGGTTCTGATTCACATTTCTCCAGTGGTTAGTGTTATTGAGTGCTTTTTCATGGGCTGATTGTACATTTGTATGTTTTCTGGAATTTCTTTTTATATTCTTTGTTCCATTTCTTACTATTAGCTTTTGAGTCATGGAGTTTTCTGCATTCTTCACATAAGTCTGCTGTGACAGGCGCTCATCCGCCTGCTTTTACTTCCGCTGCCTCCCTTCAGGGTTGATGGTGTGCCCACTCCTTTTCCTGTCCAATCTCCATGGTCTGTGAGATGGTGGTAAGGATCCCGCTTGCAGAATCCTCTTCCTGCATGATTGAAGGGCTCTGGTCTTCTGCCCTATGCACAAGGCTTCCTGCCGATCTGAAGCCAAGTTTCCTTGATGGGGAGAATTCTGGTTGCTGTAAACCTTTAAAGGCTGTGTGGATATCCCACAAGGGTCAGATTGTAAACCCTTAAAGGCTGTGTGGATATCCCACAAGGGTCAGATTGGTCTTTCTTAGTTTCTTTCACTTCTGTGACGGATGGGACCCTTGGGTCCAGGTCCAGGCCCAGGGCTCTGATGGTGGGCGTGGCCCCACACTCCTGCGGTGAGAGATGCTTTCCTGGCTCCTTTTCACTTTTCATGATGCCCTTGTTCATGTTTTCTGTAACCTCATTCAGTTTTGGCTTCTCATCTACAGATTTACCAACACAAAGCTGTTCATCCTACTGCCTTGATTTTCAGACATCTCTACTGTGCATCCCTGTGTGCAGTTGTCTCTCAGACATCCCTATTGTGCATTCCTACTGTGTTCAGTTGTTGCTTTGCCTCCCTTTCTCAGTCCTGCCTGCATTTTTCACTATTTAGACAGCCTTGTGTTCTTCTCGGCTTTGGACCGTGAACACTGATGACGTCACTACCGTTTTCTACCCCTTTTTGTGCTGCAGGATTATCTTGCTGTCACTAATCTTCAAGCACCGTTGTTCAAGAAAAACTGACTGAAAATTAAAATAGCATAATTCCATCCAACTACTGTTGTACTGCTTGGAAGCTAGGGGAGGCTTACTGCCTTTTGCTCCGGGTGGGGCACCTCAGTCTCAGCCCTGTGTGCAGAACACTGGACTCTGCACTAAGCAATTTGAAATCTACCAGTTTGCAATCTTTCAATTGAAAGAAAATTTCACTAACAGTCTGACATCCCACTTCCTTTTCTGAGAAGAGAAACCATCCAGTTGGATTAACATCCTACTTTTATGAGTGCTTAACCTTTTGCCCTCTTTCAAGGTCTTATCTCCAAATACAGTCACATTCCAAGTTCCCTGCAGGCTTTACCATAAACACTTGAACCTTCATCACTTGAGGGTCTAGGGTGTTTAACCTTAACGTCTAGCAGGCAACAGCAACAGAAAAGGAGCCAGAGCCTCAGGTACTTGGAAGTCACATAAGAACTACATTCCAGGCATAAGCAAGAGCATCAGTTAACCAAGCCAGTGAGCACAGACAGGCTAAGTGATCAGTACCGTACCATTAGGAGGTCGCACTTTGAAGTTCCTTTTATGTTAACTTCCTTTTGGGTGCCATGGGGCAGCTGTTACAGGCTGGGGGCCTTGCTTAGGAGTGGGGCTGCTGCAGGGCTTGGTGAACCTCTAATCAATCTTACCAGCAAGTTTTATAGAGTGTCGTCACATCACACGTACCAGGCACAAAAATGCTGAGACTTCCCAAACCAGCACACACATTTCTTCTTATGGATACAAACCATTGTTGAGCTCTCCTCATTTCTGCCCTGAGCTAGAGTCACAGATGACTTTTTTTTTTTTTGGTTGTCTTGAGGTGGCATTTTGTGCTGAGGGAGTCTGAAGGAACTGACTTGAGTTGAACAAGGGTAGCCTGGTTTTTTTGAGACAGGGTTTCTCTGTGTAGCCCTGGCTGTCCTGGAACTCACTTTGTAGACCAGGCTGGCCTCGAACCCAGAAATCCGCCTGCCTTTGCCTCCCAAGTGCTGGGATTAAAGGCGTGCGCCACCACTGCCCGGCCAGGAAAATTCAAGAACAATTACCTGGACTGTTGGGAGAGCTTAGGGATATTTCTCAAGTTCATTCTTCCCATCTATTTCCCTAACCGAAGCTAAACTACAACTTCAGCAGCCAATTGACTAGTTCTTATCTAAGCAATGGAAATAGGGAACAAGGTGAGCTTGACTAAGCCTCATGTGTCCATATAATTATGAAGCCCCAAGGTCCACGGTCTCCAGAGTAGCCTTTGTTCCGTGGAAAGCCAGTTAATGAACATAGCTGGTCAGTCAGTGGGGGACAAAATGAATAGCTCAGGCCAGCATGGGAAGGCCCACAAGCTATCAGGGACCCTTTGTCCTGAAAGTTCTGACATGGGGAAATAGTCAAGTAAAATGCTTTTTGTAAGGTATGCGGAAGTCATGTCAAGGCTAAACTTTTTCTGGCAGCTCTGTGTAGAATATTACACTATCTCCCCACAATAGTATAAATGTAGGTCTTATCTCTTGAATGTATCCCAGACAATTAAGGGGAGGCTGAGACTGGACTAGTCTCACGAGAAGGGCCAAACCCATATTATTTGATAACATCAAGGGGAGGGACCGGCGTGACCAAGAATGAGCACAGCACCCAGCCACACGGCTTGACAGCTCTGCCTATCAATTCCGACCAGGCAAGGTTCTCAGAACCTGTGACCTTTGAGATGTGACATGGGAACTACCCTTTTTTGGGGAGTGACCAGGAGAATCTGATGATTGGAAAACAGTCTTAAGTAACATCCACATTACTGACATTAGGACAGGCAGTACCTGATCCTTGCTACTGGGAATTGGATGCTTGTTTTCTTGTTGATTTTTGTGTATATTCAAGTGCCCACAAGGGTGTTCTTGCTCAAAAACCCCCATTTCTCCTTCTGCTTGAATGATTCATGGACAGTGCTGGCCTGAGTACAGGGCAGTTTCAGGGAAAATGGGCTCTAGGGAGTGAATGGGGAACAGGGATTCCTTGTAAGGAAGGCAGTGTGGCGGCTTGCACCATGTGGGGCACATGAGTAAGACAAGGACTAAATGCCTTCTGTTGAATTCCACAGGGTGACATTCTGTACCCACTCATGTCCTATGTCAGCAGCACACAATGGCCAGGAAGGCAGGATGCACGGTGCTAACTCAGACTGGAGGCACTGAGAAATCCTCCTAAGGATTGTTCAGTTTCTCTGAGGTGCTTTCCAGCAGCCTTTCAGGAAACTCATTGGCTGTAAGACTAGACATTAAGCTATGGACCAACCAAATGCACCACTCAGCCTTGGTTTGGATGTCAACTTGCAAATTTGAAAGTGGATTTAAAAAGATGCTTATTAACATTTTTAAATATTTAATCCAAATTGCTCTTAAGACTCTCCCTGGCCCAAAGTCACACTGCCTATTCCAATTGGAGTAAATTTAAGTGATAAATACTGAATATTGCCTTTCATAGCTTATCACAAAATAATTCCCCTCACAAATCCATGCCTTAAAAGTTTCTGTTAATCTTAGTATTTTTTTCCTATTTTTAAAAAAAATTCATTCATTTTTTTTTTTTAGAACGGGTTTGAGGCTTCTTCATACAAGCTTAGGCAAGTGCACTACCATGAAGCTATATTTTCAGCTTCTCTTAGTATGTTCTGAGTATGCGGCATCTCCTTTCTTTCTTTTCCCTCCTCCTTTTCCTCTGTAGAATGATCTAGGATCCTGCATAGGTAGGCAAACATTCCATAACTTAGCCTCATTCACCAGCCTGAAAATAACATGTTTATAGAGAAATGTTTATAATAATAGAAGCTTGGGGAATAAGAATGTTCAAAGGAGACACAGTCACTTTGTCATGGCACTGGGGTGACAGTTTTATGCATGAAGGAATGCATAAATGCAGAAATCCTGGGAAGGCCAAGCACAGCATATACCATGTCACATGTTCTTGGGTCTCCTTTGGCCAATGTACAAGAGGAATAGGAACAGATCAAGCCAGTGCAGAGTCTGAAGGGAACACCAAACATAGGACTATGCTGTGCGTGTTGATCTGTGCTCCATGGACAGATGTGGAGGCAATACCAGGGCTAGAATTCAGTTCAGAGAGAGCATTAACTGAGTTAACTGGTGTTTGAAAGATAGATGCATGGCTCAGGCTGGAAGAATTGGTGTGTTCTGGGGGTACCCAGAAGCCATGGGGACTCATCTTACACAGGCAGGCCTCGAGTGCACACAATGCCCGGATACTGCCAAGGGCATAGCAGCTGGTGTAATCAATGACAGGTCAGCAACCGGACGTCAATTAGGGGGAGGAAAGAAGCACAAACTGGGGTCTCTGAGCCAGCCCTGGCATGCAGAGAATGTTGCAGGGGGCCTTGGGGTAGACACAGCAGGTAGGCAGTCATCCCCTAAAATCCCAGCCGGAGCCAACCAACAAAACAACCGGAAGAACTCAGCCTGGCTGAGACAGGGACTGCACAGGACGCTGGGGCAACAGGAAGGCTGTCAGCCACCCAGCCTGGAAATAGCAGGACCTCAGGCTCAGGCTGCCCCCACAACCCCCACCCTCAACAGCCACAATTCCCGAACTTGGGAACTATTAGGTGTTGTTTTGGACTGCTGATACCAGTCATACACAAACGTGTTTTCAAAGCTTAGTTCTGGTCTGCAGTGGCGGTCAATTTGATTCACTTTTCCAAGAAGCCAAACAAGAACCCGGCTTTAGAACATGGGATGTCCGAAGGTTCTATTCTTGGCATTCAGGAGAATAAACAGCAGCTTGGCTTTGGGACGGGAACTAAAGGGTAGATGTTTTTTCTTTTTTAAAATACTTTCTAAGCAAAGATAAACTGCTCTGTAGCAGAGAGTAAAACGTACTTTTGATTGCCTTATTCGAAAATGTACAGGGACAATCATCAATCATCTAAAAGCTACTCAAAAAACACATGAGTTTTTGTGTGAATATAACTTTGGAGAACAAGGTTATTTATTTATCTATTCAAGGAGAAAGGAGAGTGAGAGAAGCCAGGACTCAGGTCGAGAGATGAGGGGGAGGTGGGGAAGGGGGGCTGAATAAGAAACCTAGTAGGAAGGGGAAGCTAGAAGGGAGAGAGGGAGAGAAAGAGGAAGAGAGATGGATACATATGGGGGGGGGCAGTTCTAAAGGGCCCAGCAGGGACCTCAGCCTCAGGGGAAAACAGGATAGAGAAGAACTGGAAAACTGGGACAGGCAGAGAAGTCTAAGGAGGGATGGAGGAGGGGAGCACACAGGGAGGGGAGGGAGGAGGATGGGAGAATAGAGAGGAAAGGCAGAAAGGAGAAGCACACACGGGGGAGATGGCACTGAAGGACCAGGTCAGGATGTGCAAATAGGGTAATCTGCTGTTAGGCTGGAGCCGAGTCCGCCCAGAATTCTGACATCTCATCCCAATCTCCAGCACCTGAGAATGTGGATGTATTTGGAGATGGGACCCAGGTGGGGTTGAACCAGTCCTCACTTAAGGAGGAAGTGTGGACTCAAAAAAGGAAGCCACACAGGGAAGGGATGTCCCCTGCAGGTCCGGGGGAAGCCACAGGAGAGCTGCCTGATCCATGCCCTTGGCCTTCCATAATGGTGAGAAAATGGTCGGCAGGACTTAATCCTACCACACCAATACAATTGTCAAAATCTCAGGGATGAAGATTTAACTTTATCCTCAGAGATAAGCCCAGAGTTCATCCTGTCTGGGATGAGTCTATTGTGGGGCGTTGAGCCCAGCATTAAAGGAGGGAAGGAACAGAGAGGAGAAGAAGGGTGGAAGGAGGGGAGGCAGAGGAGGAGGAAGAAGAAGAAGAGGAAGAGGAGGAGGAGTTGGCAGGAGAATGCCAACCCCTGGCTACATGGCCCTTCTCGAGAGTCCTGTAGTCCTCCAAGTGGAATAACTGGTGAAGGCCACCTAGCACCATCATGCATATGAATAGCTTCCTATGCCTGGGTGTCTAGTTTAGTATCTCTTCTTCCCGGGGAATCTTGGGTAGCACATGGTACAGGTGCCTGCAGAACCCAAGCCAGCTAGTGTACCCTGGTCATCCTGTGCTTGTGACTTGAGGCTGAGGTAACCTTAACACGCTAAGAGTGAGATAAGGCCCGCTCTGATTGCCTTGCCTTGTAAATGGTTCTTCAGCTGGCAGTAAGGGCAAGTGTGTCTATGACTGTTAAAGAAGATGCCCGGAGGCTCAGCTATTAATCTCAGGTCCAGGCCACATGGGCACCACCTGTCTTTTCCCAAGTCCTGTCCTTACTCCCAGGACCTCAAGGCAGTATTCTCTTTGAGCTCCTGATAGCCATGTGATCAGCAGGACCCTCCCCTATCCCTCCTGCTTATATTCCACCATCTGGGTTCCTACCTAAGACCCATTTCTCTGATAGGTACTGGATCCTTGCTTTCTTCTTGCCCTTGTAGGGACCAATGATGAGGCTGGCCAGCTGAGGGGCTGGGCTGACTTGGCCACCACACAGGAGTACCAGTTCACAGAGTTTGGCTCTGGGAGGGCTGCTGGCTGGCGCGATGAACATCTTCGGCTGATTAGCAAAGAGGGTTCCTTGGTATTGCTGGGTAGATAAATGGCGTTCAAGTCGGCAGATCTGTGGGCAGATGAAAGGAAGTCAGTGGGGGCAGAACTCACTCTGGGTGGAGATCAGGTCAATAGTGAAGCTTGCTTCTCTTTTCAAAATATAGACTCAAGGTAAGGTAGCTGTACTGGTCAATTTCTGTCAGTATGACAATGTATGTGAGCTAAACACCACCAGAGCTTTCTCTTGGCTCATGGTTTCATAGGGGTCAGCCCATGGCTGCTGGGAAACAAGACTGCAGAACAAGGGCTAGGGGGAAAGGTGCACTCCAGTGACCCATTTTCAGCTAGTCTCTAACTCCTAACAGTCTATTCAGTCATGAACTCATGCATAGATTAATTCTGTGATGAAGTTAACACCTTTCTGATCTAACCACTCCTCAAACTGCATGGGCAATCCATTCTTTGTCCAATTTTATGTTCCCAACACTCAAGAAGACAATGATGTGAAAGATATTCTTCAAAGTGGAGATGGATAAAAGTCTAGTAATACAATATACTTTTGAATCACAATTTAAAAAACAATGTATTAAAGATTAGCCAACCGATAAACAGACTAAGTACATCTAATGAACACTGTTTAAGTAACTTGGAGGACTGTGTCGGTGAGGGGGAATATCTACTGCTGGCGTTTCCTTTGCCACCCATCATTCAACTTAGGGGGCTCCAGGCCTCTTTCGCAAGTGACTAGCAGACTCCGGGACTGCTTCAGATTAAATATCAGGTAAGACAGCAAAAGGAAAGGGAGAATTCCCAAGGACGATGTTCCTCAGAGAGAGCAGGTGTGTATGTCCTGATTGGGGGGGGGGGGTTCCTAGAAAATGTCTGAAGGAGTCATTCTGAACATGGCCTGAAGGGTGTTTGAGACAGCATTTGAGAACAAGTGTCACAGACAATGCGAAGTATTTGAGACATAGACACATGAACCAGAGCCCCCTTACTGTCTGAAACAGTTGTTGTGTCATCTGGTTGACCTAAGTGACAGTGGGAAGGCGCATTATTTTAAAATGCATTTTACTAATAACAGATTGATAAAGATTTTTTTCTAAAGTAGAAATAATCTAGGGGCTACTGGGAGTTATGTATTTTGAATGTTTTAGCCTGTTTTTCCAGTGTCTGGGGTCAGTAGCTCAGGGAGATTAGGGGTTTTGATGTCAAGTGTAAGAGAAAGGAACTCTTTTAAAAAGAGGGAGTCCATGCTTGGGCTCTGCTCAGTGGGTGAAAACCCTGGCAAGCCGTGGACACTAAGTTGCCTAGTTTACACTTCTAGATGGTTTCCCACTCACTTTGCACACCACAGTGGCGGTGTGTTTTGTTTCAGAGACAGGGCTTGCTGTGTCAGTTAGAGAGGCCTGGAACTCTTTTCATATTCCCACTGACCTGTAACTCTCTGTCTGCTCTGTCTATCTCCTGAGTGCTGGGATTATGTAAGCATGACCACATCTAACCCTAATGTAAAAAGAGGGCCCGGCTCCGAAAATGTAGCTTCACTATCAGTAGGGCCCACTCAATATACTTCAATTCGGCCATGAATTTTCTTTTCTTTTCTTTTCCTTTGAGTTTTATAACACTGGGCATCAGCAGTGTGCCACTGACTGGCAACTGGCAGCAGGCACCTACTATGTCAATGATCCTTTCATTACCATGGTCAGGAGCAAACCAATATTTCTGTGAGGAAAGCAGTGGCCAGAGAGGTGCTCTACACCATGAGTCAAATGCAAAGAAACCAGGGTCACCACTGTCTACCAAGGTGTTTTGCTGCTGGGCCAAGCTGTATTGAAATAGATAATTATTACTGTGATTGTTGACTGCAGCTGACAGACACCAAGTAAAGAGTGACTTTTGTACATTAGATGATGTTGTGTATTAATTCAGTAGCGTCTTTTCTTCCAAAATGGCAGGTAGGAAACATGGACGCTATGGAGGCATGCTAACTCATGTGTTCTGCAGAGCATTTACAGCCCCGTGGAAGATGGGATGGAACCAAGACAATCCAAGCGACCTCATTTCCTCTGCAGATGACATACTCCTAGCCTATAAGAATAGGTGAGATTTGGGGAGAGTTTCCCTTATAGCTAAAATCACCTTTGAGCCAGATGGTCATGTCTATGTAGGTCACATGCAGTCATTGAGCCCTTGGGACATGGTAAAATGGCTGAATGGGAAGATGGCAAGTCTAGATCTCAAACCTAAGTTCTGGACTAACCAAACAGAGACACATCCTTCACCGTATACTAGAAAACCAATTATGAGTGTATAAGATACCAAACCATCTGAATGATTTCACTCAACAGCTATTAAGGATTTGCTGTGTTTATATTAATCCATTCTAAAATGCCAATACAATGAACATATACACACTTAGGATACAATTACTTTTAAGCAACAACAACAAGTGATCTGGGTTTGCTGGCATACATATGTAATCTGGACACTTTGAAGGTGGAGAGAAGAAGACCAGGAATTCAAAGCCAGCCTCAGCTATACAGTGAGTTCAAGCCTGCTTTGTTATGTGCAATCTTGTTTCAAACTAGAAACAAACAAAAAACCCAAGCAGTCAAGTTCACTGTCTTGCAACATTGTAGTCAGTAGGCAGCCTGGTTTTACCTAGAGACCTGAGCCCCTGCAGTCTCAGAATGTGGCGTTAGTTGCTAATTTCTTTGGTTAGGTATTCTTTCCTCACCAAGCATGTACATTTGCCATGCTGCTCACTTGGGGTACTGGTGAATGATGGGAGATAGGGTTCCTATACTAAAGTCAACAGATTAGGACTCTATTCAGCCTGTTTTACAAATTCAAAGCCATTGAGCCTGCATGTGCTTTGCCTTTTTGCTGTGGCTGGAATGTGACGTGTCCCCCACAGACTCATGGTCCAAGATTGACCACACTGCTTGAGAAGGTTGTGGAACCTGTAGGAGGTGGAGCCTTCCTGGAAGAAGCAGGTTACTGGGTGTAGGCTCTGAGGGGTTATAGCCGGACATCATTTCCTGTTCACTCTCTGCTTCTCCTGTGCCAGTGCGATGTGACCAGCAGGCCTCCCTACTCCTGCTACCATGCCTTCCCCAACATGATGGAGTGATCCCCTTGAACAGCGAGTCCCAGCAAACATAAGTATTTGGTCAAAGTAATGAGGAGAGTAACTAAGCCCCTCTGTCCAAACCTAACTAAAATTAGGGAGTGCATGTACAAGGAGCTCACTGCCACAGAAACCTTGATGGCTGGCACTGTGCTCACTGCTAAGCTCTGGTAAAATCCTTCCTGTATGGAAGGCTTAGGAACAGGTGCTTCTCAGGGCCCTTATAACTCTTCCCAGACTCTGAGACTTTTTTTTTTTTCCCCCAGTAAACTTCGACATCGCCTGCCAGGACAGGGACCTGTGCATCCCAACCCTTAGATGCATCCCATGTCTTTGAGTGCATGTGGTCACAGTGACTACTGGTCATCGGCACAGTCATGGGACCCTGGCCTTGGCTCATTCATCTTCCTTTCTAGCAAAGCACCATTGCCCCAACTGGTGCATTTTTCAAGTTATGTGAGAACATTAAGGCCACACACTGCACAAAAGGGAAACTAAGCCACTGATAGGGAGTGCTCCCTTGCTGTGCTCCTCTAGCCTCCCCATCCCTTTAGAGGGAGAGGAAGCTCACATCCCAAGTGATCTTGTGTTGATCATTTTCTTTCTTTCCTTTTTTTTTTTTAAATTTTATTTACTTATATATAATTACACTGTAGCTGTCTTCAGACACATCAGAAAAGGGCATCAGATCTCATTACAGATGGATGTGAGCCACCATGTGGTTACTGGGATTTGAACTCAGGACCTCTGGAAGAACAGTCAGTGCTGTTAACCACTTAGCCATTTCTCCAGCTGATCATTTGCAAAGCTGTCTTAATCTCTTTTGTTGCCACAATTCAAGGCAACTTCCTTAACCTCCAATTTCACTGCCAACTTCACACATATTACACACACACACACACACACACACACACACACACACACACACACAGACACCAAAGAGAACATGCTGGACAGGCATGAGGGTATGAGGTAATAATGGGAGCGGGGTCAGTAGGGATGAGGGTGAATTGGCGAGCAGATGGCTGGGTGATCACTGTGATGTTATTTCTGCTGACACCTCAACAAGGGCCTCAGAGATTACTGAACACTGACCTAAACTTTTTCTGAGGAGACTGCTCAGTGGACAGATAGTTTGTTGTGCAATTATGAGGACCAGAGCTTAGATCTCCATCACTCACGTAAAAACCTTTTGGGACGGTGAAGAACCTGAACCCCAGCAAATAGAGAGCTGGGGCAGGGTGGGAGCATCGCTGGGATGAGCCGAGTAGTGAGCGTGGGGTTCAGCAATAGCCCCTGCCTTGGTAAGCTTGGGAACGAGTGAAGAAGACAACCGATGTCAACCTCTGGCCTCCGTGTGCACACCCCACGTGTGAACCCTCACTCAGATGAACACACACATGTGAAGAACATGAAGGACAAAGGTTAAAAAAAAAAAAACCTCCTAGCCTATACACCAAGCTGGCATGACTGTGTCTCACTGAAATCTGCGAGAGGATGATTGGAGGACACATGCAGATTAGGAATGTTGGCCCGGACTCAACTGGCTTTCCTGCTGGGAGGGCAAGTGTCCTCTTCCACACAATTTCATCTCAACAGACAGTGTTTGAAGGGCCAGCAGTTCTTACCAATTATGGAATCCCAAAGTGTCTCAGAGGCCACCAGAGCCAGAATCAGATGACTAAGAAGGGCACGAACAAATTACAGAGTATAGTTTAGCAGAATCTACCCATCTCCTCAGAAGTCAGGGCTAAAGGATGGGTGTGATGATACGCATCTGTCATCCCAGCAATCAGGAGTCTGGGTAAGGCCTTAGTTACAGAGAGATACTCTGTAAAAAACACTTGGAAGAAACAGCACCTAATGGAGTTCACTGACACAGTGGGTTCTAAAATAAAAGGACAGGCAAAGTGCTGAGGGTGAGCTCCGGGTTCTCAGTAGAGTTCCTGATGTTCTCTGCAGATGGTAATGCAATGACATTTTACTTGTCGTATATCTATGTACTCTTACATGGGCATGTAAGTGAAGGAGCAATGGCCACAAAGTAGGTGCTTCGTTCTCTGAGCTCTTCAGTCCACACTGCTGGTGGAGGTTAGCGACAGTGTGGGGCCAGCAGAGGCCATCAGCTGTGCTTTAGAGAGCTCTGTCCCTGTGGCTGCGTGTTTGCCCTCATCAGGGAGGCTACTGATTCACCAGGGTTTAGCTTAGACCCTTCCAATCTGTTTACCCAGAAGTCAGTCATGGCAGACTACTGTTGGAGCGGAACAGAATGCCCCGGCTTCTAGCTCTGAGGAATCCCAGCTATTTATCCATGGTCAAGAAACAAAACTTGGCAGGGGTTGATGGTTCAGTCACTATAGCCAGGGCCTTGGATTTCACTTGGTGTGAGAGCTCACCTGCTGAGTGGCTCACTGATGGGAAGGATATTCAGGTCCCCGGTGAGCCACCAGGGAGAGGAGGTACAGACCTGTGGCGACTAAATTCTCAGTAACCAAATCCTTGTGGTAAACAGTATAAGGGGCCAAAGCTTCAGGAGGATGCCTGACACCATTTGCTAGACACAGGACAATCAAGCTTTGGATCAAAGGGCTTGGGCCCCACGGTGCTGGCCTTTCCCAATTCTGCTTCTCACCAGTAGCAAGGAGACACACACATATCCAGGTCAAGTGAGATAAGGCCACACCTGTGTTTCCACAGCAGCCTTCCACAGTATAACGATTGCATGCGGATTCTTCTGACTAGCTAGTAATGTAATCAGGTGTAATCTGAGATCTGGAACAAGGGCCCTTGACGGCTCCCTAACTGATAAGGAGCTGGTGCTGTCAGCTCTGCTTACACTGGGGTGGGTCTCTAGAATATTCACATGGGTGTGTAATCGTAGGACAGGTTACTTGGTGCCTCCTTCTTGGGTCAGGCCTTCTGACCCCACATGGGTTCTTCATTAGTGACCTGCTTTATCCCTGTAGCCGGGGCTGGGGGTGGGTGTGTACTAATACACTCTCTCACATGCACACTGGCCAACAAGTGTGCCCCTCAAGCTTTCTACCAATGCGCATGGCCTTTTCAGTTCCCTGCTGAGGACCGTCAGTGCCACACTCATAGAGCTGAATATGAAAAATATCAATTCCCTGCATGTTAATTTAAACAGTATGATTGTGCCTGTCCAGACTTACACTTTATGTCCCATATTTCCTTCAAGGACAGCGGACCTCTTCCTCTGCAGAGCCTTGCCTAACAGGCACTACACTCACTTGACATATCTTAGAGGCAGCTGGTGCCACTGGCAGCGGCACAGCCTGCTCCTCATTCTCATGCTAGTCACTGGTTAATCAATCATTCGTTCTACCATTCATTCAGTAGAGTAACAGGCTATATTTGAGAGCACAAGAACGGGAAGGTAGTCTGTCCACTTTGTTCCTCAAGTGAGAGTACCTTAAAATGTTTCATTCAAGGGAGAACAGAGACTGAGTAGGCTAGGAAGAACAGAGAAGAGCTGGTAGCAGGAGAGATGGAGCAGGGAGCGCAAGCCAGGGCACTTCAGGTGACAGGTGTCTAGAGCTTGGCTCGGACGTTCCAACACATAGTCCAGGATCACTGGAGTGTGGATGTGCAGGAGGGCACGTGTGGGTAATAAGAAAAGATAACTCTTTTAGAGTGATTAAGGAGTGGACAAGTGATGAGCCTACGTAAGCAGGCACCAGGCCAACGTGACTGCACACTGGGAGGACCGTAGTTAACACAGCCATCAACAAACTCATTACACAGTGAATTCCAGGCCAGACTACAGGGTGAGACTCTATCTCAAAAAGAACAAACAAATTCCGACCCAAATCAAACCCAAACCAAAACCAGCTAACCAACCAGCCAACCATGAGCAGTGGGTGACACTATCATCTCTTGGGGCCTTTGTATTCTGCTGATGTCCAGGTTCTGCGTCCAGCACAAACCCATCCAACCTGCTGCTCTATTCCCCTTGTGTGTGTGTGTCTGATACACTTCTCTGTCCTGACCACAACTTGCCATCTTGCTCCTCAAGATCTGCTGGCTCTGCAGCTTTCCATCTTAGTTAAGGGGAACCCTACACCTCCTGAGGCTGAAGCCCAAACCCTACAGTCAGACTTACTGCCTGCCTCCCTCCTTTTCTTATTTCCTATGTCACTTGTCCAGGGTCTGACTGGCTTCCTCATCAAAATACCACTTAGGTCTTTGTCAGTGCCTTGCAAGGGAGGCTCGACACAACCCTAGTGCCCTCCTGGCTTGTTCGAAAGTCACCATGTCCAGTCTCTTTGCCGCTAGCCCCCTTCCTAGCAGCTCTTCTTGCTGTGGTGGGGATTTCAGAATCGTCATAATTTCTAAAATGTAACAGATAATTTATGTGTGTGCGGGGGGGGGGGGGTGCTATTTCTCATTTCTCCTGCTGGAACCAAAGGCAAGAAATGGCTACATTGCTCACTGGTGGACGGAGCACGTCCAGCAACACCTGGCATGCTGTGGTGCACAGCTACATTTGCAGAGTTAGTGGATTTCTTGGGTAACTGTGGGAAACCTGGGATCTGATTTCAAGAAAGCTCCAGCTTTAGCTTGGGAAGCAAAACATACCACTTTAGGGGTACCTCAGTGCAGGCATGAGGAGATACGGCTGTGGCAGATGAAGGAAGCGAGGCATCAACGCTTGAACTGGATGGATGGATGGGCAGGGAAGGGCGAGGGTCTGCGTGGGGAAAGAGGAGCCGATCTTGGGGAACATTAACAGCAAAGAACCAGAGGCAGTGAGGAGAGAAGGCAGGGGAGCTCTCTCCAGCCAGAGGCAGGGGAGGTAGCTGGCCTGAAGAGGCTGCTTGCTGGGGGGACAGCTGGCAGGCCATGGGGTAGGGTGGAACGCTTTAGATATTGTATTAATGACTTTACTCAGTGCTGTGACAAATACCCACTTAAGCATAGAGGCATCTGATCTGGTTTCCCATTCAGAGGGACAGGCCTGGTTGCAGAGGCAGGACCCTGTTCACACTGCTCGCACTGCTTGTACTGAGTGCAGTCAGGAAGCAGGGAATTGAAAGCAGCGCCCCAGATTGCGGTTCTTTTCATTCAATCCTGGGCGCCAGCCCAGGGCTTGCCCACATTTAGGGTGGGTTTCCCCACCCCACTTAACTTAATCTAGCAATCCCCTTGCAGACACGATCAGCTTTGTGTTTCCATGGTGATCCTAAACCCATCGATGAAGTTACCCGTGGCGGGTGTGTCCACCGGGATGCTGCAGCTGTCAGCCACCATCCAGGCTACGGGAGGCAGCTTTGCAGACGTTCTAGCCTGTGGGTGTATGGAGTTCCAGGTGGGTGAACACGGCAGAGAGGGCAGAGAACGGTCACATACAGCCTGTGCTTCTTCTGTCCCAGGCCTTGCCTCTGGCATCTCCTCTTTAGGCTCTTCAATTGTATCTCTAATTACATTTGTAGAAAACTGAAGGATGTAATCCAGCGTCTCACTGATTTCTCAGCTGTCTGAGCAGCCTAGCAAATCCTAGGAGAGGATTTTTAGCTGCTCAGTCAGAAGCCGACTGACACACAGGGGGAGCCGGCCCGTCTTTAACTCCAGGCTGACAGTGGCAGAAGTGGATTGAATGTCGGAACACCTAGCTAGTGTCCACAGAGAGGGCTGCTTTGAATGGAGCCCCCACAGTCAGTGCTGTTGTGCTATAAGCACAGAGTCTGTGAGTTTAGATCAGTGATTCTCAACCTTTAACATGGTTCCTCATGCTGTGCTGGTCCCCAACCCAAAAACTATTTTCATTACTACTTCATAACTATAATTTTGCTACTATTATGAATCACCATGTAAGTATCTGTGTTTGCCAATGGGATGGTCTTAGGCAACCCCTGTGGAAGGATGGTTCTAGCCCCAAAGGGGTCATGACCCACAGATATGCTCTTGGGGCAGCTCACAGCTGGGCAGCAGGCCTCTGGCTCATCTGTGCATAGGAGACAACAGTGATAGTAAGACACTATCATTTCTGACCTGGCACTTAAAACAAGTTTTAAAGCCGGGCATGGTGGCACACGCCTTTCTTTAATCCCAGCACTCCGGAGGCAGAGGCAGGCGGATTTCTGAGTTCCAGGCCAGCCTGGTCTACAAAGTGAGTTCCAGGACAGCCAAGGCTACACAGAGAAACCCTGTCTCGAAAAAAACAAAAAAATCCAAAAAACCCAAAACAAAACAAACAAACAAAAAAAAAACCCCAAAACCAAAAAACCAAACCAAACCAAACCAAAACAAAAAAACCAAAACCAAAAAACCCCCCAAAACAAAACAAACAAACAAAAAAACAAGTTTTAAGTCTTTAATTTGAAACATTACACATATCCATTTTTGAAAGAATTACAAAGGTGAAAAAAATAAAATAAAACCGCATGTCTTATAGTCTTAGTTGGGGTAAATGGGCCAGTACTCCCCACTACCCCTAAAAGACACACAAACTCACACCAGTTCTGTCCTGGCCAAGAAGGCCATGGGCTACAGCAAAGCAGGTGAACTTGAAACCTGTCTTTTAGTTGGAGGTGTACCTGAGACAATGCTGTGATTTCTCACTAGTGAAAGGACTTCTCAGCAGGCAGCCCTGAGCCAGGTCAACTCTTCCCCTTCAGCTGCCAGGAGCCCAAGGACTGATTGGCTTGAGCAGGCCAGAGACACCAGCAGACAACCAGAGCTGTCCCCATGCTAGAATGGTGGCAAGGGGAGGAGGAGGAGGGAGAGTTCTGAAGGGCGGTCTGCTGCCAAGGGCAACAGTAGGAAGGCCAGGAAAGCAGTGGCCTCAAGACTAAAGGCTCCTGAATGTGAAGGTACAGTGCCCTGGGCTTTCTGCACAAATCTCAGTTAGGACTCACAGCTCCTAGCTAGGCTTTGAGCTATAAAACGCTTATTTAACAACTGCCATAAATTCCTTAGCAAGTAACCACAACCACCCAAGTTTGAAAGTAGCCAGAGTGACAATGAAAAGCATGTTTCAGAGCTTTCAGCATTTGGAACAGAATGCTCTACTCCAAGGGATTATAGTAGTCTGCTGACAGGCCTTTCCAGGCCTAGGAACATGAAGGGCACTACGTCACAGAGTGAATAAAACCAAGCCTTTTCCCCAACAGGGACGAGGGACCTCTACGGAGTAGTTCTCCCTCACCCTAGAGGCTGCACCCAACATGTGGCACAGAGGAGGACCAGCCAATAAAACACTGGCACTTCCCACCCACTCGAACCTCTTTCTTTGTGTGAGTAATTTCCATGGAAGACCAATCTATGAAGCTAGCACACACTGCTGCTCATTCAGCTCCACACCACACACCTTTGGCTTCTGTTGGACATATCTAAAGATGCCTGAAGTCTGTGTCGCCATGTTCTCTTTGAATTTGTCTTGTTTCTTATCTGATCTTCTTTCCTGTGGCCACCTTGAAACTCCCATTGAGGAATCCTTAGGAATGCCCACTATTATCTCTTCAGCATCTCTCTTGTCCTCTTGAAGCTGAGTGATGAGAGAGAGGGTAGGCCTGTGCTCCAGGAAGGGCACAGGCTTAAATCTCAGCTGTCACTGTGTGTGGCCTTCGGTGAGCGCTCAGCTCTCCTGACTCCCTACTTTTAAAGACGCAAAACTGGAAATGCAGACACTCAAGAAATGCCAGTGGTCTTATTATCACAGTCTTCCACTCATTTACATTCATGTAATATTTGCTCTCTGTGTACCTGTTAAACCATTCTAGGTTTAACAAAATGCCCAACTGTTATAAACTTCCAGAAGAAAAAAAAAAAGGTTACCCACAGCATTTACCAGTTAGTAAGACTGAAGTCTAAGGCATCCTGACCAAGGTGGCATATTGATAATGGGGTAGGAGGTACTCAAACCATGCCTGTCTTACTGGGTAAGTAGAGCCCATGCCTTGGCTACACAGCACAGTGCCTTAAAGACATGGTTGCTCTACCAGGAGCCATTAGCATTGTCTGGTCTGCTAGCATGATAATCTTTCTAGCCATAAGTTTTTTGATGGTGTCTGAGATATTTGAGTCCCTTATTCTATAGCCACAAACAAAATCTTCCAAAAGGTCTAAATTCATTATACTTCCATATCAAGCTTTAAGCTTGACCTTATTAATTTGGGACTTAAACACATGGACAATTCATATGGTGTCTTTGCTCTTCCACACTCAGGCCGTGAGACCGCTTCACTTTGTGTATGCCAAGATGCAGGTGATGTCCTTCCAGAGTTGTGGGGGAGAACATCCTTAATCCTGCAAGTCTTGTCGTCTGATGTCTGCCTAACACCGCTGAATCCTTCGAGAATGTGTGCTAAGTCGTGGATCAACTCAATTCAGTGCTCTGAATTAGGAAGACTAATATACTGGTTGATATCAAGACTGCTCTAAAGGAAGACTGTGGTACCTGGATGAGTCAAAAGTGTATGTGTGTGCATATAAGCAACATTCAGATGTTGATCCATAAAGAATTCCCAAGGCGATAAGCTGATAACAACTCGAACTCCGGATACAACACAATGCAGCAGCTTAGGCTATGTTCTGAAATCTGAGCTCCAAGGAGGGATGGGAGGGGAGTTTGTCCCTAATGCAGTAGCAACACAGCCTTGAACATCTGTATCTGGTTAAGAGGACTAGACTCGGGGACATTTAACAGGCTGATGACTGGGAGATGAGAGCCTGTCAAGGCGGGGAGACGTGAAGGCCAGTGACAATAGTGTGAATGATTTAGAGAGCCTTAATGTCCTTGGCAGCCATGGTCTCAGGCCGAGCACGTGTTGCGGAGTCTGAGGGTATGGTTTATATAATCTTCCTTGGTTTTAGCTTGAAATAAAAAGGGATAAAAAAATCCAATGAGCATACTAAGAAAAAAATATGGGGTGAGGACAGAGGAGGGTGTGTTGGGGAGTAAAACACCCTGGAACCCGTGTCAGTCCAGGGCTCCCTGATGGTGTGTGGGTGGCATTACTTCGATGAGGAAAGTCCCAGTGAACAGAGTCTATGTTCTGTGGAGGAAGACAAAAGGGCTGTTACTCGCTGACAGAACTGACTGAAAACTGCCACTTTATGAAAAAGAGGCATAGTAAGGTGCTGAAGGGGGAAGGGGGAGGGAGGGGTCTCTGGCACATCGTTTTCAAGACTCATGAACAAATGACACTTGCGGTTGTCTGTGATGATGACCGAGTTGGCCAAGGCAGAAGCGTCTTCCTGACTTTCACCGAATACTACTCAAAACGGTCAACGTCAGGGTTTGGTGTGTGCCAGACTTGGGTTTTTAAAGCATCATTTGAGTTTTAAAGGCTGCATAAGTGATGGGAACATAGCTGTCTGGGGAATCCACGAATAACTTTCAAAAAGCCATAAATCTGCAGTTCATGTCTCAGAGTGTTCAGCAACTGCAAGAAGTATGTCAGAATCTGAACTTGTTAGGTAGGTCTTTTTTCTTTTCTTTTCTTTTCTTTTCTTTTCTTTTCTTTTCTTTTCTTTGCTTTTCCTTTCCTTTGCTTTTTCCTTTGCTCTTTCCTTTCTTCTTTTCTTTTCTTTTCTTTTCTTTTCTTTTCTTTTCTTTTCTTTTCTTTTCTTTTCTTTTCTTTTCTTTTCTTTTCGGAGTCTCATGCTACAGCCTGGCCTGGAACTTGCCCCAACCCTGCCTAGACTCAGTCTCCTACGTATTGTGATTCCAAATGTGTGCCGGCTTCTATCCTACGCCAGGAACCTGCCAGAGTTTCCCCTCCAGGGGTCTGAAGCTCCCTTCTCCATACATTAGTTCAGTACTAATGGGAACTATTCTGTGGCGTGGAACTCTATATCACCTTGTGTTTAAATTCTCATTTTTAGAAATCTTAACACATATGGAAATCACTCTTTGGGTTTACAGAATCTTTATTTGAGCCCTCAAAAATTGTCTGGTAAGGCCGTCGGCGGATGGCTCAGGGGGTAAAGGCATTTGCTGCCAAGCCTCATCTCTAAGACCCACGTGGTACAAAGAGAGAACCAACTTCTCCAAGGTGTCCTTTGACCTCCAGAAGCACACTGCGTGTGGTGTACGTTTGCCTCACTGAAGTAAGTAAATAATTGTCTGGTACACAGTAAGAGCCCTGAAGATCAGTTAAAAGCTCCAGGTATGTACATGGGATATTAGGAAGTCAGTCTGGAGTTCTGGGTTGGGAAGAAGGCTCAGTTAAAGTGCTTCCCCCTGAAGCACGGGGACTTAGTTTTGATCCCTCGGAAACAGAAACATGTTGAGTACGGTAGCTTGCACTTGTAAGCCCAGTGCTAGGGAGAGGAGACAGGGAGACACCTGAGGCCCACCGGCCGGCCAGCCAGCCTAGTCCAACTGACCAGTTCAGGTGCCAGTGAGAGACTCTGTCTCAAAGCACCAAGGTGGATGACTCCCGAGGAATGACGCTGGAAGGACACTGACCTTTGACCTTCACGTGTGTGGACCTGGGAGTACACATAAAGTTAGGAAGGAGTTCTGAGCAAAAATTTAGACAAGGCTGTTGTGCAACAGTCCCATAGGGATCTGTAGAGTGGTTCTCATTCTAAGTGGCTATTAGAACTGCCTCAGAACTATGCTGTAGGCCCACTCTACACCAAGGAAGTCAGATTATTGTGTGGGTAAGATTAGACATTGTTCCCCAGCTGAGTTGAGTAGGCTGCTCAGGCAGATGAAGTTTGTGAACCAGGAGATTTCAAAAGTCCTTGTATCCTGGCCCCTCTGATGTAATGAAAGGAGCTAAGACCCCAGCAGCAGGCCTTACCAAAATCTCCCACTTATTCTATAGCCATAGAAGGCCCAGATTAGAATAACTAGAGTCAGAAGAGCCAGGCTGGCTGACTGTGGACAGGTCTATTTATAGCTCAACAGTGAGCTTGAGGATCCTGTCTAAGCACCTTATCACGAAGCCACGGCTGCACTGGATCACCTTCCAAGGGTAAAGGTGCTTTCTCAGGGAGGAGCCTGAGTTAGGAGAGAACATCCACAAAGACAGAGCCCACCTCAGGCCCAGGCACATCAGCCACCCCGGTAAATAATGCGGCTCCACACCCTTGTTGTCCCTGCCTGTGTTTTCTGGGTTATCTCTGATACTTAGACAGCCCTGCTGCCCTGAGCAGTGAGCTCTGGCCTGGGGGCACTGGGGTGGGATGGATGACTGCTCACAGGTGATGAGCTGCTCTCATTCCTCGCATGATGGCCACAGTCTGCTTATTCTTCCTGGCTTGCCAGCCCCTTATGTTGATGTCAGAGTCCTGCTTTGGGATCTGGTTAACCTCGTGGTGGGTGAGTCCTCTGTCCCCTGCAAGAGCCATGGCCCTTCTCTGCTTCCTTGGGACCAAACATGACCAGACTTTGAGTGGTTAGTCTGGTCTCCTCTTTTCTATCAGTGATCTGGATGCCTACTGCCAAGTGCATGCTGGGCTATGTGGAGATGTGAGAGATTTTTCCTCCTGCATCGGGATACATTGCGTGCTTAGTTTTAATGGCACGTGCATAGTCATGCATAAGTGTGGATAAGGCGGGCATGAGCTAATGTTCCTTCCACTGATGTGTAGAGGACACGCCTCGAGGTAGTCACGAGACATGTCTCCGGGAGAAGAGAGGCATGGCCCGATCCTTCCCGCTTCTTCACCTTTCTGGAATGCTCAGTGACTACTACACTTTTTAAGATCTGTAAAATACAAAGGTGACCTGCTGTGATTTTTTTTTTTTTTTTCAAATTTGAGCTGGGATGCAGGCCAGTGGCTACAACTGTCACCTGGGTGGTAATTTAAGCTCGAAGGGCAGAGCATGGTGGCATCTGTCCAGCCATTCACAGCAGGGCCGTTGTCTTCCTGAGGAGCCGGTGCTGCACGCCTCAGGGCTGCTCTGCAGTTCATTTCCACGATTTATTTGCCACCTTTCGGAATGCTCCCTCAGGGTGAATGTGTGCCTCTGCTGCCAGCCGCTGAAAGCTAGGGAGGAGCACGGGAGGAGGGGGAGCAGCTGAGCAGCCAGGGAGTCCTGGCGAGGATAGCTCCTGACTGGACACCAACATCTGGAGGAAGGAATACACACTGCTCCTACACCTGAGACCTACCTGGGGGGTGGGGGTGGGGGGCTGTGAGGGGAGTCTGGCCCTCTCTGCATCTCCACTGGCTTGCAGCCATGGGAGCAGGGACACAGACACAGTGACATCAGGGTGACAAGGAGAGGCATACACACAGCACTGGTGGTGTGACCCCATTCCTCCAGTCCCTAGCACTCCACCTGCGAATCGAAGAGGCCATGGGATGGTTTTCTGGCTTTTATTCTATTTTAATAACTGGGTTTGATGTTTCCTTCATGACCGCTTCTCTCATTCCTGTCTACCCAATGACTTGTTTGTTCCCAGCTAATTTCAAAAGCTTCTCTTGACAACTCAAAAAACGCAAAAAGCAACCCTATAGGTGGAACAACATTATGAACAAACAAGTACCCAGGAGCTCTTGACTCTAGCTGCATATGTATCAAAAGATGGCCTAGTCGGCCATCACTGGAAAGAGAGGCCCATTAGACTTGCAAACTTTATATGCCCCAGTACAGGGGAACGCCAGGGCCAAAAAGTGGGAGTGGGTGGGTAGGGGAGTTGGGGGGAGGGTATGGGGGACTTTTGGGATAGCATTGGAAATGTAAATGAGGAAAATACCTTATAAAAATATTTAAAAAAAATTTAACGAGTGCTCCAACTCCCGGGTTTGGAGGTTAGATCACCATTTTCTCTCCGGTGACTGTCTAAGGTGGGACTAGCCAGGAGCCCACAGGCCACAGGTGTGGTGGAACATCTGTGACAGAGTCCTTACTGCCACCATCTGCACAGGTCCTGCCATGGGATAGCTGGTCTCACAGGAGTGCTGACACAGGCTTATAGACCCACAGGAGTGACAAGCTCAAGGCAGAAACAGCAAGACCAACTAACACCAGAGATAACCAGATGGCAAAAGGCAAGCACAAGAACATTACCAACAAAAATCAAGGCTACATGGCATCATTAGAACCTAGTTCTACCACAACAGCATGTCCCCAACACACTGGAAAAGCAAGATGTGGATTTAAAATCACATCTCATGATGCTGATAGAGAACTTTAAGAAGGGCATAATTAACTCCCTTAAAGATATACAGGAGAACACAGGGAAACAGGGAGAAGCCCTTAAAGAGGAAACACAAAAATCCGTTAAAGAATAACAGGAAAACACAACCAAACAGGTGAAGGAATTGAACAAAAACATCCAGGACCTAAAAACTGAAGTAGAATCAATAAAGAAATCACAAAGGGAGATAACTTTGAAGATAGAAAATTAAAGAAAGAGGTTAGGAGTTATAACTGAGAGCACTGACAGCAGACTACAAGAGATAGAAGAGAGAACCTCAGATGCAGAAGATACCATAGAAAACATTGCCACAACAGTCACAGAAAATGCAAAATGCAAAAAGGTCTTAACCCAAAACATCCAGGAAATCCAGAATAAAATGAGAAGAGCAAACCTAAGGACAATAGGTATATAAGAGAGTGAAGATTCCCAACTTAAAGGGCCAGTAAACATCTTCAAAAAAATTATAGAAGAAAACTTCTCTAACCTAAAGAAAGAGATGACCATAAACATACAAGAAGCCTACAGAACTCCAAATAGTTTGGACCAGGAAAGAAATCCCCCCAGTCACAAATTAATTAAAACACCAAATACACAAAACAAAGAAAGAATATTAAAAGCAATAAGGAAAAAAAGGTCAAGTAACATATAAAGGCAGACCTATCAGAATTACAACAGATTTCTTGTAAGAAACTATGAAAGCCAGAAAAGATCCTAGGCAGATGTTATACCTTAAGAGAACACAAATGCCAGTCTAGGCTACTATACCCAGCAAAACTCAAAATTACAATAGATGGAGAAACCATAGTATTCCATGACTAAAATGAATGTACACAATAACTTTCCACAAATGCAGATATTCAAAGGATAATAAATGGAAACTCCAACACAAGGAGGGAAAAAAAACCCAAAAAACCATTTTTTTTGTTGTTGTTGTTTGTTTTTTTGTTTTTCTTCGAGATAGGGTTTCTCTGTGTAGCGCTGGCTGTTCTGGAAATCATTCTGTAGACCAGGCTGGGCCAGAACTCAGAAATCCACCTGCCTCTGCTCCCCAAGTGCTGGGATTAAAGGCGTGTGCCACCAACCTTTGATTTTTATTATTTATTATTTATTATTATTATTTATTATTTTTATTTATTATTTATTATTTATTAGAGCACAGTGGAGAATTCAGACAGTCACATCATGTTCTGTTATATTTGAACCTAAACAGAGAGGGCACTGGAGACAGCCTGAATGACCTGGTTTCTGCTTCTGCCCAGAATGGTGATGAAGCTCACTTGAGCCAGGGCCAGGGCTCTTTGGAGGTAACAAGGCAGAGGATCAACTCCACCTTGGGAGGACATTTTGCTGCACCTAGAGGTTCAGAAGGGAGGGGCAGGTGAGGCTCCAGTGACCCTCTCTACCTGCTATGAAAGAAACAGCAAAATCAAGAAGCCCAATCTTGGGGTCTCTGGCAAGGGTCACAGTTATTGAGGGAATGAACTGCCTACATGCATACAGGTGAAGAACAGAAGCACTATTCTGAAGTGACATGTCTGTTTCTGTATGCTTAACTGTTAGAATGAGCTTAGCTAAGGCAATACACCAGCATTAAAACCCACTAATTAGCCGGGCAGTGGTGGTGCATGTCTTTAATCCCAGCACTTGGGAGGCAGAGGCAGGTGGATTTCTGAGTTCCGGGCCAGCCTGGTCTACAGAGTGACTCCCAGGACAGCCAGGACTACACAGAGAAACCCTGTCTTGAAAACACCCCTCCCCCCGAAAAAACCCCAAAACCCCCCAAACACAAAACTCACTATTTAAAGGTATCAGAGTGTGAAGATTCTCACAAAAGGAAGAACAGCTTTCAAGTAAAACAGACCATTCCATCCTAGAGACGGCATTCATGTCCCTTTGCAATCCCTCTCCATCTCAACCCCTGAAGCTGCTGGTGATGAGAGAGCCCAAGACAAAACAGAGCTGGTCCACTGGAACACCGTATATTCATGTCCACTCCTATGGGTACCACAGCCTCACAGAGGGAGATGGACGCATTCTATAGTGGAGCCATGGGTATCAATGTCTTGTCTGTCATACAATTTAGTATGGGTCAATCCCTAGGAAGATTGGAGAATTCAGGCTATAGCAATGCTCAGTGGAAAAGTGGGGTGCAGCTCTCAGGAGTGGTACATTGTATTCATAGCAGACTGGCTGGGCACCAGTGTGTGCACGCACACACACACACGTACATACATGCAGATATATTTATATGTTTGCATACAGAAATACAACACACATAACCACATGCGTGTTTATAGATATAAATGTGCATACATCATACAAACACATTTCAATTCTCTCTCTCTCTCTCTCTCTCTCTCTCTCTCTCTCTCTCTCTCTCTCTCTCTCTCTCTCTCTCTCTCTCTCCAGATCATTCTTATCTGGGCCAGGCCTTATTTTATTTAGTTTATTGCATCTCTTAAAATAGTCCCAGTAGAACAACTTCTGAAAACACAAAACAAACACGCTTCAGAGAGTGTGGAAAGGTCACGCCAGGAGCAGAGTTTAAAAGAATAAAATACACAGAGTTGGGCCAAGAGGTGACTAAGGGGGAAGGAGATAAGATCTGTCTACAAATACCTGGAGGTTGTAAACAACAAGGAAAACGACAAACCAAGCCAGCCAACAACAAAGGCTGCCCAGGAATTCACTGCACATTAGGGATAGGAAATGACCTGCAAAGCAGGAGCCTTCCCACTTTGGGGCTGGAGTGGGAGGGCAGAGCTGGCGCCATCCCTCCAGGTCCCTGGACTTCCCTTAGTGTCAAACCCAGTTCCTTCTGTTTCCATGGCCACTACTGTGGCTCAGCATCTCAGGGTACCTCTGCTTGGGGGACCACCTCCGTCAGGTCTGTCTTTATCTGCCAGCACCTGGTTGCTATGGAAGTCCTCACTAGAGGTAGCTGTTCCAAATTCTGACGTATACAGCAGACGGCCTTGGGTGTTTGATCTCTTGTCCCCCAAGTGAGAACTGTTCTTAGTCACCCTGTACAAGGATTTTGATTATCTTTAATTACCACATTGTATTTGCAATCTTGCTACCTCCTGTCAGATTCAAATTTAACTCAAAAAGAGTTAGAGGATGTGCCCAATCTATAATGTAGGGAATTTAAAAGGAGAGGGGAAACATATATGTTTTTGCTGGTAGGAGCATACAATCTAGCAGGAGGCACAGAGAAACACCCAGTGGGGTCGGGGGGGTCAGTCTCTTCATATAAATGTCAACATACAACACATCTGTGAAATAGTCACATCCTCCTTCCCAGGGTGTGGGGAATGCTTCTCAAAGAAACTTGTCTTGTGGTTGTGTGTGTGTGTGTGCGTGTGTGTATGTGTGAGCACACACAAGTGAGGTAGTCGAATACTAACCTATATAAGCCCCACCTGCCCGGGACGTAATCTCCTGGGATGCTTCGAGTTGGAGTTCCTGGACTGTAACAAAAGCCTCATGGGAAAGTATGGTAGTTTATGGGTTTGTCTTTATAACCCCCTCAGAGGGTTATAAATTTCCCAGCTGGGAAATTCCAGGGAGTGGTCCTGACTGACATCCATCTCTTGGTCAGTATTTAATATTTAATAAAGCTTGCTTCAAATCTGGCCCCAAATGGTGGGAGTGGTTCTCTGGAACTAGCGCAACTCTGGACTAGCAGTACAACGGAGATGCACATGCTGAGGGGATACGTGTATGCACATGTATGTGATAGGCATGCACATGTACAGAGGGACAGGCAGGGCAAGGTTCATGATAGGGACTAAGAAGCTATGGTTTGTGGGAGGGCAGGCTGGCCCTAGTGTGGGTAGGGAGAAAGAAGGGAAGAAGAGGTGTAACTGGCAGAGAGCAGGGTCAGAAAGCACTTCAATGCCACACACTCTGGCATGACCTTGAACCTGCCAACAAGAGAAAATTTAACAGCAGGGTGGAATCTGATGGTGTCTGTTCTCTAAGACACATTTAAAGGACCAATAAAAGCAGAGTCGGCATACAGAAAGCGGAAGGCAGTGATCCTCATATATAATGGGATAGACATGAAGAGCAAAGGTTTCGGACCCTGACAAGGGACTGAGGTACATATTTTACACACCAAAGCAGACCTGGCCTCCAGGTTGCCCAGCATCCCTCAGTCCCTAATTAGCATACCCTGCTCCCAATCCTGAACTTTCCAGCCCAGGGGCTAGGCTGCCTTTCCCCCACAGGCTCTATATAATATCTTATATAGATAAAGGATATTTGGTGCCTCTCTCTTCTCCACTTCTCTCTCTGCGTGTATGCTCTGCCCCCTCCGTTTCTCCATGGTGACTTCCCTGGCCTTAGATGTTGGGGGCCAATGAACTCACCTATCCTATGAGAGAGCAGGGTCCCAATAAATCTGCATTGAATATAATCTACTTTGCTTTGAATTGGCTCATTTCCCCTGCGGAGAGATAACCTCTCAAGTATCAACAGGAAGGTGCCCTCATGCCAGGTAGTGAAGCCCTGCCCTGCTGGCGCTGGCTCTTAGCCCTTAGGCAGTTAGTTAATGCCTGGACCTGTGGGATCTGCGCATGCTCCTTCCTGAGGCACTGGACTCTGCCTTGTCACCTGTCTCCACACAGGCTTGGTTACTAGCCGTGAACTGGCCACCAGCCTCACATCCTGCAGGATACAATTCAGAGAGGACCTGGGTTGTGCCCCCCCCCCCCCCAATCTCCAGCGGATCCCATCCCAGCACTTCACTCAAGTGCTACCAGGAGCAGTCACTTGACAGGAAACTCACAGGTATTTAATACACCCACCGTGTGGTGCCAGGGTGGCTGGAGATTTTTACACATCTCAAAGCACCATCTAGACCCGAGTTTTCAGATAGAAACAAAAAACAAGACAGAAACTCAATGATTTCTGCATACGAAACAAAACGGTGTCAGTCAGCCCGAGATATTTCTCAAACTTTTTAATGCTGTGGGTCTATCATTCAGTTCCTGTGGCCAAAAGCCAATAGAATACAGAGAAACAAACCACAGCGCTTCTCATCTTGATTGTCTCTATACGATTCCCTAATTCCCCAGAGCGACAGTTACCATTTCAGGCAGATTCTCATTTTATTTCACATTTCCTTGTTTTGTATGTTGATAAGTACAAAAAAAAGGTATCAATATGGTTAAGGGGAGGCTGCCCGACCTGCTCTGATTAATCTTCATAGCTTATCTTTAAAAATGTACACAATCTGTACATTTTTAAAAAAAATTACACAATCTTTTTAAAGCTCTGTGTCATTTCCTACCCCACCTGACCCTCGTGACTCTGCAAAAAAGAAAAAAACAAACCAGAAGATAAAAGTCAGTGCAGGGAAAGCTACCAGTGGCGCTGCCAACAGCAGATGACTCAAGCGGCACCTGAGAATTTGTTGTGCTTGTGTGTTCTGAGGCTCCGAACTTCCTGCTTCAATAAAATACCAAACAAGTTGTGCTTCCTTCACAAATAAGCTATTACATCAAGCCCTGTTCCTATAATTTCACGGTTTTGTCTCCATTCCAACATTTTCTTTGGCAAATGTAGAAACATTCTAATTAAAGTGTGCAGGAAAACAAGCGTCACCCAGCGCGGGAAGACCGCGCAAAGGCACATTCTCGCCTTTCTCGCTTATGCTGTGCTCAGCTCTGCTTTAAAACAGTTGGGGACGGCGACACGCAGTCCCTGACTAATTCCTAGGTAATGGTTTGAAGAAGCCCTGAGTCACTTGGGAAAAAATTCCAAAGGTATCAATAATTCCTGTCACAAGCTTCGCATTCCTGAAGAATATCCTTCCGTCTGCCCTAGGAGGAAGGCATTCCTCTTAGATCAACACGTAACATCAAGGTTTCTTTTTAAGATATTGAAACGAGGAAGAGGCCTTCCTATTTATATGACTGCGGAAGTGGGTTGGAAGCCGAGTTGAAAGGACAGCCTCATTTCCCAGGAGCTCTTTACATTTTCGCTTTTATGAAGACCTTTAAAAGCCCCACTTGTATTTACTTTGAGAAATATCATCTAAATAGGGCCGGGGTGGGTGGGGTGGGGCGGGGTGTAAAATACATAGCTTAAGTAGCTAGAAGCCCCATTCTCTCTGTCCCCAGCTAAGCAGGGGCAATTGTGCATTTTGCTTTTCGGTCATAAAGCACCATGCTGTGCGACACCGTCCTCCAAGCATAACAGCTATTTTAACTAGAGAGACTGTGACCACTCACAAGAGAACCTCAAGGTTCTAGCATTGACATTACCAACAAGAAGGAAGCAGCGGGAAGGGTTATTAGACCGGCACCTGAGAGTTCGGCTTGTCCCTCTGGTGTCTGGCTCCCAGCCTGTTTAATTCTGCCCTGGCTGCACATGGTCTCCTGGTCTTCGGAAGTGGTAGCTAGCATACACAGAGGGCTAAATGAGAGTATGAGAGCTCCACACATGTGTCTATGCAGCTACATGTCATCCATATGGAGCATCCATGCTAGACTGAGACTTTTTGGGGATGTGGCTGACTTGGGGTTACCCACATTTCTTTTAAGCAAGGGCAGTCATTCTATTTATTGGTCCTCCAAACTGGACTTGAGTGGTATCCTCTCATCACTTGGGCCTGATTGGTGGCCTGTCTGGGAGATAAATATGTTTCTGTTCACATCTCCCCAGATGTTGCAGAGTTTGTGCAACACACTGTATTTTGGAAAGTCACAAGCTAAATCACATTTGATGGGTAAGCCACAGCTGGGGCTGTCTCTAAGGAGCTGACCACATTCTCCAAGTGCTGGTTACTTCTGAGTTCTACAGAGCAGAGGGGCACCCACAGTAAGGTCACACTCTCACATGCTTCTCAGATGATGGATTATGGTGGCTGATACTACTGCTGTCCTGAGGTCACCGACGAGCCATGTTTCACCCACATGCCCCCATGTCTTCAGATGAATAGCAAGAGAGATGAGGTTTCATCTTCTCTTGCAGGGGAAGCTGAAATGGTCTTCCAGAGGCTTCCTCACTCAAGGGAGAACTCTGCTTTATACATTGTCAGGGGCGCTCTCCAGGGGCATTCACCTTACAGCTATCGGCCATTCTCCTGGCAAGAGTCAGGGGGAGGAGTGGAGGCACAGGGTGAAGGTGGGGGCGCAGGAGCTGGTCCACACTCTTCCTGGGCCCTCAGCTCTGACACTCCTGTTCTGTACTGGGGCTCTGCTGCTGTCCCTTCCAAGAGCTACACTACAGACACCCTTTCCCAACTCCGACTCATCAAGTGGACCTTTGGAAAGCTTTGTCTTGGGAAGGGTCCCACTGAGGGTCTTGACTGGGGCTCATGTTGGTCACCCTTATGTCCGTTCCTCATAGTTGTGTTTATGGTGCATGTGGGGGATCCTCCCTTCATTGAGGGGGCTCTGAAATACTGAGATAATGTTGATTAAAAAAGATGAGATCATTCTGGAAAGAGGCTACCTAACTCAATGCACACTGACTAGGAGATGGCTCTATATCATGTGTGTTCCCGGGGTAGGAGAGTGCAGAATCCAAAACTCAAGAGTCTGCTTTTTGCTTCCCAGGGGCTTACTGTTTAGAGAGATAGGTGCAAGAAGGGGCCTAAGAGGGGTTTCTCCGGAAAGAGACTTTAGGTGGGCACATTATTGATGGTGTGCACATTAAGGAAGGGACTGTATTCAGAAGCGGGTTGATGGTGACGGAGGCTGAGATGTCAAGACTTCCCTGAGGCAAATGCTGCCAGAGAGGAACAAACCGGGAAATCCAAAGGGCTCTCTCTGCCCAGGTCTTTCCCGGAACCAGCTCTTGGCTTGCTGTCTGTCTGAAGCAGTAACAGGCCCCAGGAGAAGCTCAGGAATGCTCAGGGGGAGTAGCTGTTTGAACTCCAGCACTCCAGGCTGTTGGCCACTTTCCGTCCTTGCACCAGTGTTTCGAGGCAGAGCAGGATCTGGCTGGCACAAGGCCCTCATGAGACACATTTGTTACCTGTGGCCACAGTGAATGGAATATCCATCCATGTATCTGCTGAGAAGATGGGTGTGGGAGCCCTGGGAACTCTGCCTGACAGGTTTTTCTTTCAGTGTCGACAGGGATGATATAAAGGTGACATGGAGGGAGCCTTCTGAGGGCCAGGTGCTCTGCACATGCAGTGTGGACACATTTTCCTTTGCAGCAGCTGGTATTGGGCTCATACTGAGTCTCAAGGAGGATTTACCAGAAACCACAGGGGAGGGAGCATATGTGCTCCTGTGCTGACCCCCTACAGTAAACTATAGCTTTGCCTAGGTTCTTTGCAAACCAATTAATTGCTAATTCTTGCCAATGCATCTACACAGGAGTTTTCTTTCTTTACTGTTTGTCCTTCTGTAACTTGGCAGCTGAGTCTTAGTCATTTTATGTGTCCACTGGAAGTAGGCCAGTAATCCCAGCACAAGAGAGCTTGCCTTTCAGTTGGATTCATCTACTGTCACAGTTTGCTGGCAGCTATTTCCTTCTGAGCTGGGTACCACATGGTAGGAATACAGTCAAGTGCCACAAAGCTTTCTCCTGGGGACCAGGGATAACCTCATCCACGTCCAGGGGCTAGCATACATACTACCACTCTCCACAATGCTCTAGGCTTCTGGCTTCCTTGGCCATCATGTATGGGTGATTCACCTCCCACTATTTTAGCTATTAGACTCCCTTAGCCTGGCATGGAAACTGGATCATTATGCTTTGGTGGTAGGGCCAGCTAAGAGGTGCTGGGTATCCCAACAGACCAACTGCTCAGTTACTTGTCTGTCTATAGCCTTGACTAGGAAGGAGGACAGGGGCTATGGACATCCAGCAGCTGGCTGAGCTCCAGGGGAAGCTCAGGCTGAACTGAGACCTCTAACCCAGAGGCACAGAGTGCATAGTTAAAGACACAGTTTGTTTGAGGCCATGCTGGGCTTGAAGCCTGAAGAAAAGATCAGCACATCTTCCAATAGCCTCCCCAGATGGATGTGAATGTTAGAGCTCACCGTGGTCCATGGAGCCAGGAGAGATGTCTGTGCATGTGTATGATGTGCATGTGAGGATGCAGAACGCTGAAACACGAACATGACTGGGTTAGCTAAATGTTCTCAAGTCCGCCCTATCCCTTATCATTGACATCCTTCACTTGACTTGCATACGCTCTCTTGGGAATCTTTTCTGTGGAGGAAATAAACACCCCACCCCCTCCCCGGACCACATCTCTTACTGTCCACATTGGCTCTCGTCCCTGGCAGCCTCTTCCTCCTCTTGACAGTCTCTGAGTCAACACAGCAGCTGCAATAATTCTCTGAAGACCTGGGTCCCCTGACACACCTCACTCAGATTTGTGTGGCCCCCATCTCTTGGTCACAGCAGAGCCCAGCTATCTCCTGTCCCCAGCCTTACTCTTCCCTATGCTTGGGAGCAGACCTGGTCCGATCCTATAGCTCAGGACATCCGGAAGTCTTTAGCTGAGGGAGGAGCTCCTACGCTTATTAATGGGTTCAGCACTTGGGTAGGATTGACAGTTTGCATCTTAGTTATGGTCTGGGATCTTCCATGAAGTCAAGAAGTGGGTCTTTTGGAAAAATTAGCATGGTCCCACAGAGTGGAAGCCCTCTGTGTCCTCTCCCAGGACCCAAGGGCAAAGAGCACTAGGGTAAAATTCCATAGCGACTCCCATGGTGATGTGGGGAGGCTTTTTTTTTTTTTTTTCATTTTTGAGACAGGGTTTTACAAAACCTAGGGTGGCTTCAAACTCATCATGTAGCTGAGGCTTGGGAGCATGAGCTGGCTTTGAACTACTGATCCCATCTCCCCGTAGAGTTATTTCCTTAAAAAGAGGATCTTTAACTAAGAATGCTACAGGAGCCTGTGCAGATGATATCGCGGATGAGCAGTTGGGGGAAGCCAAGTGCTCAGCCCCTCCGGGCACTGTCATCACCACACCTAGCCAGCTAGTCATGGAGGCACTGAAGGAAGAGAAAAGTGTGCCTGTGAACTCTCTGGGAGAACTACAAACAGAACTGTCCTAGAAGCTCTGGCTGTTTATAGACAGAGTGCAGTGGTGGCTCGAGTCCCTTTCACGACACACAGTCACAAAAGATGGTGAGGACCAGAGGTGTGATTTAATGGAATGGTTTCAATCTTCACACAAGAACACCGACCTCCCCTTGTATAGTTCTATGAACTAACCTCAGCTTTACCACAACAGAAACACCGAAGTCACGTTCAACTCAAACCTGGGGTAGCAAAGGAACCCACGATAAGCCCTCACCCAGCAAAGGCACACCTCTCAATAATCAGGGCTCCAGGTTACAAGCTCACGGAGAAGGCAAGCATGGATCTCTGTTCTTTAAAAAAAAAACACCCAAACCATGTACAAAGAGAAAAATAACCCCAGACACTTAAAAACAAACAAACAAACAAACAAACAAACAAAAACTAGCTCAAATATTAGAGTGAACTTGATTTAAAAAAAAAGAAAAGAGAAATGGACTTTGATTTGTCCATCACACGTCTGAATTACTAAATGGCCTTTAGATAACAAGTGTGTCCTGGAGCTGACTGGGTCCCCTGCCAGGTGTCTCCTCTGCTGCTTGCCTGGAAATGGGGTATGTCTCTGGAGGCCCTCTGAGCTGAGGACAGCTAGGGACTGCTGCTAAGTTGGCTCCCTCTGGGATTTAAAAATGGTCAAGATTCACAGTCTCAAGCTGATGAGATGGGTTAACAGTTAAGAGCACTGACTGCTTTCCCAGGGGATCAGGATTCAAAAGCCCAGCACCCACTCAGTAGCTAAAATCTGTCTGTAACTGCTTTTCCAGGGGATCCTACACCCTCTTCTGTCCCCTGCAGGCACTGAACACACATGGTGCACAGACACGCATGTAGGTAAAACACTAATACACACAAATAGTAAAGTCAATCTTAAAAACAAAACCAAAGACTCACACTCGCATGCAATGGACTCCTTCATAAAGGACTCAAGCTGCCTATACCTTTAGCCTCTGCCGTCACTGGCTGATCATCCTAGCTCATCTGCTAGAAGCTAAGAAAGGTGCTCTTAACTGTCATTTAACCTCTCAGCAATGTTCCTGGGTCACAACTACTACTGCCATGTAACTTGGGAAGAAACCGAGGCAGAAAACAACCTTGTTTCCTAGCAAGCGCTGAAGCCCACCTTCTGCCCAGCCAGAAGCTGGAAGCAGGGGCCTTTCACCACCGAGAATGGCCACCCTCCTCATAAGCCACAGGGCAACCTTGTGGCGATCTTGAGATACGCATGCATGTTCAGCTGAGGTGTACACGCATGCTTGCAGACACAGTGACCTCTCTGGATGAAGATAAAGGAAGCTTTATTTCAGAACTGGGCAAGCCTTTCTAACCACTAAAGAAACTCACCAAGACCAAAGATGGAAATAAATATACTAAAACATTAGGATTTGACGAACTGTGTGTCAGATATGGGTATCAGACAGTTCCGTCGCTCTCCGTGTGCTTGGATGGCTTCATGAAGTTTGGCATAAAGGGACAGGGCTATTACTGATGGAGCCTCACTATTTTCCATTGTTTGCGCGATGGAATTTTCCCTGATTCTACCCCAGGGATTCCCCAGCATTTCACTCTCAAGGATTCTAAACGTACATTCAAGCTGAAATTTATTGTGACACGTACTCATGTGTTGGGACGAGTCCTACCCAGACACTGTGGCCCACACAGGATCACTTGCTACTCTTCTGTGCTACAGATCACAGTGAGGAATCTGTTGGGTACCATTGTTCCGAGGAGAAGTTGACTATTCTTCTCTTCAGATCCCATGCAGTAGTATTTCAGCGTCTCTTGATGCCACGTCTACGAAGTTCAGCCCCTAAACTTCAGCAATATCGCTGACACACAAAGTGACAGAATTACTTGCTTTTCTAAGGGTCTCTGAACATATCAGAGAGAGCAGAGAGAGTGGATATCCACAGCTCATCACCCTGCAAAGCATGACAGGACAGAGCCTGCAAAGAAGTCCCTGAGGCTACACAGGACGCAAGGAAAGACAGTACATTTCCCTCACCATTCATCCCATACTAGGGAAATTTACAGGGAAATATCAATGATTTATGCGCTCTGACTTCATGGGCATCACGTTACCACAGCCTGTCTATCACTCAGCATTTGACTGTTTGCAAACACCACGTGAGAGCAAGACCTTCACAAAGATCAGCCCCGGAGTTCAGCTGTGATGTAGCCAATCCCGCTGAGCTCAGTTGCTACATAAAGCAGGCACATGGCCAACGGAAGTGATTTTAACTACCAAGGCTCCAGAGGCATCTACCTGTAGTACTAAGAACAGGGTGACCTGCGAGATAGCTCAGTGTGAAGGTGTTTTCTGCCAAGCTTGTCTGACAACCTGAGTTCCATCCCTCGAGCCTACATGGTACAGAGAAAGGACCAATTTTCAACTGTTGTCCTCTGGTCTCCACATAAAATAAATACAGAAGAGAGTAAACACATGTTTACAAAGTTTTAAAGACTTCCTGTTTGGCTTATTAAATGCAATTAAACCTGGGGCTACACCCTCCTCCCCCAACCTGTGTTGTTTATCTTGCAATTTTATTATATATAAAAATGTACTTATGTTTTGGCAGGCCACTGCTTGTACCAGTGTCTCTGTATGCACTGGACTCTAACAGGCCAGGCGGGAAACAATGGCAGTAGGGTCAGGCTCCAGATTAGGGGGTTGGTCAGTCTGAACCAGAGACCAGCAGATCTCTAACAGAGGGGCAAACAGACCTGAGCTTGAAGACCCACCGAGATACTCTGCTTCCCGCCTCACACCTGTCCCGTTTCCTGATCATGGCTGGGTTTTCTGTGGCTTGCAACGCATTTCTGAAAACCCACACCGAGTGGCTTTCCCTCTTTCCCCTGTCACACAGCTAATGTGGCAGCCTTCCTGCTGACCCCCTGGATAATGACTGCACAGTTGGACCCTCTTTGCTTTTTGTTGTTGTTCTGCTCCTGATCCACGTACTCCCTGGCCCTGAGCAGTAATCTCTCATCATTTCCAATTTTCTTAGACATCCTTGTCTGAATTGCCCCTGTCCCTCTTTTTGCTATCATAAAGAACACTCAGCCTTCACCTGCCTGTAATCTCAGCACTTTGGAGCACTGGTAGTTCAAGTATAGCCTGAGCTATAGCATGTAGCATTTGGATACAATAGGGCGGGACACTCTGGAGATGGTTTTTAGACTTTTTTTTTTTCAGGTATTTAGAGAAAAGTAACCTCGTGTTGACATTTTCATTGCAACAAGCACAGACTTTTCTAGAAGACACTGTCACATCTGCTCAGACTGCCAACCTTCTGCCAGGTAAAAGGCATCTGAGCGGCTGTGCCATGGTGTAAAGGAGACAGGTAGGTGCCTGAGAATCGGTTAGCTCCAGCATGAGGTTTGTTAGCGTGGGCAGGGATTGCCTGGCAGGGTGCTGTCTGCATGTCTCACCAGATGCCTTAAGATGACGATGACATGAGCATAGTAGGAACCCAGGGAAGTTCAGCTTCCTTCCCCTTCTCCACCAGCTTGTTCTCTTGAAAACAACTTTGTTGTCCAAGGTTCCATCATGCCCAGATGCCTGCTCTTGAAGTGACACCCAGAGCTACCTCACGGATGTCACAAAGCTGGGAATTTCTGGTGGGAAGCAGCCGTAGATGAACTCATTTGCCACAAAGATCCTGTTTTCATGTCAATATCCTCAGTAAAAATATGAGGAAAGAGGAAGTAGAATATATAAATATTCTTTACTCCCAATTTGTACTGAGAGAATGCCTCATTAGTTAAGGTATCGGCAGCTCGAGAAAGAGGAACAAAAGGACTTATTCCAGTATGGGAAAAGGCCATCATTAAGATCTGAGCTACATAAAGCAATCCCTATGTTCCTAGGCTTCTGTGCTCTGAATCACTGCCCAACAAGCATGGCTAACCCCCCAAATCAAGAAGATCCTGTTGCCAGTTTATCATCTAGGTATGCTGACAGTCTTAGACTCCAGTTCTTAGTTCAGAAAGATCAATTTGTAAAGGAATGTTTTCAGTGGCCATCTTTCTAACAGTGTGACTTCTGCCCTTCCACCTGTTGACCATTTCTCCCTGGTGGCCTGTAAGTGACAGCTACATTATAATCAATGCATCCCCATGGGTCTTTCTCACTGTGGCTGGGACTCTAGCCTGTCCTTGGTAGAGCTGGCGGCCCTGCAGAATACCATGGATTTCAGGGGATACAGACTCATCCTGGAAAGACTGACATGGAGTGATGAGACTTAGCTGGATCAGGGGTTAAATAGCGCAGTAGCTACATCTGACCAGAGCACCATCGCTCGCTCTACCCAGGAGACAGGCAAACGCTGGAGGGTGAAGCACGCAGGAGGTCATGAGAGAACACAGAACAGTGTTTATATTGTCCTGTGTGACTTGGTGGCATATTCCACCTAAAAACCCAGGGCGTCCAGCTTCCTCAGCTTCCTCTCAAAAAAACTTTTCCAATTCTTCCTTCCAAGGCACAAATCTGTTCTCCAATAATCTTAAGGGAGAGTTTTCTTTTGGTTGCTACCTTTAAAGCACACGATTCATATGTCTTGCCCTAGGCCTGAGCATATCCTGGCAGAATTAACTGGCAGAGTTAACTTTGCAAAGGTGAAGATGATGGTTTAGACTGAAGCTTGCTTGAGTCCTTTCTGGACTCTTCCAAGTGAGGGGTTGTTCCACAACACCGCTGCCAGAGGACACTCACTCTTGGGGCTCTCAGATGCAAATTATCTCAATAGCAGCAGAGACAGGGCCTTTGCCACCCCTGGGCTTTGGCTGCCAATATCTGTCCTTTTCTTTGCCTTGGTGGCAGTCTCTCTAAGGATACACTGTCTTTCTCATCACCTCAGTTTGCCTGCAAGCAGGAAGGCCTTCATTTATTCATATAAAGTTGCCCTGGGCGGCACCCTTGTCATCAGGAACATTCTAAACCACACTCACCTCTCCAGGCACCAGGGCAGCTATTTTCCTGAAAACTTACCAAGTGATTTATGTATACATACACATCTCTGCCAGAACACTTATCAAATTCACAGCAGTTGAAAGCTGGAAACCACTCGGCTGTCCAGCACTCAGCAGGCTGAGGAACAGATCCACCATGCATCTGCTGTGCAAACATTCTCCCAGAGCATCAAACCACACATGGAATGCGGGGGAACTCCTTCTATGTAGAGATGACATTGAACGAATAAAGCCGGGGGAAACATTCCAGAACAGAGAAAACAGAATCTAAGCTCAAGGACATCCAGGTGAACCTCAGTATGGATAAGGGTCCCTGTGATGGCCACACTCTAGGGCTATGTAATTCACAAACCTGAGATGGTCCAGAGGCACTCATGTCAGGTGGGAACACGCTATCCATCATTAAAGCCAACAGCTGCTTATAGCACTGAGAAGTGGGAAAGAACCCTGGCTTTGGCTTGAATGAATAGTTCAGAGTGCACAGAAGAACCACTGCTCACTTTCGGGACACCAAGTAGTCTTCCATCCACAGCCTGTGGCAAGAGGATTTTCCTGACAGGAATTATCACAGCGATGACCTATGTAGGGAGGACTATGTGACTTTAGACTGAGATTGGGGGGCCGTGACATGACCCTTTTTCCTTCTTTTCATCTTGAGCTACACAAACAGACCAGTCTCACCACAACTCACTCCCAGGCTTCAAAGACCCTGTGTTCACAGTATAAGTGCCACTGTGCTTAGTAGCAGCACTTCCTACCCCACTGTGCTCGGTACCAGTATTTCCTCTGCCAGCTCTGCCTCTGCCCAACTCCCTCTGATACACTCACAGTTGCTTCTCCACCCCGCCTGCCTCTTCTATATGCATTTATTTGGAGTTTACATAGCTAGAATTCCCCTCAAAGGAGCACCTCTAAGCCCCAACTGGCTTACAGAAATGGCTGATAAGGAGAGGAGCCAATGTGTATACCCTGCCAAGGAGAGAGCTGACAGTGAGAAGCACAGGGGCCTGCAGAGCAGCTGGGGCCTCTCTCTGGGATTCATCTCTCACCGTGGTAAGCTGGCAGGGAGTCTGCTTCCTCTAGCAAACCTCAGAGCTGTTGGAGAACTTTAGCTGGTTCTATGCTAAGGGAGGGGCTGCTTCTTTGGTTTGAGAAAACTCTGTAGTTAGAGCAATGAGTGAACTTCACTAACAGTCAAACAGGAAGTAGAACACTGCACACCATCACTGTGTTGGTGGCCAGCTTTTGTGTTTTAAAGTCTGCCCTGCAGTCTGTTGGCATGACTGACTGTCTATAAGGCAGGAAATACAGGCCACATTTTTATGACATCATGACATGACACACATTCATGGCCACATTTTAAAAAGCAGAGAAGGAGGCCAGGTGTGGCGATACACACCTTTAACCTCAGCACTTGGGCTGCAGAGGCAGGAGGATGCATTTTAATAGAGACTACATATCTAGTATTCTTTGTGACATCTCAAAAGGGAGACCTAGAGATAGGGATGTCGGTCTATCCTCAGCACCTGAGCTTCAGGCTTTAGGAAGTGAAGGCAGGCAAGAGGAGTAGCACCCAGCTCCAGCTGCCCTGCAGCCCAGGAGAGCAACCCTGTCCAGGAAAGAGCTTCCAGACAGCTGGGACACAGGGATGCATCACGTCATGTCCCGTCACACTCCCTGCTGTGCTGACGACACAGCCGGCTTCCCTGTAGTGGCCACCCAAACGGTGGTCTCATTTCAACAGGAAGCTTGTAGGGCAGTTGCTGCCGGTAGACCCTGCACCGCATGCAATGTCAATCCGTTTTACCTCAGCTGTGTGCACTACCAGCCAAGGCCATACCTCCTCCCTGTGTAGACGCCAAGAGAAAAAACGGTTTTCATTCCTGACAACCCTTTTATTGGCACCCAACAACCAATACATATACATCAGGAAATACAGATGCTGTGAGTAGTATCAAAAAAATTAGAAAAATACAATTTTTCTCTCAATTCAAGCTACATCGCTAAAAAGCAGTTTATGCTTATAACTGCTTATTCCTATCGCACTGGGGTAGGGGAGGGGTTGCCTGTTCATTCACTGAACCCTGATAATGTAATGTAGCTCCTATGTTATATTTGGACTTTTAGGCTCCTGAGCACTGCAATCTGTGGTTTACATGTGGAGCCATTGCGAGGCCAGGGGACATGGTGAGCCCCTACCTGTTTAGCTCAAGAGCTGTGGTGTTGGTAAGCAAGCATTTCCAGCAATAGCTAGGTCTCGTCAGAATCTGACTGTGGAGACCACAATCAGGAACGAATCACTTTGTTGTAAAGCTGTGTGGGAGTGTGCACAGGTATGTTTTGATAAACCTGTGTTCACAGGCATGTGGAGGCCAGAGGATGGTGTCAGTGAGCAGGGTCCCTCACTGGACCTCCACTGGCTTCCCAGCTCCTGGGGCCCTCTTGTCCCTTACCCCCAATGCTGGGATAAGATATATACTGCCACGCATGGCTCCTTATGTGGGTGGTGAGGATTCTAAAGCAAGCCGTTCGGCTTGCAGAGCAAGCTGTTTCCCCACAGAGCCATCTTCCTACCCCCTCCTCCCAAGCCACTTTAAGAAGACATTACTAAATTGTTTTGTTTGCTGTCAAGAGCTCAAGTGAAGCTGTAGCAGAGACAGAAAGTGCTTCAGGAGATAAGCCTTCTTTTTGCCTTTCCTCTCTCAGTTCTAATGGTCTGAAGAGACGGGGCTGCCCTGAATTGTGTTCTGGTAATGTCACTGTGTACTTGGAATGTATGTGTGCATGTAGCTAACAGGACGGTTGGACAGAGATTACACTGGGGCAGGCTTGGTGCAGTGACACTTTTCTCCTCCGTAATTACATCTGCTTTGTCTCCTTTAAAATCAGTTGAAATATGTTTTGAGGTCAATTCTTGTTTCCATTAACCTCTAACTTTTATGGTTCACTAAACCCTAGATTTGATATGAATGTAAACATTTTGGGTAGAGGATGGATCATTGTCTCTGACGGGGCTGAGCAGAGGAGCTTTTGAGTCCATTTGTCCCCAGCTTCTCCATGTGTAGTGCTGTTTTGAAAGTGTGTCTGGACCATGAAATCAATCTGGGATTTTTTTTTTTAAATTGCAAATTCAACATAAAATCTGAGGGTGAGCTGGAGTTTCCTAGTAACAGGGCTACTGGAAGGGTTTAGAGACTTCTAGGGGGAACAATCCCCACTGAGTAATAAACCTCTCATTTATTAAAATAGTAATATAGTTATTGACTCTGAGTCTATAACATTAAATGTATACATACACCATGTGCAATTACCTATAGGAACAGGAGTCAGGAACCCTTGACCCAGTGATACCCTGTCTGCTGGGGAAGGCATTTTGTCTTACAGGGCCATGAACAACATGAAGGCTCCAAAAATCTCTTCCTGACTCTCAGATGATTCCAGTTTAAGGCAGCCAACAGCCATAGGGGCATCAGTTTGTAGGTCAGACTGTGTTTGTGATACGTATGGATCTTACTCCCTTGGTTGGCATTTGAGGGCCAGCTTCCATTTGGCAACTGCCTGTTTCCCAATGTGTGTAGCGGACTGGGAGTGCATAGCCATCTACACAGAGACAGACTCATCACACAGGACTGAGAGAGCCCAAAGGAGGGAGAGGGCAGCATCCACCTCTCAGACAATGGTACATAGGGCCTTTAGCTTTTGGCCAGGGCTGGTGTACTGGTATGTATATATTAGAGGGCATTGGTAAGTATCTTCCTTTATAACTACTAAATCCAGCGACTCCTGGAGACATGAGCTTTGGGGTTGAAGGAACTGTTGTCGGCTGCCCTTTGCATATTTGTTTTTCCTAAGATCTTTCCTCAGGATAAGATGCAAGACACTCTGCACATACCTTCAGCCCTGATTTAAGATGCTAACATCAGGTTTGGTGCAACAACAGATGCATGGACAATAGCCTAAGCTGTATGTCAGGCATGCTTAGCTTATCTGTGTGCCAAAACAGTTGCTCAAGTGCCTCTCATAAAAAATGTTCCAGGAAAACACCGTCCTAAGGAACATAGGAGTTAATTAGAAGATCTTGGGGCAGTCCAGTTCTGAACACAGATGTGATTTTCAGTCTCCGCTGAGGACAGAGTGCACTCTGGTCATCATTCCTAAGTGAACAGACTGGACCCATTTCAGTTGTGCAGGGAATTTTTCTTTGGTGCTTTGTCAGATGCAGGAGAATGGAGCACTCTATGGTATAGGCCAGCTCTTCCATCTCAGGCTGGGCAAGACTGCCCAGACCCTTAATGAGCCCATGCTGGTCCTGAGGCAACTAAAGAACCCTGAAGCCTTCACTCTTCTGTGTGTCTCAGAAGGTCTGAAAGTGTCAACCATGTTGGGCATGGGGGCTCTGGCCATAATCCCAGGGAGCGCTCGGGAGGCTGAGGCAGGCAGGGTGACTGCTAGGAGCTTGAGTTTAGTTACTGCTACAATAGCTCTCAACCTGGGGATCAAATGACCGTTTCACAGCGGTTGCCTGAGACCATTGGAATACACAGATAGTTACATGAAAATTCACAACAGCAGAAAATTTACAGTTATGAAGTAGCAGTGAAAATAATCTTATGGCTGGGGTCACCACAATGTGAGGAACTGTATTAAAGGGTTACAGCATTAGGACGGTTGAGCACCACTGCTGTAATATAAACAAATACAGGGTTTTACAGGTGGTGCTGTAAATTTGATTTTTTGGAAACAAGATCTCTTTTTGGAGTCCTGGAAACATCAAGTAGTCCAGGCTGGCCTGGAACTCACAGAGATCCAGCTGCCTCTGCCTCCCATGCCTCCCATCTGAATCTAATCTGTTTCCTCTGAATTACTGACATTTTGGTAGTCACTGAGCAGGATTGTCTTATTCTCAAAAGAGGGAGAAAACAACTGTACAGTAAATTTAAGGTTATATTTAGAAAAAAATATTCAAAAATTTCCCTGTCATTCAGACATTTAAAATACATTCTGAAACACAGGTGCAAAGTGGGGCTTTGCTTATGATGTTCTGAAAACAGGCATATTTCTAAGCCCTAAATAAGCACGTTATGGAAAGGGGCTTCCCAAAGTTTTAGGTGGCTTTGTTTTGCGCTTTCCCTTTGCCGACTAACAATGCTGATTAGCAGTGATCCTGGGTAGGGAACAGGTGCATGGGATTGATACTGAGTAGTGAATGAGTGTATGTTCTGGCTGAGTGTTTTCCTAGAAATACCCGCTTTGGAAAGAATTTCCATGGCTTCCTTCTCCCACAAGCCACCCTCAAGCTTAATTCTGCTCAAAGGTCATGGTCCTCACACTTCCCGAGGCAGCTGAATGCATGGGAGACAAGGTCACTGAGCTATTTGTAGCAGGCGGAGACAGGAAAGCCCACTGTGGATCGGACCTTAGGGCTGAAGCTCTCCCCAAAGAGGGCAGGGTATGCCAAGGTCCAAATGAGATGCGGGAAGGAGATGCAGTGCACTACAGGAGGCTGGGGAAGACCTCGCTCCCACCACCCACCATATAATAATGTTTTTACTTTCTTAGAGCAACTTTGCAGGAAGGTGGGAGGTTCTAGAACTCTTGTCTGGAGGTGAAGGAACATGAGACCCTACTTTCTAGAGCTCTTTCTATCCTTGCCTAGTCTCTCTTCAGGACTACAAGGGAAGCCCACTGAAGCCCAAAAGGGCTAACAGTCTAGGCCGCTTAGCTGCACAGTAAGCTAACTTTGTAGTTGGGGATGTACTCAAACTTCTCTGCCCTTAACTGGGGAAGATTTGCCACCAATCGTGGCATTTCAAATGCAAGGTGCTTGGCTTTCAGCATAGGCCCCAAAGTTCTAAAAGTCGTGGAATAAGGGCAGAGTTATACATGTGCAAATAATGTTGAAGGATAAGACTTTTAAATGTAAGGTCTAGCATAGCCACTAGAAGATCATTTGCACACATGGAATCCCTGAATGTGTTTATTTATTTATTCCACGTCAGGTGCCATGCATCTGATGGTTGAATTTGGCTCAGAGCCGCCGACCTCTGTATGCTTATTGGTTTTATTACAATGAAAGCAATAACTGTAGACCGCATGGGATGACAACAAGATGGAGACTCCATTACAGAGCTCCACAGCACCACAGCTTAAAGGGCAGAGGCCCCAGGAGGGGAGATGAGCTACCAACTGCTGCAGAGTTTGAGCAAAAGGATCCTGGATGTCTAAAGTAAAACTTCCCAGCCAAGGGCTCATGACAACCAATCAGCACCCTGTCCTCCTCTGCTGCAGCAGAAGCCTGAGATGGCTGGGACTGAGAACTTCACCTTGGCTTTCTTTAGAAGGCCACTCAAGTGGCAGAACTTGCAGGCTGGATAGAAAGGGGCTCTTGTCACACAGGCAGCAGTGACAAACACTGGCAAAATGGCAGGAGCCCTACACCTGCATGCCTTCACTCTATAGATCCTTGCAGGGGCAGCAGATGAATATGGACCAGTCACTTAGCAGCAGCAGTCTTCTAAGTCCTCAGTTTAGGATGCCACCACATAGTGGAGGTAGTGAGCTATTGCCAGCCAGCCAGTACCTCAGGTGCAGTGACCCTGAGTTGACATGTAGAAAGACAAGGGGAGCTTCCAGGGGACATGGCTATGTGGCCCAGGACTTTAGAGGCTGGCTGCAATTGCAGATCAGTAGTCTTCCCAGGAAGGTGTTGCAAGAACTGGGCATGGGTATTGCCATCATTACAAACCAAGAGCTGCCTGGGTCCCCTCTGCCCACTGCCCCCAGGTTAAACAGGAAGCATGAGGAATCAGGTGGCTAGTTTGGCGGAAGCACATGGTAATCTTCTTCCTAATGTGAATTGTTTTTGATGCTGTATTAGTTCAACAGGTCAATCACAACTGCCACATAACTGAGGGCCTTAATTAAGGAACAGAATTTCATGCCCACATGGCGTTGCAGGCCAGAATGTCCAAGGCCGAGCTGCTGATAGGATGGCCCCATAGGATGACCTATGATGGTACCTGTTCTGGCCTCTCCCAGGTTTCTGGAGGCTGATGGCTTCTGAGGGTACTATCACCTGGTCTCTGCCTCCAGGGTCACATAGCATCTTCTGTCTTCCCATGAACATCTTTTAAAAATATACCAGCCATATTGAATAGAGGCCCTCACTATTTCAGTATTACTCCAGTTTAAATCAATATACCTGAATGGTCACAGCTGCAAATAAGGTAGCATTCTGAGGCCCTTGAAGAAAGGATTTCAACTTGGATTTAGGGTTAGCACAATCCAACCCTTAACAGGGGACCTCAATTAATGCAAAGGTATAAAGTTATACAATGCATCTGACATATGAGGTCTGACCTCTTCTTTGAGTCATAAGCAACCCCCCTTGGGCTCTTTTTACCTTTTTACTAATTGGACTGGCTCCTCTTTATTTTATTCATTGCCTGTTTCTCCCAGAGCAGAAACTATAGCAAGGGGTAGCACGCCAGAAGCCACAGAGCCTACCCCGGTGAGCCTTCGGTGACTATTGATGGGATTAATTTCAGTACTCAGCCTAAGAAATGCCAGCCATGGCACTTTGAGTAAGGGGCAGCTTCCTTTTTATCCATGTCACATAAGGATGTCAGCAAAGGCTGTTTAAGGAGGCTGGCAATGACTGGGAAATCTGAGACTGTGGTACCTCTTAAGCAGTACTCTAAGGAACTGATCTAGCAAGATGACAGAGCTGGGGTAGAAAGGCATCTATGAGCTCCCTCTTGTGAAGGCTTTGCTAGCCTGCTTACTTCTTCTATCTGCTGGCTTCTGCTAGTGGCAAAGGATGGCTGTGTTTTTATTGTTTCTGTCTGGTGAAGGTGGAGAAAGGTGGGGGAGAATTCATATCGCCAGTACAGGATGCCTTCAAAAAAATTTATCATGGCTGTGCTCCCACCCTCCACAGTACCAGATAAGCCTGATGGTTTTTTTTTTAATTGTCTTATTATGGTGTTCAGGCTATGGAAATAATTCCAGCATCTAAAGTTATTTCCCTCTTATTCCTCATTCTCCCCAACAGCTGTGCGCTGTGCTGCTGGGGATGCAACTCAGGGCTTTGCTCGCCTTAGGCAAGCACTTAGCGAGTGGCTTACACCTCCTCACCAGCATCAATAATGGTTTCAGGTGACAGAGAAATCCCCAGTCCCAGTCTCTGCACTCCTCACAGCAGCCAGTCACACTGATGCTTCCTCTGGAATGTCCCCGGATTAACAGCAGAAGCTCAGGCCACCATGTCTGTCTGCCCTGAGGGACTGCAGTGGTGTCTTTGGCCTCTCTGACTCTACCCCCTTTTACCCCTTTCCCATACCTCATCCAGAGGACTCTCTGGATCAGAGTGGGCAACTCCACTGCCTCGAGTTCTCCAAGCGTGGGTAGGCTCTGGTGGCTGAGCTGGCTGTGGAGTGAGTTTATTCCTTCACCACCCCTTTCTTCATCGACAGTTGTGTTCTCTGAATGCCCATCACGTTTTGTGCCTTTTTTCATTGTTAAATTATGCAACCAGCTTTCTCAGTGTGGAATGTAGTTTCTCTCAGTTTAGGTTGCTCTATGGGGCAAGATGCGGTTGGCAAGATGGTTTCTTTTTGACTAAGTTAATAGTTGGGATCAAAATGAACATTGGAGACATTCCAGCAGTTCACTTAGCCCTTACCTGCTTTTGGGAAGTTTCTGGGGGCATGAAGTTCACCATTGGTGCCACAAAGCAATGCCTTTGTCACAGCACCACTCAGGTTCACTAGAGTGGGGTCTTGCTTCAGGCAGTTGGGCCCCAAAGGATTGACAGCACAGACTTCTGTGTCCTCTGGGCAGTGACCGTACTGCTGTGTGTACTGTGTGCACTACACGCATGTGCCTGCGTGCATGGATGTGAAGGCTCTGTCTGTGCTGTGTCATTTTGCAATATGACTAACAGCATCCAGGTTACTTACCAGTTGATGCTTAAACTGCTCAGTGTTTCTATTAATGACCTTAATGACAGTTCTGTCGGTCACTTCTTAGGAGACCAGCAGAGGGAGCAGGTGAGTATTAACAGTGGGTTTGATAGTACTGTCTCTTGCCATGTTCTGTGTGCTTAATTTTTTATTGTAGTCAAACAAGACTTTTTGGCATACAGGCTAAAAAAAAGTAAGGTCATTTAAAGGCATAATGATTTTTTGAGAAAAGTATACAATTTCTTTTCCTGTAAATATTCTATTAGACTAGTACTTTAGGCTTTAAAAGCATTATGGCATTTTTTGTTCCCCTCGAGGGAAGCAGATGTGAACAGCGTGGTATCTTAATACTGCTGTGACTGCGCCCTCTTTGTGGTCTCTGTCCAGTTTGTTTCCTTTTATTTTCTCTTTATTTTGTGTCAGCTTTTCCTTGACTTGTGCCCTTTCCTGGAGCAGGAACCTTTGGCGGATGTGGTAGTGGGTGCCAGATGAGGGCCTTAAGGCAGAGTTTGAAAGAAAGGCAGAGTACACAGGAAAATAACCAGGGAAACCTGGCCATCAAGAGACAACTGGAGACAAGCGGAGGGTCTTTCCACACCTGATGGGGAGCATCATAACTGCTCATAAGCTTGGCTATAACTTTTATGCTCAACTATTTATCATGGTTGTGCTCAAGTTTTTCAAAAACGACTTTTGTCCATGTAAGTCCATAATGGAATGTGAGTTCCCACAGACAGAGTTTTCATATTAACTTAGCCAGATGGATGGGAATACAAAATGAGGGTCATGTGCACTTAAAAAAAAATAACCTTGACATAAGCCATTTATTTATGTTAACTTATAACCAAGAGAGATAATATATCTAAATGGGAATACTCATGACATTTTTATCTCCTTTTAAAAAAGTTTCTCAATAATTAAGATAAACATTTATAAATTTATATTCAAAGAAGATTAATCTAGATGGCACTAGGCCACTTCCAAAGGAAAACTCGTCTGTGAGAGATGCAGACAGTTCATTAGAATGGCTGTGGAGGGAGGCTGGACACATTTCACAGTAGGATACAAACTCTTGAAAGTGTGTCAGAATGGATTTAGGAAGGGGCAATGTAAAATCTTAGCTAATAAACCTACTTCAAAATACCAAGTACCGAGTCAAGGAAAAGATTTACCTGAAGTCTCGAGTGAAGTAACTCCCTCTAGCACACGGTCCTTTACACAGAATGTTTACCGTTTTCCCACCAGAGAGAAAGAGCAGAAATGTCAGGTTGGCCCTCACTCACCCTGGAGAACGGCACTCACTGTCTTCCCAAAGCTGTGACTCACTCGTATATGGACCCTTTTGACTTTTCTTGTTTCAGATGGAGAGATAAAATATTCCACAAAAATATTAGAATGAAAATATTTAAAAATCAAACAGTGTTTGCGATAACTTTATACAACACAGGATAATTATATAAACTGAAATCTTCCTAAAAATTTGAGGAATTTGTGGTATAATCTTAAAAAAATATTTACTTGCATATTTCCCAAGTTTCTAATAAATAAAAAGCTCCCCTTTTAGAGTCTGTGGGCTCGAGAAGACACACAGTGTGGCTGTCAGATATAAAAGTACTTTAACAGGATACTCTGCTGCATCCTGCTGGTACAAACTGTAAACAATGAGAATCCTTTAAGTTTCTTTAAAACAACAACAACAAAAATCTACTGTATCTAACTGTCATTCAGACATGACTTCATAGTAAACACTCAGATAAGCTGGAGTGCTGAGTACCTGGTACCTTTAAAGGGAATGGCAGGTATCAGGAGGTCACGTGACCTTTCTATAGCCTCTCACCCTGCCCTGCGCAGTCACAGCATGCCAGGTCTGTAGTTCTTTGTCAAATACAAGCTACACAGCTGGGATGAAGATGGTGACTATGGGGTGACAGGCCTGTCCTGCAAATCCTGTGCTCCTTTTCTGCACCTGTTACCATCGACTTGTGGATGAAAACATGCCGGCGGTGGGCGGAAATGGCTGTTTCCCAGGAAAGGAAGTGGCCTGAAAACACATCTGGCAGGCAGCCCTTCCCTCCTTTGGCAGTTAGAGAATGATTTTAACAAAATATTCACTTCCTCACCTCTCACAAAGGTGAATTCCACACACTCACTGCCTGATTCTAAGCCAATGACTTAATTATGCTCTAAATATACCCGGCCAGCTATTTTATGTCAAAGGCTAATGTGCATACAGAAAACATACATAAATATACACACAAACATATACTTCCAGTGAGACCAGCAATCATGCTCCAAGTGGCACCCTATTTTACTTCATAGGCCATCAGAATCTTTTAGCTGGGAATACAGGACAAAGCTCAAGTGAGAGATCAGGAAGGAGTTGTGAAAGCTAGACAATGTGGGGGCTGCGTGGATCCACAGCTAGCCAGGGCACTGACACACTGATTCACTGGGTTTCTGTGCTCACACACAGCTGCTCCCTCACACGGGTCTGCACTCTTCACACAAGCTTCTACTTTTACACAGCAACCAGAAGCTCAGTTTTGGGTCATATTGTGGACTCTGTCATTAGGATGCCTATCAGTGCCACACTGGGTGACAGCCAGCACTAAACAGGAAGTCTCAATCTTTTCCAAGGAGTTGTTAAACTTGGAGAGAAAAACAAATCACTGCTCTAGGGGCTGAGGATACAGTTCAGTGAGTACCAGTATTTGCTCTGCAAACTCACAAATGTATGCACTCACGTATGCATGCATGTACGCATGCACACACACACACATGTATACATACCATGGCTTTAAGTTCAATGCCATTACCATCAGTGAAAGAGTAGGGTCTATGGATGCTTTTAGCTGACAGGAAGGAGTCTTTGCTTTTTACCTCAGTGAGCCTTGGTCTCTTCTCTTTAACAGGTACAAAAACCTAAGACCAGATGGACCGATTTGTGTGCCTCTTAGAACTTTTCTTCTGTCCTCAGAGTAACTGCAAGGGGCTTTCCTTGGGTGCTTCTCTCAAATCTGCAGCTGGAGATTGCCCACAACAAGCACTGCAGAGTCCGGGCTCCGTGTGGGAGTGGTGGCAGTGGGTGTGCTGACTGATGTGTGTGCTGATGGCCACAGACTGACATACACAGAGTAGAAACTAGCCATGCCGAGGTATTTCTGTGTGGGGACCGCTATTGGGATGCTGAAATATCATCATCATCCTGATTCCGTTCATGTGCATGTGTGCATATGTGTGTGTGTGCACACATGCACGTGCATACACACATTTTAGTTGCTTCCTTGCTTCTTCTTAATGACTGCAGACAATTTGCAGAGAGTAGTAGAAAACTTCTCCAACAAGTTTTATGTCCATTGAGCACCTAGTGCTTTTCCCTGAAAATGAATGCCAGGTAGTTATGTTGAAATGTATCAACTATTGTGATAATTCTAAAGATGCCAAGGGCAGTGGGAGAGATGGCCAAGAGGCCCCTCAGTTCTCTCCCTGCTCTCGCATGCCAGGCGCCTGAGAGTTCCGAGTGTACCCATCTGACTGCAAAGACACAGTGTCCCAGCTTCACATCATACGGTAATTTAGCACTGAGAGTCCCTCATAGACCAAGGCGCTTTCCAAAACTCAGGCCAAGCTGGCCCGATGTGCCTGTGCCAGTCAGCACGCCAGGGCTGTAGGCAGTGATGACATGGACAGAGGACTGTGCTGTTCTTGGTGAGGGGACAGACGGGGACTGGCTCAGAGGGGCTGCCTAACTGCAGAGAATGAGTGTGATCCCTATCCAAGTTCAGGGAGCCTGTCCTGTCCTGGATCTGAGCTCTGTGGATTGTTTCACAACACAGGCTTTTGTAAAATGTCCCTTGTTGTGTGCTGGTTCCCCCAGGTCAGGAGAGAGGCCACATATCTCTACCCAGTCATGTGACAAGGACAAAACTCTTGGTGACATTCTGTAAACTGGTTCACAGTGACTGTGAAGGTCGTGGGAGCTGTTCACAAATGCCCTCTGGTCACATGGGAGCTGCCCACTTTGTGCTGATTTAAAAGTGCGGAATACCCGGTTTTCTAGGACACCACTTGCAGGACCAATGGTCTGCTAGGTGACTCTAGCTTGCCTATCATCTCTGACAACTCTGACCCCAAGATTCGGACAGCAGGGGATCTGAGATATTAGATTCCTGAAGGTTCTGAGAAAACCAAAGCCTACAGGAGGCCCTGTAGCCTTTACCTTAGCTGAATGGGGTACAATGACACCACAGGGTGCTGCTTAAAGGTCTTTGTGACACATTCCTCTCTACGAGGCTCATGTGCCTTTGTGGAATAATATGCAGAAGAGCCCAAGGTGGTCAGCAACATCAAGGAAGTAGTGTCTTCCAGACACAACAGGGCCGGCATACATGAGACTGTTCTGGCAACAGCCAGCTGAAATCCCAGCAAGGGGGTGGGCATGAAATCCCACCATGAGCTGAAGAGTTATTGGCATGTGGCAGCTGGTGAGAGAGGGATAATCAATTACTATTATTTTTTTTAATTATGTTTGACTCCTGTTAGCTTGACCACACACCAGGGCAGGCCCCACTCTCAAAATTATCAGGGCAACACAAACTGGGTAGACTGAAGGAGGGAGAGAGAGAGGAGGAGGAAGAAGCAGCAAAAGAAACTATTATCATTATCATCATCAAGAAGTTGGGTGGGAGGTGGACAGGATGGTTATGAGTGTGTGAATGTGTTCAAACCATAGTATATAAAATTCCCAGAGAATTAATTAAACTATTGTTTTTTAAGGTCTTTGCAGATGGCTTAGTTTCTGGAAATGTCTTTCTGGTGCCATCAAATGGTTTAATGAGAAGTGGGGACAGTCCTGGAGAGGATAAACAGGGCTCTGAAATTTCAGCTAATGACATGCAACGTGGCAGAAAATACACTCACTTAAGAAAACAGCACCACCCACAGCTGCTCCACAGAGCTGAGGGAGGCTTAGGGCAACTTTTGGGAAACCAGTGATAATATATCCCCCAGTTTGTATCTTTGTCTGCTTTAGCAATACTGTCAACAGGTAAGCGGAGAGGCTGATTTTCTATGGAAAAGGAACACTTTGGAGAAAAACAAAAAAGGACGGATGGGGTCCGAGCACATTTAGTTGCCACCCCAGGCCGTAGTGGCAATCAGTGTCTATTGGCTAGTGGCACTTTCAGCCAGGGAAGAAGGGAAACCTGGGCTCTTTTGGTCTCTGCTCTCTTCCCTGTGCAGGTCTCCTATGAGACTCCTCTTAGCAGTCTAGCTGAAGTTCTGACTGTGTGAGCCCCTCTGAGTTCCTGTGGCCCTAGGGGCTGCTACACTATGCCACTCTCTGCTCTGTAATGGTGGCATGTTCTGAGCACCTTATAACTGGCTTCAAAGTGTCAGTGTTCTTTGGGCTTTGTACTAGCCCCTTGCTCTGGCATATGCCACCCTGTTAAGTAAAGGCCTTCTTCTCATGCTGGATATGCAGTGAACACTGCCTGGTCTCACTGAATATGTCCCATCCCCAGGGTATGAACTGTCGACTCCTCTCCCTCCTGCTTTTAACTTCTAACCTATTTGGGTGAATGAGTCAGCAGTGTGTGTGTGAATGTATTTTGCTTTGTTTGAAACAGAGCCTCTATGTAGCCCAGGCTGGCACAGAACTCACTATATGGAAGTGCAGGCTGGCCTGAAACCTGCAACAATCCTTCTGCTATAGCCTCCTCCTGGGTGCTAGAACTGCAGGCATGTTCCACGATGCCTTGCTATGTACATTCCTAAATGATTGAAAACTACACAAAAAGGATTATGTTATGGGTGTGAAAGTAAAAGACATAAAGGGCCGTATTCATGAGTAAAGCCTTATTATTGGTACCCAGTTGTTCTGGCAATCCAAGAGCTGCACGGTGGCTGTCATGACTGTTGAGACAGTCAACAAGAGGGGGCAGCCCATAGGGCGAGAATCCACCACCTCATTCCTAAAGGGAGACTTGCTGACCCCACTTTTAATAATTTCCATGTCAGAATCTACGAAGAACAGTTTCTACTGTGTTCTGTGGAACTGAATGAGGCCTGCTGTCCCCAGGAGGTGGTGTCACCTTCTATGCACTCTCATAGTTCTCTGCCTATGGTCTCTTTCCCTCTAGGTGCCATGGCCCGCTGTGGATCAGGAGTCCTGCTGTGAGTCACCCTATACCCAGCAGAATACTTGACTTAGTATGTGGCTTATCTCTTTTTCCTTGTTTCTTCTTGATTTGCCTGGAACACAACTGAATGGCTCCAATCTAAACCATGTATCAATGCCTTGAAATGTGCTCTTACAAACAAACAAACCTAAAAGATTTGCACCCATTGCTACTGCCTTGTCCTGATCAGAGACTATCCCCAGAGCTACCGTTTGATGGTAACCAAATTCATTTACATTTAATAAGCAAGCTGTTAGGAAAGGGAGTTAGTATTTTTAAATTGCGCCTATTACATAGCAACTTAATCCAGAAAATTCCACAGAGAAGGAATGGTTTCTATTTTCCAAGTGGAACCCTGAGAGCAGCTAAGCTTTGCACGTCGCACTCAGACTGAAGTTGAGGCCTGCCTGCTCTTTCTGAGGGGTTCTGACTGTGGGGGTTAGCACTAGTGAGCGCTGTTTCATCTCTCAGGAATCAGACTGCTCCCCACCCCCAGCTAATTGTCCAGAGCATGAGCTGTGGCCTTTCTGCATTACAGAACTTGGTAGTAGTCTCTGAGCCTATGTGTCCCTTCAATGGAGTGGGAGGCTCATGGTGTCTTTAAAAAGGATGTGTCTTCACTGATGGCAAAATATAGTTGGTCAGTTCTCAGAGATACAGGAAGAGCTAAATATCACTTATTGCCTGGTGAAAAATATAGACATGTTCTTTTCCAAGTTCATGGACCCTGTAGATCTTGGGGTAAAAAATCAAAACATAGCCCTCTTCTGCTGCCAACTCAGGAGCCAGTCTGCTACAGGATGCATTTAAAAAAGATTCAGTTAGTTCTCTTCCAAACAGATTCTGTGAAGAACGACATTCCCCATGCAGATTCTAGATTCACCTATGATCTAAAATCACGGCTCTCCCAGCCTCCAGAATCCGAGGATGTGTAACACTGAGTTGCCCTGGGGTTTCTGGAGGCGGACGTGGTCCTTTGAGTCAGGGATGCTGGAGTCTGCCCAGTACCGACCTCTGCAGTATTAACGTCTAGTCATGAAGGGGTGGTGACTCTGGACCAGCAGAGCCACAGAGCGGGAAGTGTTTTAGAAGTCAGTGCAGCCCCCAGCTTTTATGGCCAGGAGCTTTTGAACTTAATTAAAAGGGGAAAGTGATTTGCCTGAGCCCACTGACTGGGACTAATTTAATCAGGAACATGCCACAGAGTGATGAGCCCCGAGGAAACCCTGATACAGTGAAGGAAAAGGTGTATGTTTCCTCTCGACATACTTCACTCAAATATCTATTGTTACTTAACAGACAATTAATCAGGCCAAACTACTTTAAGTTTTGTTTGTATATTTAAATGAGTATTTTGTGTTAAGGCACAAACATGTGAGTGCTGAGAAAACTGATCTTGGTAACTTGATTTAATAATATCAAACTGGGTTAAAAAAAATGTGCATAACTTAAAAAAAAAAACCCAAATACCAACAAGACTTTACTTCCCCCTGAAAAAGCACATTTACAAGGGCTGATCTTAGTCTTTATATTTACAATAAAGAAAATAAACCAAGGTCCCGATATAGCTGTAGTTTTATTCCTAAAAGAACAGAAACTTTCACTATGCTTTAAAATTAAAGTGATTCCCTCAGATACTCTGCAAGCTTAGCCTACAAACGAGCAGACAGACAACAGAGCCCCAGCTACTCTCTAGGAAATAATTAGGGTGGTGCCTATGACATGCCCAGGGGTCTTGTGGCTGGTCTGTGTTCCCAGAAGGCTTCTGCAGTACACAGTCCTTTGGGGCAGTAAGCACTATGCTCTGATTTTTCCTGTTGCCTGGCTAGTGACCCCCTACAGGAAGATAGTGGGTGAGCCAGGGGGCGGAGCGGCTGGCTGCACATGTCTGGCTGCTCTTATCAACTTATCATATAAGGGAAGGAAAGTGATTGATTCGGATACTGACACTGTAGACTCAGGGGAGAAACAAAGAGTCCGTGCAGACCTCTGGAGTGAGCAGGGCTGCTCCTTCCTCTCAGGACAGCTCCGAGTGTGCCTGGGAGAAGAGAAGAGAAGAGACGAGACAGGCACTGGGAAACAGCCTGCTGCGGGGACGGAGAAGGCTCTCACTGATGGACTTATTCACACGGCACAGCCCTGTGCTTTAGACAGCAGCTGAGAGCTCAGGACGCAAGTTTGCTGAACTCACAGTTTAGAACCCAAAAAAGAGAGAGAATGTGGCAGATCATTTTCCTAACTTTTGGCTGGGATCTTGTCTTGGCCTCAGCCTACAGTAACTTTAGGAAGAGCGTGGACAGCACAGGCAGAAGGCAGTACCAGGTCCAGAACGGACCCTGCAGCTACACGTTCCTGCTGCCGGAGACCGACAGCTGCCGATCTTCCTCCAGCCCCTACATGTCCAATGCCGTGCAGAGGGATGCACCCCTCGACTACGACGACTCAGTGCAAAGGCTGCAGGTTCTGGAGAACATTCTAGAGAACAACACACAGTGGCTGATGAAGGTAGGAAGGTGGGCTGGCTCTGGTGAGCGAGAACTAACAGCCCTGGCTTTATCAGGGACTGGGGCTGCTGAGGTGGGCTGCAAACATCCTTTTTGTGCTGCCCTGGAGCAAAGCAGTCACAGAGTGAAGAGCCACAGAGGGGTTGTCTGAAAAGAATGCCAGAATCTGGTCAGAAAACCCCCTGAACTTAGGAATCTTTGCTAGCCGAGCAGAGGAAGTGCGCTTCTCTGCAGATCGCGCGTGCTGTTTTGTTTGAGTAGCTGAGGCTAAGTGACACCCATTACCAGGATCTTCTCAGCGGGTTGTAGGCATGTGAGGGAGGCTGTGAACAAGACAGCACGGAGCCAGGAAAAACGTGACAATCATGTTAATTACGGATACTTAACGGATGGAGTCAAGTGCTTTACCAATTTCCTGAATTTCTTTACGAAAATAGATTATGACTCTTGGTAAAAGAGAGGAAATTAAATAAAGCCAACCTTGTGTTCTCAGAGGCTCAGGGCTGCTCTGTGAAGGGGCTGCCATCTGGAAATGGCACTGTGTTTCCCAAGTGTCCCGGAGACACTGCAGGAAGACCCCTGTTCAGTTCCAGAGACAGGCTCTGAGCTTGTCCCCACGTGGGACTGCTATGCTCGTGCCACGCCGGGCGGGCTGAGAGGGTCTGACAGTTTGTTCTTGGGGCTGCGACGACTGCTCTGTTTCATGGCCTTTTTATAGACCGTAACCAAAATAAGACACTGAAAGGGTCTGTTTTGCTTTCACAAATGATTGTTTTCTACAAAACCTCAAATGACCCCGGAGTATTCTTTATGTGAACCATATGTATTCCACAGGAAGTTTAAACAAAGAATGTAGATAGTAGATGAATCGTTACACATTGTGACAATGACATCACATGCTCACAAGGAAATTGTTTAAAGTCATATAAATCTTTTAAAATCCTGTGGACTTCATTTAGTACGTCTTCCCAGAAAGACATAATTTGCTTTTCTCAGATGTCACCAGAATCTCTTGGTCTGATGCCCTGCCTTAATCTGAGAACAGAGCCGGGGCCCAAATCTATGTTTCTCACGAATACCCCTACTTTCTTAAGTGGACAAGCTTTTGCTGGAACCCGGAGTCTAAATGAATGAGTGTCACTGGCCTTAATCTTGTGGAGAGAGGGGGAATTTTTCAAATCAAAGAACAAAGATTGCTCAGGACTACAGGCACAAAAAAATTTTTTTTTTCTTCTTAGTATCTCTATTTTTTTCCTGGGTGATTTCCTCAGTTTTTCTCCTTTCCAAAACTCACAGATAGCTGAACACTGAACTTTAATGTTAAGAGACATGTCCCAGGGCCTGGAGTGGGGAGGGGTCCCAGGTATCTGCGTGTCTCTTTGGACTTCTTTGGGAACTGTCTTGCACACATTCAGGGACCTTCCACATCTACTGCCGCGTTGGGGGTGCAGAGCTCCGCAGAGGGAGAGGCACAGCCTTCTAGTAAACACTTTAATCTGCCGACTGCCAAGTCCTCTGCTAAGATAAACAGTCACCAAACCAGGGGGGAAAATGTTTTGCCAAGGGCAACGCTGCTCATTTCTTATGCTCAAGCTCAGCAGAGTCCAGGCTAGGCAATACCTGGGCTTGGCTTTCCTGCGCAGGGAAACCACATCTCCTGCGGGGCTTTGCAAAGCAGCTTAGAGACAGGAGGAGGGACTTGAAGTAAGGTGGCCACAATCTCCTTCCCAGGGTCTCTTGGTCAATATTTGAACAGTAGCTGGGTGGTATCTCAAAAGCCCTTCTTTCGGCTCTTTAGCTAACTCTCCTAGAGCGGAGCAGAGGGGCAGGGCGGCTCCGGGCTTATCTGATCATCAGCTCTGCACCTGCTCCCATCAGCACCTGCTCCAGCTCCGGGAGAGCGAGAGCCGCACCTGAGCAAGGCAATTTGCCAGCTCATTCACCGGGTTTATGGGCTCCAGGCATGGAAACAAAAGCAAAAGGCAAATATGAAGCCCACTCAGAATGATTGCATGAAATGTCTCTGCTTGTTTTCCTCCTCTGTGTTTTGGCACCTGCAATAATAAACACTGCTTTTCTCTTCGGGAAGAAAATAAGGACTAGTGGAACGGCAGGCAGATAAGCCGGGTAGCTAACAGAGCAGCAGCAGCAAGCACCATCTATTTATAGATTATCACAGAAAGAAAAAGGCAGGGGTTGGTTTCATTGTTAAACGTGTTTTCTTTCAGCTGTTTTTAAACACGTTTCCTTATTTCCTTGCCACCCCTGCCCCCATCTCTGCACAAAATTCACCAAAGAACCATCCAGCTTTTGGGAGTTTGAAAAAACAAAACCCTTGGAGGTGTGTGTGTGTGGGGGGGGGGGGAATAAGGGTTTTGGTGAGTTTGGCAGATGAATAGTATTTCAGTTTCTGAGTGCCAAGAAGAGCCCCAGGAGTTCAACCTAAGAGAACCCGTAGGATACAATCAAAAGAGCCCACACTGCCCCTTTAATCTGTCATGCAAAGGAAGTATCAGCCTTCTGAATGAGAGAGAGAGTGTGTGTGTGAAGCACATGAATGAACAATACAGGGGAAGACCCACTCTCCCTGGAGTGGTTAAGCAAGGATAAGATAAACTCCTGGTGGCCAGATCCTAGCCTACCAGGTGATCAACAAAATGTTAGGACAGACCTCTGTCCCAGTCATTGCAAACACATTTTACACAGGCTCCCAGCTTAATGACACAATTGTATTTTGGTAGGTCAAACATACCTTTCCCCCCCCCCCAACAAGAGGAAATATGGAAAGGAAATAAACAACTATTTCACGCCACTGAATGCCGTATATTTTATAAACAGCTATGAACCCCGCGGCCACTTAAGGAACGACTTGAAAAACACAGCTAATGCTTGTTAGCTTGATGTAAACATTTCCTCTGCCACTGGCCCCCTCGGTGCTGGTGTTTAAACAGCACAAGTACAATCCAGGAAGAGCCATCCTTGCGTTCTTTAAAAGCGATAATAAAATATCCTTGGAGAGAGGTCTGGAAACTGCACTTCATCAGTGGAGGGAAGAGGAACAGAGCCCTCATGCTCCTCCTGAACATGTCGCTGCCACTGGGAACGCACTCAACAAGATGAGGGCTCTGCAGAGGAGCTTGGCTCTGCAGGCCCTTCCCACCTGTTCGCATGCGTGTGTGTGTGTGTGTGTGTGTGTGTGTGTGTGTGTGTGTGCGTGCACGTGCATGTAAAGCACTCTTTATCTGTATAGTAAAGAATACAGAGCCTGCTTCATTATGGAAAGATATGTTCTCATCCCCTGTGACACCATGGTCATTGTGTTGCCTTGCAGCCTGGAGGATAGAAGCTGTACCTCCAGAAGCTAAATGCTGTGTTGAGGAATATGTATGCGATTAGTATTAGAAGCATTTTTATTTTATTTGCATTTAGATAAGATGATTAAACATCCAAGATCTTGGGGAGGCAACTGCTATGATTAAATATGATTATGGCCATTAAATATTAGCATCATCATTTTGAGGCATGAGGGGGACTAGAGGCACTAGGGTAGGGAGGACAGTGTGTTTGAAGAGTTAGGTATGGTACAGTGTGTAGCTTTTCACTAGAGCAGCCAAAGTGTGAGCATGCCCAGCACAGTGCATGCCAACTCTTCATGGTGCATAAGGATGCCTGTTTTCTATACATGGAAGTGTAATTTGTATGCTGTAGTCAGGAGGTCCCTGCCTATTAAACAGGCTTGCAGGATATGTTGGATTAACTATTTATACATCTCCCCATGGAGCAAGCCTGCAGGGCTTGAGGCTAAGAAATGACTCCCTTCTTGAGACAGAAGACCAGGCATTTGGTCTCAATGCTGACACTGGAAGGTCTGTGGACTTTAGTTAGAAGGGGTCTACAGAGTTAACAAACAGGTTGCAATCTGGAAGTTAATCTACCTGCCAGTCCCTCTAGCTGAAAGCTGGCTAGGGCACTGAGGCCCATGCTGCTTCTATTCTAACACACAAAATAACTGAAAAACTGGGGCTGGACAAACGGCCCAGTTGGTGGTGACCTATCTGCCACACAAACATGAAAATCCCTGGGACCCATGTGAACACTGGGCATGGCATCAGGCATCTGGGACTCCAGCATTTGGCGGGAAGTGTAGACACAGAGAGAGGTCTCTGGAGTTCACTGGCAAGCTCTTTCAGCTGAATTGGTGAGATCCAGGCTCAGCGAGAGACTTTGATTCATAAATAAGTGGAGAGAGACTAAGAAAGATGCCAACATTTTCTCTGGCTTCCACATATGTATACAATCACTACATATATACATTAGTGTATACACACAATAAATATCCTAAACTTTTTCTTTATTTCTATTTTAAAGGACAATAGTTAAAACCAATCCTATCACTGAATATACAATTAAAAAATACAAATATTAGCAAAGATATAGGCAAAGTTAAAATCCAAAGTATAGGCTTTTAATGCTAGCTTTCAAGGATGCCTATGAGTTCAATGCTCGTCTGGTCTGAATTCTATGACGGCCAGGACTACATTGTGAGACTTGTTTGAAAACAGCAGCAACAGCAACAACAACAACAACAACAACAACAACAACAACAGAAACTAGTTTTTTGTTTTTTCTTAAAAAAGAAAAACTAAAAATCAAAAGTCAAACTGCACATGGGAGAAGGGGAGGAAAGCCCTCCTCTTCCTCTTCTTCCTCCTCCCCCCTCCGACAGTCCTTTGAGGTGTTTACAGTGGTCACTGTAAAGATATGTGGCTTTCCTTCTTATCACAGACACTGTGGCATTATAGCATGGCCAGAATATCTCTTGGTTTACTAGGGGACAAGAAAAGAGGCAGGAAGAAAAAAATTGGGGGAAAGGAACCAAACTGAGGAGCCAGGTCAGGGAACATCTGGGTCAAAGCCCAGTGCATTTGCACTCGAGGAGGAGCGGGAAGGAAGGCAGGAGAGGACTAAGGGAGCACCTGGATTAGAGACCAGGGAATGTTGGGGTAGGGTGGGGTAGGCAGGGCGGGAAAGGAAAGAGGAGGGGGCGAGCACAGGGGCTGACAGTTAACTGATGGAGATACTCTGTACCTTTCCATAACTGTCCATGAAAAGAGGACAGAACAGGATAGCATGGGGACTTCCTGAGCTGGGATCAAGACACTGGGGACAATGGGCTGTGAGCAGACTACTTCTAAACCATGGATCAAAATCTGAAGAGTTTTTTCTATTAATTTATGATAATGACAAAGTACCTTCTGCCTTTGTGACACTGTGTGTGTGTGTGTGTATGTGTAAGTGCCTGACTGTATCAGCTCTGTAGAACACATTCTTCAAAAATAGGCTTTGTTAGCAGAAAAGCTCACTCTAGCTGAACTGGCCTGAGCTAGACACTACCACCTTTGCTACACTGTGTCTTCTGACCTGAAGAACCTTGTACATTCTAGAGTCTTCTGTGAAACCCACTCAGCTTCCCCGCAGGCTTTTACCTCTGAAGCAGTAGGTACAGGTAATGCTAGCACAGGGGGTGGGACAACATGCTTGGCACAAGTTCTCTTTAAAGCTCTTGGCTATCTCTAGCCAGGCACTGTGCAGACTATCTCTCACGTCGGAGTGATAACGCCGTGCTGTGTGTGGTTCAGCGGGCACGAGGAGCTCAGAGAGAGGAAGAGTGTGTAGCCCTCCCCTGATCGCAGGGGAACCTGTCTCAGCTGGGAAGATGCCGGGCCCTGCTGAGAGGGGCATATGAATATGGATTTGTACAGAAGTGCCATGCTTTTTCTAAGTTTGCAGACCTGAGCAAGTGAATACCATGAGACCCTTCATCAATCTGGAGGTGTTTCTCCTTCAGGGTTGGAGTCATTCATGTTCATTTATTTGCTCAAAAAATATTGACGGAGGGGCTCCAAGTGTCCAGCAAGTGTTTACTCTGGATGCTGGGGTAAGTGGATGGAGGAGGAGACAACTTGAGAATGTGGCCAGGAGGGACTTGTGAAGTCAGCTTGGCACCACCCAGAACACACCCTTGGAGAAGGGACCCTCAGGCCTGGGCTAGGGGTGTTGGCAGTACGTAAAGCCTTTGGTCACTGCAAAGAAACTCCACAAAATGAGAAGCATGACTATTTCTAAGTGGACCTGTTTCTGAAATAGCCAATACAGAGTTCAGAGGCAGGCATGGGCTATATGAGACAAATCTTCAAATGGCCCATTAAACACGTCAATGTATAAATAAATGTCTACAGACAAATATTTTAAAGCATGCGGAATGAAGGATAATGTTTATGTATAGCCAGACTCAACAATAATTTAACTTAGTTAGCGTTGAAAAGGAAGTGAACCTGAAAAGCTCAGCAACCTGGCCGACACCCAGAGTTGGGAACATAAGCACATCTCCCCTCAGCAGGACCAGCAGAGTGGGGAGCTCTGCCGGGCAGGCACACACGTGGGACTTCCCTCCTCTCCACGTGAGGATGGCGGCAGGGCTACTAAAAGGGGGAGAAGGCACTGGGTAATTAATACCTTTTGCATTAAGCAGTGGCAGGGAGTTCTACTTTATAGTCTGGACAGTAAAAACAAGGACTGTGTCTAATAACCAAGAGAAAGGATGCGTGCAAACTCTTGGCAACTTCACACAGACCCAGGCCCTTTCTGGAAGCACATGGAAGATGGATCCCCAGCTTCCACAGTACACCACCACGAATGACTTGACGATACACAGTCTGAGGAAGCATCCTGTGCCCTTCCCCTCCCATGGTGACTTGTTAAGTCACTTGGACAGACTTCTCATCCAGCATCCTTAGCATGGGCAGGGCCAAAGAGGGCTAGGCACCAGTACTGCATGCATGTTTAAGATGAGAAAAGTATAAAACCAGGCGATCTGGCAAAAATAAAAACAGTTAAAACTTGGGCAATCTTGTAGAAGTTTTACCAGTTTGATGGGATTAAAATGTGTCTCATGTGTGGGCTGAAAACAAGGGACAGGACTTGCCCTCCTCCACCCAAACCCTAGGTCTGGCATCCCAGCTTGATGTCGTTAAGTGAATATTTGATGCAGATAGTTCCCGATTAAGTTACTTAGCTTTCACATCCTATTTCTAGCCCGTACCAAATGGCAAAAAGCCACGTGAACCTGGAAAGTAGGTCCAATCCTTCCCTCCAGCGCCACTCCTCCAACAGTAATAACTATTATCTCTGCAATCCAAGGAGAACCAATTAGAGGGTGTCCCCAACATCCTGTCCCCACCAGGGACCTCAGAGGGTCGTGTCTCTGCTTCGGGTTCTGCCTCTAACCTCCCTTTGAACAACCTTCCACACTCGAGAATAAGCTTTGGAATCAATTTGGTAATACTAGAAAATACTAAACCAACATTCACTGTTTTTAAAATAAATGCAACCAGAAACTAAAGTTAAAAAAATTCATTATTAAGTATACACATACTCTTAGAGAAATATCTAGTTTTATGGAAAATGGAGAATTCTTTAAGAAAGAAAGACAATATAGAATTCTTAAGGGATGAGATACTAAGGTATATAACTTGGAGATATTATTTTATCATGTTAATGAAGTCTCACAGAGGACAAGCAGTTTCTATGAGGAAGCAAACGCCCAGGTTCTCCATCTATGTTGTTACATTCCACCAAGAACAAATGGGCACGTGTAGACGCCTCTTCTGAATCCCTAATGCTTTCTTGTTTGATGGGAGCAGCTTACTTTTATGGGGTGCCTTGTTCTGGTCACCAACTGATCCAAAGAGGAGTTGTTCCTCCTAGGACACACATCTGTACCTTCGCTATGACTGTTCTTGCAAATTCATGAGACAAAGGCTAAGCCTAGGTCATAGGTCTGGCTACATTTCTTGTTGGTTGCTTGGCTTGGTATTGGGAATGAGACCCAGAGCCTTAGCAATGCTAGGTAAGTCCTCTACCACTGAGCCACACCTCCAACCCTGGGCTTACCTCTTTATACCATCAATTAACAGCATCCCATTGAACTATCTGCAAACTGAAGATGGCTACTTGGCAGACCACAAAGTATGTTGGGAATAACACTCAACAGGAAAAAGGGGGGAAAATGTCATGAAATTGTCTGCTCGTGGATTTACAGCAAGGAGGCTGCCCTTTTCAGCATAACATCCCAGGTTGTATTGGATGTTGAAAGACCATTAGCATAAAGTCCAATGTTCTGTTCCAAGATGTGTATGTGTCTGGGGAGCTGGGAAGCTGCCTACCCACTCTGGCTGAGGGGGCCTCTGGGCTGTCAAGACCACCAGCCAGAAGGAAAATAGGTGAAAACATTAAGATTGTTTCAGATAATTTGTTTCTGGCCAGAGCCAGCCTCAGGAATTTTGCCAAGCCCAAGCAATGGGAGGTAAGAGGTGGGTGGGGGAAACAACACTTTGATGTCTGTCCAGAGCACGAATAGAGACATTCTATACCAGAGAGGTGGTCTAGATGTGTGTGCGTGAAGCTTTTGAGTTGGGTCCGTGCTATTACCATTATACAGTTTGCTTTGAGGTTACTTCCCTGGCTTGTCAGTGTTTGCACGCTTACTTAACCACAAAATAAACCATTAGAAAACTCTGGCAGAAAGATTTTGCTGAAGGGACCCTGTTATAGATGTTTCATATGAGGCTATGTCAGTGCCTGGCAAATAGAGAAGTGGATGCTCACGGTCATCTATAAGATGGAACACAGGGCCCCCAATGGAGAAGCTAGAAAAAGCATCCAAGGAGCTGAAGGGGTCTGCAACCCTGTAGGTGGAACAACAATATGAACTAACCAGTAACCCCAGAGCTCGTATCTCTAGCTGAATATGTAGCAGAAGATGGCCTAGTCGGCCATCACAGGGAAGAGAGGTCCCTTGGTATTGCAAACTTTATATGCCCCAGTACAGGGGAATGCCAGGGCCAAGAAGCACTGTTGTATTTATCAGCCAGCAGCCATGGTGCAGGCTTGAGTCCATTCCATGGCATTAGACAACTGTGTAGTGGCATTTTGGTGCCATTCTAGCATATCATACAAAGTGTCTCCAATGCTCTAGAAATCCCCAGCGCCCCAGCCACCCTGCCAGTCTCCCACAACCACCAATCCCTTCCTGCCCCCTTAGGTGTGTGCCTCAGAATGCCATGTACCTAGTTACAAACACTGTCCTTCAGAGTAGCTCCCTCTGCTTACCCAATGGTGGTTTAAGAGCAGGACCGGCCACTCAGTACCAGCCTAGTCACTCCTTGCTTCTCTCATATGAGCTTACTGGCTAAAACCTGACTCTGTACCTTTGGGAATAGAACAGGCTTCCTTGTGGTAACAGTGGTGAGCTCACAGAACAGTCGTGTGTTGCCAGCAACTGAGCAAGCGGGAGCCGAAGTGCACTAGGAACCCTCAGGCATGTACAGACAGCAAACTGCAGTTGTGATACTTTTATTAATAATTATCAGATCAGAGCCACACTGATCAAGGTCCATATTGGAGATCACATGACTGAAAGGTTTTGGTTCCACCCAGCTTCTGTGCTGTTGAGATAGAGGTGGCAGAGCATATCCCAGCTCTTCCGGGACCTCATTACCTCTCAGCACTGAACAGGAGGACAGTGAAGACAGTGAGCACACACACGCAATGGCTTTATTCTGCACATCACCTGGTGAAGGGCTTCTCTGGAGCTGCATGTGCCCAACAACTGTCCTCTATGTGACATTTCTCCCCCCCCCCCCCCCGACCTGTCCACCTCCTGTAGTGCTTACAGGTTGCACGGCTAGCCCATTAAAATGGCTACTTCTTTTTAAACACTTTTTTTTTTTTTTTTTAAATCACTTCAGGCGTTGGTAGTTTGTCTACAATAAGGAGGGAGTGTCTCAGGATGTTTTGTTGTTCAACAAAGTCAGAACTACATCAGTGTTAAAGGACAGCCCCATAGTACCTTCTAGGCAGGGGTCTTGGGCAGCTAGCCAGTCAACCTGCATGCCTGGCTGGACAAGATGCGGCCTTACTCAGTAATGTTTCCTCTGATTTCTCTCTGGGTCTCTGAAAGTATTATTTTTTTTAATGCTATTAAATTTCTAGTATCAACAGATGATATCAATCTCTGGGGAATCTACTAGATACTGATAAACATTAGTCTGAAGATAACTGCAGTCTTGGGTTTTATTAGACTATCTAGTCTCTGGAATCTTGAGGCCTCATTAGATACAGATGTAGCTTTAAAATTCCCTGAATAAACTGGGCTCCTTAACGGGAAAGTTTGGTGCAAAAATGCTGCTAAAGAGAATACATTACATTTTGCTGAATAACATAAAACCATCAGATTCCAACCACAAGCTAATTGTCTGTTTAACATTTGTGGTATGTGTGTGAAATTCCTTATTATTTTTAACTACAAAGGAACAGTTTCAATTTTTCTTTAAAAAAAACTACGTATTTAACCTTATTAAAGGGTTAACAGGGACTTGTGACAAATATCATTTTAACTACATTGTACAGTGAAATGAAGTGTTCTTTAAAACGTGGTTATATTTAGGACAAAAAATTAGATAAAAACGAAGACTATTCAGAACTAGTCACTTCGATAATAGCCGTGCACTCTACAATGTGTAAGCGACTTCAGAGCATACTGAACATGGCTCCCTTTGGAGGCAATAATGGCAAATCTGTCTCTGCTTCTCCGTTTGTCAGGTTCTAACTACAAATTAGGTGATGCCACACAGCTCCAGGACTTGCTCTTCTTCCATTTGGAAAAGAGACACAGCTGGGGAGGCCCTGGCAGAGGCAGCCCAAGTGGTCAGGTGACACTTCTTTTTTTCATCCCAGAGCTTCCTACGACCAGGCAGATTTTCAGTTGCCTCCAGTAGCTGATCTATGCTTCTTCCTGTGTCCTCAGGACACACAGTAGACTTCATTTTGTCCCCTAAACCTGCGACTGTGTCACTGCACACAGCTGCCATGTGTAGAGCGCACCTGCCATGATGAATAAGCAAGAAACAAGGGAGGAGAGGCTGGGGCCCAGGTCGGTAGACTGGCTCCAAGTGCAGAGGTATGAAGGGCCTGCTGAGGGTAAGGAAGACAGGAGCTTCGAGGCAGGGCTTGCCTCCTCCTCACGTGGGGAGCACGAGGAGCCCTGCAGCCAGGGGCTGTCCCTCCTCCCTCAAGCTCTGCTTTTCACATGGCCCAGACTGAGGCATGTGGAACTCTGAGAACCATGGGAATCTAACTCCCATGTAGCAGCCCGAGGCTTCCCAGATGCAAGCTGTTCCCCAGGCTGGAAGACCCACATGTAACGAGATCTTGGAGACAAGAGGACAGGTGAGGTTTGCGGGGGTAGAGGAGGACTTCTGAATATGTTAGTTATCAAGGTGGAAAGGCCATTCTCTCAGAACAGTGCTGAACAGGTGTGGAAGAGCACATCAGGTCCTCCTGCCCCCGCACCCATATTTCCCCATTCACCAACCAGATGAGGTCTCTAGTTTTTCTCATTCAGACTGTTGGGTCAGCTGCTTTAGGCTCTGGGCTATGCTGTATTGTGAAACTTAATTCAGTTTTTCAAGGAGTAAATTACACAGCTTGCAGTCCACTCCTCCCAAGTGCATGCTTTGATGAATGTACTCTCACACATGACACCCTAGCCCGGCATACGGAGGGGGCCCAGCATAGCTGATGGGGTTGGGTTCCCCTCACTGGCTGGTTCTTTTCCGCTCAAGGCTAATCTTTATTTTGCTACCCATGATAGATTTTAGATTTCCTATAACTGGAGCAGTGCAGCCTGTACTTCTGCTCAGTGATTCTATTTTTCAATGACTCATTCATGCTGTTGCAATGCATTGAAATGTGCTTCCCCCCATCACTGGGGAGTGATTTGTTATACAGCCAGGTTTTTACACCCATGTGTAAGTTCAGGTGGACGTATACTCTTTTATGGAAGTCAATACTTCAATACTTCTCTGTTGGCCAAACCCATGTGCTATACCTTACACTGTTATCTTTGGAGACTATTGTTAGAATGACTTAAAAGCAGACTGGTGTGAAGTCCAAGATCAACTTATTTCCTAATGAAATCGGCCACTCAGGGCCCATGCTGAGTGGTGGTCGTGCTGTTCATTCTGGAGGCGTCGAGGGGGAGCTCTGAAGTGAGGGATCACCTCAGTGGATTTAAGTCCTGGACAAACACATAATGAATCTCCCCAAGGTTATGGTCAGGGGTTAGAACGGAAACAACAGAAGGCCCAAGTGATGGGAAAGTGAGATGGGGGAGGAAGGACGGGCTCGACTGTCCACTAGCTTCTCACTCAGGCCTGATGCTGCTACCTTGCCGCTGTCTTCAACCTTTCCCATCATCAAGGCGTAGGGAAAGACTGGCATATACAAGTTTTCCAAACTAGAGCTTGCTTCTGTGACCTCTGAGAGCTTTCTTCCTTTCGTAGGTCTTCCTGGATAGCACTGCCATCCAACAGGTGAGGTGTGCTCACTACACACAGCTCACACGGCTCAGAACTTCTCTCTGAGAGCCGGCTGTCCCCTGCTGCCAGGGCAGTTACTAGGACTACGCAGACATGCAGGGAAGGTACCAGGAGAACAGAGTTCCTTGGCTGAAACTGGCCCACGTGGGGCTCCTGGCTGCTGGGGATAAAGGATAGGGAGGATTCAGGTCCTCTCTTCTGCTTTTCCATTGTATTTCCAAGGCAGCTGTTGCCTTAGTAGGGACTTTGCCCTCTAAGGCAATGTAAGTCATCAAAGAGGTTGGGGGCTGAAGGGTTGAGGAATGAGGAAAGGTCTTGGTAGGTCTGCACCTCGCAGCTGGAAAATACTGGAACAGAAGAAAAGCACTGGGAGCAAATTCTCCACTTCAGCTCTAACTTTGGCCAGGTGGGGGCCAAGATTCAGAGGAACGAAACACTCAGAATGTGGATCCCAACAAGCAGTAAAACTCCAGGGTAGGTCCTTCTACCAGGGGACTCAGTATGTAGCAGAGATGCAACATTAAAGCTGGCACCCACACTTTGTAAATTTGACACTGAATTCCTACAGCCGAAGGAAACTGTCGAGATCAAATTAAAGCAGATCATGGGGGTTTAGGCCAAGTCACAGGATAACCACAGTGAGCTTTGGCTTGAAAATGGGGCAGGATGAGTCATATTTTGATTGAGACAAACAGATCTAACAATACGAAAAAAACAAAAACCAAACTCTACTACTGCAGTCTTCTGTGTTTGCCCCTCATTCCCACAAAGTATGCCAGGCAGGGCAAACTCTGAGTGAACTGTGGGGCTAATGTCATTGTGGCTCTGAAAAAGAGGTGCACTTAGATGGCCTCAGTGATATCATTAATGAGCCCCCAAAGAAGTAGCAGACTGGGCCAGCTGCTCTATGATCCCAAGTGGTACCACAGCCCCTAGCCTCACTGGTAAGTAGAATATAATTCTTAAAACTCACTGCCCCCCTTTATTTTGTGAGTGAAAATCCAAGCACGCAGGAGAAAAATCAGTTCTGAATGGCACGCTTTTTATAACTTGTGGCAGCGGGGTGAAAGGGCATAGGAATTTTCCACTAGCTTCCATCTGAACAGCCCTGCATGCAAGGCAAGAGGGCTGGGGAGAGGGGCAGACCTCCGAACTGCATCTAATTATGGGAAAATGACTCAGGTCCCTTGTACTTTCACCACAAGCTTCTGGAGAGGCAAGCTGAAGCTCAGAGATGGCCGTGGCGCTCAAGTCAATGTGGCTTTCCTATATAACTGAGTGTCCTAGAATGGTTCACCTAAGAACAAGTGAGGACTAGATGGGTGCGCACTGTAAATCATGAGCAAGCAGTAGTTGGCAAGATCGTCCTTTGAAAGCTGATGCCCACTTCTGCACTTCTGCCTACCACCAAATGCACTGGCCAGGGGCAGGTGGAGTCCCACGGCACCGCACGCTGCTCTGAGAACATGCCATCAGGTACTTGGAAAAGCTGCTCACCTGAAGGGGGATAGGGCCTCAAAGCATCACAAGCTAGAAAAACACGCAAGTCTAAGACCTCTTCTAAGGTCCGGCTAAGGTCTTAGACACTCTGTACTTCTGTTCTATGTTTCTAGTTTGCTGACAAGCACACAGATAGCAACTAAAGGCAATGTCTTGACTGGAGGCAGGGAAGGAGGAGGAGGGGCTGGGTTTCCAATCGAAATCCCACAGAGGGCAAGGCTCTGGCCAATGTGTTTCCACTTTTCTTAGTTCCTGATATCCAGAGTGTCTCAGTAATTATTACTTCTTTCATAGCACCCCTAGGTTGAAACAGATACTTAATAAATGAATTGACTAGTACATTAGGTCCAAATGATTTAAACACTTAGCAGTCATTTCAACACATAAATGCACACAAACTGCAAGAAATAAATGATGCTTTGTTTACTCTTTTTTTTTTTGGACAAAGTATTGTTATATAGTCCAGGCTGACCTCCAGTTTGCCTCAGCCTTCTGAATGGAGTTGTTTCTTAAGTATGAATGGAGTGGATTTAGCCTATAGCCAGCACAATGTTCCTTTGGAGTCAAAGTGGACACTGCCCCAGTGAGTTCTAGTTCATCTTCTATCCTGCCGGGCTTGCTTTCTGCAACAGTGACCACCAGAAACTCAGTTTTGCAGAAGGACGATCAGACATTACAACTGGGGGGCTCTGAGCCTCTGGCTCCTCTAACAGTAGACAGAGTTGAATGCTGTGAGTTTTCCTTGAGCATTTTAAAACTTCCCTCCATGGCATTGTCTGCTCACTGCAGGCACTCAGGATGCCTTAGTGTGGACTTTGGAGTCTGTGCTAATTTATTCAACTTGATTCCTCCTCCTCTTCCTCTTCCTCCTCTTCCTCTTCCTCCTCTTCCTCTTCCATTCAGAGCAAGGCCTCATGTAGCCCAGGCTATCCTTGAACTCATTATATAGTGGAGGATGTCCACAAACCTTTGATCCCTCTGCCTCCACCTCCGAAGTCCCAGGAGTACAGGTGTTGGTGACCAAAACTAGCTTATATGGTGCTAGGGACTGACCCCAAAGCTTCATGCACACTAGGTAAGCACTATAAATGAGCCATTTATATGACAAGCTTCTCAGTATCTCTATGTTAGTTTGCTAAAAACTTAAACATGCTGGCCCAGGAGCTCCTACGAAGCTGAGCTATGACTTGCCTCTCCGTGGAGATGCCTGCAGGAGAGCTTCAAAGACAGTGGCAGGTCCCTCCCTAGCCACTTGGTCCTGGCACAGCCAGGCTTCCACATTGCTACTCAAAGCATGACACACTTAGTGCACTGGAGGAACCTAAGACAGAATTAAATCCACCCAGCTGGCTTGTGTCACTTCCTCAGAGTGCTGCGGCCTCGATCCACCGGGCACCAGGCAGAGCCACCATCCACAGTACAGCTTAAGTTCTCTTGGCCACTGGACTCCATCAAATGCAATGCATGACTCAGACATTTCTTTATTTGTTATTTATTTTTAGACTAATGGGAACTGTATGAATTCTTTCTTGGGCTTCCAAGGGCACATGCCTTTTATGCTTGATCCGGAAAGAGTCATGTTTCGGAATGCTAAATTACAATTTACCTAACTGAATCCTTTAACTGTCCTCAGGCAGCTAGAACAGTTTCATCCACAGTTCAAGGCCAGTGACCTTGCCTTCCCAAGTTCATGCTCCAGGCGTTACGCGGGTAGTCCCAGGTGAAAGGTACAGAGACATGAACTCACCCATGTTAAGCAAATACTCCCGATCACAGCTAAATACATTAAAAGTTTCATTTTCAAACATCTTGTCCTTTAAAGCTCACAGGTTGATATTATCTTTAAAATGAGAATTCATCCGATAATTTATACCTAGGTCAACATGTGAAATAGCCTGTCTGTAATCTTTGTGTGTGTGTGTACGTGTGTGTGTGTGCATGTATGTGACTATTTAAGCATACACAAAGCTGTCTTCCTTTGGCTTAAGCATACACACACTCACACACCCCTTCCCCCACCCCCTCCACATATGCATGCACAAAAAAAAATCAGAAGAAGAAATATATTCAGTTTGGCACAGTATGCCTTCACTTCATGGCCAACTGTTTTCTGCTGTTGATAATTGGAGAGTAGCTTCCCTCCTCCAGCATGAATGACAGCCCGCAGCACACATGTGACCAACTCCCCCTGAACAGGAGTGAGCAGCAACACAGCAGCCCTAAGCAGGAACACTGTGATGAGAAGCTCGGCACAGTGTGTATTCTGTGGTAGACGCTTGCTTATTTTGGGTCAGGAGACATAATTAGACACTTACTGATTTGCCTGAAGTCATAATCACCATTTGCTGTTCCCGGTTGAGCCTCTTCTCAGTGGAATCAAACAACAGCCATCCATAGAACTCAGGGCATGTGGTTTGCAGGGCAGTTTTGATGGACTACAAGCCACAGGCAGAGTGAAAACATGCTCAGGGCTTTTTAACAGCCTCACAGAGGGAGCCGTGGTCCCGGTTTAACAATCAAAATTTAAATGGCTCAGAGTAAACACATGGATAGGTACTTAATATGCTGCCTATCAAGTCTCAGACCAGGAAAGGAATGTAAATTACAGGTAGGAGAAAAAGTTACACCAGCGCCTGCTTTGGACCAAGTGGCTAGGGGAGTGAGTGTTGGGTACAGCAATGCCTCCCCTGACTGCTGCTTCAATCTCAGTTGTCCAGGCTTGCCTTAGTTTGCTATATAGCTGAGTATGACCTCGTCCTCCTGACTCCATCCTGGGATAATAAGTGTGCCCCACCACGCCTGTTTTTAAAGCAATGTTGAGGATCAAGCCAGGGTTTCCTGAATGAGGGACAATCGCTCTTGTCAACTGAGCCATATCCTCAGCTCCTGAAGTAGTTCTTCTTTAAAAATTAAGTATACACAAATATCCAGATATGGTTGGCTCTTCCCTTCAATCCCAGATTTGGGAGGTAAATTGAGGAAGGAGGGTCATGAGTTCAAGGCCAGGTTTACCGAATGTTATAAAGTTCTAGGTCAGCCTGAGTTCCATAAAATAAAATAAAATATAAAATAAAATCCTACTATTAAGATTTAAGATGAGTTTGTTAAAAAGTTTAAAGACATGTTTTAAGCTTAAAAATTGATGCACGAAACAGGGCTTTGTGAAATAGTTTGTATTTCTAATGTGAGTTATAAAAAGACTGGTCACTTTTAGCTTCAGCAAGACACAGGCACATGTGCGGTCCTGTGAAATATGTGCACACAAGGGATTACAAGTATGAAAATAAATATGAAAAAAAACTGTAGTCTTAAACACTTGGAAGAGTGGGAACGGAACCAGAGGTTAAAGGAGAGATAATCTAATCAAATAGAAGAAGATGATTTTCCCCCTAACTAGGTCAGAAAAGCATAGTTTTGTTGTAATGAAATCATTAAATTAAAAAAGCTGTGGCCAAAATGAAGAGCAGGCTCTGGTCTTAGACTTCCTGGCATCATACTGCAGTGTCTCTCCAGGTCTGCACCACTACACGTTAATGCAGAGGGGACACATACACATATGCCTCCACCCTGACAGGGGGATCCATGCCTTCTAATGTAGGGCAAAGCATAGAGAAGGATGCTCGCTCACACAAGAGAATGGAAACTATCCAGGAGAAAGGGACCATCCACACTGAGGAAATGCCTTCCAAGGCAACCAGTTCAGGATGGGGCAAAGCTACAGTGTTAAGGCTAAAAGACATGAGGGGCACATCACCATAGGCAAAGGACGTGAGGAGCACATCACCATAGGGAAAGGACGTGAGGAGCACATCACCATAGGGAAAGGACGTGAGGGGCACATCACCATAGGGAAAGGACATGAGGGGCACATCACCATAGGGAAAGGACATGAGGGGCACATCACCATAGGGAAAGGACATGAGTGGCACATCACCATAGGCAAAGGACGTGAGGGGCACATCACCATAGGGAAAGGACATGAGTGGCACATCACCATAGGGAAAGGACATGAGTGGCACATCACCATAGGCAAAGGACGTGAGGGGCACATCACCATAGGCAAAGGACATGAGGGGCACATCACCATAGGCAAAGGACATGAGTGGCACATCACCATAGGCAAAGGACATGAGGGGCACATCACCATAGGCAAAGGACATGAGTGGCACATCACCATAGGGAAAGGACATGAGTGGCACATCACCATAGGCAAAGGACGTGAGGGGCACATCACCATAGGCAAAGGACGTGAGGGGCACATCACCATAGGCAAAGGACATGAGGGGCACATCACCATAGGCAAAGGACGTGAGGGGCACATCACCATAGGCAAAGGACATGAGGGGCACATCACCAAAGGGAAAGGAGATGAGGGGCACATCACCATAGGGAAAGGACATGAGGGGCACATCACCATAGGGAAAGGAGATGAGGGGCACATCACCATAGGCAAAGGATGGCAGGCACACACCCTCATAGTTAAAGGGATATCAGGTGCACTACTTATTTTCCCCTTATTGAAGAGCCCCAATAGTACCACCCTGCCATCTTAGGGCATACTTCTGAGGACCACTTTCAACACTTGGGGCCAACCCCAAAGACTGGTCTTGTTGTGGATCCTCTTCCAGACCCCTGGCTGACTCCTCTCGGTGATTACAGCCCAAGGCATAGGTATCTACAAAGCCACCAGTGCACCTACTTCATGTAAGCTAACCCTGCCCAATTTTTAGCAGCTTCCAACATCAGCTCAAATGTCTTTCCATTGGAATCCTTTGCATCTTTGAATTGCTCCTAGAAAGAGGAAATTAAGAAGCAGAGGGCTTGGCTGGCATCTGTCGATAGTGGCAGCACACAGCAGGGAACACTGTAAGACTTCCTAAGCCGACCTGCATGCCCAGGCTCATCTCGCCTTTAATAAGAAGTAGGATAAACTAGTTAACGTTCATAGTGACAGATTCATGGAGGATGCCTGTGGAAGCTGAGGTTAGAAGGAATGTCTCCTCTGTTCTTTGGCTGCTCCAGCTTCGGCAAGGTCATGTCTGCTGTCTCCTTGTAGGGACTTTGGCTGGCATTTCCGGTCTGCATTCTCACCCTCTTCAATGGTCATTTTCAGATTTGCTGTTGCTCTCCCACACAGCCACTACACAAATTGCTGGCCTCGGGCTATAATCAAAGGCCACATTTGACACAGCTCAAAACCCCACCCAGATTGCTCTGTCAGCTTACAGATTCTGGCCTGGGGGACACTGGAAGAGATATTTAAGGTTTCCCGGCCTCAGTTTCCCCTTATTGAAGAGCCCCAATAGTACCACCCTGCCATCTTAGGGCATACTTTTGGGGACCACTTTCAATGCTTGGGGCCAACCCCAGAGATTGCCCTTGTTGTGGATCCTCTTCCAGACCCCTGGCTGACTCCTCTAGGTGATTATAGACCAAGGCATGGGTGCCTACAAAGCCACGAGTGCTCACTAAAGGACAGTTCTCAGGGCTCCCCAGGTCTTCTGCAGATCTCACGAGCTACCAGTGTGGTAGCCAACAGAGTCCTCCTGTTTGAACTGGCTGCCCCTCCTTGCTGCCTTCCTTGACCATCCTTGGCTACTCTCTGGGACTACTTCCTAAATAAACTTCCTGTATGCCTGCCTCGGTCTCAGACTCTGATCCCGGGGAAACCCAAGCTAAGAATGTGAGAATCCACTGAGAAAAAAAAAAAAAAAAAAGAAGGGGGGGGGGGAGCTAAGAATATCACCCTGCTATGCTTAGCAAATGGTGGACTGGTCTGGAGAGCTCTACCACATTTTATCCCATGATGTATGATCTATGTAAGGTCCAATGGGCCTGTTCTCTAACAAGTACTGGAGAAATATATATCCCAAGCTCTCTCTAGAAGACACTTTTAATAGAATGATATCTCGTGCTAAATAAAGTACCCACCCCACTCTACAAAGCTTCATGAAACCTGCCTATTCAGAGCGGCAGCCGCTGAGGGGAGAGCCGCGGTATCAGGAGGAGATGGTGGGAGGCTTTAAGGGCAGCCGCACACTTCTTTTCTAGATTTGGAAGCGATGATGGGACAGACACAACAGCAAAGGGGTGTGGCCTATGTAAAGGTACCCCGACAACCCGGTAAAGGAGCAGTCACAGAGACTAAATGACAAGCAGGGCTGGCTGACCTGACAGTGTGTACTACACAGGAACACACAGATTCAGCTAAGCTGTATCATCTCAGGAGCTGCGGACAAGGCTGCCAACCAGGGCCTGCAATTTCACCTGTGGCAGGCATCTTGATGTACGGGGGTTGGAGTGGGGTGTGTGTGTCACCAAGATGAATGACGAGATTTTGTCTCTTTGTACTTATAAAGGGAGCAAAGCGGCTAGTTTGTCTAGACCTTGCATCAGATAACAGAAAGCCATTCAGATTAACCAACCAAAAGTAAAACTGACAGAAGAGAGAACAATTAGTATTAGTGTGCTCTTGGAAGGCCCTACATGAGCTGGGGTCCCATGGCCATGGATGGCCAGCTGCTGTCTACCTTCCGCACTGAGCTGATTTACACTGGCTATGCAAAGGAGGCAAAGCTTCCGAGCAGAGCTGGGCAATTGGCTCTGATGTGTGTGTTCCTAAGCCACAATGTAAGATGGTGTCTACAAACAGAGTAAGCAGAAAGACACTTGCTTCCCAGCTCTGGAGGCACCAGAACATGACCTGTATATAATCCATGGTGATATGCCTTTGTCTATGGGACCTCCCTCCACCCCCCAATACATGGAAGGCAAAGGTTTCTCCGAAGCATGAGCCTCCTGCCCCATCCCCTTTAATCTCAGCATCGCCCAGCAGCACTGCTGAGAACACAGATGCTTAGGCAGCAAAAGCTTGGAGACTTGAAAACCAAAACCAACAAAGCTGTGCTACAAAGGGGGCGGGCCCAGGCCCTGCCGGTTTTCTATCTGGAGACCTCAAATGATGCCTCAGAGTTTCCCCAGGACAGAGACTAGAGAACATTAGGTCAAAAGCCTTCCCCACACAGCATCCCTGGATTTAATAATTTTGAACTCAAGTTTTCAAGCACAAATGTCTGGGTTATTTGTAGTGTGTATATGGAAATGGTTGCAGAAGTCTAGTATCGAAAAGGAACGTGAATGTTCACTTCCAGTGGTGGATTTAAAAATAAATTAACTGGCACTTTTTTTTTTTAAATTAGAATTCGTCCTTGCTGCAGGAGCACAGAGGAGGACCTTAAGGGCACGGGGGTGGGGGTGGGGGTGGGGGTGGGGGTGGGGGTGGGAGTGGGGGTGGGGGTGGGGGTGGCTCAAGGGACTGGTTGTTGGGAGGTTTTGAGCAGCCTTGTAACTCAGAATAGATCCGGGCCCCTTCTTGGGGCTCTTAGTCTTATTAATGGAAGAAATGAAGAATGGACTCGAATGGAAGCTTAAAGACAGAGCTTAAAAGAAAATCATTCCAGTACAGGCAAGCTAGACATCTCAGCAGTGACTTCCCTGGAAGGGGAGAAGCTCCACCATTGAAGCCAGGATGGAGGTCAGGTACACGGGAGACAAGCAGCAGCACTGTGGAGCTGGACAGAGAAGGGATCCCGAGCTTGGGGGAAACATGATTAGTGTGGAGAGAGGAAAGAGAAAGGTACTGTCTTCTGAGTAATTCAGAAAAGCTGGCAGGTTTCCGAAGCAGCGTGGCATAGCTGTACCCTGTAAGAGTGATTGGGGATGGGGATTCGGGATAGAGAAACAGCATCTCCTTAAAGGGCTAATTACTTCTCCTGTCTCTTTAGAACGGCTCAGGTGAGCCTGCTCTCCTAGGGATAGTACTTTGGCCAGGTGATTGACCCATCCCAGAGATTCCATTCTCTTGATCAGAAGGAGTTAGTTTCTCAATGTGCTGCTATTGCTACTCTAAAATCTGCAAAAAAGGCGTAGCAGGGAGGTCACACGCACACAAAGCTGGAGACTGCTCTGGTATGGGTTTGCTTTGCACATGTCTCCCAAGGGGTTGTGTGGTGGAAGCTTTGTCCCCTGTGTCACAGTTTTTGGGAAATTGTGGGACCCATCATTTGGGAGTCTAGCCATAGGTCACTGGGGGAAGGGAGGGTCACTGCACTAGGAAAGGACTAAAGTAGTTCTCCTGGGACCCTGGTTAGACCTTCTAAGAGTGTTGTTATGAAAGAGCAAGACTGTCCCCTCCTGGTCTTTCTGGCTCCTCCTTACTATTTAACCTTTCCCCATCACATGAGCTCTTGCCGTGATAACCTGTGCTGTGATGTTGCCAGGGAAACTGCCCATCATGCTCTTTAGGCTTGGAGTTCCCCATCTGAGAGCTAATTGAACCCAGGGCCTTACACATGCTAGACAAGGCTCTCCAGCAGACCCACTCCACTGAATCCAATTGCACCTCTTTTCTTTCCAACCCAAGTTCTGGTGCCCTGTCAATAATAACAAAAGCCAGACTAGCACAGAGGTCGGAGAGATTGCAGACTGTCAATCCTGATTATTACCAGGTGAAAGAATGGCGATTCATATTCAGCCAACATCAGAGAATAATGTGAGCCACAGAGGGATCAAATTTGTATTTAGTTTCCCTCATTCTGAAGGCTGGGGTGGTGGGTGGGAAGGCAGGGGCTGCCTTAGGATCCAAAGAAGAAGGGGAAGGGAAAGGGGGAGGGGGACTGAGGTAGAAAGAAGGAAAGAACTAACTGGGTATGGTAGGGCTTACCAGCAATCTAAGACTTGGTAGGCTGAGACAGGTAGGTCAGAAGTTCTAGGCCAGCTTGGATAGAAGAGACCGTGTCACAAAACAAAGGCAAAAGAAATGTCCTTTCTTTCCTTTCTCTCTTACTTTTTGGGGCACTTGGAGTATTTTGCTCACAGAGGAAGATGACGACTCCGAATGTATTCAAATTATTCTTAATTTTCTAGGAAAATTGGGTTCTTGAGATGCACAGAAGCACACTAGTGGAAGGGAATGGGGACACTCAGCTCTATCTAGCATCTTCAACTAGCATCTGCCATTGCCAAGGGACCCACATCAGACCCCTAGGCTGGTGGCAGTTCCTGTATGCTACATCTGTTTTCCTTTCTCTGGCAAAATGCAAGACAACTTTTTTTTTTTTCTATTCCAGTCAAAAAATTAAAGAAGCTAGCCAGAGAGATAGGTTGATGTACAATCAGCCTGCAGGTCCAGTCTCACAAATGGACTTATTTTTCCTGTCAAATCCCATTATTCAAAAGGCTGAGGGAGTAATGAAAAACCTGAGAACATATTTGACATTACACACACACACACAAATCTGTGTTAATGTACTTTAGTATGACAGGTTGGGCTCTGCTGTGTTGCCAGACTTTACTGAGTGTATTAGGAGTACATCCAACATTGAGCAAAACTGTTCGCCAGCTACAGAATCGTGACAGGCCACAGTGTTACACTCAGAGATCCTCTGCACTCTGACTACAGGAGCGATGAAGGACCAGCAGCCCTGAGGTGGTTTAACCATTAGAAGTGAACATCGGAACACAGGCTGACCTCTCTCAGGTGCACAGGGAATGCAGCCAGAACACACTAGCCTCTCGCACATACATAGGGACCGTTCCAGAGACACTGCGCCTACAGAGCACAGCTGCCACTTACATGATCATGGGAAGCGGATGTCAAAGGTCCAAGCAAAGCAGGGGTATGTGAAGCCTTACATGTGGAATCAGAGCCAGGCCCCTCCGCCAGGGTCCTGGGCCTGTTGTTGGTAAGAGCGGCCAAGTAGGGGTGACAAGAAAGGGCGCCCACGGAAGAACAGCTCTATTTATTCCCTCTTCCTTTGGGCTGACTTCTTATACCAGGATGGCTCTCCCAGAGCAGATTTCTATATGTCTGGGTTGCAGTCACAGGGGTTAAAGACAAAGAACACTGACCAGAAAGACATCCCAGGGTGACCAATTAGAAAAGAACGAATTTACACATGCCCAGAGACAGGTCCGTGGACCAGCTCAGAGTTTCACGTCTGGAGTTAGTCTCAGGTTCTCTACGATGTCATGATTTGTAGAAAGGCTACCTTCATTTGGAAATGTCTGTCTTCACATTGTCCTATCAACAGCTGCAGCCTTCCCATCTCAGAACCGGCACTAGGCTTGGAGAGGAAAGGCAGAGTCTTTTGTCATGACACTTGTTGGAGACATGGCTGGTGTTGGTCATTTTGGATTCTGGGCTTCCTTTTCTTTTTATGGTGCTGAGGACGGCACTTGGGGCCTTGCACATGCTAGCCAAGCACTTCCCTACCAAACTAGATTCCCTGCCCTAAGTGTAGGCTTTCTTGTTGTTCAAAATGGCCATCAACTGCGTGAAGGTGGTCTGTTTTTAAGCAGCACAAAACCCAGGATAGCATATAAGGCTCCAGCCAATTCTGAGCTCTATCACTTCTGGCTGGAACGTGCGTAGGAGCCTCGGGGATGCATTCACACTGGGCTTGCGTGCTCTAGCTCTCAGCAGTCAAAGCCCACGGAAACACGAGAGTGGCCGAGATGTGGCACGCCACCAACAGACGTTCACCATTACAGTGGGGCTTGCTGCAGCAGCATCCATTCTGAAGAGTGTACTCTTCCTTAAGCAGCCAATGGCTTCTCAGAACTTTAATTTCAGTCCCTCTTTGCAAAATGGGTCACATGATGTTACTATTTGTGGGTCACTTTCTCTATCCTGAAAATTTCAAGTTACTGACAGGGGCAAGTATCATAAAAGGAACAGCATTTCTTACCTTAGCACTGCATGCAACGTATCCATGCCCACGGCTCTCCCTCCCTCCCTCCCTCCCTCCCTCCCTCCCTCCCTCCCTCCTCCTCCTCCTCCTCCTCTCTCAATCCCTAACCTCTTAGGATTTCTTGTCTTCAAGCTTAGCTTCAGAATGAGAAGAGGGAAGCCGAGATCTTCATGTACACTAGGCTTGTAAACTGTTGTTTCTGAGCACAGATGCAAACTGCAGGTTCACGGCATCTTCCTAGTTTGAGACTCCTAGAATGTATCTCTGTAAATCATCTCTTTGCTTGGTGTGGACAGGAAGTAAGCATGAAGCTCTAGATGACTTGGCTGTGACCCTGTCTCATACATGTAAACTGCTGCCCATGCAATCCTATAGGCAGGCTATTTCCAATTGACCAAAAGCCAAAGCAGAGGGAAAAGGAATCTGTTAGGAAGGGCACTAGACTAAGATTTGGGGACAGGCCTGCTGAGGGTCAGCAGAGGCCAGCACACGAGGGCAGACCGCTTGCTGCGTGCAGCTATTGCAGCTTTACAGTAGTGCAGGCTTCGCCTTCATGCTTTCATAAATGACCAGAGAGTGTTAGAATGTGTCACACTGCTGGAGTCAATAGTTGCTCAATAACCAAAGGACACCAGTCAGCAAGGAGTGAGTGCTAGCTAGCCAGACAGACTGTGTGGAGAGTGGGAGGCCCACGGACAGGGCAATGCCAAGAGCAAACACACAGTGGGAACCACAAATTTATTACAGTTCAGACTAAGAATCCACGGGCTGCATGACACCCGTCATGGGACACAATATGGTCCCACCCACAAGGAAGCCCTTGAACACTCAGAGAAGAACCCTCCTCCCCCTATACTACTTTGCTACTGAAAAAAACCAAAAAAGAACCCAAAAAACAAAACAACTAGGTGAATTTTTTAAAAATTACTTATTTTTATCTTATGTACATTGGTGTTTTGCCTGCATGCATGTTTGTATGAGGGTGTCAGATCCCTGCAACAGGAGTTACAAACAGTTGTGAGCTGCCATGTAGGTGCTGGAAATGGAACAATCGGTGCTCTTAACCATCTTAGCCACCTCTCCAGCCCCCACTTCCTTTGCTCTTAAAGGCAGAGGATCGAATCACCGGTTGATGTTTTAGGAGGAACTTTGATGACTGACTCTGTAAATACAAAGGTCCTCTGTAGAAACTGTCAAATTTAAAGAAAGACACTAGAAACAGCTCTCATATTCAGCTTAATGTAAAATACACTGTACTTTTACAAGAAGAATAAAGACAATTTTTGTTCTTGAGCTATGATTTGGGACAATTAATAGCTTTCATCACTGGATTACCATTTTAAGAAGGAAACTAAATATTTAAGCACCGAGTAGCGCATCCACAGTGGTGCAGGAGCATGGTCTCCTCCTTGAGGTCGTCAACTGACCTCCTGGAAATGCTGCTACCTTACATTCAAGGAAATCGGTGTCCAACAGGCCAAGGGTCAAGCAACAGAGCGAGTGCCTCTGGCGCAGAGCCACCTTACTAAACTGTAAATAACTAATGCTTTAGATAAGAAGGCAAATGACAAATATTTAGGAACCAGGCTTCTAGCCATATGACTAATGACTGTCATGTGCTCCTTCCTAGCTGGAGAATTACATCCAGGACAACATGAAGAAGGAGATGGTGGAGATCCAACAGAATGTGGTGCAGAACCAGACAGCTGTGATGATAGAGATTGGAACCAGCTTGCTGAACCAGACAGCAGCACAAACTCGGAAACTGACTGACGTGGAAGCCCAAGTAAGTGGGAGGCGAAACCCCTGGGTACAGCAGCTAACACACCATGTGCCTGTGGCTGGCTGTACAGTCTGACAATGGAAAGCTACAGACACTGGCTGTGGAAGAAGGGGTTGGCTTCATCACCACAGGGTAAAAGAACAGTTAGGACTTTGAGAAGCCAACAGGTTTTCATTTTCACAACTGTGGCTAAGTTTAATTTATTCTATCAGGACCCTTCTATCTGTTTGCATGTTATCCACAACTTAATACTCCAAGAAAAATTTCCTTTGCTTTATTGGCCTCTTCTAGACTCTAGATAGTATTCTTCATGTCCAAGTTCTGCTCTGTATATCTGAGAACTAACTAGAAACCATGAAGCAGAGATCTGGAAACTCTGTGCTTGAATCTAACCCTAGATTCCTGTTTGTGGAATGGATTCATAGTGGAAGTAGTGACAGAACAGGGTGGCAGCCTGCAATGGCACAGACAGGGCATGATCCAGAGCCAAGAGCCCCAAGGGAGAGTGAATCTGGTCAGGTGCACAATTTCCTGTAGGTTGGCTTCCTGAGCCCTGATCATACTTCGTGGAAGCTTCAGAAGTTAGTATTATTGTGCTTTGAGGTATATTAATCCTTTAAAAACAAGAGGGTCCGCACTGTAAACCACCCCAGTATTCAGTACCGCATCAGCTGCTTTAGCTAAGAGGACCGACCAAGTGCTAGATTTCAGTGAAAGACAACAGGTCTCGTATACATGAAACCACAGGCTTTTAAAGCCTGAGACAAGGCCAGCATGGTGACAACGATCGTCCAGAGCCTCTCTAAAGCCTGATTTTATAAAGAAAACAGTAGATCAAAACGTGTCATGGAAAACAGAGTAAGGAAATTATTTGGTTATTATCTTTCAACAACATCAGGCATTTAGGAACAATATGAAGAAACACACGTTTTCCACAGTTCATAAGGCACCAAGATTTAATCCTCCTTGTTAAAAAATGTTAACATGAAGGGATATAATAGGTTAGAAAGAAAACAATCCATGTATCAAGCCAAGTGATAAAATAAAGTAGTAATGGTTAAGTGACATTCCACAGCTTTTGACATAACTCCGGGCTATCATGCTGTTCCAACAGATCCAGTAAGGACAATGCAGCATTTCTTGTTTTTTTTCTGATACAAGCAATAAAATGTTAGGACACAGAACAACTATGTAAACCTTTGTAACATCCTGTGTAAGATCACAGGATTTAAAAAGTGCTACTATGAAGTTAGACATCCTATGACTGAGGCTAACAGGAAAACAGGCCAGGGATGGAGAGAAAACAGCTGCAGGGTCCAAATAAACAGGTCAACACGGGTGAGCCCCAGGAAGGACATGGAGAGGCTGACGTAGGCTCGCAATCCAGGTGACGGCAACCGCCGCTCACTTACGGATGACATGGAATAGGTTTAAACTAGAACATGAACACTTCTGGCCATATGCAAAAGAAGTCTAGACTGTCAGGGTGCCATTATTAGACACCATACATAGCCGGAGGTCTGAGACCTTACAACCATTACCTGACCAGAACAACTTAGCATCAGCTAATACAGAACCCTAAGGTTTATCCCTTTCAGAAAAGCGATGTGAAGGCCAGTGAGAGGGCTCAGAGGGTAAAAGCGCTTGTCACTCAAACATGATGCCCCAAGCCCATGTAAAACAGGCTGGGTGTGGTAGTGCCCAGCCACAAGGCCAGTGCTCCTAAAGCAAGGTGGGAGGCAGAGACAGAACTGTCCAGAGGACTGGGAAGGCTGACTAGCCCAGAACAGATAGCACTGCAGAGGAAGAGAAACCCTGCTCAATGAGGCAGAGAGAGAGAACCAAGTCCTAACAGTACCCTCTGACTAGCACACGTGTGCCATGGTATACATGTGCCTCCACATACACACCATCCTCTCTCCCCTCTTACTTACACACATCAATCCTAAATCAAGCGGGTTTCCATTGGCATCTTTCTCTACCTCTTTCCAAATCTGTCCTCACCCTATAATTCTCATGGATTCTCTCAGGACACCATTCTTTAAAGAATAAACTGGAATTGAATGTCTGAAGAGAGAAAGAAGGGGCCAAAGATGTACTGGTGGCTTTGCTCTTGGGGCCTCTGCTCATTTCCAGAAGCGCTCTACTATGACCTCAGCCAGGCTTGACAAGGACCAGACATGCCGGGCACCTGCATGGTGAGACAGGCCAGGGCTGTGCTGAGGACAAGGACCCCCACAAACAATGATTCTTTTTCAAGGTCCCTGGTTGCTGGGCAACGAGTCAGACTTCCATTAACAGGTGATATCACATCCTGAGTGACACCACACAAGGATGTGAGTAGCTGATTCTTCCTGCTGGGAGGCAGCCAGGCACCAAAGAGCCACACAATGGGGAGCACTGGCTTCCACTGGATATTGACATTGCATTATCCCCTAATTGGCAAGAAGGGCTTTTAAAGTGGGAACAAGAAAAATAGATCAGAAGAAAGAAAAGGCTTACCAAGTGGGTATCAGCTGGGAAATGACAGGCTAGCCCTTAGCTTTTACTTTCACACAAGGACCCATGTCACTTTGTTGCTTTGTCCACTGACAGAAAGATATTTCTGAGCAAAACAAAATTATTTCACAAACTTAAAAAAATTATTAAGTTTATTTGGTTTGCACATGCACATTGTGTGTGTGTGTGTGTGTGTGTGTGTGTGTGTAGGTCAAAGGACAATTTGCAGGAGCTGGCTCTATTCTGGGGAGAGAACTTAGGTCACCGGGCTTGGTGGCAAGTGCTTGTATTTGCAGAGCCATCTTGCCAGGCTGAGACAATTTTTAAAATTTATCTATAACTTTTGATTCATAAGATGTTTATATAATATCCCCATTTGTTACATTACATAAAAAGGTAAAATATTACAGAAGGAGAAATATAATGTATGTCTTGATACTATGTTTTCCGGACCTTATTTACTTCAAAAGGATTTTCTCATTTACTATTTACTACAAAGAGATTTAAAAGATAACATAGTTGGGCGTGTTTTTTTAATGGGCATAAAACCTTTGCCATGTCCAAGCTTTCTAGGCCCCTCCCTCACTGAGGAGCTCTGGTAGCCACTGGCTGCTGGCAAGACAGGATGCTTCTTTTCTTTCTTTAAACTGCGTTGGCACTGGAAGATCACCCACGGTGTAGTGCACGGCCACCACACCTGTACTCCAATGGGTGGCACTATTTGGACCTGGCTGGATATTAGAAGAGTTGGAAGAGGCTGTGTTTGCGGGGGAAAGTGGGGGAGGGGTGGAAATGAGGGAGAATTATGATTTCTATGGTATAAGACAAGAAAAACCATGTCGAGACAAGGCAGTTGGGCTACTGAGTAATATGCTTTCTGATCACTTTGATGACTGAATCAAGAGTGAGGGCATACGTCTAATTCATCAAGATTACATCACACCGTTACATAACACTAACCAAGATTACATCACACCACTCAGGATGACAGACAGTAATCCTGTTTGTTATATGCAGGTACTAAACCAGACGACAAGACTCGAGCTGCAGCTTCTCCAACATTCTATTTCTACCAACAAATTGGAAAAGCAGATTTTGGATCAGACCAGTGAAATAAACAAGCTACAAAATAAGAACAGGTAATAATGCTGTCACCTTTCCAGACACGCAGCTCACCTCGGGTGACTAGACTCTAAGCATGGTTTCCCTAGGATGATGTATTTGCCTGGAGCATATATGGGTCAGAAGCCCTGAGAACAAGAGGCAAGGAGAGAATTTGGAGAGAATGTCTGAAAAGAACCCAAACTCCTGATTAGTCCTGAATTTTGTTTCTCATTCTAGGCCTTTAAAGACTCTGTCAGGATCACAGGGCCCCCAATGGAGGAGCTAGAGAAAGTACCCAAGGAGCTAACCCTATAGGTGGAACAACATTATGAACTAACCAGTACCCCCTGGAGCTCGTGTTTCTAGCTGCATATGTATCAGAAGATGGCCTAGTCGGCCATTAGTGGAAAGAGAGGCCCATTGGTCGTGCAAACTTTATATGCCTCAGTACAGGGGAAGATGTGGGAGTGGGTGGGTAGGGGAGTTGGGGGGGTATGGGGGACTTTTGGGATAGCATTGGAAATGTAAATGAGGAAAATACCTAATAAAAAATTAAAAATGAAAAATAAAAAAAGAGAAGATAACACAAGTTAAAAAAAAAAAAGACTCTGTCAGGAATCTTCCAAATTGCCTCAACATCATGAGGTTTAATCTACACCAAATACTAGCTGGGCTGTGAAGTAACATTGCCTGCAATCATATTTCTTGGCCTTTGGTTGGGGGTTCTCACTGTGTAGTGCCAGCTTGCCTGAAACTCACCATACAGACCAGGTTATCCTTGGACTAAAGAGATATTCCTGCTTCTGTATTTCTAGGGCTGGGATTAAAAGCACACACCACCATGCCTGGTGGGGATCTTGTCTCTAGTGAGATGACCCACACTAGGAAAGCAGGAACAGTGTCTTCTCTGTTGGGTCATACTTCCTTTTTATAACTTATGGTGAGGCCTGGAGACATGGCTCAGTAGGTAAAAGTGCTGGTCAGACAAGCCTGACAACCTGAGTTCAATTCCCAGAACACACATAAACTCGGAAGGAGAGGACCAACTCCACCAAACTGCCCGCTGACCTTCACGTGCCGCAGTGGAACCTGTCTATCCCTGCCACCCCCCTCCCACATTCACTCACTTGCATGCACACACCAGTAAATACCTTTAAAAGCTTATAATAAACCAAAAGGAGAAGTTAATTATGTGATACATAATTGCATTGAAATTTAAATATTTAAAAACCTTCAAGATAATCTATACAAGTGCAAACTTTTTCCCCCATGTTCATTCTACTAGGGGACACTGGAGAGTAGTTTTACAATGTACCAGGGACTTCTTTCCTTGTTTTCAATCGAGACTGCGTCTGACATGGAGAATGGTCTAAACCGCACACCTCTCTCTTTATCCAGAAAAGGGGATGAAGATGGGCTCACATCATCCTCAGAGTTAATCAACAACTAAACTGCATTATTCTTTGTGTTCTCTGGGTAACCCCAGGTTTACCCTCACTTTTATTTAGGAGATGGAAAAGCAAATAGATTGTTTTTTCTTATCTGACCAGTTTCCTTTCCTATTTTAAATTTCCCTTCTGCACGGTAAGAGATGAGAACTCAAGATGGTAACTGAGATGTAAACAATCTTATCTCCGCTTGGCAGGTCTCCTGTGGATGCTGGTGGTAACTCTTACAGCCTCCCAGAAACGAGGCACGGCTCATTTTTTGAACACATTTCTTCCCGAGGCTTTAAAATCATGTCAATATACCCACCACGCCACCCAATGTCTTCTCTGTAAACTCTCCCATCATTCAGGATGCACAGGGGCTTGAATCTATAATCCACTTTGGAGACTAGTGTCCATGGATACTTATTTGCCTTATATAAAATGGGACAGATGGCCCCATAGCCTACTTAATCCTTCTCTATAGTTTAAACTGTCTCTATGTTGCTTACAGATAATAAAAAGATGACGTAACAACTGTGCTCAAAATTCTACTGTATTATCTAGGGAGTAATAACAAAAAAGAGGGTACACGTTTAGCATGGATGCACTCCTCAAGTACTTTAAGTCTAGTATGATTATATCCAGACGAAAAGCTAGTGGCCGTCAAGGGTTAACTATATCCACTGTTGGTGTTTGCCTTTTTCCCCAGAAAAGTTCAACTCGTGCTCCTTATTTTCTACCCACGGTAGGAACTGAATTTGCTACACAAGGGAATTGATTTGAAATACACAGAACCTTCTGCTACATTTTAAAATTCCTCGAAAGACATGCCCCGATTGCTGTGTAAAGCAAGGAGCTTTGCTATAGAGATCAGTGTTACCAGTCAGTGTTACCAGCTTGCTGTGGTTTCTAGTAATTCAGGCAGGCCGCCCCTTTCTTAAGTCCTTCACAGTTCTCCCAGTTTAACTGACCTGGATCAATAAATAATGTGCCTTTTCAATAATTACAAACACTTCGAGTTTATGATTAAATCCCGGAGTTTCTCCATGAAAGCCCCTTGCCACACATATCTAACACCTCGGGATCAGCAGTGCTTCACAACCTCAACTGTTAAAAAAAAGAAAGAAAATGGACCCGAGGCGCTGCTTGTTGGAGCTGCCTTCCTGGGGACGGGTACACAAAGCTTGATGCCATAAAAACCCATCAGTCACAAGAACCACACGGAAGGAACAAGAATCTTATAAGCTGCAGAAACTGTCTTCTCTTTTGTTACAGACATGGGCTGGAATAATACGGTTTCCTTGTCAAAAACGTCATGAAAGTTCCTTGATGACGTTAGATCTCTTGATGGGTGTTTCCTGCCTTCAATTCTGACCAGTCTAAGATTTTTAAAAATATGACTGGGGAAAAAAATATGGGGCATTCCACATTCCACAGATGGTTTTCCAACAATCTTTAAAATTTCTTCAAAGTAAAATTGCTTTCTTTATAGATTCACGCAAAACCAAAAATATTTGTGATGAACATTTCCCTCCAAATCAACACTACGGCACCTTTAGATTCACGGGTTGAAGATACGTTTACTGTGCTCGCGTCATTTCATCAGTCTCTTTCCTTTTAGATATAACTAAGGAATGCTGGGCTCAGTACCAGGGCCATGAAGCACGAAGCAGCCACTAGTTCTGTGCATGTACCGAGAGGAAAGGTTCACAGTCAGTTTCTCCACTCTTTCATTCACCCCACTGACAAGGGCAGCTGCCATAGGCCTTTACTGCGGGAGTCTGTTCCTAGAAGTAGTTCACAGGCTTAAATGCCTCACACTACTGTAATCCTATGCACTTGGAATTGTTTTCTCCAGTTTACTATACAGGAATAATTTCCAGTTAAAAATCAGTATACTCTTAACTGAATCTGTGAGTGGTAATGCATCTTTATAAATCTTTACCATAGGATTAGAAATAACTATAACAACATTAATACAATTTTTGGTACTTATATAGCATAACTTTATCAAGAAAAATTTAAGCAGCTTTTCAAGGGGCTTGCTCGGGTTGTAGGCATTGAGCACCCACTATAAGAGACAGGCTGGCTACACTCCCCAGAGGAAAAAATGGATTCAAATAAACCAAACCAAAACCAAAACCAAAACCACAAACCACAAACAAACAACCAACATGGAGTTTAGCATAAGGAAGATCTGGCACCAGATACCTGGGTGTGTCTGTAGGCATGTGATTTTTTGTGTCTAAATTGTATTTTTGTTCATTTTTTTCCTCGAACGTGAGACGATAATATTGATACTGGTAATAAATAATACATCTTAGCTGTCAACCACCAGTCTGTTTATACTTTTACATTCACTTATTCCCTGGACCAGCCTTTTGCAGTGGGTAATATTAACCCCGTTTACAGATGAGGGAACCAATACACAACTGAGTAAGTCACTTAATATCATAAAGCCAGAGGATTGCATGCACCTCCATCATAGAAGAATATCTGGCACATGGTATCGAGAGTGTAGTTGCTGTTATGATGATTCATATTAAAATGTAAATATTTTAGGAGAAAGGTAACACACAACGCAAAGGTCTACTTCAAACTCGCCGCTCATACTCAAGAAAAGCAGTCTGAAAGCGGGGCTTGGAATAATGCCACCTCCCCAGAAACTGTGGCCGGCACAGTATATGGCCTAGGGCCAGTGTACTCCTGAACAGGCCCCACTGCATACTCCGTCAGGTTTACCCACTTGCACGAGCACACCTAAATAGCTCACTTTGGTAATTTGAAAGGTTTCATTGGGCCATGAGAAATCTTCCTACTTAAAAAAAAGTTTGTCTTTGCTGTTTGTTTGTCTTAAAGCTTCCTTTTTGTATAGAGGCTTTTGCTTGCACATAGATATGAGCATCATGTGTGTGTGTCTGGTTCCTGGAGAGGTTGCAAAAGGACATCGGATCCTCTAGAACTGGGATTATGGAAGTTAGCTACATATATATAGTTCAACACTATATATCAGAACATGGAGTTATACGTAGTTGTGAGAGACCATAAGGCTACTGGAAACTGAAGCCAGGTCTTCTACTAGAGCAGCCAGTGTGTCTAAGCACTGAGCCGCACCTCCAGTCCGTAAATCTTCCCACTTTATATTGTGTTTTAACCAAACACCTCGGCAGCACAAAAGTCCGGGGAACAGAGACAGGGCTTACTGGCTTTGGAAAGGGTGAGATTTTATCATGCACTTGGCTGGCAAGGCCTTGAGACGTTCATGCGGAGTGCCCTTCACTTACAAACCCCTTCCCCCGTAAGCTTCCTAGAACAGAAAGTTCTGGACATGGAGGGCAAGCACAGCGAGCAGCTACAGTCCATGAAGGAGCAGAAGGACCAGCTCCAGGTGCTGGTGTCCAAGCAGAGCTCTGTCATTGACGAGCTGGAGAAAAAGCTGGTGACAGCCACGGTTAACAACTCGCTCCTTCAGAAGCAGCAGCATGACCTAATGGAGACCGTCAACAGCTTGCTGACCATGATGTCATCACCCAACTGTGAGTAGTGCTCTTCCTGCCGATGACCTACGGTCAGTGAAACCTCAACACTCCAACACGGCCTGTGTTGGGTACTCCGTCTGCAGTACAAGAGTCTCAGCAGAGGCCCAAGCACTGAGGGGTCAAAGAGAATGGGGGGGGGGAGGGAGAGGGGAAGCCATGTATTATACTAAATACTTATTACCAAGGACTGACCCAGTTTGGGTTCATGGTCATAGGCACATGTATAAATGTGTATTTCCAGAGGCCAGTGTCTGTCCTTAGGTGCCATTCATTTTGGCTGTAGAGACCTAGAGCTCCATGAGGAGCCACACAGATCTGCTCATCCCCACATCCTGATCACTGAGAACATAGGGCTGGGTGGCCATATCTGGCTTTGTATTTTGTATGTGAGTTCTAGAACTCAGACTGCAGAGTAAGTCTTGTACCGACAGCTATGTCCCCAACCCCCAAGGATAGTGGTGATTCAAGGCTGCAGAGTTCTCATCTTGAGTTAGTTCCCTTATCAGTCAGATGGAAGCCACAAGTTAGGAAGCCACAGTCAATCTTTCTTCCATTGGCTTTCAAATGGGCACACTGCCCTGGGCCCACGGGAAGGCTAGACACATAAGTGAGAGGCCCCCACTGCCCATGTCTGGGCCATGGTTGGCACCGAGGAGGTACCAGTTCCCATTGCTGACCATACCCTGAAAGATGTTTAGCCTTCCTCGCTACAATTTTGACAATTAGCTTCTTTTAGTTCCTGGGGGGTGAAGGAGGGAAGATGAGATTTTCCAGTCATTAATTAAAGATGTAATACTAACTTTGTAATGTTTATCTGTAGGATTTTTCCTAACTGGTTTGACCTCATTCTTACTTTGGTTTATTTCACGATGTCCCCTCATTTGGTGCTTGAGAGGTGTGGGATGGGTGGGTTGGGTGGCTGTGGGAAGAACAGGAAGTTGAAACAGTAACGGCAGAATTAGAATCTGGAGGGAATTTATTGACATATAAGGTCTAGACTTAAAGAGTTTAAACATATAGATTAGTAGGTATTGTGCTTCCACAAAGGTACAGACTCTCATGCCACAGCTACTCAACACCAGAGAACACTAAGTCTGTCATTTGGTACTGGATTATGTGTGGTCTGGTGCCTGTGGAGATGCATGTGTGCCTGGGCATGCAGGCAGAGGCCAGGAGAAGATGCCGAGTGTCTTCTGAGTCTTTCATTGAACCAGAGCTGGGCTGACAGATAACAAGCTCTAGTAATCCTGTCTCCTAGCCCCAAGCACTAGGGTTACTGGTGCGTGCTGCCACATTGGAGATTTTTATATGGGTGCTAAATATAAAAACTTTAGACCTCAGGCTTGCTCAGCAAGTACTCTGACCTAACACCGAGCCCACTTTTCAGACTTTCATTTAATACTCTACAAAAGATTAAAGACTTAAGCCTCAGACATACAAGGAATGTCCGTGTGTCCATTCCAACTTCAGTGGGAAACCGTCAAAGGGACCTAGGGTGATAGTGGAGGGAATTAGGGGTCTCCCTTTGTTCTTTTACAATGTTTGCCCAAGTCTAGTCAAAAAGGAAATATTTTAAAGGAGTGGTTTATTGCAGCTCATTATGAAGTACCCACGTTACACACGGTTGATTTTAAAAGGGAATAAGATGCAGGCAAGATGGCTCAGTGGATAAAGGTGCTGGTCACCAAAAACCAATGTTCAATGTTTAAATCCCCAGGAACAACATGGTGTAAGGAGAACTGACTCCTGAAAATTGTCCCCTGACTACCACATCTACATCATGGTACACGTGTATACACACACACACACACACACACACACACACAGTTAGCAAGAGCTATTTGTACTAATTTTCCAAACTGACAGCAAACATACTTCAAGAGCAAATCAAGATGATTGAGTCTGTCTTGCTTACATGAGAACAAATGTCTATGTCCTGAATAACAGGTATCTCTCTCCACTCAAAAACCCCATTTCAATGCCTGCTCCTTTTTAAACACAGCCAAGAGCTCGGTTGCTGTCCATAAAGAAGAGCAAACCACCTTCAGAGACTGTGCGGAAATCTTCAAGTCAGGACTCACCACCAGTGGCATCTACACACTGACCTTCCCCAACTCCACAGAGGAGATCAAGGTAAGACATGATGACCCATGACAGCTGTGGGGGCTCTGCTGTATCACTGCATGGGCCAAGGAGCCCCTTAGCATCCATGCTTCGTGCTCTTCCCAGGCTCACACTGAGGGCTCTGACATTGCCGAGTACAGAACACAGATGCTGAGCAGATGGTCTGCAGCTCTAACTTCCCCAACACACATGTCCTATTGAAATGATGCACACACTCAGGTGTTTCCCCCAAGTTTCTGATATATCATTAATTTTAATGAATATATCTTCTCCAAACCGAGGCTGGATTAACCAGAGCTTGTCTTTTGATCATTTTACTAAGCAACAGTTATACTTCATTTTGGAGAGAGCTCACTGAGACCACACCCAACACAACTGTTCAGGAGGCCCTGATCTGCACACATTTCCCTTCTCATCATAGAAACGTAGATAGGCATGTACTTAGCAGAGTGAAACCTTTTCTCAAGAAAATCACAAAGCAAGAATACTTTTATTGCTCTGATGGACTTCTTTGGTCCTACTGGCCACTCTTTCTTTAAACTGCACGAGGGCTGAGCAGAGCACGTAGCTCCAGGACCTTAGTGTCTATCCTGCTTCATACCAGGATGCCGCCAGCTCCAAACATGCATGGGAAGCTGTGTCAAAGTAGAAATTTCCAGAGGCTCCTGGAAGTAGCATCTTTTTGAACTCAGTATTATCTCCATTATTTAACATGGTATCAAAGAAAAGTACATGCGCTTAAGAGTTTAAAGATGTGGAATCTGAAACAGTATCATACACTTTGATTATGAATTAAAAAACAAATATTGTGCTCTTTAGAATAATATTTTCCAAAGAAATATAATTCACTCATGCTGCTTTAAACCAACCTTGAAAATCAGTTAATGTCCCTGGTTACCTAGAATCAGATCATTGGGAGGAGGGGAGAAGCCATACAGCTTGCTGCAGACAAAAATCTAGCAACCCCAGACTGAGGGTCTCCACTCTCTGCTACGCAGCTTGCCAGCACAGACAGGTTTTTGCATTATGGTGTCTGTCACTAGATGCCTGCCATGCTCTTGGCCTGGTGATAACAGGGACAGGAGTAGCAGAGGCTGTAAACACTGTGGATCTGGGACCATGCTGTCACATAGTTACACTGCTCTGGGAACACTCTTCCTGCCAGACATCATGGTGCCCTCACAGTTTGACGGAGATGTGAAGATCCAGTGCTCTGGATCGTGTGTCTAGGTCACGGTTATAGAAAGATTTATAATCCCTTTAGATATTCTCAGTAAAAAGAAATCCATTTACATGGCCATTTACATTGAAAAATAGTAAGTTTTTCAAAACCTTGAGTTCTTTTCTAAAATGCCTGGTCTACATGTGGTGAGGTAGCCTAGTGGGTGAGAGTGATTGCCATGTAAGCCCGGTGACCTCAGTGTGACTCCTGGGTCACCAGGTGGAAGGGGAGAATTGTCCTGACCCCTACTTGCATGCTTTCCCTTCACACCCATGCATGCTCACACCCGACCTAACCGCCCCCTCCCCCACTAAAAAAGATTTAAAAATTAAAATAACTGGGCTGTATTGTATTGTTACTTCTAAACTTCCCCCTAGACTTGAGGTTCTATAAAAGACAGTGTGATCTTATGTTACTGCCCCATCACCCCACCTTCCAGGGTGTGATAGTACCAGAGATGGCCCTGGCATAAATGATACATGAAGCCTGCACAAGAGGTCACAGTGGGCATGGCCATCTAATTCTAAGAAATTAGATCAAAGGCTTCAGTATGGCAGCTTTGCATTAGATCAGTTTAATAATTCAGTAAACATGGCATTTACATTAGGTTTCTGTGTATGTGTGCAGGCTACACACTGCATAGGGCGTCCGTGAGAAGCACAGGCATGTGCTTTGCTAGTTAGAAGCACAATTGTTTCCTTCCCCAGACTGCTCAGCACAAGACTCTCAGTGCCATGGGCGTCTGTTATTTATTCATTTCTCCAAGGCCTGAAGCTGGAGCACAGCACTTAACTCAAGCATCACTTGCTGAACAGCTTAAGGCCTTGGGTCCTTGTGCCAAGCACAGGCATGCAAATCAAAAGCACTCAGTACCCCCAGGTTTGTTGTAACGGAAGTGGCCGTGCCCTGGCCTGGCTGCTGCCGCCTTTCAGATCTTGTTCTGATCCTTGTCAATATTTTTACTGAGCATCTCCTGACCGTGTGGATTCTCTACAAGAATATTATCTCTTTTTTCAAATTTCACAACCCAGTGAACCGTAATTCTCTGTTTCTCACGAATGCTTTGTTCTTCACTTCTTAAAAAGCTGGACAAAGTATTCTGAGAATGTTCTAGTAACTTTGACATGCTCCCTAATGGATCCAAAGAGAACAGAAACATGGTTCATGCAATTTATTTATATAGTAGCAGTGACCCGCAACGTTGGGACTCTTGCTTTTGACTCCCACAAGATAAAATGATCCTCTAGGCAGGAAAAGAGCCTGCTTTAAATACCATCAGGCAACTGAGTGCACTGTGAAGATTTTAACACTAAGGAATCAGATATTAGAGCAAGGGTGGGCTCACTACAAACATTTCTTCCCATTTACCACACTTAGGATCCTGGGGAGTTAATGTGTGTGCATAGCCATGGGGTCCTTACCCTAGTGCCCCACGTGAGGTTTTATAAGACACTGTGTAAAACGGTGCAGCACTGGTCATCTGGTTGATCACAGGCAAATAAGATGAAGGATTCCTCATGAACTGACTTCAGTGTTAATCTGCCCGCCTATCAAAAGGTTCAAATTTCTCTGTTTTGAGTAGCATGTTGCCATGGAAAAGATACAACACAGGAATCAAGAAGACCATATTCAAATTCCTCTCACCTATTGGCCCTGTGACTGACCAAACGAACCTGTGTCAAATCAATCATCTCTAGACTTCAGAGTGGTGCGACATGGCAGGTAACTCGTGTGAGATATCTGACAAGTTGCACACAAGAGAGTCAAACGCGGTGGTTAACTACACAAACCATCCCTTATACACTGTGACAACCGGGGGTTCCTTCAGCAAATCTGTCCTGTGATAACCAGGAGAGTTCCTCCAGCAAGTCTGTCATGTGTTTTTGAATAGTTACACCGAGGACACAGTGATTCTATTTCATGCCATCAGGCCTTTCTAAACTCAAGTCACTGCGGAGGGAAACAGGAGCCCAGGATCTTTGTGGGGAGGTAGAATAATGGTGGAGAGAGGCCTCAGTAAGGCAGTCCACTGATGGTCTCAAGGACCATGTCCGACAGAGGACAACAACATGGCGGACAGTATGGACTCCTTTGGGTTTAGTTCCTTATAGGCAATATGAAGAAAAAGGGTGAGAGGCTCGCATGGCACTTTTAGCTCTGAATCACAAACACAGAGCTGCTATATTAAAGTTAACCCTGCAAAAATGGTCCTCCTAGGTCTCCAAAGACCATGGCACCAAACAAAGGAAGAATATTCACAACTGGTTGGGAAGCCTAATATTTCTACCATGTATGCTTTAGGGAAATTATCTTATTTTCTGGAAAACTTTTTTTTTCTTTTGGTTCTACTGTAATCTCATAATTGAAAAGTATTTATATAATCTTATTTTCAGGGGGTTTTAATTTTTACAATAAAACTCCAGCTGAGTTGAAATTAAACATTCAAGCCCAAAGAATTTTGTGTTCCAGGCAAAATTTTTAAAGACCACTGAGGCAGTTTAAAAGCAGAAATAAAATACTGGGGAAAAATGCCACAGGCAACAAGGGAAGTGTGTAGAAGCCTGAACTCAAACCCCTGTGTCAGACAGAGCTGCCTGGTCAAGCTGGGTCACATGGTGCTGGCACTGCAGAAACCCCTTCCCCCAGGCCCTCACAGGGAGGAGAAACTGGCTTTCTCTGCACACAAAGGAAGCCCAACAGCAGGAAAACATGGCCGGAGTTTGGTACCTTGTAGCTAATGGACACGGGGTGTAGCCAGCAGCGAGGGTTGTCAGTGCTAAGAACACAAGTCTGTGTTTTTCTAAAGATATGGGATTTGAGGAGAATCTGCCAGTCTCCCAGGCACAGGGAATCACTCTCAAAAACAATTATGGCGTGGGACTCTACAGCCAGAGCAGGAAGTTCCTTTTCACCAGTGTGTCATGTGGTTTGATTTTAAAATCACTCTAAAGACCCGACAGCAACGATTGACTCCACTGGTTACCACAGAGCCCCCTGGGAACACACTGCTGCTGTACCGGCCTGGGTCAGCAATGTTCAGCCTGCAGTAACTGTGTGCTTCTCCTGCAGGCCTACTGTGACATGGACGTGGGTGGTGGAGGGTGGACAGTCATCCAACACCGGGAAGATGGCAGTGTGGACTTCCAGAGGACATGGAAAGAATACAAAGAGGTAAGGAAGTATGCACTAAGAAAGTACTTTCCTTTGGGAACGCTAATTTCCCAAGTTCTTCAGAACTTTTAATTAACACAAATTCAGAAGTGACCGATGGCTTCTGAAGAAGTTACTTATGATATGATTCTTTGTGCCCAGCCGTTTCTCTCTCTCTTAAAAAACGTCGCAGTCAAAGGAACTGAAACGTAATACAGAGCACACTGGGTAAGCTGCTCTGTTGTCAGGCTTCCACAGCATAAATGTCACTACTATAGTTACGTTTCATGGTACCCAGGTTGGTCTGGCTGTTCCCAAGAACAGCATCTCTGTTCATGGTTATCCCAGTGGCTTTAGCTATGTAACAGTAATATTTCTAAGAACAGCTCAGGTCCTTAAAATTCATGCATAAAATGCTTGCTGTGCAAGTGTGGGGACCTGATTTTGAATCCCCAGAACCCGTATAGGGCTGAACACATCAGCTCTCATCTGTAATCCTATCACAAGGGGAGACAAGGACAAGTGACTACCCAGACCCCTGTGGACCAGCTGGTCTTGGAATAACACAGTGGTGAAAGGGAAGCCTACCCCAAATAAGGCAGAGAGTACAGCTAACATCCAAGGTGCTGGTGACATCGCAGGCCCATGGTGGCATGTATTTACAACTCCTCTTCTTTCTCTCAAAATTAAATAAAAAAATTAATCTTTTCCTGTGTGCAAGACCTTGCATTTGTACAGCCCAGGGCTAGGAGTACCATCTTCTGACCTAAGATGGTACTAAGGTGATAGATTCCAAACACAAGAACAAACAGCGGACTGACTCTACTCTCTCGGTCGCAGGGCTTCGGGAGCCCTCTGGGAGAGTACTGGCTGGGCAACGAGTTTGTCTCCCAGCTGACCGGTCAGCACCGCTACGTGCTTAAGATCCAGCTGAAGGACTGGGAAGGCAACGAGGCACATTCACTGTATGATCACTTCTACCTCTCTGGTGAAGAGTCCAACTACAGGTAAGCAAGTTGTCATGGAGCCGCGACTGAGTCACACGGAACTGCTGCTTCTCGGGGGCATCACCGTCTCTCAGTTTCTCTAGTTTCAAAATCCTAGCTTTGGCTAGTGATGTTAACTCACTGGAGCAGCACTCGCCTAGCATGGTCAAGACCCTAAACTCAGTCCCTAGGACTGAAAGATGAACAGATAGATCATTGAGACAGACAGGTAGATCATAGCTTTCTGCCTGTGGTTAGACAATGTGCAGAAAACTGGGAGGGCAGTTTTGCATCTGTTGCTTTCCTGTGTGTGTTCTGAGTGGAGATGCTTCGAGACAGGCCATGTGTAATGAGATAGCTGTTTGATAGATACGGTATGTAAGGACAGACAGACACCTGGGGCATACCATCTTCTTACCTAAGATATTAAATTAAAAGTGAGCCCGTGTTTTGAAGGTCAAACACAGCTAACAGTTGTGCAGAACACACATCTGAGTCATAGCACCTCCTTGGATGTCGGCTCATCCCCATCTGGCTGCTGACAGCAACCTCACATGTTCCAAGCGCACGGGCGAGCCTGACAGCACACTCACCCGCTGGCTGGAAAGCGCTGTAAGGGAGGAGAACACCAAGGACTTGGCTTTCTGTGTGGACAATGAAAGACATGGCTGAGGTGCTGGAATCTCTCTACACGGTGCTACACTCAAATCCAGGTCCTATGGGGGCATTGGTCAGGAAGCTCATGACAGTGGCACCAAAGAAGCAGGTGTGTGAGCCCAGCGGGACGCAGGCGTCCAAACAATCTGGGCACCCACTGCTTGTGTCCACAGAGCACAGAGCAGACCTGCCTGAAGCCACAGAGGACAGATGACGCACAACAGGCCCTCCAGAAACAAAGTCATGGCCCACAGTGCCACCTCGATCTCAGTGGCGCCCAGGCCCCGTGGAGAGGAAGCTTGACTATAACATCCTTGGCTGGTGTTCTAGGGAGGTCACAGTGGACAGCACAGGGAAGCCAGCTCAGAGCCTGGGGTCTGACCTGAGAGCTACGTGCTGCCAGGAACAGTCTGCTTTTTACAGACAGTGGGTGTCGATTCCTCAGAAGCTGTTTTCAAAGCAGACAGAGCCTGTTGTGACACTGGAATGGTCGGTGACCTTTTAGAAAGATCAGGATTCCCTGGAGGTGGGTGCATGGGAAGACAAGCAGGACCCCAGCACCCAGACGGTCTTGCTGGACTCCAGAGTCCAGAAGTCAATGGATTCCAAGGCACAGTGGTCTTCATTGTGCTATCTCCAAGCTAAATATTTTCTTAACTGGCAACAGTTAGGAGTCTACAATAGAGGAATTAATTTTTTTAAAGAAAGAAACACAGAGATGAAGAGTTTGCCCGTTTACACAAGGAGATTTTACTACATGGGTCCTCACCCTTCCACAATGACATTATAAAAATATGGTAAGCTAAGGTTCTTTTGGAAATGCAAACATATTTTGAAGATGCTATTTGAAAAAAAAAACAAAACACTGGTTTTTGAGGCTTAGTTTACTTGGAAATGTAAAACAATAATAATCCATAAAAACTTGCTACACTAATTAAGAGGATGCTAATACGGCTAAGTACTCTGTAAGTAATGCCTGAGTAAGTGCCGAGTAAGCCAAGCTTCAGAGCGGGACGTGCTTCCCACCAAGGAGAACAAGCAGGAAACCAAGGAGTGCACGAGAAAGGGGCACCAAGGAAGACAGGTGTCTGCCTGCCTGCTCACACCCTGCCACCCCATTCTCTTTCTTTCTCTTGATTCCCAAGACAGCGTCTCGTGTAGCCTGAGCATGTCTTGAAATTGCTATGTAGCCAAAGATGACATCAAACTTCTGATCCTCCTGCCTCCACCCCTCAAATGCTAGGATTGTAGGTATGAGCAATGTCATGGCCAACTCAAGACTGTTCTTAATAACATATTTGAAAGGATGTACTTTTGTCTGGTAGGCCTCCAGAAGGCTCTAAGATTGAATAATCTTTCAAAGAGAGACTAATAACAATAGCTTTCTTTCTGACATTACTTGCCTTTGCAGGACATTTAATGAGTCTCCTGAGAACTGACCCTTCAAAGAAGACAAGAGACTGAAAAGGAAGACAAACCTTGGTTGGGTGGGGTGGGGTGGGGATCTAAAGGATGGGTAAATGTCAGAAAGAAATCTATTTCAGGTTCCCAAGCACACAAGGATTAGTTCTCCACACACTGCAGCTGGTGTCCTAGGGCTGCCTTGAGCACTCACTGTAAAGACATGTGGCAGAGCCTGGGACAGTGGTCTCTCCCTCTCCTCTGCCTGTTCCCACATGAGATACTGACAAGTGAATCTTCCCAAGGTGGTAGATGGCAAGGACAGAGAGCTTTACAAAGAAGAGAACACTTGGGGGCTCAAAGGACACTTTGCAGTCACCATGTAGGATTTCCCCTTATGGCATCCTAGCCCAGAGACTCTTGCATCTACATCACATTAGCTCATGGGGATTCAGCCTGCTAGTTTGCCAGAGCTGGTTACTGGCATGCCAAAACACCAAAAGGACATCCTTACGTTACCCTATTATGTGAGACCCAGCTCTGGTCTGACTTGAAACATCTGACCACTGGCAGTTTGTGACATTTTAGAGAATTATATGTTCTGATTGGGCATGGCCATCCATGACTGTAACGCCAGCACTTGGGAGGCTGAGGCAGGTGGACTGCCACAAGTTCATGGTCAACCGAGGCTGCTTAGTGAGTTCCAGGCCAGCTTAAGCTACAGTGTATAACCCTGCCTTAAAAACAAAACAAAATAAAATAGTAATTAAAGCGATTATGCTTATCCCAACCCTTAGATTCTCCTTGTTGGCACAGTTGGCTGCTGAGGACCACACTTGGGCAACAGTCTAACAGTGTGGTCCATGACCAGGGGTCTGGACACTGACATTTACTTCCTTCCTGAGGTCAGACAGGTTTATTATACCAGTCTCCAGAATCAAGGCAAAGCAGCTATAGGGGCTACCCCAAACTCCTCACCTACTCCTTGTCTTCTAGCCTCTCCACCCCAACTCCTACCTCTTCAGACTACAGAGAAGGTATCTGGTCACTCTAGTAGCCATTGGGGACTGTGGTGGTTGGGGGTGGGGGTCTGTGAGAAGCCCCTTTGTTCTGTAGATGCCTTCTGTTCATCTGAATGCAGGGGGATAATGAATTACAAGGCCCCATTAAGGTCTGCTGATGCTGGTGCAGGCAATATGTGTTGAAGTTGTCATGAAAACATCCCTCCCTCTTTGTCAGAGGATTTGATGATAAGTTGGTTCCTGTTTATACCAGTACAAAGTATTTTGTACGGAGTGGGCACTGGAGTGTACTGACTGGCCCCAGTGCACTCTGTAGAATGGAATTCTTCACCACGAGAAATTTTCCACTACGGCCAATCAACAATCCTAGCCCGTTACAATTTTTATTTTTTCCTTTGCACATTCCAGGATTCACCTTACGGGACTCACGGGGACTGCAGGCAAAATAAGTAGCATCAGCCAACCAGGAAGTGATTTTAGCACAAAGGATTCAGACAATGACAAATGCATCTGCAAGTGTTCCCAGATGCTCTCGGGAGGTAAGGCAACTCTCCCTATTTGAATTGGCAAGAACAGCTGCCTAGCATAGAAGACTGGCAGTGTAGAGCTCAGACTGGAACCAGTGCCTGACAATGAACGGCCTTACTTCCGTAAGAAGACAAGCCATCTGCCTACCAGTTCATTGGTTGGGCCTCCTTTTAGCTCAAGTGTGACATGAGGACACAGCATGGAACTGGAATTGTCACAAGGATGACAGTGTACTCTCAGGATGCTTGGGAGTGAGCTAGGGGACATTAAGTGGCCCACTGACCAGATGAAAAGAGAAGGGTTTGGCTCCATCTTGCTTTGTTTCTGTTTAATATCCAGCCCAGGGCTTTTCAGCTGCCTCTTTCATGCAATGATGCTTACATATAGCAAGAAAGTGGGCTAGGGAAGACAGCTCAGTGGGTAAGGTGCCTGCCATGTGCATGCTCAGGTCTGTAGCACTCTTGTACAAAGGCTGAATATGTGGTGTGCAACAATTCCAGCGCTGGGGCTGGCTTGCCTGTTAGTCTAGCTGAATCCATGAGTTCAAGGTTTGATGAGACTCTATCTCAAACCTGTGAGATGGCTCTGTGGGTAAACATGCTTGCTGTCAGACAAGCCAGACATCTGAGTTTGATCCTGGGTTCCTCATGGCCAAATGTGAGAACTGCTCCTTACAATTCTCTGATCTCCATACCAGAAATAAATAAAATTAATTAAATTATATGAATAAAAGCTTCTAAGACAAGTAAAAGATCTAAGCTTGAACCATGCCTGCTCTTTAGTAAAGAATTCGTGCAGCAACAGTAACAAGAGGATATATTCATGAAGTGAAATTTAGAAATTGAAATTTCATGAAAGAATTAGGTCCCACTCTCTGGCAGATCCTGGATTCTTGGGGAGGCAGATTGGCCACTTGGTGGCATGAGTTTTCTCCATTAGTTGTAATTTTTCAAAGGAGAGAACCCCATCGAACTGCTCTGTAAAGGGGGCTAGACGCTCATCTCACTGTTACAGCTGTCTTTAAAGCCACATGACAGTCGGGGTAGGGGTAGGTTCTGGGGCCACAGCACCCCTGATCCCGAGCCGGCTTGCTGTTCGTTCCCACACTTAGACCTCTCTGGAGAGGCTGACTGTTCTCAGACCACCCGTGTGCTGCTATTCCAGAGAGCAGGAGAGCTGCTTCCCAACCAAGGACACAATTCATTTATTTACCCAGTTCAAGATTTAAGGGCTGAGAATGGAGCTGGGAGAGACTCGGGAGGAGGCAAGCAGCCAGGGGAGGGAAAGTGGGGAGGTCTGGCTTGTAAGAGGCCAAGTTCCAAGCCATGGGCTGGCCCATAGGGAAGGTGGCCCGTGGAAAAGTGCACAGGAGCAATGACTCCGATGGTGCCCAAAGGCTAAGGCAGATCTGTGACTGACACTTCTCCCCAGCCCTAGGGTTTTACACAACACAGGCTCTTTTTATACATTCCCATTTCTCAGAATCAACAGCTAGGGGTGTCTCCAAGTGGTAGGGGCCAGGGGGAAAATATTCAAGAGACGCTACCCTCTGAATACTGTGTCTCTGAGGTGACCTCAGAATTGGTGTTTCACCCACATTCTTTACTGTCTACTCATTGTTGTTTTCTGGATTTAAAAAGAAACAAATATTATACAACCAGTGTCTCTCCCACTTGGGGCTTAAAGATAAATTCAGATTAGTACATCGTCTAGGTTTCTCCTTCATATGGTGAATCCCATTGCCTGCCATGCTCCTATTTGTGGGTAGACTCTGGAGCTTCAACGGGAAAGATCCTTACTACTGCCTGACTTTCCCTCAGTACCACACTTTGTAGTATTAAGGTTCCTTTTTCCCTAGCTCCCCAGAGAGCTAGACACACTTGGCTTCTGTTCCAAACAAATATACATGATGGAGGGGAATGGGAACCACTTGGCCCACCTTCTACCCACATCTGCCAGCAGTCTCACCATGTCTTCACCCCACAATGCACTGTGGATGATAGCTTTTCACACAGCACTGACCGACATTTCTTCATGTAGCAAGGGTTCTGCACAAAACAGCTAGGGCATGTGTAAGAACTCATGCTACCACAGTACTGGGATTGCACTGGTGTGCAGTCTGTGTTTCTGGAGTAACAAATCAATGTGGCTCTTTCCACACCATGGCTTGTATGTGTGTGTGTGTGTGTGTGTGTGTGTGTGTGTGTGCCCAGCTAAGTCCTGCAGACAGGGTGTAGCTACCCAGTCCTAATTGCTTCTGTGTTTCACTTTCACAGGCTGGTGGTTTGACGCATGTGGTCCTTCCAACTTGAATGGACAGTACTACCCACAAAAACAGAATACAAATAAGTTCAACGGTATCAAGTGGTACTACTGGAAGGGGTCCGGCTACTCGCTCAAGGCCACAACCATGATGATCCGGCCAGCAGATTTCTAAATGCCTGCCTACACTACCAGAAGAACTTGCTGCATCCAAAGATTATCTCCAAGGCACTGAGAGACACCAATGCATAGCAGCCCCTTTCCACATCAGGAAGTGCTCCTGGGGGTGGGGAGGGTCTGTGTGTACCAGACTGAAGCGCATCACTTAAGCCTGCACCGCTAACCAACCAAAGGAAACCCAAAGGCACTGCGGTCTGGTGAAACACTTCTGGGAAGGTTGTGGCTGAGAATCAGAAGGACATCGTGCAGACTCTGTCACAAGGAAGAATGTTACGTGGGAGTTCAGCAGTAAATAACTGGAAAACAGAACACTTAGATGGTGCAGATAAATCTTGGGACCACATTCCTCTAAGCACGGTTTCTAGAGTGAATGCATACACAGCTCGGCTGTCACAATGACAAGGCCGTGTCCTCGCACTGTGGCAGCCAGTATCCAGGGACTTCTAAGTGGTGGGCACAGGTTATCATCTGGAGAAGCACACAGTTCATTGTTTTCCTCTTGGGTGCTTTACATGTTCATCTGAAAACAACACACTTACCTATCTTGATGGCTTAGTTTTTAATGGCTGGCTACTATTTACTATATGGCAAAAATGCCCACATCTCTGGAATAACCACCAAATAAGCGCCACATTGGTGAAAGCGGAGACTGTACTATTTTGTTTTCTTCCTGGCTGTTAAATATGAAGGTATTTTTAGTAATTAAATATAAGTTATTAGTTGAGGTGATTATGTTTAATTTTTATGATAATATTTACGATTTTGTTCTTTGGTCTCACACACACACACACACACACACACACACACACACACACACAGACACACACACACAGAGACACACACACACACACCCGTGTCTTGTAACAAGGAAGATTGCTGTTAATGACGAAAATGCTGTTTCATGAAGAAGAACTTCCACCATTGAGCAAAGTGCTCTAGCCTAGAGATGTGCTCCCTAATTTAACAAAATAATATTTTAGAAAATGAAGCTAAAACTTAATTTATAGTCGAGGAAAATCACCCTACCTTGGACATCTACAAAGCCGTGATTCTCTGAATTAACTTTTAGAAAAAATTAGTTTGCCTCAGTAACATTTTTAATACCCACTAACAAACAAACTGAAAGCTTGTTTCAGAACGTAAAGCCAAAATGTCCTGCTCACAATGTAACCAGATACCCCTAGAAAAAGTTTCAGAACACAACTTTATGCTTAGAACTGTCAAACCTTAACTCCTCTGTTCTAACCCTCCTAAGCTTGCAGAGTGGCCTCTGCAGCAATGAACACTTGTACAGAGCACTAGTGTAATTTCTCCTGTAGCCTTCCTTGTCTGTCTGTCTGTCCATCCATCTGTCCGTCCTTCCTTTCTAGGTGCTATTTTTTTTAAATTTATTTCTATAATGAAAGGTTCTCAGCCTTCCTAATGCTGTGACACTGTAACACAGTTCCTCATGTTGTAGTGACACCCAGCCATAAAATTATTTCATTGCGGTAAGTTTGCTACTGTTACGAATAGTGATGTAAGTATCTGATTGCAGGATAGCTGATATGTGACCCCAAAAGGTCTCTGCCCACAGGCTGAGAACCAATGCCTTAACCCATCTCCTTTCACACAGCCTTGGTGTGTGCTCGGGGTAGCCAAGGCGCTCTTCTCTTCTGCCACGTTCACTTCCTGCCAGCTAACTCCAGAGTAAAGAACTCTGTCCCTGCCTTTTGACCACTGTTTCTATTATTACATTTAGGAAATGTCCACAGGGCCAACATGGCTTTGTACCCAGTTAAAACATGTGACACCAAAAAAAACCCAAAAAAAATCCAGAGCTTCAAAACAGCAGTATGTTTCTTGAATGACCACAACAGCAAGAACTGAGGTGGGAAACGGTCAAAAATGGTCACCCAGGAAGGGCGGGCAGCAGTGGATGCAGGAAGATGGAGGCTAAACAGAGCTGCTAAGAGTTACACCTTCTCTCTTAGCTCAGAGAATGGCAAGAAGTACGGTTTCCACTTTACTCCTCAGCTCCTTACACAGTATTTTAAATAAACAGAATTACTGGGAGGAATTTTTTTTTTTCTGTTCTTAAGAAAACATTTACAAAGCTGAAAGGAAATCAAAACAGTAATCTTGAAATGAAAACAGAAACAATGCGATGGGCTAGATGAGCGAGCGACTGGGGTCAGAGGTCAGCTTCCTGCTGGTCCCTGTGCAGGCCCACTTGGACAGCTACACAAGAGCACAGGGGACAGCCAGAACAGCCACTGTCTTTCAGAGACTCATCTTTTCAGATTAACTATCTCAAACCAATCAACACGTTTGGAAATGAAAGCTGACTTCTGTACAGCCCCTGCTCCCAGTCAAACCTTAATTATTTGAGAAGTTAGAATTCAGTTAGCAAATATTTAAAATAATTGAGAGTTCATAAGGTGGAGCATAGGAAAGATATCAAAATAAAGACTACATCACAATCCTGGCAGCCCATAGCTTTTATACCTATTGGTTTTATCTGTATTAGCATTAACCTTAAGAGCTGCACAGCCCATCACAATGCTGGCCGGCCACAGCTTTTATATCTATCAGGTTTATCTGTATTAGCATTAGGCTTAAGAGTGGCACAGCCCTATAGGCTTTCATAATTAATTAGTTTTAAAAATCCTTTTTTTGAGGAAAGGTCTCACTCTCCAGCCCAGGACAGCAGCAAGCTTGCAGCAATCCACCCAATTCTGTTTCCTGTGTGCTGGACTGCCTGGCTTAGGGGACACTCTTCAAGGTGACATTTCTCACAGCACTTTTCAAGTGTCTTCCTCAAGTTTTCACTTGTGATGTCACAAATAAATAAACAGATGTCATTCATTTCTGGGATGACATCCTTTTTGTCTGAATGAGACCTCTCTTAACCTATGGTGCCAAGTTTATGATCCTAACAGTTTCCTAAGAGGACCATGTTGCATTTACCACTGTTAGGCAGCATTGACTTACCGGAGCTGCAGGGAAGGTTTTGGAGAGTTCAAAAGGCTCCTCAGAAATCCAGTGACCAAACTCTAAAGACAACAGTACCTAAGAGAAACATAGCACACAGAGAATATCAGTCATAGATTGATTAGACTGTTGGGTAGTAGGTTGGAGTCACTTTTGATCAGAGCAAAAGCAACCCCCCTAAAAGCCTGGCATCGATGAGCTCCAAGGGTCTGAAATCAGCCACACAAAAGCCAGGGCACTCTGGGACACTTCACAGTGCCTGTTCCAGCCATTAGCAAACATCTTAAGAGAAACACCCCAGTGTGGCTAGAAACGAAAGCCAGTACCCAGCTTGGTGGCTTCACCCACTGATACCCAACACCTGATACCCAACAGAAGCAATGTAAGAAGCAGAGAAGGCTGCTGAGGCTCCCAGTTCAAGGCTGGGAAATCAAGGCAGCAGCTGGAAGCTTGTAGGTGATTTCACATCCTGTCAAGTTGACAGTTCTAACACAACATCCTAGTGAAATCAAATACTTAAACACTATCCTGCTTTTTATGTGATATGCTGTGTGCTAGAAATCTAAGTTTTAAATTGCCCTTTAGAATCTTCCATGAACATCCCACAGTTTTATGAGCTTTAAAGAAGGAAGGAAGGAAGGAAGGAAGGAAGGAATGGCTCGAGGGTTGGGGAGATGGCTCAGTTGGTAAAGTGCAAGTCGTTCAAGCAGAGGGAGCTGACTGTGAACTCTAGAGCCTGTGTCAAAAGTGGGTGAGGTGCATTTGTGGTCGTGGTGCCGGGCTGGCAGAGGTGGTGGTAGGGTAGGACTGTGGGGGATGGCCCAGAGAGGGGGGTGAGGGTGGGGACAAGCACAAGACCTGAGAGTCAAAAGTCATATCTATGAGGGTGTTGAGCTCAAGACAGTCCATGAGAGTAGAGGAGAACATGGGAAACAGCAAGTTATGCTCCCAGGAACCCCATTCAAAGAAAACACCACAGTTTCAATTAGATCCCTGTGGTCACGGATGCTTTGTCATCTAACTGTCTTTCTGTTTTCTCCTAACTTTTATTGCCCAAATGCCATTGGAGGGAGGAAGATAAGCAGAGGGAAGGAGGGAGGGAGGAGAGGAAGGAGAAAGATCTTAATAAGTTCAATTACTGTGTGGGTTAAAGCCATCCACGTTACACAGTGTTCCCTCCCTTACCGCTATCGGCCTCCCAGTGCTATCTATCCTTTAGAGATAATGCTGTGGATATGTGGGTCTTCGCGACCTTGTATAATCAGCCCAGGAGATAAAATGTGGTTTCAACATTAAGTTCATGTCAGCATGCAGCAATGGTAGAATCCTGCGGTGGGAAATTCGGCACACCAGCTAGAGGCCAGGAGTCAGCTGTAGAAATGTGTGTGGGGCTCAAGTTCCAATTTCAGTCCACATTAAAATGTCAATTGAACCTAAACAAGTTCGTGGGGAACATTCGTGCTCTCTGACTTTGCTCCTTTCTAAATGTTAAGAAAATAAAGTTGTAAGGCACTTACAGTACAATTTTGCTAAGCAAATGGATACATTTAATTTCTTTAAAATAGATGTTGCATAGAGGTAGCAGAAAACATAGATTTGATTTCACTAAAATCACAGACTCAGTAATACAGAAAAACAACTTTGTACTCTAGCCTGATAGACCAAATCTTTTGGGTTCAGACTCTATCTTAGAAAACCTGACCTAAGGTTGAACTCAAATTAACAGGCTGGTTCCTAACACCAGTTTCCAGGTAACCCCGCCCCCAACAAGACCTTCGTCTAGCACCAGTTTCCAGGTTATTCCCCAACAAATCTACACCTCTAGACACTTTGCTTCCTAACAACCACCAATCAGGAGGAAAGCAGAGGTTAAGTTTATGGTTCGGCTCCAAACAGCAGCCAATTATGTTAAAGGCCATATTGGTCCCCCAGACAGATGCATACCAAGCTAGATACCCACTTCTTGGCTCTAGAAATGCTCGCCTGAAACCGAGCGTTCAGCCCCCTCCTGTTCTGCTCGGTCAGAGAAGGCGGTGTGGCCCAAGCTCGAGCTTGAGTAAAGATTGTATCAGAATCGGCTCCTTGGGGGTCTTTTAGGGTTTTTCTGGCACAAGCCCTTACATTAGCCAAACCCATCTTTAGCTCAGTGCAATATTCAAAATAGTGGAAGTCTGTTTTCTAGGATTTCAGGTGGGCTTGTGAAATAATCTTACCCAACCACACACATTTCCCAGAAAGTACTGCATAAGACGAAAACAGCTGAGAGACTAAATCCAGCAAGGGATGGAGTTGTGAGTGGGGACTATGTCCTGTGTGTATGTGAGCCTTGGTGGGGGAAGTTACCTCCAGGACCCACCTCAGTTTAAGCTCAGCACCGTGCATAGGACTTGAACACAGGAGAGGCATTACACAAACTGGATAACAGAAATGGTAGTGTTGGCATGTGACTCACTCCTAAATCCCGCACTTTGCTGATGAACCTATCAGAGGAACAGTTTTCTTGCTTTATTCTTAGATGTAGTGAGATGATGATGTCTCTTCATACAGGCTATGTAGTTCACCCTATATCAGCGAACCAAGTCTCTTTCTCTCCCTCTCTCTTCAAAAGCCTTATTTATACATATACATATACATATACATACATATACACATATACATGCATACATATGGGTGTTTGTCTGCATGTACATCTGCACACCTGAAGAGGGCACTGAATTGTATGGGACTACAGTTATGGATGGTTGTAAGCTACCATGTGGGTGCTGAGAGTCAAACCCCAGTCCTCTGGAATAGCCGACAGTGCTCTTGACCACTGAGTCATCCCTCCATACCCTCCAAGTCTCTTCTTGTTGCACACATTTTTATAGTTCTCTTGGGCAGTGTGAAGAAATTTGGCTGCAGTCGGGGAAGCTAGAGAGTGGTGCTGTTATTAGAAGCAAGTGAAGATGACTGTTACATATCATGAAGAAAATGCAGCTGAAATCTGGCTGTTAGAGTAAACTAAGTGTACATTTAGCTTCACTGGGGACTGAAGGAGGGAAGCGGTACACAGAAGAGACAGCGGAACTAAATGCATGGGAAATGCAGAGCAGATGGAAGAATGGTGGCCAACTGGGGAAAGCAGAAACTCAAGTGTCTGGAGACGGAATGGAATATTTAAATCCTTCTGCAGGTTCCCAAAAGCTGCAGAAAGTGGGGTAAAGGCAACTTGCAGGAAGAGGGCAGGTTAGAGGAGCAGCTCTTTTGCTGAGGCAAGATGAGGGCAAAGCCATGGCTTTTCTAAGGGCAATGGAGCTTGGAAGGAACTTGTACACAGATGTCACCCTGGACACAGGAACAGTGCCCTCAGGTGGGTACTGGGCAGTCTTTCTGGGGCCACTTATCGAGGGGGGGAAAAAAAAAAGCATGGGAATACTGAGATTTGGCCTTTGTCACCTTTTCATTTACAGGGGACCCAGGACTCCAGCCAGGCTACATTAATACATTCTGTTCGCTCTGTGTTGGGTATAGCTGTACCCTCAGCTCCACCCCCATCCCCGACTGCAAAGCAGCCACAGTATGGAAAATCAGATGAAACAAACAAAAAGGGAATTCTGGTGACATGGCAGTGGGACGCCTGGATCAAACATTTGCCTGTGAGCCTGAGTTCTGAGAGAGGCAGAGCAACCAAGGAGGTCACAGTAGCATCTCAAAGACACTGGAATTAAAGGCTCTCTGATGTGTAGACATAGGAAAGATGAATGTTAGTTTAGATGCTTCTATAGAAGCTTGGTGAAGGCTGTTACGGACGCTAACAACTGAAATGATCAATTCAAGAAAATCAAGAAACTTGCAGAAATTCTATGGATCTTAGAACATTAGACAGTTTAGGAGCCACGATGTTCAAATGGTGTTCATGTGTATTCCTGTACAGTTGTGCACTCACAAGTCTGCAAACACCATGATTAGAGGACACCTTGTGGATCCCGGGGACTGAGCCCAGGTGGCCAGGCTTACTTACCAGGAAGCACTTTCTTTCACTGAACTGTTTTCATGGCTCCCAGTTCTGTTTCTTTAGTGCCTTACAAAAATACCTCAAGGACAAACAATCTTTACTCACAATGTATCTCCTAAGCAGAGACCATAAGCAAAGCTTCCTTACTGTCTAACTTCTCAAGAAACGTTTTTAAAGAAAAAACAACAGCAAATTATTTTAATTGAAAGTGATGGTGGATCGGCCTTGTATGACAGCAAGAACTAATCTGAAAGACAGACTTTTTTGGGTTGGGCTTGAGAAAGCTAAAAGCTCCACTCGGCAATGATTAAGTGCTGACATGAAATACAACGTGAAGCCGATTCAACTCACTTGACAGCACTGCTGTAGGTCATGCTGAAACATTTATGAACAGCCGAGATTTTGATGACCAAACTTACTGTGACTGTACTATAAAAAAAACTGAGTTTATTTCACAGTTCCAGATAACCAGCCTCCCTGACCTCTATTTTGGGGCTTGTTTACGGAAGAACAGATATTCAGCTCTTCTTTTAAAAATTCAACTTCACGGGTTGAGGATGGAGCCTGAGTTGGTTGAGTGGTTGCCTAGCATGCAGGGAAGTCTAGGGACAGTCCCTAGCACAACATCAACATGTGTGTAAGGAGGTGGAGGCAGGAGCATCAGAAGTTGACTAAGATCATCACCAGCTACAGGATCTGAAGGCCTGCCTGGGCTGCTATGGCACTGTGAGCTCCTTTAGGGTCCTATGGAGAAAGGAGCAAGAGGGGGTTTCTTATAAGCTGCATGAAACAGCCGATGAAGACTTGAGTCACAGATTTAATCCACTGGAACCTAATTAACTTTATACTATTCAAGGTCTGCTTCATGTCCACTTTGTCAACAGACAGAGCAGGGACTGAAACGTACATGGTCTTTTATTTACTTTGACCAGAACAGTGGCAGGGCAGTCTCTGCCATCATCTATCTACATATCTTCCCCCAGCAACTATGGTTTAACATACAGAAACATTCACAGTATTTTCAAGGACAATGAAAGTACATTGTTACTTGTTAAACCCATAAATTTCAAATTATAAATATCTCCCCATCAGATCTCATAGAGCCTCAGTCTTAATGATTATGGTGATTTTTCTCAAACAATGAAAGTTAGGACAAACTGGACTATGCACATCATTTTAGCTGTTTCAGGGTAATGAATAAAGTTTGTGGTTCTTCCCCAAATAGGCAGTATAAAGAACTGATTAAACACAGAGAAAGCAGACAACCTGGGACAAAGGGCAAGCTAGTTAATCCTTCACATATATAATGTGTGTCACCCATTTCTAACAATGGAAGAGTAACCAGGCAGTTAGTAGAACAGTGTGCCCATGTCATTACAGAGGGAAGTGGGGAGGGAGAGAGGAGGGAGGAGGAAAAGATGGAGACAGGGGGAGAGAGACACAGAGAGACAGACCAACAGTTTAATTCTAATGACAAAGTAAATGGTTACTTATGTCCTATGCACTATGGAGCCAAAAAACAGGAGGTCTGGTCTTCCAAAGAGCCCAAGTTGACTTGGCAGAGTTTCAAGGCAATAATATTAGTTCCAAAGTAAGCTATCCCTATGCATTTCCACCCTATCTCACAACACCAAGAGATGCTTCCTATAATTCCATAAATTGTTTTAAAAGGTACAAGTAAGACCATTTAGTAGATGCAGTGCCTGCCACATTGGAACAGGTTTTCATGTGCAAGTTTTTAATAATAGCAAATATTTCCAAATGCATGCAGTTCTCCCACACTGTCCTGTCACCCCCCTCTAGTTTCAAAGCTTACTGAAAAAAACTTGTATATAGACATATTCAATACTCATGTTAAAATTTTGTACACGTAAGTGCTTTGCCTACATGTCTGTGCACCACGTGTGTGCAGCATCTTAGGACAACCCAGAAGGAGGTATGAGATCATGTGGAACAGGAGCTTGAGATGGGTGTGAGTCAGTGTGGGTGCTATAAATCAACCCAGAGTCGGCTGGTCAAGTAGCCAGGGCTCTTAAGCACTGAGCCATCCCTCCAGCACTTCCTTCCCTGTTTTCTTCTGGAGACAGGGTCTCACTGTGTATCAATGATTTGACATACAGACCAGGCTGGCCTTGAATTCTCAGAGATCTGCCTGCCTTTGCCTCCATCAAAAAACAAACTGTGACAAAGGCCTGTCTATGCCCACAAAGTCTTCCCTGTCTTCTCTCCAGCTCCATCCTGACAATGACTGACCAGACTTCATCTCCATGGAGTCATCTATGATGGAGGTATCATTAAAACATCATCTGGCCTGTGACCTCGTGTAAGGTTGTTAGGGTTTTTACCAATTATGACTTTAACAATGCTCCAGAAAAGTGTCAAGGTTCTTTGCATGATAACGCTACATGCTAATATTTGCTGACACCATATAGATAGATAGTCTTGACCTGCTATAGATTAGCAAACCAGGGGTTGGAGTGTCACTGCTTCCCCAAGGACACAGTGGCTTTGAATAAGGTTAGTATGAAACCCATCCATTTGCAGACTATCATGTGAAAGTTGGAGCCTTTCTGAGAATAAAGATGAGCCCCTAGGTCACCTCTGGAACTAATATGAGTCAGAGACTGTGGAAGTGTTGAACCCAAGACTCACAAACTGTGAGCATGAATCCCCTGGACCATGAACCATTTCTTAAAGGTCTGAAGGCCACCAACTCTCACAGATGCTTGTGCTGACCAATAGAACTGGCAGATGCAGATCACCTGGGAAACAGCCTCTCTCTGTAACTGAGCATACTGGCAGGTTTTGTGTATCAACTTGACACTAGCTGGAGTCATCAGAGAGCAAGGAGCCTTAGTTGAGAAAATGCCTCCATGAGATCCAGCTGTAAGGCATTTTATCAATTAGTGATCAATGGAGGTAGGGGTAGGGCTCAGCCCATTGTGGGTGGTGCTATCCCTGAGCTGTGGTCTTGGGTTTTACAAGAAAGCAGGCTGAGCAAGCCATGGGAAGTAAGCCAGTAAGCAGCACCCCTCCATGGCTTCCGTATCAGCTCCTGCTTCCAGGTTCCTGTCCTGACTTCTTAACAGTGCTGGTTGGTGATCTGCAAGTAAGTCAAATAACCCCTTTCTTCCTCAACATTTTGGTCATGGTGTTTCACTGCAGCAATAGAAACCCTAACTACGGCACTGACACAACTGGGAAACAGCTCTTCTCCAGACCCAACATGTCTAATTGGTTTCCAGTGCCTTCCTATCCGATGTCTAATCATGACACTGGGCATATGGATATCTGTGGAGATAATCTAGATCACTGTCACCCGTATCAGAACCTAGATTTCATGCAGCACCTTCTGATCTGTCTGTACCAGGTACTTTTCTATTGCTATTGTTCCATGAACAAGGTGACTTTGAAGTGAATTTGAGCTTGCAGAGTCAGAAGTTTATGAAGATGGAAAAAAGGAATGAGGTCAGGCAGCTCATGCAGCATCTGGAAACTCACATCTTGATCCACAAGTGAGAGGCAGAAAGAGATCCCTGGGAATGGCAGGTGTGTTTTGAAACCGACTCCAAGTGACATACTTCCTCTAATGAGGCCATGCCTTCCCACCCTGTCCAAATAGGCCCACACACTTGACTTGAAATCTCCTCCACCAAAGAACTTAGTCCTTTTTAGCTAAGCCTCAGATTTTTAGGACAAGAGCAGAAAACAGCCACAGTCTTTACTACAAAGCATTGCAAGAATGATCTCTAACCCAGTTGGAGAGGACTGTTCCCTCTGAAACAACTTGAGCTGAGCCTTGATAGTCTGTGTTGCTCTCTGCATGGATGGTAAACTACATAAGAGAATGCCTATTATTGTGCATTCAACTGATTTTCTACTCTGAAAGTCCCAAAGTAGTTGTCATCCTTATCACCTCAGATGTTACCATCATCTGTGTCATCATCATCTTCTTCCTCCTCTTCCTTTTTTTTTTTTTTAAAGACAGGATAACCCTGGCTGTCCTAGAACTCACCCTATAGACCAGGCTGTCTTTGAATTCAGAGATCTGCATGCCTCTGCCTCCTGAGTGCTGAGACTAAAAGCATGCATGCCACTAACCAGCTATTTTTCCCCTCAAAGTCTTCTGTATCACTTCAAATGACAGCATGATCGGGCCTGTCACGGTAACACCCCACTTCAGGTAGTAACTGTTCAATTGCTGTGATAAAAACCACTCCCAGGACAATCTGTAGAAGGAGATTTGGGGTTTGCAGTCCCAGAGAAAGTGTATCATCATGGTGGGAGCAGGGGTAGCGTGGCAGGAAGCCATAGTGTTGAGGCAGTAACTGAGAGCTCACATCCTGATCCACAAACAGGAAGCAGAGAGAGGTCCGCTGGAAATGGTATTATTTTGTGAAACCTCAAAGCCTGCCCTCAGTGGCACGATTCCTTCGAAAAGACCACACCTCCTAATCTTCCCCAAACAGTTCTACCATCCAGGGATGAAGTATTCAAGCACAAGTCTATGAGGCCATTTTTTTTTTTTTCAAACCACCACACTGTGGTATTACAGGAAAAAAAAAAAGGAGGGAATTAAAAGTTTAGTGATATTTAAGACACCGAAGACATACAACACACTATCCAAAATAAATAACTCACTCCTTTTAAGAAGATATTAACAGAGAGAGAGAGAGACAGACAGATAGACAGACAGACAGACACTAGATAAATTCCCATACTGACATATAACTTTTTTTTTTGCATGTTTCTTAGTTAGGGTTGTTATTGCTGTGATAAAACACCATCATCAAAAGCAAGTTGGAGAAAAAAGTTTATCTGGTTTATACTTCTACATTGCAGTCTACTACTGAAGGAAGTCAGGACAGGAATCCAACCAGGGCTGAAACCTTGAGGCAGGAGATGATACAGAGGCCATGGAAGGCTGCTGCTCACTGGTTTGCTATTCATGGATTGTTCATTCTGTTTTCTTAGAGAGTCCAGGTCCACCATCCCAGTGGCAGTACCACCCACAATGAGCTGGGCCCTTCTGCATCAATCATTAATTAAGAAAATGCCCTACAGACAGATTTCTAGGGAACATTTTCTCAATTGAGTTGCCCTCCTTTCAGACAACTCTAGCTAGTGTCAAGCTGACATAAAACTAGCTAGCACAGACAGAGTGTGTGACTTTTTTGAGACAGGGTCTCACATGGTTTGAGTTGCACACAAATCAGGCTCCTTTCTGCCTCTTGCCTCCTGCATGCTGGGATTCCAGGAGTATCCAACCACATGTGGAAATGCCTGCGTATCCCTTAGCAGTCTCACAAGAGCTGAACTCTATGGAATAGAGCACTTGGGCTAGACCTGGTCCTTTCCATTTCACTAAAATAAAAATGAGTTTCTCTGAGAGCCAGAGACTAAACTGCTCAGTCATAGCCACTTTTCAACAAGCTATGCAGTGACCAGGGTGACCCGGCATTTCACCACTGGACTTGGATGTCAAATCCAAACATCTTTATAAATAGCATGAGCACGTACTTTCCTTATCAGAATAAAAACAAAGAAATAACTATAACAAATTCCAATGTAACTAAAATAAATAGCAGAAACATCACTTCACAGTATGAAACCAAAGCACAAGTTACTGTGACCAACAAGGCAACGCTCTGAAAACTACAGTTACTAAAGGAAACACTGGAGTTTATCCTACTTTCTAAAAATTAGCACATACTTTACTGAATTTAAATAAGAGAGATACTAATTACATAGGTAGTTTGGCAACTTAGGGTGTGACAGAACCTAAAGTTCTCCAATTTATAAAAAAAATAGGCCATGCATCTTTTCATTTAATCATTCAGAAAATAGGCACTGGGCCCCGTGTCTGATCGGGTGCCAAGGAGAGTATGAGGACCTCTAAGTCATGTAACAAATTTCTCTTTAAGGGTCCTGAGGGGTGTGGTTTAATGGGAGAATGGTTGCATGGCAAAGGGTAGGAAGCAAAATACTGTTTTAGTTACACAACTGAAGTCAATATTTTGCTTCAAGTGCCAGAAAGTCAGGAGTGCTCAAAAACTAAACACTCTATGAGTGGAATCCACTGCATGTATGCTCTTTCTATTGTTCTGTTGTTACTCAACAATACTCAAGGGAAAATGACTCCTGGAACATTGCGGTGATGCTGTAGTTGCTTGCTTGGGGTGGTACTCTGTGGCAGTTTGGGCAGAAGAGGAGGCAATGCTGAGGACAGGTCCCTAAAGTTGTGTATTGCTGGAGATGGCCAGAGCTTGATAAATTATTAGGTGTGCAGAATGTTAACACAGCAGCAGAGACATGCAGAAAACAAAACCAGCTGGAAAGCGCAAAGGCAGAGGGTTACTCGAAGCACACTCCAGGCTGCTCTAACTTCGTGGACAAGCTAACCTGGGGTCCCTTCCTTCTTCTCTAGCAAAAGTTATTATTATGTTATTATTATTTTTTTTCTTTCATAACACTTATTTTCTCTGAATGCACTATAAGAATAGGCATGAAATGTATCACACAGGAAAGTGAGTGAAGTGGTCAACTATAGTTTTGAAAAGTAGTACAAATGCCTTTGAAAGCCACGTGTCTCTCTATCAGCTCTCCTCGGAGCTGATGTGGGCGCTCAAGTCTCCTCCACTGCAGCAGCACTTCAGGTCGGACTAGCATAGTTCAAGTATAATGCTCCCTGGCAGCCTGCTTTAGCTTGGGGATAAAGTTCAGAAACCCTGAAAGTGTGGACAGCAGACAGCCTCCCAGCATCACTGGGAAGGAACTGAATGACAGATGGCGAAAGACAGCTGTTGGAAAGTTCCAATTAAGCCAAATTATGGGTGAATTTTCCATCGCATGCCAATGGATAAAATATTCCATGCTATTACCAACAGTAAGACTGATCGAGCCATCAGAGATTGGGTTGTGGATATAGCTCAGCACTCCATGGCAACCATGGGGCTCAAGGCTAAATCCTGGTACAATGAGATAGGAGCAGGAGTAAGAAATTATTTGAGAACTTGCAACAAAGAAGCAACAAAGGAAGGTGAGGATGCTATCCGAAGTGTTATCTCTTGTATTGTAAGTAATCCTCTACATGTACATATGTGTGCCACGTGCATACCTGGTGCCAGCAGACACGAGAAGAGGTCACTGGACTGCGTGAAACTGGAGTCACAGATGGTTGGGAGCCACTGTGTAGGTGCTGGGACCTTAACCCGTGTCCTCTGCAAGAGCATCCTGCGCTCCTAATGCTGAGCCATCTCTAGCTCACTAACACATTTTCTAAAAGTGAGCTCTGAACTTAGGTTCCACTTGAACGTGGAGGTGATGTCCCAGAGTTCTCCTTCATAAGCAAGGAGAACCAAGCCCCGGATATTTGACCCAGCATCCAGATTTAGTGGCAAAGGAGAAACAGTGTTGGCACCTAAGCCCCCGATTATGTCACAGACAAGCTGAGTGAGGCTGAGTGCCCCTATTTACTGATTCTTGCTTTAATTCTTTGAAACTATTTGCCTGACACAGAAACTTATACTTTAAAACTAACTGTAATCCAGGACTTTTTCCCTAGTGTGAAAAAGTGAGTGTGTTTACAACGTGCAACACCATATCCTTGCTTGCTCCTGTCCATCTTTCTGGGTTCCTTAGGATTGGTCCAGCCTAAGGCCTACTCTTATTCTTGATCTTCATTATATAATCATCCCGTGACACTTTATTATACCCAACTCACACATGCATGCGCATGCATGTGGGCGCTCTCTCTCTCGTTCGCTCTCTCTCGCTCTCTCTCTCTCTCTCTCTCTCTCTGTCTCTCTCTCTCCTTGAATACCTGATCTTGGCCTGTCCATGCTTTTCTCTCTCACTATTCCTATGTAGAACTGCATGGCTGTCACCAGTAAAACTGTAGGTTGAGTCGCCTTGTTCCCTCTACTCCCATATAACACGCATTATCAAATCTGTTGCACCCAAAGGCTGCAGACAAGCTCTCTCTAACCTACCCACACACACTATTGCAGCCCTTGTCATGGCCACGGGGGTTTCTCTCTGGATTATCCTACCCACTGCTGCTGGTTACTCTGCTTCTGCTCTGGCCTCCCCGAAACCCATTTGGAGCGGAGGACAGGAAGACAAAAGCCTTCTACCTCCTAGTCTGAGTGGCTTCCCATCCTTTCTCATAGTGACCTGTGAAGCTACTCTTGGCCCTTGATCACCTTATAGAAAGAGACAATGGTGGCAGAGCTTTTTGTCCATGGTGAAGCCTGTGGTGCTGGTGGCTCATGGTGTCTTCTCTCTGGGAAAAAAACAGCCTTGACTCCAGAGGGCGCCCCCCCCCATCCCTCCCAGATACGTTTTCCCACTGTTCTCATCAAGGTAAGTGCCAAGGCCCGCATTTTCCAGGGGGATTGTGTGGTTGTGTTTTTAATATGTTCTTAAGGGCAGTTTGTGCCTCCAGTGTGGGAAAAGGACTCTAGGATCTTGCCAGAGGGACAAAAATGATGACAGAGGATTAGGGAAGGGCTCCAGACAGAATCCTTATGTAGTGGTCCATAGCCAGTTCTCCGTGGAAAAAGTTCTCGGGTATACCACAAGGGACAAAAACAGGCAGACTCTACAGTTTTACCCCCGTAGAAAGAATCTATAAGGCAGGGATATGGTAAGATAACTAACTGACTGTGGCCATTGCCTTGGGACAATGCCTTGACCAAGGGTGTCTCAAAGACCCACGTTCAAGTCAGATAAGCACTGCATCCTCATCTGCACATGTGTTTAGAAGTGCAGTTTCTATGTTGCAAAGTGCTCTGAAGAAACCAGCGAGTGGGCACATAGCAAGTGCTCTGTAGCCTGCAGGCTCTCATGCCATAACCGATAGCAGGGGTGAAATCTCTCTGGATTGAGGCCACTCAGACAGATCCCTGGGAGCTTGACGTCCCTACTTTCCGGGTATGGCCAAGCTAACCCAAGATTGTACACAGCTGCCCACCAGAGGAGCAGGAGGAGATAAAGCAGAAAGTCTGGATGTGAATGTGATAGAGCAACTGTGATTTGCCTAAAAAGTTATCCTTAGAATCTATTAATGTAAGGTTCACGACGAGAGGTCGTTTCATGATGCTGATTTCTGAGCAGTCTTTGGAAGGGAGTGTAAGGTACTGATCAAGCGGGAGGCAGATCTGGTTCTGGCTGGACCTAGCTTAGGCTCTACGATGAGCACTGGGAAGGACTTGGAAGCAAGTGGTGCAGAGCACACGTGAGTGACATGCTCTGCTCTCTACAGTTGATGCCATTCTTGATGCCAGCGAGCCAAGGGGAGAAAGCCCGGGCCTGCCCGCACCATTCTAGGGCAGGAACTCATTTCGTTCTTCCTGAATCAGGAAGCACTTGATTATTTATAGTGAGCTCCTTAAGATCCTGTAGAAATATTTGGATTTACAGCAGATTTAACTTTTAAAAGGCTTTTATCAAGCTTTGTTTGTGAGATGTTTAGAGATGACATTTGTATAATATGAAAAGGGGTTGAATTCTCTGTGGCTGCCAGGCTGTTTTTGACTGGAGACAGAGCTGGATGAGGGAGGGGCTGGGTCACAGGGCGCTCTGCTAGCCTCTTAGTGACCACAAGTGATGAAAAGGCAGAGCCAGGCTGCAGAGGAGTCAGAGACTAAGAGACACACTAAGCAAGTCACGACAAGGTGACGGGTATTTGATGACTCCTACAGCAAGCAGTATGTTTAACAGACCCTGAGTCCAGATGGAGACTCTGTCAGAAGAGCTTGTTTTCTGATGTGGTACTCCGGGTTTCCCAGGTCGAGCAGGGCCAGGCACGGCTTTCTGTCCTACTTATCTGCCAGGCAATTCTGTCATGAAGTCAGAAAAACAAGGATAACTGTCTTTCCAGACATCAGAGTGAACACCAGGGAAATTAGTGCTCTGTGAACACACAGGCATCACTACCCATGTGCTCAAATGGGGAAATAAAGATTAGGCAAAAATCCGTACTAAACTGGTTTACAAAATCAGAGTTTTTGTGACTGACTGGCCACAGGCAGCCATCTGACTTTGAAGGACTGCTACAATGGTCTTTCACAGAGATTTCCCGAGAACACTACACAAACCCTGAAATAAAAACATTCTCAGAAATGTTTTCCTTGGAGCTAAGTTTCTCATACTAGCCAAAGGGAATATTTTAAGAATCCCCCAACTGCACTAGAGATGGGGTTAGAGGAAGGACCGCAGAGTTTGAGGTCCTCTGACAGCAAGGTTCATGCCATCTCTCAAGGATCCAATACAAAAACTTATAACCTCAGGAGCTGGAGAGATGGCTCAGCAGTAAGAGCACCAGCACTTACAAAGGTCCTGAGTTCAATTCCCAGCAACCACACGGTGGCTCACAACCATCTGTAATGGGATCTGATGCCCTCTTCTGGTGTATCTGAAGACAGCTGCAGCGTACTCATATACATAAAATAAAAAAATAATTAAAAATAAAAGGAAAAAAACAAAAAACAAAGCAAAACCCCCATACCCTCAACATTAAGGAACGCTGCAGCCGTGGTAGAGAAGGAGAGGACCTGGCAGCTGTCAGTTACAGGGACAGACATCTGCTCAATGTGGCAGACACTGATGCTACACAGTGCTGGGCTAGCGGCTGCTGGCACAGCAATCATTTTCATTATGCGTGAGATGAAGCCCCCCAGAATAGTGCTCTCAAACCAAACAGGGACTGCTTGCTGGGACACGGTAGTTGAAGGCTCTGAGAGAGCCCAAGTATTGGATGGAATATGAGGCCTGCTCCGTGAGAAGAAATTCAAACCTGGTTCTGTAACCCAGGGCAGAAATCCCCAGCTGTTAAGTCACAGGCTCTAGTGAGGAATTTGCTAACAGCGTTACGCTGGGTGAGGTCAAATCACCTTCTAAAGACTCCTTGGACTGGTCTGCCGTGGACAGGGAAGGCTCACACAGAGACTTGGGTGCTGGGCTTCTACACCACACTCTGCAAGAGCCAGGGACCAGCACAGCAGAGAGGATGGAAAGCTTATGGGAGCTGTAGGATAGGAAGGAGTCCCATGATGATGACTTATTTTATGCACTGCTCTTATATAAAACTATGGTGACCGGCGGCGGGTAGCAACAATGGCAGTTGGAAAGAGAATGGCCCCAGAGGATCCTGTGTTTGAATGCTTGGTGCCATTAGCGGAACTGGGTGAGAAGCAGGAGGTGTGGCCTTGTTAGAGTGGGTGTGTCTCTAGGGGCAGGCATTGAGGTTTCAAACACCCATGGCAGTCTCAGGGTCTCTCTCTCTCTCTCCCCGATATCTGGGAATCATAATGTAAGCCCCCAGCTATTGGCCCAGTGTCATGCCTGTCTGCTCCCTGCCACAATGATCACGGACTAACCTTCTAAAGGGATAAAGATGGAGCAAAGAGTGAGGGTCCTTTAGTTCCTATTCCCAAGTAGGGTGTTAATATTTCAAAGCCCACACCTTAGGATCCTTCCTGCTCCAGATACTCATCCTGTATTCTCAGTACTCCCACAGTCTCCCTCTATCTCTTGCTGTCCTCTTGCTCCCTCTCTGTGCTCTTCCTCCTCCTCCTTCCCCTACTCTCTCTCTCCCTCTTCCCCTATTCTCCCTTCTCTTGAAGGACAGAGCCCCTAGCCATGTCCAGTTGGCTCCTCTTTCTCTCTGCTCTGGACTCTTCTGTAACTACGCCATGGAGTGGGGATGCCAGCAGTTCCTTTCCTGTGCCCCTCACCTACAAGTGTCTTTCTCTAAGCATACAGTAAGTATCCCAAACCCTCATCTGGTCTCTCCTGGCAGCTCAACGCCCAGGAGAACAGACTGGCACAGCAGTAAGTATGGATACGTATGTCTATAGAGAAACATGTTTCCTTTTGAAACATGAAAGGAAGAGGGATTGAAAGATGAAGTGCTGAAGACATATTTAGTTAGAAACAAAACAGGGAATCCAGTTATTGAAGCTTAGTGATTAGGTGGTATTTCACAGACAGGCAGAGGCAGTGTTCAGATGTAACTAGGTAAAGCAACCATGGCCTCTGAAAACACCACCTTTTAAGACTCACTTCAACTAGGCATGGTAGTGCATGCCTGTAATCCCAGCACTCGGAGGCAGAAGCAGGCGGATCTCTGAGTTTGAGGCCAGCCTGGTCTACAGAGTAAGTTCTACGACAGTCAGACCTACCTATACAGAAAAACCCTGTCTTGAAAAAACCAAACCAAACCAGAACAGAACATAATACTTTCATTCTTTTGCATGTCATAATTTTAAACAGAAATCTCATAAGCCTTTCTGCATTTTTCCCTGTGTGTGCACATGTGTGCGGACACCAGAGGTTGAGCCTCGCGCCCTTCCTCAGCAACCACCCACCTTGTTTTCTGAGACACTATCCCTCAATTGGGATCTATCTGTTCATCATGCTAGGCTGGCTGGTTGACAGCCCCAGGCATCTGCCTGCCTGTAACCTGTGTGCAGGGGCGGGATGGATGACAAGTTCATGCCAGCAGACCAGGAGTTTTGGGAGGGGCCCTGGGATTTGAACCCAGGTCTTCATGTGCAGCAAGCACTTTAGCAATCTCGCCTCTTCTCAACCCCTGTTAACCTTTATGTAACAGAGACCTGTGGGTTATGACACAGGAAAGAGACTAGAGCCATTCTTAGGCGGACATCTGTAGCTTGTTTTCTTAGTATAATCCTACAGGATTAAATTAACCCAGTATTAATGTAGTGCATTCTTGGGTGAGGAGAGAGGACCGTGGGCGGCGTCATCATAACACTAGTAAGTAAGCAGTGCTGCTGCTCCCATTAGCAGTGAGCTGGTGGGCTTCCAAGTGACCCCTCGGCTCAGGATCACAGGACAAGCACGCTGACTGATAGACCACGGCAACGTTTCTCAATTATGAAAAGGATACTGCATCCTTAAGGACTGCCTTAAATGCAGAGCAAATCATGTTACGGACCCATGTGTGCTTGGTGAAACATGTCCAAACAGGATTAGAGGAACATGTTTCCTCCTAAGCAAATCCATCTGTGCAAACAATCTCGGGAGTTTTCTTTTTTCTTTTTTTGGCTTCTGAGCCATCACGAGCATAGTTCACATCGCTCCTTAGTCAAACACACAGCAGCACTCGCTGGCGTGTGAGAAAATCCAGTGTGTGTTTTTAGTCCAAGTCTGTTCTGATCTCATTTTCTCCGGAGGCTGGGAGTTTATCCTAAGGGTTTCTGCCTTTCTCTAGCTCGTCCCTCTCCAAGGGACTCTCAGTGTGGCTGCAGGAAGAATAACTTCCCCAGCTCTCAGGGACACCTAAGGGCCTACAGGGTGCACTTTGGTCCACGTAAGCGTATGTAGGTACTTCGGGTCAAAAGTATCTAGCGACCACCTCATTTTAAAACAAACGACAACCAGAAGGCTTACCCATTCGTAAGAAAGAATCCAGCAGCCGCGAGCAATTCCCATCAGCACGTTCAGGGTACGGACAGACTTCCCTACCAGCACGTGGGTGGTGGTCTCGCAGACCTCGGGTGAGAATGAAAAGCCTTTCAGTGTGCTCACCACCTGGATGATGAGGGTCTGCTGCCTGTGGACCGGAGAGTCAACAGTCAGCCGCCATGCTGCGTGCCCATCAGAGAAACAGAGGCTCGAAGTCTGGCTTCATTTTGGTTGCAGTGCAACATGGGGTTTGGGGAAACAGGAGCACTTCACACCTCAAGTCTAAGCGCATGAGCCTACGGATGATGTCCACACAGGCACATGCTATGTAGGAACAGCTCAGGCACTGGGAGCCAGGCTCCTGCCATCCGTCTGTACAGCAGATTATGTACTTCGTGCATACTTGACCAGTGTGTGCATGCTCTTCTAAAATACATATGTTTTGTATGTATATGTATGTATGCATGTACACGTATGTACGTGTGTGATGACATTTGTGTGGCGGGCAAAGGACAACTGTCACGGTAGTTTCCTTCTCTCTACCACAAGGGTTCCTGGGATGGAACTCAGGTCATTAGGCTTGCAGCAGAGCCTTTGCTTACAAGAATCCCACTAGCCCAGGACACAGATTGTTATTTGCTTACTTTACTTTGAAAATGTAACATTATTAGAGTGTCAGATGCAGTTTTTTTTTTCCCATTAAAAACACAAAGGACTCAAATTATCTCTTTAATTCCCAAAGCTCACTAGCACCTTAACCTGTCATTTTCTTAATGGCAGGAACACTTTTTTGGTTTTCAAAATGTTCTTCTAGCATCCTTACACAGGCCTTTAGTTCTCATCTGTTGCTTCTCCTGTTACAGTGTGCTTGCTGATATCCATGGCCCCCTGCTCCAGAATAGTTTGGAAATCGTCAGTGAATCAGGAACGATGACCAAGGCCTCCTAGGCTGTGCTATGCTCTGTGCCTCTCTCCTCTCACACAGTGGGCAGGCTGCTGAGCTCCACGTTTGTGGACTGTCTCCATGTCTTATCTCTCACGTACAGCACTTCAAGGACTCAGCCTCCCTGTGAGGAGGGCTGACCTCCATCAACGTCTAATCTTAGGGTTCTGCAGAGTGGGTCAAGATGGCCCCTCCTCAACCAACCTGGAGGCTCTGTGCTTGTTAGCATCTCAGAGAGGATTAAGTTTAGAGCTTCACTTCAGAATATCTGATCTTCTCTGTTCCAAGCCTGGCAGCTACCAGCAGCTCATGGATGTGCTAATTGGGAACAACTGCTTTTTTATGGCCCTGTTAATTGGATGTGGAATCAGACTGTCCAAGGTCTCCTTAAGATACACAAGACATGTAAGATGAGAAGGGAGCTGAGGGCTGTGCACCCAAAACAAAAACTTTTCTTTTTCAATCCTTTAATGAGAAAAATAACTGGCTATCATTTTTTTTAAATTTACAGAATAATCAAGGACTTTATTATGCTCATATTCAGTATTTCTAGAGTAGACTAACGTGTCTGTGGCACATCACAAGTTATTAATAAAAGTAAGAGGAGTCCTCCTTTGCAATATATGACAGACAGTGTTTAAAGCACCGGCGCTTTTGTTTCCATACCTTGGGTAAGAAAAAAGGCCCACCACAGAAAATGCTCTATCCTCGAATGCTTTCTCAAGTGTGTTTTCACCGACGTGTACCGATGTTTTGATGAGAGTCTTAAAACCTCAAGTCCTATGATTGATATGTATATATATAAAATGTGGTTTTCCCCTTTAAACACAAATTTGAAAATCCTTTGCAAGGAATATAGTACTGTATATTTTTGTTGGATGTTCTTTATTGTGCTAAGTGTTTAAGGGAGAAGATAAGAGTACGCCAGCAGGCCATTAACCCTTCAACAAGATGCAGAGATAGCTGCTTTAGACCAGATGGAGAAAGCTTCCCACCACAGTGTTCCTTTAAGATCATCGGTAAGGAAATGTTTCAACCTGCACTGCTCAGTTTATTGAACATTCATAGGGTGAGGGGTAGACAAACAGAACCATTAGGAATTAAGCAAGCAAAATGGAAAGCAAAAAATAAAATCTCCTAATGCTATATAAAGGACCAAAAAGCTTTTTGCTTGACTGCCCACACTTAACTACATTTTTAATTTCCAGTGATCTTTTAACCTCATACCAGTTACACTGAGTAAAAGTAACCCAGTCCAGTTCTGTGGATGGCCTAAAGGCACAAAGACCTACAGTATATACAAGAAAAGGCTAAATTTTGCAATCAATAGAAAGTTATCAAAACAACAAGTACTTACTCAGATGGCATGCTTGTCATGACCAATGTTCTCGTTGGCTATGGATTTCAAAAGAGAAGAACAAAAAACAGTCAAAATATAAGAAATGTCTCTCCTACGGAAATGAACTTTAATAAGTTTTTCGAACAGTTACATCACTTAAACACAAACATTTAAGCATACAGACACACACACACACACACACACACAAGAACTTTATAGCACTTGGAAAAAAACAACAAGAAATCTCAAAGTGCACACTTTAAAGTTATGAAGGAGTGAGAGGATGCTCTAAAGACTGGTCTGTTCTTCCTAAGTTATGGTCAACCATGTCGAGACAGGGTTTCTCTGTATAGCCCTGGCTGTCCTGGAACTCACTTTGTAGACCAGGCTGGCCTCGAACTCAGAAATCCGCCTGCCTCTGCCTCCCAAGTGCTGGGATTAAAGGCGTGCGCCACCACCGCCCGGCCCCTTCCGCACTTCTGATAACCCATACGCAACGACAAAAGCACAGCTGTCTAGATTGGTTCTAGATTCAAGGCCTGGATGGATATGGGAGACTCCACTCATCCAACATGATTCTGGCTGACCCTACATTGGCTTTTACTGTCATCTCTGACACAGCAGGGGTGGAACAGTCCAGGGAGCCACAGGCCAGGGACAGCATTCATTGCTCCAGGGCACAGCAGCAGGGAACAAGCTGTCTTTACCCTGTTGGGGCCTGACAAACAGATGCTGGGCACCTCCCCACTGCCCCAAACACATACACCCCATATTCCTTACTGCCTGCCCACCACAGGTTCTCTTCAGTCACAAGCTCATTGTCTAGATTGCCACATGGGTTTACATACCAGCCACGTCGGCATATGGCTGGCGATTCCCAGGGTCCTTTTGGGGTAGTTTCTAACCCCCAGATGAACTGTTATGCTCAAAAACTAAACCACTGCATCAGCCAGACAATCAAGACAGAGAAATAAAAGAGACTAAAACTGGAAAGCAAATAATAAAACCACTTCCACCCTCAGATTGGATTCTACAAGGGTTGTTTTTTTTTTCCTGGATTTTCAATAAAAATAACCACGAGAAGTAAATAAATTCAAGAAGGCTTCAAGAAATAAGATCAACACACAAAAACAGTTATACTTCTACAAATTAGTAGGGAACGATCAGAAAAGAATATTAAGAAAGCAGTTCCCACTGACAGCAAATAGAAAAGAACAACACAGAATAAATTCAACGGGTGGCACAATATTGTCCACTGGAAATTCAAAATGCTTTTGAAGGGCAGGGGAGACGGCTTAGAGGGTAGAGCACCTGTGAAAGTGTGAGGGTTAGAATTCAGATCTCCAGGAAACCAAGCAAATACTGGGTGACCATCTGTAACCCCATTGGTCAGAAGCCAGAGGTGCTGGCCAGAGCAAGTTGGTAGGTAGATTAGCTGAATCACTGAGCTCTAGGCACAAATGAAAGACCCTGTCTCTACATACAAGGCAGAGAGGAGTCAAGGAAGACACCTAATGTCAATCTCTGGCCTCTCTGACAACTCAATGTTAAAAAAAAAAAAGACTGGGAGATGCCCCCTTGGTTAAGAGCACTAGCTGCTCTTCCAGGGAACCCAGGTTCTCTGCTACTCCAGTTCCAGGGGATCCTATGCCCTTTTTTTACCTTGTAGGCCCCAGGCACACATGTGGTATGTACACAGAAATAAATACAGGCAAAAATACATATAAAAAAGAAGTGTATAAAAAAACATCAAAGCCTCAATTTTAAAAGCAAGCAAGCAGCTTGGAGAGATATGGCTCCAAAGAAAAGGAGGGGATGTCCGTCAAATAGGAATGTTAGACATCCAAGTGACTGGGTTAACACCACTAAAGTCCCACTGAGATGACACGTGACGCCTATTCCATCAGCTGTTTAAAAACCCACACAGTACAAAACCAGCCTGAGGGGACTGTGAAGGAGCTGGAGGCTTAGTCGTCACTGGTGGCTGGTGGGAAGGTAAGATTTAGGGAACATTTTGTGTTTGTCCTAAAAGGTGCCACAGCTATGTGGCATAATGAGCAAAGGCAGAGAATGACTTACAAAGAAAGCCAGCAAACCCACTTATCTGGCTATACAGGTCATGGCACACAGAGAGACTTGGAGATATATCTTGGTGACTCCTCCCATTCACCAAGCAGTGGGTCTCCAAAGAACATGACAGGTATTGGTACCTGTTACTGCTACAAGTGATTTAAAGAGATGGAGCCGCTGAAAGATGGCAGGACAGGCGGCTGTGTGACAAAGTCAACATGGTTGCCAAGTTGGCAGCTGCCAAACTCAGAGCTGGAGGTAAGATCTGAGTGTAACATGCAACAGGTATCTTGATTGGCAGCTTGATAGGGCTTAGAGTCACCATGGAGCCAAGCTTTGGACTAGGCTATGAAGCACTGCCTACGTTAAGTGAACTGAGGCTGGAAGACCTAAATGCAGGCAGCTCCATGCCAGGGGATGGAGGCCAGGCTGCATAAAGAGGAAGCAAGCCTTGCCAGTGTTCATCGTTCCCTGGCCCTGACTGCAGACACCACGCTCACAGCTGCCTCATGCTCCTGCTGCCTTGTGCGCCCCGCCGTGATGGGCGGCACCCTTAGACTGGGAGCCCAGATGAACTCTTCCTTCCTGACATTGCTCTGTTCTGTGTTTTGTCATAGCAACAGGACAAGGAACAATTGCATAACACGTAAGATGATTGTTTATGGGCATGAGATGTCCACCCAGTAGGGCTTCAACTGATTTTTGCGCCACTATAATTTAAGTCTTCAAGGTCCAATAACCTTATATATGCTGATGTTGGAGGTGATGGGACCTTATATATGCTGATGTTGGAGGTGATGGGACCTTTAAGACATAGGCCTGGTCTTTAGGACAGTGGGGAAAGGGGGTCCTCTGTGTGTGTGGTATGAGTGTGTGTGTTCTATAAGACTTCTCCTCCCCCACAAAAGAGTTCTGCTTCCCTGCCACAAAATTATGAGCAGTTTTGCTCTGCTGCAATCTCTTACCATGATGCATCATCACCAGAGGACAAAGCAACATGGCCAGCTGATCACCCAAGCTTCATAAGATAGCAAGCTCAGGTAGTTTGTAACAGTTAACTGAAGCTGACTGACACACTCCTCCAGTGGGGAAACTACTAGCAAACCCATTTCAACATGCGTGATAATCTAAAAATCATCTTAAAAGTCAGGCTGAGGCCCACAGAGTGTGAGAGGAGCACAGACAAAGACAGGGTGGCCACCAGAAGAAAGCCATGAACTCTATCGTGGCCAATGGACTTGGTTTCTCAGACTGAAAGGAAAGAGTTTGGTAAAACATGGGTATACTATGGCAATTGGTCACGAGTCCAGGGTATGTGGCTTGTACACACACACACTTCCAGTGTGCAGAGAAGCAGGACATGCTCTCCTCTAAGTCACGCGTGTTCTCCTGGCATCAGGTCAGCTTTATGGGACTAAGGGGGAGTGGAAGGTTGAATTAAGCAGGTGACTCACAACCCAGGACCTAAGGGTGACATTAATTCTATCTCTATCTCCTCCCTCCCTCTCCCTCCCCACCCCCTCTGTTTATTCTCCTTTGAATAGGAGATAAGGGCTTTCTGATTCCCTCACAAATGAATGTGTCAAATATTAATTTTATATCAGTGCAAGAGTCATTCCTATGCCTTAAAAAATAATTGTTTCAGTTTTGAGAGTCTCCTGAAATGCCCAGCAGACCTACTCTGCTCAGGGCGAAGCCTGTGAACCCCACAGCAGAGCAGTGTACCCCAGGCAGCGCAGACCAAGACACATCTTTCATTGGCTTTTTAGGCTGAGTCTCTAAAACTCTGCTAAGAATTTTTCTCATTTTCTATTTTGTTCTCTACTAGCCTTTGATGAGAAAGCAATGTGCGGGAATCTGGCTGTTTGGTTTGGTCATTTGATGCCCTATGTAAATGGAACCTAGTTTCTTCTGAGGAAGAGGAGAGGAACTAGCTTGTTAATAAGTTAGCTGTTAAGTCATAGAAAATTAGGTCTAAGGATGCCTCAGTACCTGTAATCTTTACACTATAAACTATAATTTAGTGTCTAAAAACAGCAAAAGCCTTAGTGATAAACATTGTGTTAAACAGTCCCAGCTGGGCCCAGCGGCAGGTTCTAGTCATTGGCAGGCAGCCGGGCAGATGATCAGGCCTTTTTAAGATGAGGGAAATGCCAAACTAGACCCATCAGGCTGGTGATGTCTCTTCTGATTTCTGGCCCCAGATGTTGCCTGCCGAGTCCTGGATCAGGTTTCTGAACCTGGCTGCCCAACTTAGAAACTGCAATTTGATTAAGTTTGGTTCAGTTTATCTATCGGTTTGGACCACTGTGTGATCACATGAAAGCACCTTCTAGGCCACTGTACCTGCTAAGCTTTGTTCCCGAGTCACAGGGTAGTCCTTCCTTGGTTTCAAGATCCACAGGCTTGTACTTTGAGTTTATTTGAGAAATGTTTGGACTGGACAAGGTCCAGGCCTGGATTACAGCCCATGATTATCTAAGCGGGATCCATTAGAGGCCTTAGAAGTTCAGCCACTTAGAGAAAAGGCTGGGTCACATGAAGGGGGACCAGCAAGCTCATCCTAATCCACAGGCTGGAAGGCCGCTGACTTGGAACTATGACGCTGGAAAGACAGGTGAATGCTCCCCCTGAACACGTGACCAGAGCCACACTGCAAAGAGCTCATCTAAGCAGAATTGCTCACTTTATGGGGTGTTTTACAGAGAGACCTTAAATGCCTCAAAATCAGTGGGATGCATTTCTGCGAGGCATAAACAAAACTATTTCTTTAAAGAGGTGTGTGTGTGTGTGTGTGTGTGTGTGTGTGTGCGCACGCGCGCGCGCGCGCGCACACGCGCATGCACACGAACACTCAGGATGTTGGATCCCTGAAGCTGAAGTTACATTATGAGCGCCTGAAGGACTGTCCTCTCGTGGGCAGCAAGTCCTCTTCATTCTTGAGCCACCTCTCTTCCCTACATAAAAATCTTAAAGAGGTACTTGATAATAAAAATATCTTTCACTTTATATAACATGTGCATATTTTGCCTGCATGCATGGCTGTGTCCCGTATGTGTACATCTTATACTCTTAGAGGGGACAGGTAAGGGTGTCAGATCTTCGGGAACTATAGTTTTAGATGGTTATGAGTCACCATGTGGGTGATGGGAATAGAACCTGGAGCCTCTGGAGGAGCCCAGTGCTCTTTACTGCTGAGCCATCTCTTCAGCCCTAACAGAAACCGTTTTGTAGACTATAACCTCCAGCTGCATCTTCTTTTGCCCTTACCCATCCTCTGTGTCCTTATAACTTCTTCCTTCAGTTAAGTGATGGGAAGAAAAGCTGAGGACCAAAACTGGGCCCCCAATTAGTGGGTGTTTCTAGAACCTTCCCTGGGCTTTGGCCAAACTCTTCAGCATCACAGAGAGACTGTGTCTTGGAAAGGTGGGTCCAGGGCTTTATTTGCAACATGGTGAACTCAGTATTTTAGCTGAAAAAACACAGGAGTTTGAAAGCTACCATCCTGCCTCAACCTCTGCCCATCAATATTTAAAAGAAAATCAACAAGGTCACGATTTGTAGATGGTATTAGCTCCGTAAGAAGAAAGAATGGTTGAACTGATGGACACCGTGCCTTGTAAGTCAATCACCATGGTGACAGCAGAGCCAGTCTGAACTCAGAGTTTCCTCAGGCCAAGCTGGGAGGCTGACCAAGCCCTTGCATAGCCCTGCCTCCTCCAGTGTTTCCTTTCCTCCGGCCACAGTGCTCTGAGCTTTAACAACCCCACACCTGTTTGAGTTTCGTATCATGTGTGGCACTTGTGTACTGGCCCTCCAACACACACACATGCTCTTTCCCTGCTATCTACCCACTGCCAGCTTCTCTCAGGAAGGAGCCTCACTCATGGGAAGCTCTGAGGGCAGGAGAAGCCCCCTGACCTTGGTGGGTCATCAGCAAGCTCTGTGGAGGAGCAGCAGAAACTTCTCTAGGTGACGTGACTGGAGAATAGGACAACTCACCAGAGTCAATTACACAAAATGACGAAGTACAAGGAAACGGCTGAATTCGATACTCCAGGAGGGCTTTGCAGTGCCCGTTTTACAAATGACAGGCCACCTGACCTTTCTTTGTATGGATGTCTTAACTGAGAGCCACTTGAATGAATTATTCCCAAGTGCTACAAAGTTAATAATCATATTTAAAGTGTTCATATGTATCTTCACAGTATAATTCCACAAGAATTTGAGTCGTGCCCATATAACTTTGTCTGTGTATGAGATTTCAAAAACAGATATAGAAGCTGAGTGAGTTTTGGTGCTTGATTCTCTTCAATGACAATAATCCGATGCTGCCAAATGAGAGCCACGGTGCAAGGTAACAGTTATAATGCAAAGATCTAATTATAATCAGAAAACTTTGCTCAGTGTTATGAGAAAGGACCAGGAGGACACATCTAATATTATAGATGGCTATAATACCCGTTCTGATCTTTTAGGGAGCCGATTCTCTATGACAAAGCTAAACTTTACCAGTCATGTACCACCATGAAAATAACAATGATAATTTAAATCTCTCCTCCACCCCCCACACCTTTTGTGTTCTAACAAGACTCCCTGCTCTCAGAGTCAAAAATAACACCCACCCCCCCACATCTTCTTTGGTGACCTAGAAGTCCACTGCCATGTGCCCTCATAATACCTGTGAGATAAACTAATAGGCTGCTCTCTAAAACCCTGGCTCCTTCTATCCCTTTCCTACAGTTTTCATGAGGGGTCCCCCATTACACCAGTCTGAACAGAGTGATGGATGGTCGCTTTGTCTCTCCCGGGGTAGGTACAGGGACCTGGCCCTGCTGCCACATCTAGGAAAGGGAACACAGGAGTCCTGTGTGCATCCCTGGAGACATAGGGACGTGCCAAAGAATCCAGGGACTGACCCTGTGAGTGATGGTGTCTCAGTAGGAACCTGATTTCAATTCTATTGAGTCTGGTGCCAGCTTCTGTTGGTTTCATGCTCTGACTGTGTGGTGCTCTCTCTAAATGGATGGATGTTTACAGAGATCTTGTCTCCACTGTGAAAATAACAGAGAGTCTGGCTTGAGAGATCTTTCGGCTTGTCTGCTTTGAGTTTGAAGCAAATAAAAATTTCATGCTACTAAGAAGTAGATATGCAGTTTTGTACTACCATAATCATGCCTGATCCATGACAGAGATTTTGGAATCAAAACTCTTTAACTCTGGTTTTTTTTGCATGTGTGCATGCCACTGTACTACATAAGGGACATATTTAAAACTACATATTGCCTTGGAATCTATTCTTATAGTTTGTTTTGTTTTAAATAAAGAAACAGGGCTCTACTGCCTCCCTCACCCACCCTCCACATCCCTGTTTCTAGTTCTATAATCTCACCTAGGATCTGAGTTTGGGCCCAAGATGTCTGTCTTACACAGCCTCCTTGTGGTGACTACCCTGCTAAGATGCATCCTGATGTGTCTTTCTTTCCTACTCTGACTGTCTGACCCTGGTTCAACAACCCCCTCTAGATGACAGTGCAACCTCAAGAAAGCTGTATCTGCTTGCTTTCAACCCTCCAATAGAAGTCCCTATGGGAAACATATCTGGGAAGTGAAGGGTTTGATCATGGATCAAGCCCACCTCCACCACACACACCTGACTCTTCTAACCTGCCATACATAATCTGAGGATGGAGGAAGTCCTAGTTTCTCTGTATTTAATCTTTAAATAAGTTATTCTTTATTGTAGCACACTGAATTTTGTCCTTCAATTTGAAGACTCGTGGCTACTGCAAGCTGGGATACTCTTGGGATGTCAAGGTTAACTCAAAGGCAGTTTCTAGTGCCAGAGTGGTAGCATAAACTCAGAGTGCATTGAAGAGCACAGTCTTATTTGCTTGTATAAACAGCTGTCCTAGGTCAGACACTAGGTGCCATGCTTTCAAGATCAAAGGAGCACCTGTGAGAGGCACGCCATAGCCACACAGGCATCCAGGCCCCCACCATCTTCTGTTGGGCAGCAATGAGACCATTCTGGTTGAAGCCCAGTTCACCTGGGATTCTCAAGCAGCCATTATCCTCCACTGTATGATGGCTCTCATGAAGAAATGCCACCAAATGAGGCCATACGTCACAGATTGGAGACACAGGGGAAACTACAAATTCCCTAGACCCTTACCCTAAGAAGTTAAGTTAGTGAATGCTATAAAATGCTTTCAACAGTGTGTGTGTGTGTGTGTGTGTGTGTGTGTGTGTGTGTGTGTGAAGCACTTCTACTAAACTCAAACATTTAAATAATCCAGGTTCACATACTTAGGTAAATTTTTGGAAAATACTTTATTTTTTGGGGAAATAGCTAACTTTCCTGTCTATTACTAGCAAACATTTTATTTCATTCTCCTTATATGTGTTCTTCCTTAAGCTACCTAGATTAATGGGTCTAATATGTGGGCATTACATCTATTTAATATTTCTTAGTAACTATGGTACTGTTTTAACCAGGTATTCAAAATTTCCTGACAACTTCTGGGGTTTTGCTTTTCCCAAATCAAACTAAAAATATTTTGCCCCTAAAGCTGTGCCATTTCCTGGCAATGTCTATTTTGTATGTTCTACTTTGTAGGAATACAGGACCTGGAAATAGCTGTGTCCACACGATGTGACTGTATTGGTGACAGAACACAGCAAACTGTCAAAGAGATGGTTTGCCTCCCCGGGTGTCTGTGTCATGGAGTGGATCAACGAGCAGATGTGCGGGGCTGACTCTAGACCAGCAACTCACCCTCTTTGGAATTCTTGCTCTAATTTTATGCTTGACAGACCACAAATATGTCTTAGGGCTATTTTGCTGCATCTGATCTTTTATCTGTAAGACTACTTACTATATATGCGCATGTCATGGAGTGCACTTGGAGGTCAGTTCTCTCTTTTCATTATGCAGATCCCAGGGAATAACAACAGGCTGTCAGGTTTGCAGCGAGCATCTTCACCAACTAGCCCATCTGGCTGGCTGCTCCTAACTTTATAAGTAGGTATACTTCCTACTCCTTTTGGAAGATAAGGTTTGTCATTATTTACAGATGCCTTCCCTAAGCTTTGTGCTTTGTACCCCAGTTCAACCTAACCTCTCCATTGCTATGGTTTTTATAATTAGCTCTCATCAGATCTTTTGTGATGTGAAAATGGACATTCAAGTTATTCACACCCATCTTGTATTCTGCTTTGTTCTGACCCTCAGCCCCTTGGGGGGATTTAACTGAGGTTTCCAGAACCCTGAAAAGGAGATGAACCCTGGGGAGTGCTGACCAGCCAGAACAGTGTATCACTGCTGATACCAGTGTACCTAAATGAGCTATGGGGGTGGGAGTGACCCAGGTTTTTAGTTGGTTGATGTATCTGTGTTCTGTGCTGTGTGTTAAACAGGAGACCCTTCCCCTTTATGCTATTTGGATTTCATAATGACTTGAAGATATACTTACTATACTTTCACAAGCATAAAAGACGTATTTGATGGTGACCTCTTATTCTTTCTCCCTGTTTGGTCTTTCCAGAATTCAGAAATTGTGATATAATTTTTTTTGTAGAGGTTTAAAAATAGTTTGTTTTCGCTGTTATTCAGAAGTAATTGAACACTGGTTTACAATGGCAGCCTTTTCTCCAATGTCACATTTGAGAATAATGTTCCTTTAATCAGTAGCCACCACACATTTAAGGAACCCAGGCTTGCTATAGAGACCCAGAGTCTACAATATTCTCCAGGTAAACAAGAGTGATCTGCTTAAGGGTCCTCAGCCTTCAAGTCGATGAGGAATGTCACCCTGTCACCAAATGTCAGAAGCCGCAGGACATTTGGAGGTAAGGGAAGTCTCCCAAACATAATAGGCTGTAGCCGACCTGACAGCAAGCCCCGTCTAGCTCAGCTTCCAGACAGAAGAGGCTGTTAAACGTGCTGCTGAACTCTTCACCAAAGGACCCCAGTGGTTGGAGATAAGGCTCAGCCTAGGCTTGATTCTGAGCACCTACTTGATGATGCCTACTAAATAAATCCATAAATCCTACTCCAGAGGATTCCATGCCTTCTGACCTTGGGCATACGCATAGTATACAAATATACATGTAAGCAAAACACTCATACACATAAATAAATGTAAAGATAAAAGAGGAAGAAAGAGAGAAAGAAAGAAATTGTTATCATGATCCATAAATCAAATGTAAGGTCCTATTGACAAAGTGTCATTCTAGTTTCTGTCATCTATGCAAATCAATCTAATGAAGCCAAGTTTAGTCTGTGAATAATCTAAGAGACAGCTTTTGGTGAATGAGAGAGGGGCTATGGAAAAAGAAATGTATGTGAGGCATGAAGTAGTGTCTGAAGCCCCTTTCCCAGTCCTGCCACTGTCTGGGTGATTCCTGATTTTTAATATGTGAAAACTGTTTAGTGGAAGCCGCGGCATGAAGCTCTCGGAGTCGAGGCTCGAGTGCCCGCCCCCACCCTGGCCCCAGCGCCCACCCGGTCAGCCCCGGCCCAGCCATGATTAAGGCCATCCTCATTTTCAACAACCACGAGAAGCCGCAGCTCTCCAAGTTCTACCAGCCCTATGTATTTGTGGAAACATTAGACAAATGTTTTGAAAATGTTTGTGAAGTGGATTTAATATTCCATGTAGACAAGGTTCATAAATTCTTGCAGAAATGGTGATGGGGGAATGGTATTGGAGACCAACATGATTGAGACTGTCACACAAATTGATGCACAAAATAAACTGGAGAAATCTGAGGCTGGCTTAGCAGGAGCTCCAGCCCGTGCTACATCAGCTGTAAAGAATATGAATCTTCCTGAGATCCCAAGAAATAGTAACATTGGTGACATCAGTATAAAAGTGCCAAACCTGTCCTCTTTTAAATAAATATTAAAAGGGCCACTCCCAGGTAAAATCCAGAGGGAACATCATCTAAGTTTACCATGCAGTTGTTTACCAAAAATAGAGGAGGAGAGTTTTAACTTTGCTCTTGGATTCAAGTCAAGGTACTTTATAGAAGCTGCGTAAAATCAGTATGGAAGTTCAATGCTGCTTTTCTTGCTCAGTGGTTTTAAAGAAATTGACTAGTTCCTGTGTGATTTTTTTTCTTTTCTAAATTGCATTCCTATGCCCACATAAAGGCATGCCTCTATATATTGGCTATTACAGTATTTCGAAAAGTGAGATGTTTCTTTAATTATGTACAACCCAAGACGTTGATGTTTTGTATGGATCACAAGTGCAGCATTCTCTAATTCTTTCTGCTGTTTGTCATATTTGTTATTTAAAGAACCAAGTATGTATTGCATGAAACATGACTTTTTCTTTAGTTTAAATAAACTCCAAGGTAACTGGACTTCTAAAGTAAAAAAAAAAAAAAAAAATACAAAACAAAAAAACAAGCCCGGTGTGGTGGCACACACCTTTAATCCCAGCACTCGGGAGGCAGAGGCAGGCGGATTTCTGAGTTCGAGGCCAGCCTGGTCTACAAAGTGAGTTCCAGGACAGCCAGAGCTACACAGAGAAACCCTGTCTCGAAAAACCAAAAAAAAAAAAAAAAAAAAAAAAAAAAAAAAAACCAAACCAAACCAAATCAAACCAAACCAAAAACCTGTTTGGTGGTGACTAAGACACTTCACTTCCCAGTTCCTCCTGCACCTACCTGCTTCATGAGCAGAATCCACTGCACCCCGAGTAGTCACGAAATTCTCACCCCTTCAATACCCTAGGTACAAATCCTCTGATTTCACTCACTGACTCAGTGTCAGCAATGGTGAGGGTAGATGAGCCATCTGCCTGGGAGCTAAGGTCAACCTGGAGGTGGACTTGGCAGAGCTGGGCACCATAGCAGACCAAGCCAAATCAAGAGAGCTTGGCTCTCCTTGGACTGGCTATAGCGCCACACAATGCCCGGGCCATGTTTCTGCTGTATCAATAGTTCCAGGCAACACCACCTTAGAACTGTACTGTGTGACTCAAAGCATTCTCTTCCTCCCTGGATCTAGCTGACTGTCCACCTGGGAACTCAATCCTGTAAGACTGTCAACTGTTCCACTAGTAAATAGTTCTCCTTTTCACTATAGCAGGTATTCTTTAAGTTCCCGAAAGGCCCTAAAATAGTGATGTTTGCTGTTAGGTCTCAACCTCAGCACAAAAGGCTGAGGTTGCCTGTTTAACATATCAAAGTGGCCAGTCTCCCTGAGTCCCTACCAGTTACAGGGTCATCCTGGCTGGCAAATCCTGTCCCTTACCTTAAACTCTCCAGCCCAGGGGCTGGGCTTCCTTAATTCCTATATAGCCTCAGCCATTTTTTCTAGCTGTCTTTTTAGCTTCCTGGTCTCTGGGTTCCCAGGTACTCCTCTTGTGCCCCACCCCCTCCCCGCCCTTCCTTTCTTGCTCCTCCTCTCTCCTTTCATGGGCTGGTTCAGTCTGGACCACTCCAGATATGTCTGGCTATACTCTCCCTCACATCTACAATAAACCTTCTCTCCTGCCATACCTAGGAGCAGTCATGGGCCTTCTTTCATTGACTAACCACGGTATCTGAAAAAAATACAGTTTTATAGGGATAAGCTGTGCGTATACTTCTTAGGAGTCTGATTCTCAGACTATACTCCGTCTCCATCTCTCTCCCAACCTGCAGCAACAGGCTAAGAGGAGTACATCAGAGTGTCAACCTCACAGGAACAGGCTAAGAGCACAGAGTACATCAGAGTGCCAAGCTCTCTACTTTCTCATCCTCTTTGTTGGGCTGGCCCAAATTCTAGTTCTCCTAGGCTCCTGTAGATGTTCTGTCTCACGGAATGGGAGGTCTAGTCCGTCCTGGCCTCTGGACACTCATGATCAGTGTGTCCACGGTGTCAACTCACTCTCAATAAAGCCACCTGCCTACTGGCTGGGGTGTGCTCCCATGTGTCCGATCACGGCTCACTTAAATGCCTGGGAAGATGGTTTCCATAAAGGCTGGGAACAGCCACGACAAGACTAGCTCAACAGGTCTTTCACTATGACTGTGATAATCATGCATTTGAATAAAAAGGCTTTCTGAAGTGCTCTAATTTCAAGCTCCAAGTTAACCATGGTCAGTTACGAGTAAAAATTTACTAGCCACAAGGAAACCTTTGAATAATTAATAGGCTCCCTTGGTTACGCCCTGCCCAACAAAGTGGAAGGTAAGTTTCTATCCTGGAAGCAGAGACTACATGTAGGGTAGGGGGAGGGGGCTAGGGGAACTGGGGAGGGGTCAGAAGCCCTGTGTATGATGAATGACCACACCCCACACCGGGACCAGCTGTCAGTGGGCAGATCAATTTTACTTAGGATGATCCAAAGCTTATAATAACTCGGGGGACTGAGGGTAGGAACATCCAGATGAGCAAAGGTCACTGACTGGGGCCCTAGGGTACCTGGAATGCCTTATTAGCATGGGGAAGCATTTTAGGAACCTCAGGTGCTGACTGAACGGGTAGTATCAGGAGAAATGAAATTGATCCTGTAATCTAATTGAGGCTACCTGACATTCCTTAGGCAGAGGCGTATGTGTGTGCTTAGAATTCTCCAGACAAGATCAGAGGAGAAGCCCTGCTAATGAAAGGAGTCACCCATATTGCACTAAGTCCAGAGGCTCCGATTAATTAGGCCTTAATTAGCAGAGTTTTCCCACACCTTATTGCTGAAGACACCATGCACTTCACGTACAGGGTTCAGAGGTTCTGAACTGAACTGACCTAAATGCCTCTTCCTGAGAACTGTCTTTCTTGGTACAGAAAGTGCTGTGCTAGCTTTCAAAGGAGGGATGCAACAGCATTTTTATCCATCTATGACACCTAGGAACCACAACAATGACCAGCATTTACCTGGCAACCCTAGGGGTGCAGTAGTGGCACACACAACTTGGTGGTAACAGCAGCTCTCTAATTGGACTTAAGACCCACTCAACAAGAGGGAATCCACGCTAGGAAATGGACCTTGATCCACCTGCCCAAGGTTAGTAAGGTCATGGACTTGGGGGAATAACCTACAACCACCATGTTACTGAAACAGCCTAATTCCTAATTATATTCTAAATATTTGTCCTTTTACTCACAGATCAATATAGTCCTCTGCCCTTATCAAGAAAACTTCTCTCTGCAACCGATGGAGACTATTGGAGAAAGCCACAACTAATCAAAATGCAGAGCTGTGGAGTCCAGTCCCAGTGGATACATCTACAAAATACGGTGGCATCTAAAACTTAGGATCATTGTGAAAGGGGTAGAGAGGTTTGTAGGAGCCAAAGGAACTGGGAGTTCCCTGGGAGATCATGTCTCCTAGTGATGTCAGAAGATTCAGACTCTCATCAACATGGCTACCTAAGCCTGAGCTGAGATGGACGCCTCAGCCCTGCACAAGAACTACAGACAACTAAGAAATACCGAGAGCAGGGAAAATGGTCTCCAGGGAAGAACCATCAAACACCAAATGATCAGCCGACAAAACATAACTACAAGGAACATTCTACAGAATGAGGCAATTATATTTAGGATATATAGATATACAAATATATGAGACCATGAATTTGAAGGGAGTATATGAGAGGGTTGATGAAGGAAAGGGAAGGGTGAAATGTTATAATTTATATTATTATCTTTAAAATAAGATACATTTTAAAAGTACAAAAACGACAATAAAGATTATTTATGAATAGATGCATGTAATCACCGAGAAAAAAATATTACAGATAGGCAGCCTTTAGGAATTGAATATTTAGTGAACAAGGACAATACACAAGCACACAATGGGACTGGAGAGACACACAAGAGGTCATGACTGCCATCAAGGGCCAAAGGACTTTAACAAACAATCAGAATCCACTTAGATTACAGCTATCATCAGATATAAATACAATCCCAGGGCAAAGGAAAGACATACGTCTGGCTGAAACAGAGAGACTGTCAGGGACATATGGGACAAGTGACAAGTGAAGGGTCCAGGAGGAGGAGAGTGCTGAGCAAACAGACTGGGATCCTCACTGCCCTGCAAAGGGAGTTCCACACATATGACAACCTGTAGGCAAGAGTGAGACCTTTGCAAGTACTTCACCCACAGACCACTTTGGGGAACAGAACGACAAGTGCTTCTCTGAGGCACTCATGAGTTCATGTGGACTTTGTGGTACCACAGGGTACTATTCAGGCTGCAGACGAGAAAGGAACCATTGGTCTTTGCTGGCTGAGGATTGCAACTCCTGAAATACTGACCTGCTAGGCAAGGGGTTCCTGCTGGTGCAAAAGTGGCCTGAATGTCCCAAGGTAACCAACCACTTTTCAGCACTGGCAGCTCTTGCAGGGGAACTAAGTTTAGTTTCTAGCACACAGAGGACAGCTCCCAACTGAATGTAACTCCAGTTCCAGGGGATCCAACGCCCTTCCGGTCTCCATGGGTAGACATGCGCACACGCACATGCACCAACAGTACACTGAACTGCTTCCTGTAGCCAGATTCAAGGAAAGCTGAAACCTTCATGTTATTATTTGCAATTTATTCATTTAAAATTTAGTTTTCCAATTCCTATTTTAGTCACATCTTCTTATACTGCAAGGTATGTACTGCAGAATGATGCTATAGAAAGAAGAGACAAACTGGTTTATAACATTGTTATTCACTGGCAAAGGAACAGGTACGATTGTGTCCTGAAGAGAAAAGCACCAGTCACAGTCCCAGGCCCATATATTCACACAGTGTCAACAGGAACCCCAGAATGAACCCCACTAATAGCTAATGTGCACACAGTGAGCACTGCTTTTGACCTTAGCAAAAGTCCTTTTTGAGGTTTCTAAAGTAGTAGTTTCAGAGGGTCCAGAGGGAGGAAGGAGACAAGGGAAGGTTTGGAAGGAGGGAGCATGACACTGGAAAACTGTAATTGATTTTGTTTTAGTAAGATCAAAGGTAGGTCAAACCAAACAGATGTACTCATTTTATTAGTGAGAAAGAGTAATATTTCAGAAATAAAACACTGTAAAATTTTTTGGGTTTACATATCAACTTTCAGATAGATAGTAAAGCTACTTTTCCTTCAAAATGCGTGAACTGCTCAGGTGGTGGAGGAATACCTTTAATCTCAGCACTTGGGAGGGAGAAGCAGGGAGATTTCTGTGAGTTTGAGGCCAGCCAAACTCACAGATCAAGTTCCAGGACAGCCAGTACTACACATAGAAACCCTACCTTGAAAAATAAAACATGAGGAAGAGGAGGAAGAAGAGGAGGAAAAGGAGGAGTAGGAGAAGAAAGAGAGAGGAGGAGAAGAAAAATGAAGGAAGGAAAGAAAAAATGGGTAAACTGAGGAAATAATTCAAGTATTTTCAAATATGACCTATCTTGTTTACTCCTGGTATAAATCCACATATATGAGCACTGTCAGATTCACAGAACACTGACTATGGAAAATGAGAAGGCTAAATCAACCACGGCAAAGGACAAAGGCTGCAAAATCCAACAACAACAAAAACCCAACACACACACACAAAACCCCTTGAAATCACTCTGGGATGTTCCACACGCAGACCCCGGCAGCTGTCAGCACCTCCCTTCTGGAGTCTATTGGAAGGGCTGACACAGAACTGCATTCCAAGTGTGTGGCATCTCTGGCAGTGGTGCCTTGGATGCAGTCAACGTTCTTTCCTGTTTTATACCTTTAGGCTAGGGCAGCCATCCTTTGTGGTCAGAGAAACGTCTTTTGGGGATGTGAGACAGTTAACATAGACAGGACAAAATGCTGAGAACCAATGGCTGTCGAGCACTCATCTCTAAGTGTGGCATCTATAACAACCCCTCCAAGACCCAAGGACATTATGGAAAGGGGGTTGGAAAAACAGAGACATATGTTCACAGCACACTACACTGAAGCTACCAAAACTTAAACTAAAAAGTCACCAAAGGAATAATTTTATAGTATATCTGTACTGGCTAGTTTTGTGTCAACTTGACACAGCTGGAGTTATCACAGAGAAAGGAGCTTCAGATGGGGAAATGCCTCCACGAGATCCAGCTTAAGGCATTTTCTCAATTAGTGATCAAGGTGGGGAGGTCCCCTTGTGGGTGGGTGGAAGCATCTCTGGGCTGGTAGTTTTGGTTCTATAAGAGGGCAGGCTGAGCAAGCCAGGGAAGCAAGCCAGTAAGTAACATCCCTCCATGGCCTCTGCATCAGCTCCTGCTTCCTGCCCTGCTTGAGTTCCAGTCCTGACTTTCCTTTGGTGATGAACAGCAACATGGAAGTGTAAGCTGAATAAACTCTTTCCTCCCCAACTTTCTTCTTGGTCATGATGTTTTGTACAGGAATAGAAACCTTGACTAAGACAATATCCAAGCAAGCTATCCAAACTGTTTTCAAAATTGCATGCGAGGGGCTAGAGATGTGGCTCAATGGTTTCAAGTACTTGCTGATCTTACAGGGAACTCAAAATTTGGCTCTCAGCAACCACATGGTGGCTGCCAACCACCTATGACTTCAGTTCCAGGAGATCCAATATCCTCTTCTGGCTTCCAAGGGCACTACAGGTACTATACACAGATAGTGCACATACATACACACAGGTAAAATATGTATACACAATATTAAAGTAAGTAAATCTTATTCTAAAAAAAAAAAAAAAATACAATGGGCTGGAGAAATACCTTAGTGGTGAAGAGCACTCGATGCTCTTCCAGAGGACCCAAGTTTGGGAGGTTCACAACTGCCAATTAAATCTAGCTCCAGCATACCCAACCCCCTTTGACCTCATTGGGAACTAACCCAAGTGTGCACACACACACACTTACTTAATTAAAAAAAAAAAAAAGAAAAAAGAAAAAGTTTACTGGAGGAAGTGCAACCACTCAAGAAAACAAACAAACAAAAGCAAACAAACAAAAAACCAAAAAAAAAAAAAACCCCAACAAAACAAAACAAAGAGAAAACGAAAGAATTCTATTAACACCGAAACAGACTTAATTTTTCAATGTAAAACAGAATCAAGAAGCAAATAGATTCTAAAATGAAAAACAGGATAATTCCATAAAAAAATAAAACACTATAATTTATAATAACATGCTTGTTGAAAATTTGAGGCTAAAGATAAGTCCCTCATCCCCAATTGCTCTAATCTGACAGTCAACAGACATGAGATTTTGTTGGACCCACACCGACAGATAAACTGAATCTCTGCTCATATCCAAAAGCCACAAAGGCATGCCAAAAGTCTATTTGCAATGCCTCTTATTTAGTTTAACTGAGATAATGCCTCATTGGTTTGTAATTGGCAGCTTTTATATGTCATTCTCCATTTAACTCTTTTCTTTTCTTAAAAAAACCAAAAAAACAAAAAACCCCTAAATTAGCTTGTGTTAATAATTAACAAGTAATAGTCCCAGTTATTTACAGAACAATACTATTTAAAAGGGTCAAAAGGTTAAGAGAATTAAGGAAAGACAAAGGAATAAAAAGCCAGGCGTGGAGAGGACTCTATCCTGCCAGGGAGGAAGTGTGGACTGGCTTAGGTAAGCGACAGTCTCCAGTGAGGTCTATGCTTGGGGCACTGGGTGTGTGCTTCTGTACGTGGTGTTCGAGGTTCCTAACTGAAGCATCCCACCCTTAGATCCACAGCCCTCCAGTGATACTGGAAACAGCATGAAGTCTCCTGGCCGTACCTCCTCTGCCTTGACCACATGCCGATCAGTTCCTCAGTAGAGCAGCCCTGCCTTTAGGCACACGGCCATCTGATTTCTGTGGAAACCGTGTGAGGCTTGCAGGCCTTGCCGCCTACCCTTGCCAATGCTTTCCTTTCCTTAATTCTCTCTTGGCTTTGACCTCCAGCTGTGGATGTTCCAGGGGACAAGGCCAACCCCTTCTTCCCAGGGGTATCTTCCTTGAGAGAACACTAGTCCCAGAAACTTCCCAGTAAGACTCCCCTCACATTATATGGGACACAAATGAGTCACCAACTAAGAACTAGTAAGAACAACACGAGTGCGGTTAGCTTCGCTGAGTCACTGGGGGGACACAGTGTGGGGTGCTTTGGTGGGCTCGTCACCAGCATGGTGCTGACTTTCTGGAGGGCAAGTGTGGCCTGAGGGGGTACAGGGCTGAGTGGAAATGCACGTAAGAAGTTTCTTTACTCCCAGGGGAAACTTCAGATTGGCAGATTTGATATATCTAAGCGGATTACTAGGGTTAACTATCATATTTAATAAACTAGGTCTTAGATACCAGCAGCTACATGTATGGGTGCTAATGCTTCACTGGCGTCCTGACTAGACTTAGAGAATCACCACGGAACGCAATGCTAGGTTTAACTCAGGATGAGTGAGGGGCGCCATCCCAGGAGGCAGGGTCCCTGGACTGAATAAGGAGGAACAGCTGAGCTGAGTACTAGGCTCACCTTCTTCCTGACTGCAGATGCAATGAGACCACTTGTCTCAGTCTTCTGTCATGGCGTCCCACCGTGATGCAGTGCAGACCACCATACAGCCTTCCTTCTTGCTTTTTAAGGCATTCTGTCACATGGCCAGAAGTAATGAAGCATTTAGAGGGGATCTGCTGACTGAGCCTTGCTCGGAGTCGTGCAGGCTTACCAGCCAGCTCACCGGACTCCAGGAGCAGCTTCTCCCTCTGCTGCACAGCCCAGGATTCTCGGGATGGAGTACACTCACTCTGGCCTCCAAGTGTGGGGCCCACGACTCACTGAGGTCTAGGAGAATCTGTCCAACAGGCACTTTCCTGCTGTGGTTCTGAGACAGGGACTCACTTAGCTCAGGCTAACCCCATTCGCACTGTTCTTCTTGTTAGTGATTATCTGGCAGAGACTCACTACTGTGAACTCCATACACAGCTGGGGATGAGCTTCCACTGATCTTCCCGCCTCCCTCCTCTTGAATACTAGGATTCCAGCCATGCGCACCACCACAGCTGAATTTGGTGACTTCTGAGTTACACATGTCACAATGTACCCAAAACCCTTTGAAGATCTTATTAAATGTTTTCTGTGGAAATATTTTCTGTCATACATAACAAGAAAAAACAAAACAAAACAAGCATGCTCGTGGGAGTGGACAGCCACTGTGGGCATCAATATACTGCTGTTGGTTTCTAAATGGCTTCACAAAGCTGCATGTGCTGTTGAGTCCCACACCTATCCCACTGAGCACAGCCCACCTCTGCCAGTCCTGGCTTTGGATTGCCAGGAAGGCTTTATCAAAGTAACCGCAGATCACCAGACACCTGGGTTATAAATCCAAGCTCAGTGTCTGCTACCCCATCTGTCCGGTGACAGGATCCACCCTCAGACTGGCCCTATCTCAGCACACCCAGCACGAATAAACAACAGGAAACTGTTTACGGGAACATTTTATAAAGTGTGTCATCTTAGAGGAAGTGTGACAATTCCCCAACTCGATGAATAACAAATACTCATGTTGAATTTTCAAGAAGAAAAACAAATATCAACTGTCATTTGGGTGAATCACTGCTGTTTAAACTCGAAAGTGAAGTCTGAGATCAAAGCTTCTATCAGACTATCTAAAGGCACAGCCAAATTCCTGGAATTACTGCAAACTGGAAAACCATATTCATAAAATGTTACTGTCTCAATCATAGATATTAAGACACTTACCTGCAGGAAAGAGCAGGACTTAAACTGGGAGTCAGCTCCAGTGATGTACTGCAGAACGCTACCTTGAGGAGAGACTCCACTTCTTACTGATGCAAACCCACCTGCCTAGGAGGGGAACAGCTATGAAAAACCAACACACCCACTATGTGGCAATGATTCTAGTGGAGAGTGGGGGTTGAGTGGGGACAGAGAGCACAAGAAAAGACTGAAACACTTTGAGGTAAAGAGAGAGAGGGGAAAGAGAGATGTTTTCATGGTTATGAACACTGGCTGCTCTTCCAGAGGTCCCACACGATTCCCAGCACCCATATGGCAGGCAGCTCAGAACAATCTACAACTCCAGTCGGAAGAGATCTGATGCCTGTCTGGTCTTTGTGTGTAGTGCAGAGTATGGTACACAGACATCCATGAAGGTAAAACGTCCACACACAGAGTAAAACAAAGAAAACTGTAAAAGGGGAGGCTTAGGGGAAGGCTTGGTGGAAATGGTGCTGTGTAAGTGTGAGGACTGAAGTTCAGAGCTACAAACATACAGGATGGGTGTGGTAACCAACCTGTAAGCCCAGTGCTCGCAGGGGGGACACAGAGGATCCCTACAGGAAGCCCGGCCATATTGGTAAGCTCTGGACTCAACTGAGATGCCTGAGTCAGTGAATAACGGGAAAGGCAGTCAAGGGAGGAGACTGCCAGGGTTAGCCTTAGGCCTCCACATGCGTGCGTGCTCACACATGTGTATACTCACACTTGCATGTACAATTACACAAGCATACCCATACACAAGTGAACATGCGCACACACAAATTGGTGATGATGATGATACATAAAACCTCCTAAAAGTACAAACAAATGTAAGCATTCTATCTCGTGTCTGGTTTCCCTTAAAAGAACAACAAAGACCTCGTCAAAATAGGTGCGGTGTGTTTGCTCCTCTTTCTCCCCGAGGCTTTGCATCTATGAAAGCCATCTGTAAACCCTCTGTGCTCTGACCCACAGCTTGTCTTCCTGTGGAACAACCTGGATTGGCACGCAGAGCCCCAAAATGAGGTTTTTTAAAACTCGGCCACTGACCAAGAACTATGCAGTTGATGATTCCAGTTAGGTTTTTGTTGAGGATAATAATCTTTCAAATAACAAGCCCAGAAGTAACAGAGCAAACGACAAAAAGCCCTGGAGGACCAGAGTTCATGTACTTTCCCGGAGTTCAAGCATGAAGCCCACACTGAGTTTCCTAGAGTTCTATACTTGGTCAATTTGCCTTTCTCCCTGGAAAAACATATAATGTTATCACTGCCTCTACCCTACATACTATAAACTAGGAGAGGAGAGGTGATGAACTATTTAACCAACTTCTCAAGGTAAAAAGATGGCAAATAAACTTACAAATGTCTAGAACTGTCAATCTAATAGGAGCTGATTTCAGACTCATCTGTAAAGTGACTTTTCCCATTGAAAGTGGGCGTCAAACCAAGAACATTCTATTAGAAGCTAAAGTCTTGGGATTATAATCTCCACTGAACTTTATTTGTTCACTCTTAAAGAGAAACTGAGGTAACAACATCATTATCTTAGCCAGGGTGTCTATTGCTATGATAAACACCACAACCAAAAGCAACTTGAGAAGAAAGGGTTTATTCCTCTTTACTGCTTATAAGTCCATCACTGAGGGAAGTCGAGGCAGGAACCTGGAGGCAGGAGCTGATGCAGAGGCCAGAGAGGGGTGCTGCTTACTGGCTTGCTCCTCATGGTTTGCTCAGCCTGCTTTCTAACACAATCAGGACCACCTGCCCACAGACACCAATGATCCTGTGAATGCCCTCTCTCAGTTCAACCACTGATTAAGGAAATGACTTGAGGACAGGCCATCTGATGGTGCCATTTTCTTGGCTAAGGGTCCTCTTCCCAGATAACTCTAGCTAGTGTAAAACAACCAGAAAAATGAATTTGATGTTTAATGTATTTTTCCTGAATAATTGTTTTAGAAACTTTTTCTTCTGACTTAATTTTTCCTTACTCTTTCTACAAAGAGATGCATATGGGGAGATGCTGGGGGTGAAGTGCTTGCACAGTACCCAGGGTTTAAATCTTCAACGTCCCTGGAAAAGTCAGTTTGGGGGAGGGGAGAGGAGAGATGGAGACCAGGGTATCCCTGAAGCTTGATGGCTAAGAGTCTAGCTAATCACCGAGTTCCAGGTTCACTCTCTGCCTCAGGAAATAAAGTGTGCAGCAAAATTGACTTATATGTGCATGCCAGGGCACACACAAACACTTATACCCCACACAACCAACTAACCAATCAATAAAAGAATATGGATATGTATGTATGTATGTATGTATGTATGAGTGTGTGTATGCATTCTTAAATACCACCATTTTAAGTCTTCTCTCTTAAAAAGACCATAAAAATTAACCCACCCGTTTTAGTTAGGGTTTCCATTGCTATGAAGAGACACCATGACCACGGCAACTCTTATAAAGGACAACATTTAATTGGGGCTGGCTTATAGGTTCAGAGGTTCCATCTATTATCATGGCAGGAAGTATGGTGGCATGCAAGCGGACATGGTGTTGGAGAAGGAGCTGAGAGTTCCAACTCTTGTTGTGAAGGCAGCCAGAAAAAGACTGGCATCTTCAATCAGCTAGGAGGAAGCTCAAAGCCCACCACAGTGACGCACTTCCTCCAAAAAGGCCACACCTACTCCAGCAAGGCTACACCTCCTAATAGAGCCACTCCCTGGGGCAAGCATAAACAAATTGCCACAGCATAGTTCCCAAGAGTGATAGACTGAGTCCTATGAATCAACCAACAAATTGGAATCAGCCAGAAAACTGTACAAGATACAAACAGGCAAGAAGTGTCTGTGGCAATGCTGCCCAAGCAATCAGCTGGGAGACGGGAACTGCGACACGGCATCTAAGGCTCACAGTCCCTAGAACAGCTGGATTCCCAGTGACAGAGGCCCAGATCTGAACCATCCCACTCCTGACTGGATGCCTGTGGGATATAGGACTGAGAACTATGAGAAACGGCCGAGAATAAGAAAAGAAGCAAGGGAGAGCAGAGGTGTTGGCAAAGACTTCCAAATGAGCATGCATGGCACAGGACCAAAAATGATAAAATAAATTCAAATAATAAATACTCCAAGGGCCTAAAAGAGCAATGAACAGATGACAGACTTCAGTGTGTTGGTTTAGCATCACAATGGACTTATAAAGGGTGACCAAAAGGGGGGATGGAAACAAAATTTATTAAAAAAAAAAAAAAAAAAAAAAAAAAAAGCAAAGATACAAGAGGATCCAGGCTTGGCTCTGTACATCTTTAATGCCAGCATGGAGGAGGATGGGGGAGGGGGAGGGGAGGGGGAGGGGGAGGAGGAAGAGGGAGAGGCATCTCTGAATTTGAAGCCAGCCTGGGGCCTACAAAGCAAGTTTCAGGACAGCCAGGGCTGAGTGAAATCCTGTCTTAAGAAAGATGCTAGAGGAAAGAAGCACCCCAGACATCCATCCCAGAGGCAATGGATGGACAACACACGTGACTGCAATGCCAACTGCTAGAGTTGAGAAAGCGGGCAGAAGCACCAAGAGCTGAGAACTTCCCAGAACAAATCAAACACCAAGCAAAGGCCAGTGGCTGTCAAGAAGGCTCGCAGCGAACGCAGCACTGTGCTTGTGCGACTGTCACAGGGAACCTCATCTATGCTGACACGCAGATTTTTGTTTTCTCGGGGCCCACACTTGCCAGTCTCTGACTCCCTACACTTCACCCTGAATCTCCATGTGACACCGAATTTAAATTCAGCATTATCTACTCTGACCGGCCTGCTCTGCAGGGCTGCTGGGATGGGACATTACCTACCCTTGCCTCTTTAATTAGAGCTAAAGCTCATTAGGGCCCAGAGAAACAATGGAGTTTCAAACTCTGCTATGATCACCAGGACTGTCGATTTCACAGGGACATGTAGCACAAGAATTAGCAAATGAAACCCCCTTTTCAATTTAGAATTTAGTCACAAGGTTTTCATTTTTTTCTCCCCAACACTGGAGATCAAACCCAGGGCCTTGCCCATCACAGGCAAGCCTGTCACTGAGCTACATCACTGGAGATCAAACCCAGGGCCTTGCACATGCCTAGCAGGCTTACTGCTGAGCTATGTCACTGTTTCAATCCCAAGATTTTAAAAAGAAGAAAAGAACAAGCTCTGTGCTTGATAAAATAGAACCCTTTAATTTGCACTGTGCATGAAACCAGGGCCCTGTTAGAGTCTCAAATTTCAGTTGAAACAGATTATCTTAAAATCTATTAAGGATCAAACCCAGACAGGTAAAGTCCCCAGTTTCCATAGGAGGAATGGGGGGAAGGACAGATACTGACCTAATCTGGAAGTGAAGTTCACTGCAAGAAGCCATACTTATTTACTAATGTAATTCTATAATCCTACCGTCAGCTTTCAAATCAGCAAATGGAACTCAGTAGTTTTTGTTGACTCATAACAATACCAGATGCCAAACGAACTCCTGTCCCCACCTTACATAAAAGATTGGCATATTGGGAAGCTGTAATTTAAAAATCTAAATTTGGTATCAAGAAATTCCTACTGTTCTTCCTCAAACTCACCAAGTGTCAAAAGCGCCACCACTGACCTCTCCACGCCTCTACCTTTCTCAGTGAATCCAGCTTCCCCACAGCTATGTTTCTGACCGGGAAGGGTGGCCTCTGTCTGCCCTGCTGACTTCAGGATCACCAGACCCTACGTAAGCTTTGTGACTATTGCTCGTAGGGTTTTAAGGCAGGCCTTGATGTATTCACAGATGATGGACACCTGGGGCTTCAGTCCCATGAAAGGAAATTTTTTCCAACAAACGCTGGCCCTGCTGTGCTCGAGGGCTACAGGAGGCTTGTTCCCAACCAGGTATGTGCTCGAGAGTGACTGGAGGAAGCTGGGTTTGTCTAGGATCATTAGTGCTGACACTTCATCCTGAATAACCTCAGACCTCTGTGTTACAATAGTCCAACTACCCCACATCCATCTGTAAATAAATTCTTAAATAAACGCAAAGTGCGTGGAACAATTTGCTTTGTTAACATAGAGTAGAACGCTACGACATCTGAGTATCTGAAGGTCTGCAATTACATTTTTATCCACTGACCTTTTCTTCTTTCTCACTTTTCTTTGGTTTCTGCTGAGGTCTGACAAGGCTTGCGCAAGAGCTGTCTGAAGGATCTGGCCGCCCTGGTCCATTTTTAACACCTAAAAACCAAGTAGAGTGGACGTTAGCTAGAAACAATGTGAATCGAACACAAATGTAGGCTAAGCTAAACAAAAACCAAGCATTCTGTTTCTGCTTAGGGGGAACAGAATACCACAGGCTCTGTCAATCACCACCATACCTGCTGAGACCTTTTAAGAACTGGAGAGAGAGAACTGGTTAGATGAGGCTCTGCAGCACAAGTCTGAGCGCTAGACTAGCCAGGCCAGACATACTGCGGTGGTGCTGTTCTTTATTTTTAAATTAAATGTTAACACTTGCAAATAAATAAAAACGTCACATACCACGGCATTAACCAGACCCAAACTTACTGACCACCCCTAGGTGAGACACTACTTCAAAGAGGAAGATGGAGAGCAATGCCATACCCTTGGACCAGACACCATGTGTATGTGCTATAAACACACATGACTATATATAGATACCATACACATATATGATCTCAAAAAACAAACAAACAAAAAACCCAAAAAACAAAACAAAACAAAAAACCAAAAAACCTCAAACCTGTAGTTCGAGGTAGTAGGCAACTCCCTGCAATTCCCTCAATGGTCCAAGAAAATCTTCATGGTTGGCCAAAGCACTTTACCACATCTGCATGTTTGTACCATTCAAAACAACTCTTAATTATGAAATAATAATCAAACCCAGCCTGTCAGAGAAGACTCTTCTTAGATGCAATCAATTATGTCAGCTTTATGCTTAGTTCCTGTAGAGTGGTCATTCGTACAAAGCTTAGGTATTAATCTGCACATACTTGATATTGCTCTCTGCCAGACCTTCACATTAAACCAACTTCTTGCCATAAAGCCACACAAGTAAAGAGATTCCACTGCATCCCATGTGGCTCCGAGATATTCCAGGTGCATAGAACGATGTGTTTGTGTGTGTGTGTGTATGTGTGTGTGTGTGTGTGTGTGTGTATGTGTATGTATGTGAGTTATCCTTTATCACTGCTGCCTTGCATGACCACTGTTCTTATTCTCCAGGTGACTGCTTATTTTAAAGATTTCTTGGACTTTTAAAGGAGAAAATACCACAAGACATATACGACCACATTTGTGATCTTGGAGGGCAACAGCCGAGGAAGGTTACATCAGCTAAACTGCATATCCCACCTAGATGCTGGTTTAGGTACTGGCAAGGACGACATGAGGGTGCCACTGCAGACAGTCCAATGCACGTGCTAGACATGCAAATAAATATGCAAAATCATAAAAACACCTACAGAAACTAAAGTGTGTACACCATGAGAAAGTCTACTTTGCAGATGGTGGGGCAGTGTGATAAAGAGTGACCCAAGTTTGAGGAGTCACACTTGTTCCATTCTTCAAAACGGAATTCTATCTAAATAAAAGCAGGGTCAGCAAGATGGCTCAGTGAGTGGAGGATCCTGAGCCTTACCCCCAAGCCCTACATGGCGTACAGTGAGAACTAACTCCTAAGATTTGTCCTGACCCTCCCCCCACCCCCCGAAACACACCCTTGCATACACACAGTACACAATAAATAAGTGTAAAAATGAATCATAAACTCAAAAACACAGAATAATATTTGTGTTTTCCAGAATTCAAACTAGCTGTTATTTGTACCCTGGGCCCTATAAACATTTTAAGGTCAACATTCTTTGCCTATAAATATCTAAACTGGATCCCTTTGGAGACAAACCAACCACACACTAATCCCCGTCCTCTTCGGGCATCTTTTAAATGTCATGTCCCTCTCAATCTCAGATAACTGCCCACCCACCGAAGCCCTCAGTTGGCTTTAAGAGGATGATGAACTGGAGCAAGCAGGTAGAGGGTTAGTGAGAGTCTACTCTAAGAGGTAGCAAATGTTTTTGTCACCTGGCAAGTGACACCAACTTTCTGTATTACTTCCTAATGCTTCTAACAATCTTAAAAACAAACAAACAAAACCTCTCTGCTTCTAACAGGCCTCATTTTTAATCATCTTTCAGATCTGAGGTTAGAAGCGATTTAGGGATAGAATATTCATAAGGGGACATAAGACCCCGAGTCACAGAATAAAGCAAGCACATAGCTCTCAACACATCTCACATGCTCTACCATGCAAGGCTGCTCTAAGGCCAGTCAGGTCCCATCTCCCAGCACCCTCCCCTGGCTCTCCTGTCTTTCACAGTGTCACATCTGTGCTGCAAGTGTACAAACAGCCCCACCACCCCGGACACCATGAGGTCCCATAACACCATCTATCCCTACATTGCTAAGTCTATGGATGGATAGATGCAACCAACTAACAGGTATTTATTTGGAGTGTCTTAGGTGAAGCCTGGCCACCTGCCCACAGTTGGGCTCCAGTGAACTGCTGCTCCTCCATACGACAGTCTGATGAATGTCTTAAAACACCTAACTGGGTCTCTTGATAAGGAGGACTTATCTCTTGTTCCAGAGACTTCGAAGATGTTGATCCTAACTGGACACTGATAATTGGCTTCTGGTGAGCCTTCTCCCCAACCCCCAGGCTGTTCACACAGGCAAGGAGACTGGAAGAATTCCTGGTGTTTCTTATGTTCTTTATGAAACACCAGTTACATCATAAGGTCCCCAGCCTTGAGATCTCATCTGAATGTAACCTCCTTTCGAAGGCCCAATTTCCAAACACTCTCATCTAGGGTCTGGGTTGGGGCCTGGGGTTGGGGTTGGTTGGGGTAGACAGTGTTCTATCCACGCTGTAAATCCTAGATGCCTCTCATTTTCTCTAGCCTCACTGCATACATGCTGTGTTGCCCTACTTTCCACAAAATAATCAAATGCAACTGAAGAAAAAAAAGAAAAAGAAAAAGGATCTAGCAGAAGGGTACTGTGGGACAGGAGTAGCATTCCATCACCTTAGAGGCTGAGGTAGGAAAGCTGCTCCAAGGTCAGGGTAGGATGCAGAGCAAGACGATGTCTCAACAAAAACACATAGGTGAAAAACCCCAGCTCCAACGTTTTTACAATGATAGAAAACTCAAAAAGTTACAAGCGTGAGCAGAGACAGACAGACATTCCACAAGATCCTGAGCTTGTGATCTTCCCATACAACCATTATCAGCATATCCTCCTACTGGCTCAGTAACTAACTCCCTGTATCATAGGAGCCCCTGGTCCCGTGAAAGGCCTGTCTGTCACAGCCTCATTGTACTGATAAGCCCAGAGCTGCTACAGGCAGTGACCCCTCCAGCCTCCCAAGATCAGCCCAGCTAGTTCCAGTCACTCCCATCACAGACTAACACACTAGGATTAAACACTTGGCAGAAATGACGGTTTCTTGGTTAGAATACTTCAGTATAGACTCCTAGAAGATACATGTTCGGCCCCATCAAAACACAGGTGTCATCCACTACTATGCTACCAGCTGCTACCCCTGGGAAACGAGTGCACAAGCCCGTTTTGAAATGCCTTGTTAACTGCCAGTATGCATGAAGCAAATGAGCTATGACTGATATCATCAAGCTGTCAGAAAGCTTCCCATTGGATAACTTCTTGGAGTCAAGAATGGGTTGGCAGGAATATTATTATAAAACACTCCACAACCATGCATGAGCAGGGCATGAACATCTGGTATTAGTTGAAGCTTGTATCCCTGAGGACAATGCCCAGATCTTGAATCCTAAATGACCTATGACGAAAGACAGACATATTAGGTAGTCTGAGGCACACATTAACTTTTATAGAGGCTTGCCCCAAACAGGACACTAAGTTAAGGGACACAGGCTAGGTCTTCAGCAGATCTGTCTACTTGGAAGGCTTTCTCCATTTTGCTCAACAACAAATGTTTATGCATCTGCAATTTGTCTTTTGTAAGATCTGGTAGCCAGATCTGCTGGAAGGACAGTGGCCCATCATTCAACTCCTAACAGCTGGTAACTGTAAAAGAATCCAATAGTGGACGTGGCCAAACTGTGCAGGTAACTGAACACACATGTATAAAATGCTGACGTGAAATTCCACCACTCGCTGCACAGGATCAGATCTGCATTGAATCTGATCTGGCCAGATGTGGGGTATAGTACGGAAAGTACTAACTCTGCTGGTATTCAGATGAGACATACGGAGCTCCTGCGTTAGCATCACTAGTGACAGGCGAGTAGGAACTGCCATCAGACACCACGGTGCTCGGGACGGCTGGCAAACTTTATCTACTGGGCGGTTCAGATGGACTGCATGTTAGGAGCAGAGGCAGAAGAGTGGCATCTCAATGTTCACCAAGCTGCTTCTCATAACTTCCTGTCTTGCACCGTCGAAAGATAAATGAAGCTTGGTGTGTTGCCACATACCCACAGTCACAGCAGCACAGAGGCTGAGACGGGAAGATTATTAACTGGAGGCCAAGTGTGCTACACAGTAAGATCTTGCTTCCAAAATAAATACGTTAAAACAGAAAGCAAGACCTCCATCCATCTCCACGCAACTTGGGTGCAGACATTTCTTTTTGAATTCAGACTTCATACAGTTCCTACAACATTTCCCAGACCTAATAAAAGAACAAAGCTATAGCCTAACTGCAAGATCTCTCTCCCTGCATGATCCAAGAGCTCCCACCTATCTTCTCACCACCAAGTCAGGCATGCAGAAGATCAGGACCTGCTGGGAGACACTTGTGGCAAGGGAACCTATAATTACATAAATGCCACCTTTAAGACCCAACAGGTTTGAAAATCATTCCCTTGGCATCAGACTTGGACAAGACCAGTGTTTGTGAAAAGGCGCCCTCAAGAGTGAGATGCATAACACCTTCCACAATAACCTTAAAGAATTATTTGCAATCAGGTTAGGTGATGGGAAACTCACCTGTCGGGAGTTCCAGTTAAATTACAGGGTCACTCATTCTCTCCCCACCCAAGAAATCTGCTCAAGAGCAGACACGCATTCCAAGACTATACTCAATTTAGTGTTTTCATCAATCAAAGTTTTGCAAGAATGTCTTTTCTCTAATTATCTGTATTTTATAATTATCTATATTTCTCTCTATTTGTATCCTTTTGACCCACTACAGAAAATACCACTGATCTTCAACACAGAATATACTAAAAGAAACAAGTATCTTCTATGAACAGGGCATATGACATATTGTTATGAGTTTTTAAAAGACCCATTTAAAGCAACAGGATTATACGGTTCTATGCATATGAGAGAATCCCTTTAAATATATTTCATTTGCATGTTTATATGCACCATAGTTATCTGGAAGGGAATAGTGTTGACAGTAATTGCTTCTAGCAAACACTCTAAGCCACAGTTTGTTCTTCAGAGTATCCAGGGTTACAGTGAAAACAAATCAGATTTGGTTGCTCCAGCTCAGAATCCCCAGCAACTTTTCATCACAGTATAAAACAAACTGGAACACCCTGTCTCGATGGGGAGGGAAGGTCTCAAGGATCTGATTACTGCCTCACTTGTGGTCACTGTCCTCACCTCGCAGGCTCACTGGCTTGATGCTGCACTTCCTGCAAGACGTCCGGCCATTTGTACTTACCTCCAGTAGACACAAGCACACCCTCTCACCTGGCCTAAAGTCCATAAAACCTCCTCAGAGGAGCCTTCTGGGTACTTGGTGGAGCCACCTATACTCTCCAGCATCACTGTTAACCAAAGGAAGCTTCAACTCCTCAAACTCCAAAAGGTAGTCTGTATAGTCAGAAATGAGCGCTGCCTTAACTACAAGAGGATTTCTGAGGGGTGGATAAAGGCCAGAATTCCTCAGGAACTTCTGACACGGGTTTCACCTGCCAAAAGGAATCTGTTCCCTTCTGTCATGGCTCCACTGACATGTACCTGCAGCTGCATAAAAGCCATGCTGGCACCAGGCTCCCTCAGTGTCACCTGTTAGACATTTTGAAGTCTACACTAACACCACAGACCTTCACCCTTTCCAGATAACATTTGTCCTCTTTATAACCGAGTTTTACTCCTCCTCCTCAGCTAGTCTCACTACACCCTCTGACTCTCTTTTTACACTCTCTTCCTAGTCTCTCACTCTATTATCTCTCACTTCTCCTCTCCTTCTTCCCCAGCCCTGGCCACGTCCAGTCTATGCCTCTCTCTCTGCTCTGGACTCTCCCAGATGCTTTTGGTTGTTCTCTCTCACATCTACAATAAAAATCTCAACCCAGTCCACGGATCTGTCACATCTGTGCTCCCTGAAATACACCCACTAGCTGACACCAGGTTCTATCTGGTTTCTTCAAGGACCTCAGAACCTGTTGGGGGCAGGGGTGTATACTGATTCCTTCAGCTCTCTTTTTACGAAGTAGAAACAGATGTGAGGCGCAGCATGTCTACCACTATCCTTTCATAGGAATTCGAAAATTAACACAGGCAGAAAGTGAGAAATTGAGGTGGAAAAGTTTATTCTTTCTAACAAAGGAAACTTCTTGTTAAATTGTTCATAAAATTATTGAATAAAAATGTGAAGTTAATGATTATACCCCACTGTTTCAATATCAGCTACTGACTTCTTGGTCGTTTTCTTTAGAAGCCTCGTTGCACACTATCTTAGAGTCAGCAAGCTTAAGTGGGGTGCAAATGGCACTGAATAGCCTTTCATTTCAACAAGAAGGATAGAGGGTCTGTGTAGCTGATGCTCAGAGCAGCCTTCCTGGCTCTATTTGGGGCAAGTATGGAATTTCCGTTTCAGCCCAAGGATTTATGGTTGTATCTAGGATGGATCCCCAAAGAGTTGATTGTCCCAAATCCAGGCTGGGCTGATAGTAGACAATATAAAATATTCATGAGTCTTCTTACTGTTACTAAGTATAAAAAAGTGCTTAGATTTAGGCTAGAGAGGGGTTTTCATGTCTTAGGAACCCATGTTGTCTTGTGGTAGTGACGTGATAAATTTACAGAATATTTCCATCAGATTCAAACTGAGTCACACCCACCCCTGCCTGTGTACCAGCAAGCCGGCCCACTTCACAATCAGCACATTTCCCAGTGTCCTCTGAGTACTGGAGTGCCACCCAATGCCCATGCCCTTCATGCAGTTTCTGAAGCCTAATGGTCTGGACTGAAGACAGGAAGGTTGAACCCTGGATGAAGAAACACACAATTTTCTAATGACTGCACACCTGCAGTGCTAGGGTTTAGGGTGTGCCGGGCTGTTTGAAACCACTTATGCCCCACTTAAATTATATTTACATATCATATAATATTCAAGTGCTTTGTAAAAAAGATAAAAACTCAGAACACAAGACAGGATATTCTGAACTGTCAAAACATACTTTTTCATATTTACTATAGTCTATGTAATTTTATACATTTTTTAAAACACATAATAATCTAGACATAACAATACTATTATGAATATAATATAAATTATTCAAAATCCAAGCTGTTTATCAGCTTAAAATCCAAAAATCATTTAATTGATGTACTGAGCCAATTTAAGTGAGTTTATCCTCAAAGAGCTAGAACTGTGATTATTTCAGCCCAACACAGCTGTCCTAGCCACAGTGGCTGAAACCACCTCAAGTGTAGAACTGATCAAGAGTCAGTTTGATCATATTTAATATTAGCCAAACTTAAATAATGGTCAAAGGCTAAGAGTTCAACTTTGCCATCCTTGCCTAAATCCCTATAATCATATAGCTTATTATTTGTTGATCAACAAATAAATCAAATAATTAATAATATATAATCATTTAATAATTATAATCAAATTACAGATTGGAATAAACAAACCTATTTGAATGATAGTCTTGATAAAAAATAAGCAGAAATCAAAGGCACACCAGACTTACTTGAGGGCTGGAGAGAGATCCAAAACTAAATTTTTAATTGAGCAAAATGTCTTAATAATGTTTGCTCTTATTTAACATTGCCCAAAGTTTCAGTGCCCAAAGTAAACAGTGATGACAAATTTCAAAACTTTTTCATAGTTTCTGTTAGCAAAATCATGGCTGATGCTCTCTAGAGTTCTACAGTAGAAACATGCCAGGTCAAACGGGCACCCCCATTCCCTACATCAACCAGGGCAAGCCTTCTGACTTGGCCCAAAATTGAGTCTATGGCCAACTCAATCTGGATAGATAAAAGCCAGCATTCCTCAGGAACTTGTGAAAACAGTTCCCAAGCCAAAAGGAGTCACTTTTCTTATGTGCAGCAGAAAGGACATATGGCTACACTAACATGTATCTGTGGCTGTATTAAAGCCCATGCTGCGGCCAGGCTCCCTCACTGATAGCATTTAGTATACAAGCCTCCTCCACCCTAGCCTCCATCCTGCCTGGCCCTTTGATCCCAGCTCTCTTCAGAGCCCTTGGCCCTGGGTACTCCTGCTAGCCTCAGCTTCTCTCTTTCTCTCCCCCCCCCGCCCCCGCCCCCCTGCATCTCTTGCTCCCTACAGCTCTTGCATTGCACTCTTCACCTCTTGCTCAAGTCTCTTCTCTGGCAGATCGCCATGGCCATAGCCAGTCTGGTTCTCTTTCTCTCTGTGTTGGACTATTCCAGATGCTTCTGGATACTTTCTTATTTATAAGAAAAACCTTCCTAGTTATGGAGCAGTCTTTTGGCGGTTTCTTTACTGCATTCCTCACATTAAAACCCTTACTAAATAAACTCAAATTAAAAAAGAAAAAAAAAAAGAAAAGAAATTCCTCTATCAGTTATGTGTCTGGTACAGGCATGCTGAGTGAAAGAGGCATATGGGAAAGGGAGAGGTCAACCATTTAAAGTAAGCACTACTGTTTCTCTTAATCCACAAGGACAAAGCCTGGGGAGGTATTTTCATGGTGACACATTTGACCACAAAGCTCAGGGCCTCCCACCTATCCCTCAAGAGCATCATTGGAAATATCAAATGCATGTTCCTTAAAATAAAAGGAGAGGGGGAAGGACTTAAATTATAAAGATTAAAGACAGATTTAAAATATGAGCACAGTATTACACACGGGCAGAACAAACAATACTTGGGAAATGAGGCTCACATACTTTCACTATATCCTGTGGCTATGTTCTCCTTTTCTTCTACAGACTTTTCTACATTACAATCCTCTCCCAAACTGAGATTACAGATGTGCACTTCATCTTCGGGAGAGGCTGATGCAGGAGGAGTGCTACCTTCTTTGGGGGAGCCTTTTCCATCACCTGGGTCTCTGGTTTCTGTACTATTTCCTTCCAAGGGTGTGATGTGGTGGGCAGAACTAGACAGGGTGTCAGGGTGGCTGCTTCCCTCTGGGCCTGTGTCATCCCTCAGCTGAGGGCCAGGCTGCCTGCAATGCCCTGGGCTGTTGATAGCAGAGGTCTCCACCAAAAGCAAGGAGGTAGAAGCTGTATTCACTTCCTCCTTGACAGGTTTCTCAAGACTAGAGGCACTTTTTGAAATTAAGTCACTAATGCTGCTGATGGATCTGTGCTTTTCACCAAGGCAGGTAAAATCACACATTTCCAGCATGTTTCTTCGCTCCCACTTTGAGAGACCTCTGCAGTGGAACAGAGAAGGGCTTGCTAGTTGTTGAGCCTCAGGAGGAAGTCTCTCCGAATTCCTCTCCTTGAGATTATCAGGGGAAAAATAGTCCTCATATGAAGAAGCCTCAACGTCAGGATTTCCCGGAATGAGTCCGATTGTGGACGGCGGGCTATGGTCGGACTTGAATAACTGTATTGCCAGAGCAGACTTTCTCTTGTACTTCTTCTTCAGTTTTCCTTTTGGAGGTGAACCCAAGTCCGCTGCCCTTTTTCTCTTTGCAGAAGAATTCTTGGGTCTCAACTGTACTTGGTGTTCTTCTATGATGGACATCGTAGGAGACAGACAGAGCTTCTCATCAGGCATCCCCTGAGATACACCTGCAGCTTGCTTTCTCTCGGAATCATCTACCGCACCTGTAGCATCCTTCTGACAGTTGATGCTCTCCTTTGAAGGACTGTCTGGAGCTTTCTGAGGACGTGGCTGCCTGAGATGGTTGGGTGATGCTGAACCATAAAAACTGCTTGCCCTCAACACAGGTGAGGAAGGGCATGTCAGCCTGGTCATCTCATTAGCAGATCTTCCCAGTTTCCTTTCTTGATCTCCACAGGAATCACCGAAAGATGAGTGGGAACCACTGGCAAAGGATTCATCTGGAGAGATCAACAAAGAATCACCTTTAAAATGTGCAAGTGACCAGACAGGGTGTCACTGGTCACTGTGTAACTCTAGCTGGCTTGGAACTCAAGAGATAGTCTGTCCCTGCCTCCTGAATGCTGGCTTGGTTTAAAGGTATGTGCCACCATGCTTGGCTAAGCTTTGGGCTTCTATAAACCATTTCTCCTCATAAAAAGAACTCGGCTCCTCATATCTGTCCCCTGTTCTTCCATCAAGTCCTCATGTTTTATTTATATTTCAAATGAAGCATGTGGGGCTCTCAATATTCCAACCTCTCATGAAGTCTGCACTTCTCTCAGAAGTAATGATACAATGTCCACCACCTCGAGTCTGCAGGTTCTCCACTCTGACCCCAGCTTTCTGACACATACAGAAAGTTGGGTAAACACAACTCATCCTGCAAAATCAGCTGAGTGTCAGTGTCACCTGTGACTCTCCTGATCCTGTCAGGTCACAGTGCTAGCCCCTCCGAGGACTCAGCATGTTTCTGTCCTCTCACTATACTGAAGTACTAGAGGGCAGTCAGCGCTTTCTGCTCACTTTTCTGAACCTGTGGTCATTACTCAGACCCAGTTCTCTACTGGCACAGTGCTGCCCAGCTGAGGGCTTCCTTTTTTAGAGAAAAGACACCATCTGGAGGCAGTGCTGGGATTCTAACTGTGTCTTAAACACAAGGAGCTCGGCTTTCAGAGCACAGCGGTGGCAACAGAGATACCCTGTCTTTGAAGCTGTGCTCTGGGAAGGGAGGGGCAAAAGCAAAGGTCAGCTGATACTGGGCCTCTGCTGAAGTGCTTCCAAGACAGCAGTTGGAGTGATACTGAGATTTACTCTTAGGAACTGAATGCATTAACCACTCTTCAATAAGCCACAATTCAGTGTGGCACATCATTAAGAGCATAAATTCTTAGCCTACTTATGTCAGAAGCCTGGGTATATCACTCACAACCTCAGGATCTTGCATTTCTGTGAAATGGGAGTGGGATGCAGCCTACCTCATGGAGACTTGGGGCGTGTGTGTGGTACAGTGAGACACAGAACAGTATAGGGAAAGGTAAGCCAGCATTGTTATTGCCATTTGCTTCTAATCTATGGGATATAAATCTGAGCAAAGAAAAGATGAATGGGTAAACAATCTCAGAACATGCAGGACAGACTGCCAGAATACACCCCACGGACAGGAAGAACTCCCAGCTCAATCTCCTTGTGTGGCATTTGAAGCCCTTTTGAACACAGTTGTTTAGGGGTTCCTCAGACTTCCCTTAGGCCCTCCCACGGACTTATGTGAGGAAAGTGTAAAGAACTCAACACCTGACAGCTATATAACCTTGAAAAAAGGTCAAGGGCTCCTATACTAGTTAACACAGACTCTTTTCAATAATATGCTTCATGGGTTAATTAAACACGAAATAATTCCTCTTTAGTGCTAACTGTTCTCAGATATACATTTACACTGCATTTAAATCATATATAGTCACAAGGATGTCCACAACAAAGCAAACAATCAAACAAACCCCCAGGTAGGAACTAACTAAGAGAGTTCAAGCAGGAGGTCCATAATAATGCCAATGGTGGGGCATTTTTGTAATCTCAGTACTCGAGGAGACAAGAACATGGTTCTAGTTGAAGGCTAGCTGGGTATCTATTGAAGTGCCATGCTAGTCAAAGCTCCACATAAAAAGTCTATCTCAAAAAGTACAGTGTGAGAGGGGACACACACACACTTTTCAAATCATAAGTCTGTTACAAAAACAAAATACATATTACAGTTTTACCTGAACTCAAAGGTTGGTGAGAAATGTTCAAGGATGTTTCAAACAGACTGACACATGGATTCTGCTGAGACTGCTCCAACATCTGGGAGGCTGATAATACAATGACAAGTTTCAATAACTGGATGGCAGAATTGCCTACTGGACAGGGACAAGAGGATATCTACCCATTCTGCTCCTGATCCCATATACACAAGAAATTCCTCTTACCTTTAGTCTAAGCTTAATATAATTCGAGAATAAAAACTGTATCAGGTATATTGTAGATTTAAGACTGACAAAATGAATCCCTATCAATCACTGTCCCACAAACATGATCACACAATCACATGAGATGGGACTTTCAAAATCCAACTTGTATGAAGCTTAAACCAAATTAAGTGAATGTTTTCGGTTTGAGAACTGAAGTTCCTAATATTTACTTCCAAGAAAGAAGAAGTCCAGTGCTGACACAGACAGGGGCAACTGGTTTAGAAAGACTACACAGTAACAAATTATCCCCAAAAGTCAACAGTGTTTCAGTTAAGAAACCAGTTTTAAAGAAAATATCTAGAACATCAATGATTCAATAAATGAGACTCTAGGCACTATCTTCAAAAGCTGTCCATACAAGAGACAAAACAAACATATCCAAAGATTTTTTAAATTTATTTTAAATTATGTGTATATATGTGTTTCTGTGTATGGGTATGGGACATGAGTGTAGAAGAGGTACTGGGATCCCTTCTAGTTGTAGTCACAAGATGTTTTGAGCCACCCAACATTCTTCTGGGAACTGTTCTTGGGTCCTCTGGAAGTACAGTACTTAAGCATCCTCTAAAAGTCGTTTTTTTAAAAAGGAGAATCAGAGGATGTTTCCCTGAGAAAACTTAATAAAGTGATTATAAAGCAAGGGCATATATACAAAGAAGGTATGGGCAGTCAGAAGTCCTCAGATCCTGAGGTTGTTCAGTTGTTCTGCTGCTGGGAACTGAACCCAGGGCTTTGTGCACACTAGGCAAGAACTGAACTACATAGCCTTAGCCTTTATACAGTTACTTTGGAAGCAATATGGAGGGGGGTGTTGGGGGCTTTCTAATTTTTTTATTTTTTTTATTTTTAGGGACAAGCTCATTTTAACAAATTAATTCAGGCTGACCTTACAAGCTGTTCTTGAGCTCCTGCTCCTCCTACCTCCAGCTTTTGAATATTAGGATTTGAATTATAGGCATGCACTCACCACAGTGGCCTTTAAAAATCTCTGACTCAGTTCATATACATGCTGAATCAATTTGGACATGTGCATGAGACAGAGCTATATACCTGCTTCAGCTGCCAACAAAACCATGATGGTATCTCTGTAAAAGCTACAGTCCATCTCAGTCTTACTTGTTACCATGGCTGATACTCATGGGCCTGAGATGCAGATGAGTCTAGTGTAGTTTGTAATGGTAGCAAGTGAAGGAAAAGGCTTAAGAAAAATGTGTATGATGTGGCTGGCATGGTAGTGCATACAGTTAACTGCAGCACTTGGGAGGCAGAGGCAGCTGGATCTCTGAGTTCGAGACCACATTGTCTACAAAGCAAGTTGAAGGGTAGTAGCTAGGGCTATACAGAGAAATTCTGTCTCAACAATAACCACAAACAAAAAAGAATATTCTAATGATCTAAATTAAGTAAGAAATAAACTTCAGCCGTACACAGAAGGCACACCTGTATCATTCCAACTGTACATACATCAGCAGAGGAGTGTAAGCAGTGGGGAGGCAAGGCTTTGCTTATTCACAGCATTGCTCGTCATTTTATTAAAATGTGCTTATTACTACACAGGTAATTAAAATATTCTCCTTTTAAAAAGACCTGACTAACTTAGTTTTTTATTATTTTATTCTGTAAAAAATGTTTTTTATTATTTATGTGTGTATGTATGTCTAAATTACACATGTATGCAGGTTCCCACACAGGCCGGAAGAAGGCACTGGCTCCCTTGGAGCTGGAGTCATAGACAGTTATGAGTTACCCAATGTGGTGCTGGGAACTGGCTCCAGTCCTCTGCAAAGGTACCAAGCACTCTAACTTCTGAGCCATTTTATCAGCTCCTTACATTTTTTGAAAAAGAAAAGAGATACTGAAAACGATGAAGGAGCTGCAAGAAGGGAACTGAAGAACACTCAACCTTACAAAGCACATTTCTTCTGGAAAAAAGCACTAGAAAGGTCTCCACTGAAATTAAGTACTAAATTCAGGAAGCACTCAAAATGTCTAGGTAAGGAGACTGGGGGTGCAGCGTGATCCCTTGACCCACCCACTGTAGAAAGGAAAAACAACACTTAGGGTAGAGATCAAGTAACCTCTCTTCTGTAGTTGGCCAGCATACATCCTTTTCATTCTACACTGCAACCACTTACAGGTAGGGGAAAGGTTCTCCCTCTTCTCCTTCATATCCTGCAGTCTCCTCTTCATCACATTCACCGGGGAACTGTACACCAGTGAGCGAGGGGACTCAAACAAGAGGACAGGAACGTTGTCATCTGAAAACAAACTTCCACCGTCACACCTTACCAGCAGCTCCTGGAAGAGCCACCCCCAGCCCCACATTTCTGTTACCTCCAGTGCTGGTCTCTCTTCCCACAGACAGTCCTACTCCCGCCATGATCCATGGCACGGCCAGTACAGCTAGCTGCCAGCTGACCCTTGCTGAGCTCAGGACAGGGCATAAATTAGTCCCCAAGCTGTACCCAGGCCCTACATGATGACAGGTGTCTGCATCCTCATGTACAGAGGTAGTCATTGAGACACAGGTAAGGCGATATCACGAACACCACCATACAATTAGCAAGAAGCCAGCAAGCCAGAGTGTGGGTTGGCCCCTACAATTTGTTTTATATCCAGGTTTTAGGACGTGGTCCTACTGAACACTGCTCATCCTCCACACACACCCACAAGTGAACTTAACCACAGGAAGTGTGCCCAAGGTGTTTCCTACATCATTAAAAGCAAACAAAGTCTATGATTTGCCTGTTTTAGATATGAAACAGAAAGATCTGTGTAGCTGCCATTTGCTACTTTGTGGGCTCTTCCTTCTTCCACCCTTCTCCACCCTTTCAACCCTTAACACTAGATAAGAAAAGGGAGATGGGACAGTGTTATCTTTAACCTACTTCTTGCCAATTAGGGGCACTGAGTTCCTTGGTTACGGTAAGTTGGATCTTTTCATTCCAGGATATCTAACTTCTCTGCAGAAGACTACTTAAGAAATGGCGAGCAACCAGTAACCAACCACCAGCTCACCCTTCCTCTAGGGCAGCATTTATCTACCCTCTCAAAAATCCCCAGAACTCCAGACAGACAATCACAGAAACTATCCTGAAGCTGGCAAAACCACACACCTCCCAGAGCACAAGGCAAGTCACAGTCAGCTGCTGTGGATAACCTGAAGCAGCCCCATATCCTACAACCAGGGTTAAAACAAAAACAGATTCCTTTTCAAAGAAACCAAACTGTCAAAATTGTCATTACAGATGAGGTATTCATTAAAGAGACAGAATTAAGAAATGAGATTGCTGGAGCTGGCAAGATGGCTCAGCAGATAAGAGCACTGACCGTTCTTCTGAAGGTCCGGAGTTCAAATCCCAGCAACCACATGGTTGCTCACAACCACCTGTAATGAGATCTGATGCCCACTTCTGGTGCGTCTGAAGACAGCTACAGTATACTTATGTATAATAATAGATAAATCTTAAAAACCAAACTTCTGGTGCATCTGAAGACAACTACAGTGTACTTATGTATAATAATAAATAAATCTTAAAAAACAAACAAACAAACAAACAAACAAAAAACCAAAAGAAAGAAACAAGATTGTTTTTCTCCTGTAATCCTCCCCAGATCAGGATCCCACTGACTCGACGAGCCATGAAGACTATCTGATGGCCCTTGCCAGAGGCTCTACCTGTGACTACTCCAAGTGAGCAGGTGCGTGCTGGGGCCTCCTTCCTCCCCACCTCCATGCAGCTGCCAGGCACACGGGATGTGGCTTACCTAGAGCTGCCTTTTGCCTTTGTAGCTCTTCAGCCATTTTCTCAAATTTCTTTTGAAGTCTTTTGTCATTTTCTGGTGTTTTAAGAATAAAATCTTTGGGTTGCATACATTTGTGCTAGGCAAAAAGGTTATAAACATTAGTGAGGATGTATTGTTTTCTTTTACTGTTTAAAAGATTTACTTGTTGATATGTGGATAAATGTTTACCTGCATTTATGCATATACATCACATGAATGGCTGGTGCCAAGAGGTCAAAAGAGGGTGTCAGATTCCCCGAAAGCAGAGTTAGGAACAGTGAAGAGGCACCATGTAGGTGCCAGGAAGAAACTCAGCAAGGTCTTGTGCAAGAGAAATGATCCTGACTGCCGAGCCATCTCTCCAGTCCCTACAACTGTGACTGTTTTTAAAACAAGAGGGAAAGCCATTTCCATACAGTTTTGGTAACTTTAATGATATCAAAAATTAAAAGAACTTCTTAATGAGTTGTTCATTACACTGTATGTGAATTGGTAATATTTATTTCTGAGGCATTATTTTACTAACAGTACAGAATTTAAGAGATTAAGTAAAAGGCTGTATATAACCATGTTCTGAACTCTTTCACAATGTCAGCATTCTCAGCAGCCAAGAGGGTTCTCAGAAGTAGCCTTGGTTCTCTGCTTGCCTCACACCAGCCATTATCCTAGTTACTAAAGAAAGGAGTCTTGTTGCCTTGTCTAAGCTGCTGATGCTGCTAATTTTGAAATTGTACTGTTTCTGGCCCGTGCAGCCGCATGCCCCAGTTTTGTTCTTGACTCTAGTCAGGTAAGCATTTGGTCATTATCACATTCTTGTGTCAGACACTGGGCCTCAGCATAGACAGCTTGTACAAGGGCGAAGAGTGACAGGGAACAACTTTAACAGATAACTGGTACAAGCTGGGAGCTTAGGCTTAAGTTCAGCAGGCTCACTGATGCAGGGTGAGATGTTACCAGTGCTGCCTTTGGACAGCGGGACAGTTTGTGTAGCTTGGCCATACTGTTCTGTTAGGAGGATTAGCAGTTTGCCTGGAGTACTCATCCCATAAGGCCCAGTCCATAGGTATGTGGGAAGCAGAGAATAGACATTCCACATTGTAACCTTAGTGCTGGGTCTCTTTCTATCACTACAGTCAGAACAGGATTCAGTTGCTTTTAAAAAAAAAAATTCCCAGAATCTCAAAGCAGCAGTGGTTCCAAATCCATAAAGTGCCTTGGAACGGAAACTTAGGTCACAGGGTGACAGAAGCAGGACAGCAGCCTCAAGCAGAAAGACCTACTACTACAGCACAGGGTTAGAGAGGACTGTGGCAAGAAGACATCTGCACACCTTCTATTGCAGCACAGGGTTAGAGGGGACTGCAGCAAGAAGACATCTGCACACCTTCTACACAGCACAGGGTTAGAGGGGACTATAGCAAGGCAACAATCTGCACAGAGTCACCGATCGCTGGGAGGGCAGTCTGGTGAATGGACCTGAGGGGAGCATGATCCAGACAAAGGGAACAGATAATATGATGATGTGTTTAAACTCCTTCCTGAGCAGAATGCCATGGTCAGCCTAGGGCAGCAGGAGAGGGAGAGAGCAGAGATTCCCCCCCCCCCCCCCGCCAAGCACCTAAAATGATTTTTCTCAAGTCATGTTTTACTTGCAATTGCATTTGGAATAAGGAAAGCTTTCAGAAGTGCTAAGTGTCAGATGCAGGCAGTCACTATTTGTGCATCAGACTAGACAAAGATTAAAGATAACACAATGGCACTGGATAAGATAGAGGTGCCCTTGCACACTATTGATAAGATCACAAAATTTAAGGTTATTTGCACAGTGAGCCAACAATTCCATTTTTTTGGTTTGTGAGCACAAGTAGTAAATGCACATTTCACACGTAACCCCTTTCATAGAAACTGACTACCTATGAGTATAGTCAGGAAAGGTCCACTCACAAAGTGCAACATAAAATTAGCTTATCAAAACCACACTATTACACGGTGAAGAAAAGGCAGCCTGGCCAAGTGAAGAGCTCGCTTAGCAGAGCGACACTGTGAGCAGCAGGTACATGAGCTAACATGCAGTAAGCTGGGTGGGCTCTTACCCAGGTCACTACTCAAGCTGAAGTGTCAGAGGGAAGAAACATCAGCGATGTCTGCTGGGCCTGAGCTTCCTTAGCATCTTAAAGAAAAACCATGTCCTCTGCATGTGTTTTCCCAAGTCTTTCACTTGAGCAGGTCACAGTAAAGAACTGCCCAGAATCAGATGAGGAGCTCCAGAGAAGCCTTGGGGTTGCTGCGTCATCACTGTTCCGGCACCTGGCTCACGGCAGTAGCCATGATGGATATAAATCATGCACTCTCTTCCAGGAGCACAGAAGAGCCCGCAGCTACTTCTTTTACTCTGTAGAAGTATACAGTTCTCACCCACTGGATTCAATCTTGATTAGGTCATTAAATCTAACAGCAGTTCCTGTGTGAGAACAAAGTGCTTTGATACTTCCTAGTGAACTACACTTAAGAAACACCAGGGGGCTGGAGAGATGGCTCTGCAGTTGGGAGCACTGACTGCTCTTGAGAAGGACCTGCATTTAATTCTCAGCACCCACTTGGCGGCCTACAACCATGTGCAACTCTAGCTCCAGGAGATCTAATGTCCTCTACTGGCCTCCATGGGTATCAGACTTGCATGTAGTGCAAGGACAGAGATATAGTAGGCAAAACACACAAACACATAAAATAAAAATGTAATAAAAAAGAAAAGAAGCAACAAAGCAACTAAAGGCTGCCTAGCCTTGGGGCACATTTTCATTTCTCAAGGCTAACTACAATCTTTTCCATTTCCTATAGATTACATCAAAGCATTCATAAACTAAAGAAAAGAACAAAAAACTAAAAAGCAAAAATTCTCTACAGTTATCTAGAAATTTTATGTAAAAATAGCAATGAACTAATTGGCATGCTTAATATACTCAGAACATATTTGTGAAAGTATAATTTCTAGGAATAAAAATACAAGGGTTCATACATTCATAACCACCCTGTCCTCAAAGAAATCACATACTTACTTTTTTTCTACTTAAGTTTGGTAAATGTTCATCGGTATTCACTGCAGGGAACAAAGACTCATCAACAAGTGCTCCAGCCATCCTGCATCTGTAGAACCAAGACAAGGTAGCCCAGTGAGCAACTGTCTTTGCTATACACATGCAACATAAGAACTGGGTATCTATCAGACAGCAGGTTCAAAGTTAATATACTTCTATAGTACATGCAAAATATAAGTCAGGATGCGTTAGATTTTCCAGAGTCTTCTTTACATGGTCTTCTCTGCCCAGTGCAAAAGCCGAAGAAAGCCAGGCATATTAGTACACACCTGTACTCCAGGCACTTGGGGAATGAGGAAGGTGGATGTATTTCAAGGATCTCCCCAGTGACTGAGAGCATGTTGGGGTGTTCATACAGCACATGTGACAAACTGGGTTCAATGCCAAACATTGCCAAGACAGAATCAGCATTCCCCACACCCCTACATTCCCTACACGGAGATGCAGGAACCATCCAGTTCGAGAGAGGTGGGGCAGGCTTCTGAGACACAACCAGGGGTTAGAATATCCACCCAGGCTGATTTGGTTCAGGATCAACAGGCTGTGGAGACAGTGGCGGATGTGTCACACATCAGAGCAAGCCTGAAGTGGGACTATCCATGGGCACCCTGGAAGTACTTCTCCAGGAGGGAAGCACCCTCCAAACTCCACAGGTGACTGACCTCCTGGTCATGGGAAATTTCTGCCCAGCTCAGAAGTGAGTAATCACTGGCCAGATGTAAAACTAAGTGAACATGGAAGCACACAGCAACAGGCAGCCAGAGCCCAGGCATGAAGGGGATGCCCAGACAACAAGGCAAACAACTGCACAGGTGTGCTTACACCAGTAGCTGATACTCAAATTCAGCCAACCCAGTGGGAAGTGTCACCATCTCGCATGTGTGGAACAATGACAGGGACATTTCCCAACAGCACCATTCCGAGAAGAGGGCTGGGAAAACGCAAGGAAGGTGTGACACCTACTGGCAAAAGGGCGGAAACTTGGTCCCAAAGGTAACTGTTTGGTTTGGTTTGGTTTGGTTTGGTTTTAAATTCTCTAGGACACTGCATCCTCACAAATGCGGTTTGAAAGTATGAACTAGAACAACAAGCAGCACCTCTCTCATTAGTAGTCTGATGCTACCTGAGACATCATAGGGAGGGGAGGGACTCAAAACCCATCCCTCCAGGGCAGAAACATTGACTGACATATATGATAATTCTAACAGTATTTTCACTGTCTTTGTTTTTCAAGTTCCACAAATACCTTTTTACATTTATTTTTATTTCATCTTATGGGTACAAGTGTTTTGTCTGCATGGTTTTTTTTGTGCACCATTTGTTTGCATTGTATCCATAGAGACCAGAAGAGGGCTTGAGACAGCTTTGAGTAGAGCCTTGTGGGTACTGGGAATTGAGCCCAGGTCCCCTATAAGAACAGCCAGTGCTCTGAGCCATCTCTCCATCCTGCATAAATATGTTGTCATGGTCTTGCTTTGACTTTGATAGTGTGCGATAATAATTATTCTGTGCATAGCCCAGTCTCTCCTCTCATTCCTACCTCATTTCCTCTCTTCTCCACACCCTCCTCCTCTTAACTGACCCTCTGTAGCTGTAATCTATCCTGCTGATCCTGATGGACACAGGCCCATCCTTTCTATCTAATCTCACTCACTACTTCCCCAGTCGATCTAGCTCATCCCTGTCCTTACGGCCCACCTTCGTGTCTCTACATCTGCCAGCCCTTATGGTCCACCTTAGTGTCTCCACATCTACCAGCCTATCTCCCTTGTCCTTACGGCCCACCTTAGAATCTCCACATATACAGCCTACCTCAGCTTCACAATCTCTGAACAGTTACTGAAGTTATAGGAACGACTTGTTACAAAATTACAATGTTTGCGGCAAGCCTCTCTGGCAGTTGTGGCTGCTGCCATCTGTCTATAGATAGTTCACAACACTCACAATCTACTAGGAAGGAATGACACTTCCATCTTCCTACAAACCAGTCCCACTTGAGCATGTAAATATTTCAAGTGAAAGAATACAAACTATAAATCCAGGCATGGTGCTTCACACTTTAATCCCAGCACTGAGGCAGAGGTAGAGGGAGCTCAGAGTCAACCTGGTCTACAGAGCAAGTGCCAGGTCAGTCAGAGTTCCATGAAGAGACCCTACCTCAAAGGAGGAATGGACTTTTAGGAAGAGCAATAAGACAAGAGAGGTAAATAAAAAGAATACAAGTAGCATTGGAAGAAGTCAGTGTTCTAATTCTAGAAGATACTATCTGTTTAAGGAACCATAAAGCCTCCATCATAAACACCCTGATAAACATTGTTAGCAAAGTGACAGATACAAAGTCAACATAAAACCCAAATAAGTAACTTTCCTACATACCCCCGGTGCTTGGAGGAAGATCAGGCAGACAACCCCAGTTAGGAGAGACCATCACCCAGAGTTCTGGTCTCCCTGCGGACATCCTGCTATGCTTAAGAGCTGACCTCCTGCCCCTGCAGGCTCTATCTATGGAAAGAGGTATTGAAAGAAGTGTCACAAATAGATCACCCAAAGAATAGGTTTCAGGAGCAAGAGAGTACCCAAAGGACCACTGAAGATTGACAGCAACAGTGTAGGCACAACAGGGCCAGAGGATTAACTACACAATGTTTAGGGAATAAAACAGGTTTTGTCATCTGGGTTAAATGACAGAACAAGTGCACGATTTTCTCTTCGTCCCCCAGATCCCAATAAAATAACAGTAAAAGAAAACAAATGGGACATAAACTAATGAAAACAAGGAGTGGATAAGAGCTGCCTGCAGAAATGGAAAGTAACCAACCAAACAAACAAACAAAAAGGAAGTCCAGGCCTAGAAGAGGTGCAGAAGTCAAGGACTCCAGGTCCTCCCCAGCCAGGAGTGGGGAGCACAAGAGAGAGGAGCAGGTGAGCAGGTCTGGACATGGGTGCCGAGAAACACCCACTCTCCTAACACCAGGGTGGAATTCTTATGTCCATGTGAGATAACTAGAAGCCAAGAGCTTTGGACATTGGGATGGCAGGCAGCACAGGAGGAAGGGAAAAAGCTCTATGTGACAGGAACTGTATCCATGGTGGACACAAGATCCAACTACCTACTTCCTATCAGAACTGCAAGCACAAGCCACTGGCTTTTATGGTGGTATAAAAAGAAAGAACATTTGTGAGCAAAAGATGCATACATGTTGCCTGTGGGTGGAGAGATGGCTGGCTGTTAGTGCAGTGCTGCTCTTGGAAAAGACCTGGATTAGTCACAGGGTGACTCATAATCATCTATAGTGTAACTGTATAGTTCAGGGGATGATGCACTGTTCTGGCCTCTGTGGGCACTGTATGCACACAGTACACATATATGCAGTCACTCATGTAAATAAGAAATAATTATTAAAACAAGTACTAGATAATGTCCACAGTGGGTCAAGCCGCAGGGTGGTGCTAAAAGGGCTGACTACCTTCTCTCCTGTGATAGTTACTATGAACTAACAACTCAACACCTAGGAGACAGGCTCCTAGGCATGCCTGTAAAGGACTGTCTAGATTAAGGCAAGAGTATCTTTGACAAATTGTCTTGACTCCATTACAGGAGAAGGGGAGACCCATCTTAAGTGTGGATGAAACCATTCCCTGAGAAAGAGATCTTGGATTGCATAAAACAGGGAGGAGCAGAGCTGAGGACTATTAACACATGTACATTCAATGTTCCCTGCTCTTGACCGTGATGGAACAGAACCAATTCTCTCATCTACCTGCTGCAGAGACATGACTGCCATGATGCTATAACCTGGAATTGGGAGTCCAATAAGCATTTTGCTTGTGCTCATACATATACTTTCATACAATCAAGCACTATTTGATCAGAAAAAGGAAGGAAATAAAAGGGACAACATAACAGATTTTGCTAAGAAGTAGCTTCAGGCATTGCCACACTATATATCTGCATTTATACAAAAATACCCAGAACTGGAAAACTATAAAGGCAGGAAGTAGATAAACAGTTGCTGAGGCTTCAGACGTGGGAGTGATAGCTAAAGGGCGCAGGCTTCAACTCAAGGTACAAAATACTTTAAAATTGTGGAGATGGCTGTACAACTCTTTTTGAGTATGTTTAAAAGCAGTAAATTGTATAGTTTAACTGAGAAAATTATATGGTATGTAAATTAGAACTTACGAGAGGCTGCTATGTATCCACTCTTAATTGCTAAATTCAGATGATGGACAAATCCCAAGTGTGGGTGAAGGCATGGAACAAAAGAACATTCACACTGCTAGAGGAACATAAAACCATGTAGCCACCTTGTTTGGGTGATAAACCACGAGAAATGAAAACACAGAAAGGCACAAACACAAATCTCCATAACAACTTCATTCATAGTAACCAAAAATGGGAAACTGCTCACATTTCCACCACTGGCAAATGCACGGTGGTATGCACATGCAACGGATACTACTTGGCTAGACAAACAAAAGGAAACTATTACTGCGTGAAACATGAAGAAATCTCTAAACTATCAATCAAGTGGAGGAAGCCAAACAGTCCATGCAAGAAGAGTCCATCTGCCTGAAATCCTACCTCAGGGAAACGAACTTCTGCCTACAGAGTCCAGATCATAGGCTGCTCCAGGCTGAGGGATAGGGCTGAAGGAGCTGGCTGCAAAGGGGCAGGTGGTACTCTGGGCATGTAAAACCCCGGTCGTTTGACTTTGGTGATTATGAGATAACACACCAATCTATAAACTCAAAGGGGACATTTAAAGACAGTGTCTGGCATCGTACCCCAGGTTGTTTGGAACAAGTTAGAAGGCCTTAAACGCTGTGATCCTCCTGTCTCAGCCTCCCAGATCCTAGTGTTACAGACATGAGCCACCACACTTGATTTAAGCCACACTTTTACAAAGCTGCTTTTAAGAAAGGCCCATCACTTAAGCCTACAGAACCCACAGCTTCAGAATGGTCCTACCACGAGAGCTGGATGCACTGACTCTCGCTGATGACCCCAACACTGGGGAGGCAGAGGCACAAAGACTGCTGAAGGCCAGCCTAAGATACAGTTAGATCGTGAGAGGAGAGAAGGTGGGAGATGATAGGAGAGAAAAGGAGAAAGAAAACAAACAAGAAAGCCCAGCGAGAACGGTGAGAGAGAAGCGGAGTTAAGTGTATCGTATGTGCCTCTTTTCTAGCACAGTTACAAGTTTAACAGAGTAGCTCATACCAACTTGTTCTACTGAAGAGCAAAAGGAGATGGTTGGGACTCATCTGAACAGAGCACAACTGAATCTGGGGATCCCGATTACCACGGTAAGAATATCCCAGTCACCATAAGCACAAAGTCTGCTAGTATGGACTGCCTGCACCAGTTCTGGTGTGTAAGCACTACCACCTTCCTTCTGGTTTACAAAAGTTGTTTAACTCACAGACCATCAGTCCAAGTTCATTAAATTACCAATCATCTTTTGTAGGTAAGAGTTTTGGGGAAAGCCTTGGTTCATATTAGTTAGAGAAGACGCATTTTGTCCCACTTTAGAACAAGCATCTCAACAATTCACTGATCAGAGTGACAGGACACAAAGGCTCAGATCCAGGATTCTGTTAGTCCCCACATGAAGGGAAACACAATGCCAGTAACATATATCTAGGCAAGGGACCTTACATGTTCACACAGGCGAACAGGTAAGAAGTAGTGATAAAACCTCACACTGAGGGCTGGAGAGATGGCTCAGTGGTTAAGAGCACTGATTACTCTTCCAGAGGTTCTGAGTTCAATTCTCAGCACCCACATGGTGGCTCACAACCATCTGTAATGGGATCAGATGCCCTCTTCTGATGTGTCTGAAGACATATACAGAATTCATATACATAAAATAAATAAGTAAATCTTTAAGAAAAAAAAAAACTTACACTGAGCTAGGCATGGTTATACACATTTCTAATCTCAGCATGTTGGAAGCAGAGGCAGGTAGATCTCTTTGAGCTCCAGGCCAATATGATCTGTATAGTGAGTTGCAAGTTGCCTCTGGCTACAATGTGAGACCTGTCTCAAAATCAAGGCAAAAAGACCCCAAAACAAAACAAAAAACAACAAAAAACAAACAAACAAACAAACAAACAACCCAAGGCTAGAGAGAAGGCTCAGTAGTTACATGTTTTTCCAGAGGACTGGAGTTCAATTCCTGGAATGTATGTCAGGCAGGTCACGACCAGCTTTAAATCCAACTCCAAGGAGATATGATGGTTCTGGCCTCCTTGGGTAACTCATGTGCACATACCCACACAGACACTTAATTAACAACGATAAAACAAACCGCACTAATAGCAGAAAGCCTCACATTTATCCAGCACTCTATGAGTAACTGAAAATCCTTCCTATGAGACTTCTACAGTTCAGAAATGCATAACATTAGTGCCCCATCTAGTGGCCAAGGGAAAAATGTTTCAAGGCAGCCCTGACAACAGACCCAGCTCTAGCTACTTCAGAGCCCAGGGAGGTGGCACTTGGACTTTAATTTTTGTTGTTTGTTCGTCAACACGGTCTTATTCTGTATCTTATGCTAACCCAGAAGTCACAGTAATTCTCCTGCCTTAGCCTCCCAAGGACAGGGATTACATGAGCCACTCTTTGATTTGTATTTAACAACTAGAACACATCTATCCCCCCACCCCCATTCTAGCTCCTTAACTAACTACCCAAGGTAGGAGAAACTTGAGCAGTAAAGGACTCTAGAATAGGGCATTTCCTGAATCGTGCAGCACAAAGGAGTCACCTTGCTATTTCAGAAAACTAAGAGAAATCTAAATAAAAACAGTGAAGAATATAATATAGTAAGGCATGAGAAATCATTTGAGTGCTGGTTCCTGGACAGCCTGGCAGGAATGTAGCAGTCCTGGGCAGGAGGCTGACCACTGGACACTAGGAGAGGAAGTGTCAGCGTTACACTCCTGAGGCATCCTGTGTAAAACTAAACATGGCCTAGAACAGACGTGCATGATCTAACTGGCCACTGTCACACTTTCTGTCATGAAGCTTTTCTCCGCTAAGATTCCTCAGTGTTAATCCTTTATCCTGCTCTGTTTTGATGAGCTTCTGCCAGTGGCTGACTTACGGCAGGAATTCAGCTAGCCCAGAAGAGTCAACTGAGAATTCAAGGCTAAAACTTCTACCCCACTCACACATTCCCCAACTGTGAACACTGAAGATTCAACCCCATATAAGCCAGCAAGGCGGGGTGACAAGCTTTCACATCTTATAAATACATACAGAGAAGCAGTGCCTCTGCAGAGGGTATGGGGCTTCAGGCCAACACCCTGTGCAGCTCTTCTACTTAGTTGTTCCTGACAGGCACCAGACTAGAGGAGTGAGGACAGCAACCTAATATACCTGGAGAGGTGAGGAGCCCTAAAAGGCCAGGGGAGGGGAGAAGTTCTTCCTCGAATACTGTGAGCTTTTCCAACAAACCATCAACTCAAGGAGGGAGTAATAGAAGCCCAGTTTACAGCTGATGGAACGGAAGTGCAGAGGCCTGGACTTAAGACTGCCATCTCAAGTCAAGGCAGACCTGAAGGACTGAGTTCCTACCTGTGGAATCTGAGCCAAAGCCCAGTGTCACAACTGAGTCATCCTGCTTGTGCCAAGCGAGCTGAAGACTTTCCCAGTGAGGACAGGACCACACACATCTGAGGTCAGAAATATTATAAACACTGATAGTTCAACTGTGTTTTCCAAAATATAAATTCTTCATTCTTTGTGCCCTAACCCAATTCCTTCTTAGCCTGACTTCCAGACCCAGGAACACTCAACTTTATTTCTCCTCCACCTGTTTACCAAGGCTCACTGCTAGTATGTAACTTTATTTAACCCCCAGTACAGATGGCTCCCATATCTTGGTTGCCAATCTCCCCCTGAATTTGTCTACCCACTCACCTGCCTGTCACCTCCACTGAGCATTGTCTAAGGAAATATCCAAAATAGGATTTGGCACATTTCAGTAGAGTCCTGACTCTGATGTGTATCATTTCAGCTTCCACCCCCCAGGTCTCTAAAGCCTTCTTCAACTTAGCCAACAGCCAAAACCATCTTTCTGGTTCTGGGTTCAATTTCCAGCCTAGGTCAGACAATGAACCATAGCCTTTCTCAGCAACCCATGTAAATAGAAAATTATACATATACATGCACACATGACTTTTTAAAATCCTGAACTAGTCAGTCATTACTACATCACTACCATTCTGATCTGGTCTGAACATCCAACAGCTCACTGTCACCACCAGCTTCCGCCCTAACCTCAGTTTCCAGCACAATTCATTTGTGGTAAATATTAATATCAATTGGGCATTTCTACTCCACCTCGGATCATTTAGTTCTCAAATAAAAGGCATAAAACTTTTATATTTATAATAAGTCTTAACAGTGTTAGAGCTGGGCAGATATCTACTCTCTAAGCTATTAGTATCTACTTGCCTATTAATAATCCCAAGTTATAACTTGCCCTGTTCTGCTTGGGCTGCTCTGACTCAGACTGGCTAGCCCTTATGGACAATTCTCGCCCATGGTATCTTGCTCTCTCTTCTCTTCTCTGTTCCTCAAGCATCCTCCTAGTAGTCCTACCTCAAGACTCCAAGTTTGAGACCAAAGCCCCGAGTACCTCTCTTCTGCTCAGGTATAAGCTGTAGGCATCTTTACTCAACCAATAGTTTTAAATCAAGGAACAAGGTTTGCACAAAAGCTGGTAAACCTGAGGATTCACTCGTAGAAGACCCAGACCTTCAGTGCAGAATTTAGCATTACAATACATAGCAACGGGCCAAACCTCAACATGGGTCTACTTCACCCACACAAGTCTCCACACTATGTACCCTGACCTAACGACCTTAACTCCCACCTAAGTTTCCCTTTGATGGATGGATTGCATCCTCAAAAATCTAAAAACTTATATTCCTAACTACCTAAACCTCAAAGTGACTGCATTTGGAGATAGGATATTTAAGAAGTGACATGACCATTTAAGGGGAAATGAGGACAAAGACACAACAGAGGGAATATCAAGAGAGCATAGGCACGTTCAAGCCAATGATGCATGAAAAGAAACTTCCATAGCTATGATAAAATAAGTTCTGCACAGCAAGTCTACGGAATGTTGTTAACAGCAACAGGCACTACCATACACAGTGCTGTCACGGTCTCCATGGCGACTACTTACTTTTCAACCCAGAGGATGGAAACCAGCTTTGCCCCCGTCTTCTGGGCTTTGTCCCAGGTGCTCTGATATCCATCTTTGAAGATCACATGGGTCACTTGCTTGTTCAAGGTTTTTGAAACCTGTGGACAAAATGAAAAGAACAAAATACTTACTGTTATTTACCTATAATTTCTTCAATAAAGTTATTTAAAAGATGACCATTCAAAATCTGTCAAAATGAAATGATCGAAAACCTTACACCAGAATTTCACTTCTTGGAATACACCAGAAAAATACTGTGGTGAATGTGGAAAGATGCTTGAAAAAACACACCCGCTTCTGCATAGTGTGGTGGTATACAACTTTAATTCCAGCACCCAGTCCTCAGGAAGCAGGAGCCGGAGAATCTTCATGAGTCTGAGGTCAGCCTGGTCTACATGGTGAGTTCCAGGACAGCTAGAACTACACGGTGAGAGCCTGTTTCAACCTCTCCCTACCAAATACAGCTGCTGCAGTTAGAACGGGGATTAGTGTTCATGTAACCCCTACCCCCTCTCCTCATAAAGCTTGTGCTCCAGTCACCTTTGCTCCCCACAATAAAGCTGCCAAGCATAGAACTGAGTCAGGGTTCCTCCAGTACAAAGGGAATGGAGAGAGCAAACAGGGAGGAGCACCCCGAGGATAACAAAGGAATTGACAGGAGGAGCTGCCACCTATCTACAGACGGAACACTCATAAAAATAAATAAAACCTTAAAAAACAATTTTTTTTTAAACTTCTTATGTTGGGTTGAGGCCATAGCTCAGTTGGTAGACTGTTTGCCTAGCACACACAAAGTACTGGGCTTTATTCTCAGCACCATAAAAAACCACAGATATGGTTGTAAGTACCTGTAATCTTAGTGCTTTGGTAAGAACAGTAGGATCATACATTCAAGGCTATCTTCTTATACACAGCCAGCTCTAGACCAGCTTAAGTACATAAGACCCTGTCTCATTAGGTAAATAAATAACCCTCTACATTAAAAAAAGACAATATAATTCAGAGGAAAGAAACATCAAAGAGAACACATATCTAACTACAGTTAAAAACAGTATTTTGAGATGACATGTTTATGTGATGTGGTGGTCTGAATAGGTTTGGCCCTCATAGACTCCTGTATTTGAATGCTTGGGCCATAGAAAAGGCACTATTAGGAGGTGTGACCTTACTGGAGGAGGCATAGCTTTGTTAGAGGAAGTGTGTCACAGTGGAGGCAGGTCTTTGAGGTCTTATATGTATGCTCATGTTTGACCAGTGTGGTCCAGACACTCCTCCTAGTTGCCTGAGGATCAAGATGTAGAACTCTTGAGCTCCAGGCCACCTTGGGTGTGAACTGGGCAGTTGGTTTCATGGTCCTCAGAAGACTCTCCACGCACCAGGTACCCTAACATGCCCAGGATACTAGGATCACTGGTGAGTGGAACACAACACCTGTTCTAATACAACTGGGAGTGCCTGGGGCCAGCAGGAGCAGGGACACAGGAGCCCCGCCCTATCATCAGCTCAGGTTCCTTCTGGTCAGCGCTGGTCTACCTTGGTTTCGAACACAGTGGAAAGCCACAAGGCCCCCAGATAAGGTACCACTTCCAGGTGCTCTAACACTCCCAGGATCTTAGGATTTTAGGATCCTAGGACCCCAGGAGCTTGGTCACACCAGGATCTCAGGGTCTCAGAGGAAGCTTGACTGCCAAGTACTCTGACAAACCCAAAATTTCAGGTTCACATAATCCTGGAATCACAGGATTACAGAGAAAGCTGGACTCTGAGAAGTTCAGACTCAACCGGGATTACAGGAAGGACAGGCTCCAATCAGATATATTGAGGGCAGCGAGCACTTGAGATAATCAGATGGCAGGAGGCAAGCATAAGAACAGAATCAACAGAAACCAAGGGTACTTGGCATCATCAGAACCGAACTCTCCTACCATAGCAAGTGCTGGATACACCATCACACACAAAAAGCAAGATATGGATCTAAAGTCATTTCTCATGATGACGATGGAGGAATATAAGAAGGAAATAAATAGCCGGGCAGTGGTGGCGTACACCTTTGATCCCAGCAGTTGGGAGGCAGAGGCGGCGGATTTCTCAGTTCGAGGCCAGCCTGGTCTACAGAGTGAGTTCCAGAACAGCCAGGGCTACACAGAGAAACCTTGTCTCAAAAAAAAAAAAAAAAAGAGAAAAGAAAAAGAAAAAAGAAAAAGAAAGAAATAACTCCCTTAAAGAAATACAAGAGAACTCATCCAAATAGGTGAAAGAATTGAACAAAACCATCTAGGATCTAAAAATGGAAGTAGAAACAATAAAGAAATCACAAAGGGAGACCACTCTGGAAATAGAAAACCTAGGAAATAAGTCAGGGGCCATTGATGCAAGCATAACCAACAGAATATAAGAGATAGAAGAGAGAATCTCAGGTGCAGAAGATACCATAGAAAACATGGACACAACAGTCAAAGAAAATGTGAAATGCAAAAAGATCCTAACCCAAAACATCCAGGAAATCCAGGACACAATGAGAAAACCAAACCTAAGGATAATAGGATAATAGAATAATAGGACGATTTCCAACTTAAAGGGTCAGTAAATATCTTCAACAAAATTATAGAAGAAAACTTCCCTAACCTAAAGGAAGAGATGCCCATAAGCATAGAAGAAGCCCACAGAACTCCAAATAGTTTGGACCAGAAAAGAAATTCCTCTGGTCACATAATAATTGTCTTAGTCAGGGTTTCTATTCCTGCACAAACATCATGACCAAGAAGCAAGTTGGGGAGGAAAGGGTTTATTTGGCTTACACTTCCATGCTGCTGTTCATCATCAAAGAAGTCAGGATTGGAACTCAAGCAGGTCAGGAAGCAGGAGCTGATGCTGAGGCCATGGAGGGATGTTCTTTATTGGCTTGCCTCCCCTGGCTTGCTCAGCCTGCTCTCTTATAGAACCCAAGACTACCAGCCCAGAGATGGTACCACCCACACGGGGCCTTTCCCCCCTGATCACTAATTGAGAAAATGCCTTACAGTTGGATCTCATGGAGGCATTTCCTCAACTGAAGCTCCTTTCTCTGTGATAACTCCAGCTGTGTCAAGTTGACACAAAAATAGCCAGTACAATAATCAAAACACCAAATGCACTAAACAAAGAAAGAATATTAAAAGCAATAAAAGGAAAAGGTCAAGTAACATATAAAGGCAGACCTATCAGAATTACACCTGACTTCTCTCCAGAGACTATGAAAGCCACAAGATCCTGGGCAGATGTCATACAGACCCTAAGAGAACACAAATGCCAGCCCAGGCTACTATAACCAACAAAACTCTCAATTAACATAGATAGAGAAACCAAGATGTTCCAATTCAAAACCAAATTTATACAGTATCTTTCCACAAATCCAGCCCTTCAAAGGATAATAGATAGAAATCACCAACACAATGAGGGAAACTACCCCTTAGAAAAAGCAAGAAAGTAATCTTCTCTCAATAAACCCAAAAGAAGATAGCCACACAAACATAAAAATAACATCAAAAATAACAGGAAGCAATAATCACTATTCTTTAATATCTCTTAACATCAATGGACTCAATTACCCAATAAAAGGATATAGACTAACAGACTGGTTACATAAACAGAACCCAACTTTTTGCTACATACAGGAAACCCACCTCAGGGACAAAGACAGACACTACCTTAGAGTAAAAGGCTGGAAAACAATTTTCCAAGCAAATGGTCGAAGAAACAAGCTGGAGTAGCCATTCTAATATCGAATAAAAATCGACTTTAAACCTAAAGTTCTCAAAAAAAGATAAGGAGGGACACTTCTTACTCATCAAAGGTAAAATTTACTAAGATGAACTCTCAATTCTGAACATCTGTGCTCCAAATGCAAGGGCATCCACATTCATTAAAGAAACTTTGCTAAAACTCAAAGTACACATTACACCTCATACAATAATAAATAGTGAGAGACTTCAACAACCCACTTTCCAGGACAGATCCTGGAAACAAAAACTAAACAGAGACACAGTGAAACTAACAGAAGTTATGAAACAAATGGATTTAACAGATACCTATTGAACATTTCATCCTAAAACAAAAAGATATACCTTCTTCTCAGCACCTCATGGTACCTCGTCCAAAACTGACCATATAATCGGTTACCAAATAGGCCTCAACAGATATAAAAATATTGAAATAATCCCATGCACCCTATCAGATCACCACAGACTAAGGCTGATCTTCAATAACAACATAAATAATAGAAAGCCCACATGGAGGCTGAACAACACTGTATTCAATGATAACTTGATCTAGGAAGAAATGAAGAAAGAAATTGAAGACTTTTTAAAAAAAGTTTAATGAAAATGAAGTCACACCATACCCAAACTTATGGGACACAATGAAAGCAGTCCTAAGAGGAAAACTCATAGCTCTGAGTGCCTCCAAAAAGAAACTGGAGAGAGCATACTTGATTGAGCATTCTTGACAGCACACCTAAAAGCTCTAGAACAAAAGGAAGCAAATTAACCCAAGAGGAGTAGATGGCAGGAAATAATCAAACTAAGGGCTGAAATCAACCAAGTGGAAACAAAAAGAACTATACAAAGAATCAACCAAACCAGGAGCTGGTTCTTTGAGAAAATCAACTAGATAGATAAACCCTTAGCCAGACTCACTAGAGGACACAGGGACAGTATTCTAATTAACAAAATCAGAAATAAAAAGGGAGATGTAACAACAGAATCTGAGGAAATCGAAAAAATCATCAGATCCTACTACAAAAGCCTATACTCAACAAAACTGGAAAACCTGGATGAAATGGACAACTTCCTAGACAGATACCAGGTACCAAAGTTAAATCAGGTTCAGATTAATCATCCAAACAGTCCCATATCCCCTAAAGAAATAGAAACAACCATTAATAGTCTTCCAACCAAAAGGCCCAGGACTTTAGTGCAGAGTTCTATCAGGCCTTCAAAGAAGTTCTAACTCCAATACTCCTCAAACTATTCCACAAAATAGAAACAGAAGGTACTCTACCCAATTCGTTCTCTGAAGCCACAATTACTCTGATACCTAAACCACACAAAGACCCAACAAAAAAAGAGAAATTCAGACCAACTTCCCTTATGAACATTGACGCAAAAATACTTAATAAAATTCTCGCAAACCAAATCCAAGAACACATCAAAACAATCATTCATCATGATCAAGTAGGCTTCATCCCACATATGCAAGGATGGTTCAATATATGGAAATCCATCGACATAATCCACTATATAAACAAACTCAAAGACAAAAACCACATGATCATCTCATTAGATGCTGAGAAAGCATTTGATAAAAGTCTTGGAAAGATCAGGAATTCAAGGCCCATGCCTAAACATAATAAAAGCAATATACAGCAAACCAGTAGCCAATATCAAACTAAATGGTGAGGAACTTGAAGCAATCCTGCTAAAATCAGGGACTAGACAAGGCTGTCCACTTTCTTCCTACCTATTCAATATAGTACTTGAAGTCCTAGCCAGAGCAATTAGTTAACAAAAGAAGATCAAGGGGATACAAATTGGAAAGGAAGAAGTCAAAATATCACTATTTGCAGATAATATGATAGTATATATAAGTGCCCCTAAAAATTCCACCAGAGAACTCCTAAACCTGATAAACAGCTTCAGTGCAGTAGCTGGATATAAAATTAACTCAAACAAATCAGTGGCCTTTCTCTACACAAAGGATAAACAGGCTGAGAAAGAAATTAGGGAAACAATACCCTTCACAATAGTCATAAATAATATAAAATACCTTGAGTAACTCTAACTAAGGATGTGAAAGATCTGTATGATCAAGTCTCTGAAGAAAGAAATCCAAGATCTCAGAAGATGGAAAGATCTCCCATTCTCATGAATTGGAAGGATTAATATAGTCAAAATGGCCATCTTGCCGAAAGCAATCTCCAGATTCAATGCAATTCCCATCAAAATTCCAACTCAATTCTTAACCAAGTTCGAAAGGGCAATTTTGAAAGGGCAAATTCATCTGGAATAACAAATATCCTAGGATAGCAAAAACTATTCTCAACAATAAAAGAACCTCTGGTGAAATCACCATCCCCGAACTCAAGCTGTACTACAGAGCAATTGTAATAAAAACTGCATGGTACTGGTACAGTGACAGACAGATAGATCAATTTTGAAGACCCAAAAATGAATCCACATACCTATGGTCACTTGATCTTTGACAAAGGAGCTAAAGCCATCCAGTGGAAAGAAGACAGCATCTTCAACAAATGGTGCTGGCTCAACTGGCAGTTAGCATGTAGAAGAATGCGAATTGATTCATTCTTATCTCCTTGTACAAAGCTCAAGTCTAAGTGGATCAAAGAATTCCACATAAAACTAGAGACACTGAAACTTATAGAGGAGAAAAGCCTCGAAGATATGGGCACAGGGGAAAGATTCCAGAACAGAACAGCAATGGCTTGTGCTGTAAGATCAAGAATTGTAACCAGGCATGGTGGCATGGTGGCGCAAGCCTTTAATCCCAGCAGAGGTGGAGACAGAGGCAGGCGGATTTCCGAGTTTGAGGCCAGCCTGGTCTACAAAGTGAGTTCCAGGTCAGCCAGGGCTATACATAGAAACCCTGTCTCAAAAAAACAAAAAACAAACAAACAAACAAAAAAAGAATCGACAAATGGAACCTCATAAAATTGCAAAGCTTCTGTAAGGCAAAGGACACTGTCAATAAGACCAAAAGGAAACCAACAGATTGGGAAAAGATCTTTACTAATCCTAAATCCGATAGGGGGCTAATATCCAATATATATAAAGAACTCAAGAAGTTGGACTGCAGAAAACCAAACAACCCTATTAAAAAATGGGGTACAGAGCTAAACAAAGAATTCTCAACTGAGGAATACCGAATGGCTAAGAAGCACCTAAAAAATGTTAAACATCCTAAATCATCAGGAAATGCAAATCAAAAAAACCCTGAGATTCCACCTCACTTCAGTCAGAATGACTAAGATCAAAAACTCAGGTGACAGCAGATGCTGGCAAGGATGTGGAGAAAGAGGAACACTCCTCCATTGCTTGTGGGATTGCAAGCTGGTACAACCATTCTGGAAATCAGTTTGGCGGTTCCTCAGAAAATTGGACATAGTTCTACCTGAAGATCTAGCAATACCTCTCCTGGACATATACCCAGTAGATGCTCTAACATGTAATAAGGACACATGCTCCACTATGTTCATAGCAGCCTTATTTTTAATAGCCAGAAGCTGCAAAGAACCCAGATGTCCCTCAGCAGAGGAATAGATATAGAAAATGTGGTACATTTACACAATGGAGTACTAAAGACAATGAATTTATGAAATTCTTAAACAAATGGATAGATCTGGAGGATATCATCCTGAGTGAGTTAACCCAGTCACAAAAGAACACACATGATATGCACTCACTGATAAGTGGATATTAGCCCAGAAGCTCAGAATCCTTCTTAGATGGGGGAAAAAATACCCATGGAAGGAGTTACAAAGACAAAGTTTGGAGCAGAGACTGAAGGAACGACCATCCAGAGACTGCCCCACCTGGGGATCTATCCCATAAACGACAACCAAACCCAGACACTACGGCAGATGCCAACAAGAGCTTACTGATAGGAGCCCGATATACCTGTCTCCTGATGGGCTCTGCCAGTGCCTGGCAAATATAGAAGTGGATGCTCACAATCATCCATTGGATGGAGCACAAGGTCCCCAATGAAGGAGCTAGAAAAAGTATCCAAGGAGCTGAAGGGGTCTGAAGCCCCATAGGAGGAACATCAATATGAACTAACCAGTACCCCCAGAGCTCCTTGGAACTAAAGCACCAATCAAAGAAAACACATTGTGGAACTTGTGGCTCTAGATGTATATGTAGCAGAGGATGGCCTAGTTAGTCATCAATGGGAGGAAAGGCCCTAGGTCTCTATGAAGGTTCCTTGCCCCAGAGTAGGGGAATGCCAGGACCAGGAATGGGAGTGGGTGGGTTGAGGAACAGGGGGAGGAAGAAAGGGATAGGGGATTTTCGGAGGGGAAACTAGGAAAGGGATAACATTTGAAACTTAAAGAAAGTATCTAATAAAAAGATTTTTGAAAAAATTTTAAAAAAATGTTGAACTCTTGGCTCCTCCAGTACCAAGTCTGCCTGCATGATGCTGCCCACCATGATAATAATGGACTGAACCTCTGAAACTGAAAGTCAGCCCCAATTAAATGCTTGTCTTTATAACAGTTGCCTTAGTTATGGTGTTTCTTCATAGCAATGAAACCCTAACTAAGACATGTAGTAAGATCAGATATTTCAAAAGGGTCAAGACCCAGCATGGTAGGAGATAGCCTCAGGTTGTCTTCTGACCTCCACATACAAGCCATGGTTCTCTGGCCTTTCAAAAACAGAAGAGTCCGGGAATCTAGTTTAGTGATAGTATACTTGCCTATGTGTGCGTGAGGCCTGGAATCATATCTCTGCACCAAAGGGGTATAAAGCAGATGTGAACTGGTCTCTCTCATGTTTCATTACAGGTTTCAAAGCCCCATAGAGCACCCGTTTCAGACATGCGCAGGTGTTACTTTTGTAAATTGCCTTTCTCAAGACACCAGAAAGAGCCCAGCTGCGCACTGGGGACATTCTCCCCAAGGTGTTCAGCTAAGTTACCAGACAACAGGCAGCACCTGGAAATATCTTTCAGAAAGGTATGGGATACTTACTAGAAGCCTTAGAGGAGGATGTGATAAAATCCCACACTTGGGACTGAGCTGCCACGAACTACGTCTAGACAGAGGCATGAACTATACGTTAGCCCTCCCAAACTCCACTTGGTGTGCCACATGCTTATGTAACAAGGCATGCTGTAGGGTGACTTTCTATACGCAAAGTCCCTGTCTTACCACAGTTTTACTTAGGATTGTTTCATTTTGAGGAGACAGGAAAGTGCTATACAGTTTGTATATATAAAAATGGCATTTTGTTCTGTGGCTGGCTACAAACTGTAGGAGATACAGATCACAACTCATGATGTAAAGAGCAGCAGCAATTCTCTCAGTCAGGCCAAGAGCCTCCCTCCCCCACCCCCCCAGAGTTGTTAAGCTATGACCCTGTGAGTACTAAATAAATACAATTTTAACTTAAGGATTTATTTCTGTTTTTACAGTGAGTATATGGGTCCTGACTCTACTGTAGGTGGCAGGGCGTCCGTGCAGATCCTCTGCTCTCAGGCTTTGACCCGACTTCACGGGGTTAGGGCTAAATAAGGCCAGCACTGCCCTAATACCACCTTACTGCACCCTAATCCCCACCCTGACGTGAGGAGTTATCCTGTCTCTCACTCATCCATTCAGCCTGTCAGGGAGAGTCTCACAAATGGCAGTAAGCAAGCAAAGTGTCTGTGGTGGCTTCCTGCTTGTTAACCTGACTATATCCAGAACTGGAAGGTTCACCAGTGATGCTAATCTGGAGGCTAGGAGATATAAGTTTCTGACCTGGATCTTGGCATGGAGATCTTGAGGCATAGTGGCTTATGAATTCCAGATTAAGACAGGAAGATCTGAGTTCAAGGTCATCTGGGATTAAAGGTTTGGTGGCACACGCCTTTAATCTGTGCCACACATTCTGCTGGAGACCTACATAAGGTCACTGGAAGAAGGAAGATTCACTCTCTTCTTTGCCTGCTTGTCTTGTGGGACTGAACACTGCTAGATCCTTGGACTTGTGTTCACAGCTGGATCTCACGGAGGCATTTCCTCACCCAAAACTCCTTTCTCTGTGATGACTCCAGCTTGTGTCAAGTTGACACACAAAACCAGCCAGTATAGCTTCCTATCAGAGCAGTCTGAGTTCACTATCTCCATTTCTTCCTAAGTCAGGAATCTCAGACTCACCCTGAACCCCTTTGTCCTCTAAAGGGAAAGTGAGCTAGAACAATCGCCTCATAACTGACAAGCCTGAAGCACATCTTACCGTTCCTTAAGGCTCTGCTGTTCTGAATCCACACCTTTTAAATTCTTTCATACTTGCTTTCGATATTCTCCTGACAATTTTTTCCCTTTCTTGTTCCCAGGTTGGTGGTCAGGCCATCACTGGTCCTAACACTCCTCCTCCTTTAGGACTCCTCAGGATCTGAGTAAGGTTCCATCCTCTGCTGACCCCCACATCACAGTCTACAGCTCTGACTGCCTCAAGCTCCAGACATGAGTAATCAAATGCCTATGAGATGTTTCCAATATGCCTAAGGTCATAACCTTCCCTTGGAAACCTGCTCATTCTCCTGCATCTTTACTCTCTTCACTCCGAGTACCAGCCCTCACTGAACCAATGCCAGACTCAAGTCTCCCACTAGACTCCTCCTACACAATGCCTCCAAGACTATCTCCTCTGTAAGCACTGCTGTCCAACTTGTATTTGGTTGGTTTGTTCTGCCTCCTACCACTCACCCACTGCTAAGTCCTTCGTGTTCTAAGGAACAGCTCCCATAACGAGAAAACACCAGGAGGTTATCAGTCATTTTGATATTAATTTCTTACCGTTGCCCCCATATCCTCAAGTTGCTTTGCAAATGTCCTTGAGTAATTCTCTGTCCCTTTGGAAGACCATACTTCAACATAGGCCACAACATCTGAAAATAAGCAAGATGTTAGCAGGAACCACACACTAGGAATTGCACACCCCCTCCCGCAACAGATTCTTCTCTTGTTCTGTTTATTTTAGGGGAAAAAGGTGAAAGTTTCCTATTACGTGAAGATTTCCTATTACGTATCTATTCAAAACATCATCCCTGCTATTTTGGTAGTATTTTAAGTCTTCCTCATCCAGGCTTAATTATCCTGGATTATGCTTTCTGTAAAGAAACAGATATAGTAATCATTCCAGGCTTTCTGGCCCAGACTATCTTCCAATAACACGATTTTATGGCCATAGCATAGTCAAGCTAATACAGTTCGGTTCTAATAAATTTATATGAAGTTGGGTATCTTAGCACATAGTGATTATAAAGTAGAGGCAAGAGGATCAAGAGTTCTACGCCAAAGCCTGTGGTGGTGGTGGTATATCCCTTTAAAACCAGTATTTGGGAGGCAGAGGTAGGCAGATCTCTGAGGCCAGCCTGGTCTACAGACTGAGACAGAGTTTCCAAGTCCAGGAAAGCTAGAGCCACACAGAGAAACTTTGTTACACAAGCAAGCCCCCACCCCCACCCCAGACCCCCAAACCAAATAAAAAAACAGGGGTAAGTCAGCCTCAGCTACATAGCAAGTTGGAGGCAAACTTGCTTTCTAAAAAAAAAAAATAAATAAAAATTTAAATATATATACACATATATGATATAAATATAATAAACACATAGCTATAATAGATATATAAATATATAATATATATTTGTACTTGGAATCCCTCACCCAGGGTCCCATGTTCTGAGCACATGTTGGCACGACAAAAATGCAACAACAAAAAAGGAGAGCTCCACAAGTGTCAGTCAGCTCTACTCAGGTAGGACCCTCCTGAGGTCATCACACTATTACCAAATTCTTACTCTTCCTGATCCCACAACTGCAGAGGCCACAGAGGCAAAGGGCTCCCAGAAAGCTAAGATAGCACCCGATCCTCCCGCCAGCTCTCCAGGGCTCAGCATGCACCGGGGTGGAGTGGGGGGATTGGGGAACACACAGGGGTCGATGAAGGTCACAGGGTGAATGTGTGTGGGGTGTCCACACAGGTGGTCGGGATCCTGAGTGAGGGGACTCCGGGTGTGAGGGGACCTAGGATGTGAGAGGACCTCGGGTCTAAGTTGCCCTGAGATGGGATGGGACCTGGCCTGGGAGCTGATCCCGGCGGCCCAGGCAAGACAGCCAGGCACTGGGAGCCTAGACCCCAGCCCCCTCCCTACTGGGCGTGTCTCCTCACCTTTCAGAAAGGCGCCCCCAACGACTCCCGAGGCCTCCATGACCGGACCAGCTTGAAGCTGCGGGACCGAGCGTGCGCCGGCAGGAAGACAGAGGGGTGCGCATGCGCAAGCCGTGCCCCTTGGGCTCGCCGCGTCAGGCTTAGGGGTGTGTGTGTGTGTGTGTGTGTGTGTGTGTGTGTGTGTGTGTGAGTGCGCAAGGGCTCCGGGTTCCCTTCCCGCGCTGAGAGCGCCCGGCTCAGTGACACACGACAGCCGAGACCTGATCGCTCACGGGCGGCCCGGAAGCTCTCCGGGCGACCTGGCTGGAGTCAGCCCGCCGCACCGCGGCTTCAGGGCGCAGGTCAGCGCCGCGGTCGCTTGTCCCTGCAGGGTCCGCGCGTCCTCGTCACGCAGCGCTCGGTGACCGGGGAGGGGACCCACCCGTGGGCCCTGCCTCAGCCCCGCACCCTAGAGCGCGAGCGGGACTGCTGCAGCCTCCGCGGGCCCTCTGGGTCTTCAAACCTCCCGCCCGCCAGTCTGCGAGGAGGCGGGTCGGACGCGGGCCCGCCTCCCCGCGCAAGGGCTGCCGGGAGAGGGAGGAGGACGGAGACACCTAGGGAGGACAGAAGCCAGGGAGAGTCTGCTCTTCTGTAGATAACAGTCTTCTTTGGTCGCCTTAAGCGCGGAGCGTTCAAAACAAAAACAAAAAAGCCACCCAACTGGTTTGGACAGACAGGTTGTTTTTGTATTTATTTGTTACACGTCTGAGTACTTTGCCTGCGTGTACATATTTGCACCACGTGCGTGCCTGGTGCCAGTGGAGGTCACTAGAGGGCGTCAGATCCAATTACACATGGTTATGTGCCACCATACGGGAGCTGGGGACCAAATTCGGGTCCTCTGCTAGAGCAAATGTCCTTAACCACTGAGCCATCTCTTTAGCCCCTGGTTGGGTGTTTAGAGAGATGGCCTTGGTTTCTAGCTCATAACACTCAGCACTTCTCCCGACTCAGCCTTCCCCAAGAGCTGGGATTACAGACTGGCTTTTTTAAAAAAAGATAATTTATATAGATATACACACACACATATATATATATATATATCTCAAAATTATTTTAAATGTATATATTAAAATATATATCATATATTATATACAAAATATATAATATATATAATTTTAAAAAGCCAAATTCCGAGTGATGAGCTGTTAATGGGAATTCATGAATTGAAGCGTCTTCACTATACCCACAGTGGGAGCTTTCACTAGGCAGTGCAAAGAGAAACTCAAGACAAAATGGCTGCTTAAGGTGCCCAGTAACATACCACAGTGTCTGCTGGCCTCCAGGTTTACGTGGTACCTGTGGCTCCTTTTAGCGTTTCTCAACCCACCTCCTGCTCTAAACTTCTCCAGCTCTTGGGCTTCAGTTCCCCAAGCTTCTCATTCCTATATAACCCCGCCATTTCAGCCTGGTACTTAGTCCTACTTACCCTCTCTCTCCCCCCCTCCCTTCCCCTCCCTCTGCTCCTCCCCCTTTCCCTACCCCACCCTCTGTCCTCTCTTTTGCTTTTCTCTCTTCTCTTCCATCTTTCTTCCCAGTGCCCACTCCTCTTATGGCCTGATCTACCCTGCTGGCCAAGTCCGATAGAGAGCTTTCTCTCCCATCTGTGGACTTTTCCCGATGCCTCAGGCTGAACTCTCCCTCCTATCTAAATAACCCTCCCCTCAGCTGTATGCTCTCACTTTATACAGGCAGTAAGAACAGGACTTGGATTCCTGAGAAGGGAACACAGAATCAGAACCATGGCTTGGTTCTCAGACTTCCTTATTTGGCTATCTTAGGTGAACGGGCATCTTATCTCCTCTTACTGTTGGGACCTTTTGGGTTCTCTAACCTTTCACTTAGATTACCTGCCACTCAGCATAACTGACTCCACTTTGGTTTGATCAGCTTTGCTGGATGGACATGGTGTGCAAACTTAGTCCAAAGCAAGGGCCTCCCAGAATCTTTTGTTGAATCACTACTAATAGGTTTTTCTGTGCCAGGAAAAAAAAAAAAAAGCCAATTCAAACCAAATTAAGAAGTTAAAAAAAAAAATGCAGGTTTATTTGGGAATGAGCTCCTGGGAAAGTTCACTAGGCTCAGGACAAGACAAGAAAATGTCAAAGACAGACTATGGCTGGAGAAGGTTTTTTAATAGATTGTAGGTGAAAGAAAATGACATGTCTGCCATACGCTTATGCCCTGATATGGTCATCTAGGGTAAGGGGCTTGGGTGGCTGGTGACTTCTGGTGAGGTAGGGGGGATTAGGACAGCTGTCAGGAATGTGGGACTAGGTTTTTGCCACCTTTTTTTATTCTGAGGCTTTCCGAATGGTCCATTGTTGGAGAGGAAGAGAAAACTGGAATTTATGGATCATGTCAGGGAGGGGAGGAAGCCAGGGACTCCAGTCAAACAGTTTCTCCCTCTGCACACACTCTCTCCCCCAGAGAACGTGAGCTTCACTTTCAGCATCATTTTAACAGTTTGCTATGCCATCCTCAGTAACTCTTGGTGAGCCTGAGCCAACAAGAAAGAGTGCTGACCTAGTCGGCTAGCCCTATATGGGCAAACTTGTAATCACATTTGAAAAATGGGCTTTTAGTCAACTGAAAAATGGCAGTATATAGGATAGATCAGAGAGAATGAAGGACATGTGGCAGACATTGTAAATCTCCATGAATGGCTCATGGGGATATTTTCCCCTATTTATGTGTTTTCCCTATGTCTTAGTCAGGGTTTCTATTCCTGCACGAAACATCATGACCAAGAAGCAAGTTGGGGAGGAAAGGGTTTATTCAGCGTACACTTCCATACTGCTGTTCATCACCAAAGGAAGTCAGGACTGGAACTCAAGCAGGGCAGGAAGCAGGAACTGATGCAGAGGCCATGGAGGGATGTTACTTACTGGCTTGCTTCCCTTGGCTTGCTCAGCCTGCCCTCTTATAGAACCAAGACTACCAGCCCAGAGATGGCACCACCCACAAGGGGACCTCCCCTTGATCACTAATTGAAAAAAATGCCTTAAGCTGGATCTCGTGGAGGCATTTTCCCAACTGAAGCTCCTTTCTCTGTGATAACTCCAGCCCGTGTCAAGTTGACACAGAACTAGCCAGTACACCCTATAATCCTGAAATGTGTTTTAAAAGGAAAAATTAAGAATAACCTGTCAGAAAGAGAATTAGTAGGCTAAATAATTTTTGGCTGATATGATCCTAATCTCGCTCACAGAGGCTGGAACCAGTCGGATATCTTTCTTTCATAATTATGTACACATCAGTAGCTCGTCTTGATGCTCTGACAGAAATAACAGACAAAAACAACTTAAGGAAGGAGGAGTTTACTTTGGCTCACAGTTCAAGGTGCACAGTCCATTTGGGCATGGAAGCCATGGTGGCAAGCATGTGAGGTAGCTGGTCACACTTTATCTTAGGAGGAAGCAGAGAGACAGAGAGAGAGAGAGAGAGAGAGAGAGAGAGAGAGAGAGAGAGAGAGAGAGAGAGAGAGAGAGAGACTGCTATTCAGCTCTGTTTCTCCTCTCTTTCAGTCTGGCATCCTAGCCTGTGGCCTGATGCTGTCCATATTTAGGGCTGATCCCCATACCTCATAATCTAGATAATTCTTCACAGAAACACCCAGAGATTTGTTTCAACAGTGGCTCTAAACTTTAGCGTGTTGGTAAGATTAAACATCACAGGCCCGGGGATATTCAAGCAAGAATCAAATGGATGAATCAATGTATTCATCAGTCTCTTACTCTGATGAGGGCTGCAGTAATAAAAGACCATAAACTGTGGCTTGTAAACAGTAGAAATTTGTCTCTCAGGTTATATAGGTTGGAAGTCCAAGGACAGGTGCCAACAGACTGGATGTCTGGGCTAGCCTGGTCTCTGTTTTACAGACGATACCTGGTAACTCCAGGAGACCTGTTGCCCTCTACTGGACTCTGTCAGCACTGCATTCACACAAGCACATTCTCAGTGGCACACCCCTTTAATCCCAGCACTTGGGAGGCAGAGGCAGGCGGATTTCTGAGTTCAAGGCCAGCCTGGTCTACAGAGTGAGTTCCAGGACAGCCAGGGCTACACAGAGAAACCCTGACTCAAAAAAAAAAAAAAAAAAAAAAGACATATCATACAATTAAAACATAGCAAAACCCACAACACCCCCCCCCAAAAGAAAATCCCAAAAATAAAAACCCCAACAACTCATAAAAAGCACGACATCTATTTATGAGGCCTCTACTCTCAGGGCCAAATCACCTCCCAGGGTTCTCACTCACCTAAGGCCATGACTTGGAAGGCTGGGATCCCCCCCCCCACACACACACACTTTTTTTTTCCTTTCTTTCTTTTTAATGGTGTTTGCTGCCCTATACAGTGAGGGGTGGATATTTTAATCTTGAAGTTTGCAAAGTTTTTTGGTTTTTTTTTTTTTTTTTTTTTTTTTTTTTTTGGTTTTCTGAGACAGGGTTTCTCTGTATAGCCCTGGCTGTCCTGGAACTCACTTTGTAGACCAGGCTGGCCTCGAACTCAGAAATCCGCCTGCCTCTGGCTCCCGAGTGCTGGGATTAAAGGTGTGCGCCACCACGCCCGGCTGCAAAGTTTTAAAAAGAAATATGTGTTTGCTTTCTTTCTAAGAATCAGGGGGTTGGGGTGATGGGATAATCAAAAGGGGACCTGGGTTAATGACTGAATTGGTATGTAAATAAAAGACAGGGCTTTTAGTCTGCAAGAAAAGAGCTATCCATGGAGTTTTTGGAATTGTAAGAGAGAGAGCGAGCGAGCTATCTGGAGAGAGAGAAAGAGAGAGAGAGAGAGAGAGAGAGAGAGAGAGAGAGAGAGAGAGAGAGCGAGCTATCTGGAGAGAGAGCTGTCAGGAAAGCTATCTTGAGCAGAACATAGGCCATCAGCTTGTTACCCACAGTCTGACTTCCAGGGTTCCTTTTTGCCACTTCCAGACACCCCTCCCTCAGAACCCTTCTCCAAGCCGAGGCTGGCTCTTGGCAGATCCAGAGGTTTCATTATTTAGCTCTAGCTGATCTGAAATTTGCTGAGTAAACTAGGTAGGCCTTCTAGTCACAGCGATCTGCCACTTTTGCCTCTGGAGTTCCAGGGTTAAAGGCATGTGCAAGGTATGGCCAGCCAGCAATGATGGGAAGCTAGGTATGATATCCCACACCTATTATCCCAGGGTTTCAGAGGTAGTGATGGGAGGATCAGGAGTTCAAGGTCACCTCAGATAACACAGTGAGATGTGGCAAGCCTGGGCTAGAGAAAAAACCTGTCTCATAAAGCCGAACTGCCGAACTAAAACAAAACACATGTGCAATGCATATATAACAAGGTGGGGAAAGACTTAGGAGAAAGGTCATTTAAAAAAACCAGATATTTATGTTCAGAGTGTGTTAAATTTGCAGAAATATTGAGCAGAAAGGACAGAACTGTATGTCATCCACAGTCTTCCCGTGGCATTAGTGTGGTACGCAGCGCTAGTAACAAACCAAGTGTCAACAAAGTGTTATAAACTGCATGGATCAAATTTGATTCACATTTTCTACTGTACATTGGGCCAGTATTGACATATATCCAATAAAATAACCCCCCCCAGAAGGAACAAAAGCTATTAACATTAATGAATGCAAGTATATCTGACTTTGCATTAACATGCCCTAATCTAGTTTTTTGTACTTGCATTTACAATATTTTTAGATAAAATAACTTCATCCAAAGAAAGAATCTGGTGAAGATGAAACTAGAGCGACTCTGCTTCTTTTTCACTCTCTGCAGACAAAAGATGAAAGCCATTTTCCTTACCAACACTCACCCACAATCAAAGGATGTACACTAGAAAGCCCTTTAAACACACTGGAGCCGAGGGAAAGCTGAAAATATTGACTTTTGTGAGGCACACACATGGGCTCAGCGGGAGGTTAGCTTTCAGAGATTTCTTCTTAACAACCTGACAGCATTTGGACAGCAGGCAGGAATCAGCAGCCGTCGAGTCTCCAAGAAGTCCTGGCAAACAAGTCAGATAAAAAGGGTCCAAAGGGTCTGCTGCATCAGAGGGAGAACACTGGCTCCCCACAGTCTGAAGTTCCCCCAGAAGCCTGCACTCTCAACAGTGTGGCTCAGACACTGAAGGCAGTGGGGCCTAGACGTGGGTTTCCAGAAGCACCTGAATGTCAAATTTAGAGGCCAGAAAGTACATGCAAGTGTACTTTCTATAAAACAGAATGGAGAGAAAGAAAGGAAGGGTGGAGGAGGAAGGGCAGAGACGTAACGAACACTAAATCTAATAGAAAACGTTCATACTACACATGCTGCCTGTGCTATGCTAATCTGACACTTTAATAATAATAGCAGAACACCATTCTCTTAAATAAAAAAAATACAGATTTAATTGGGGTTGGTGAGATGGCTCAGCTTCACAAGGCTGTCAGCCTGACTCTGGTACCCAGAGTCCATATGAAGGTAGGAAGAGAGAACTGGAACCTGTGAAGTTGCCTTCTGTCCTTCACAAGCACTCAGTGGTGTCCCCCAATCCCTCCACCCCTCTCTCAAACACACAAGCAAAATAACTAAAAATACATGCTTTATGTTGTAAAATGATATTATTTCATGATCATGAATAGAAAATGGTTGTACTAGCCCAGACCAAAGTATTTTGAAATGAATTGAGATAAGTGACTAGCTCAAAGGTGATTTTTAAAACCAGAAGGGGGGCTGGTGAGATGGCTCAGTGGGTAAGAGCACCCGGCTGCTCTTCTGAAGGTCCAGAGTTCAAATCCCAGCAACCACATGGTGGCTCACAACCATCCGTAATGAGATCTGATGCCCTCTTCTGGTGTGTCTGAAGACAGCTATAGTGTACTTACATATAATAAATAAATAAATCTTAAAAAAAAAAAAAAACCTTTAAAAAAAAAACCAGAAGGGTAAAAAACAATAAAAAGGAAACAAACGTAACAGGCCAGAGAGCTCACTGGAACAAAAATAAAGAATTGTTTTAGTTTTATGCCTTGATTTTAATGGGTGAGCAGGGCATCATATCCCATTACAGATGGTTTTGAGCCACAATGTGGTTGCTGGAAATTGAACTCAAGACCTCTGGAAGAACAGTCAGTGCTCTTAGCCATCTCTCTAGCTCCAGTAGAACTCTTTTTTTAAATTAAAAAAATTATGTGTATGAGTGTTTTAAATATGTGTGTGTGTGTGTGTATGCACCTCAGATTTGTATATGCACCTCAGAAGCTAGAAGAGGCTGTTGTATCCCCTAGAATGGGGGTTACAGATAGTTGTGAACCAGGAATTGAACTCAGGTCCTCTGCAAGAACACATTCTTTTACCCCACTGAGCCTCTCTCCAGCACCTAGAGCTCTCTCTCTTTTTTTAAAATTAATTCAAACAGGATGAGTAAGGATTTATCACAAGGGAAGTTTTTAACCTTGAGTAGCCATATCTCTTAAAAATTAAGAAATGTGTAGCCCATAAATAATCTTTATTCCTGGTTGGTTCTAAATAAAATCCAATTGGAAACCTTCAGTTATGAGCCTTGTGTGTACTGAACAGATGAAAAGCTGTATGGCACAGTGCCAGGGAATGGGTTTTACTGAAGTTCTAGCCTTTCTACAAACATTTGCGTTAACTGAGGGAGTAACGATATGAGGGAGAAATGGTGAGGTTGCCCCCTGAGAAGGACAGCGGTTTTCCCACCTGAGATAGGCAGAGTCCTGGACAGTTAACAGCCACTGAAGCCCCCATGGGCAAGGGATTCTTGATTCTTCATCGCCTGAACTGGTATGAATTTCACAGGTAAGGAGCAGGGAATTTATTGCAGGTTTACAGGTGAGAGCTAGGAAGAGATAGGAAGCGGCGGTGCATTTCCTACATAGCAGGCATGGTCCAGAAATGGGTTGCCATTAGTTGATAGTTACAGAAGCTTTCTTGTAGACATGGAGAGATGAGCTGATCAGTCCAGTTTGCCTCCACATGTGCCTCTGGGCCACTACCTCAAACCTTCATGCAGGTGTGCTCTAGCTGTGAAAGAAGATAATAAGAAATCACACCAGCAACCAGCCCCAGCCCCAAACACTTTTTGCATCTCTAGCTACTCGCCAGGGTGGAACCTAAGGCGTTTCCAGCTGCTCGCCAAGGACAAGAATCACAACTGGTCAGTTTTGAGTCCCTGGACCTAAGACTGCATGCCGGGCAAGCTTCTACCTCTTATTCTCAGCAGTAATCACGTAAGACTGTTTCCCTCCGTGTTTCCACATGCCTCTGGCATACTCCCTCTCTTCTCTTGATCCCAGAGATGTTTTACTTCCCACTTCCCCGGGCCCAGGCCCACCAGTGAGACCTGCAGATTCAGCAGAGTTCCAAACGGAGAGGTCCCTCATGGAGAAGAGAGGAATTCATGATTATAAAGTAGGGCTGTTCATAACAATTCTCTGAGGCCTACAGAAGTTATTTCTCTGCACTCATAGGCTGACTTCAAGCTAAATCACCTCAAATCTTTCCCCGAAGCTTGGGTAAACATATCCATTGTGGGAAAATGAGCACAGTGCCCTGAAACCAAAAACAAAACAACCCTGGGGCATAGTTACTTATGGGTGGTGCGATTGAAAATGTTTAATGATCCGCTGCTGGGGTGCCGTGCTTGCTTGGCTTGGCCTCTGAAAACAAGGATGTCTCCAGCTACTCCATCATTCAGGAGAGGCTGCTGCTGGCTGCTACTGTATGATCCCTGGCCCATACTTGTTGATTCCTGCTTTAGCAGGAACTGTGAGAGAGACTGTATCCCAGACCTTTGAATATAGATGCCTATAACATAGTTGCTGATAATTATGCTAACAATATCCTTGAGTATCTATGGGAGCACTTGGGAGGCAGAGGCAGGCGAATTTCTGAGTTCGAGGCCAGCCTGGTCTACAAAGTGAGTTCTAGGACAGCCCCGGGCTACACAGAGAAACACTGTCTTGAAAAACCAAAAAAAAAAAAAAAAAAAAAAAAAAAAAAATCTGCTTGTGGGTGTCTCAGCAGCTTATAATTGTCCCAAATTGGAAACAGCCAAGAAATCTGTCAGTGGATGAATGAGCACAGCTGTGACCTATCTAGGCAGATACCATTTGGTATTAGAAAAGAAATGTGCTATCAAGCCCTGGCAAGACATGGTGGCTGTGTATTACTGGACAAGCTGCCGGAGTCCATCTCGATAGCAACCTGGCAAAAGCTAAACCAAGGAATGTATTTTGGGGATGTATAGGGATGAACCAGTGGAGCCCAGAGGTCTGCTAGGCAGTGGAAGCATTCGTTTTTGGGTTTGGAATAGTATATACATTCCACTGTTTGTCAACCTGAAGATAGATGGCCATAATTACTACAGGCAAGCACCACCATCATATAGCTTTCTGTTTTGTTTTGTTTTGTTTTTGAAACAGTGTCTTACTACTGTGCTGGCCTGGAACTTGCTTGTGTAGATCAAGCTGGCTTCAAACTCACAGAGATCCAGCTGTCTACCTCCTGAGTGCTGGGGCTAAGGTGAGTTCCTGTGTGTGTGTGTGTGCGCGCGCGCACACGCGCGCGCGGGAGTGCGTACATAAGTATTTATGTACATGCGCCTGCATCTGTTCTGGTGCCACCGTTTTTGTTTGGTTTTGAAACAGGGTCTCTCACTGATTATCAGGCTAAGTTGTATGACCACTGACCTCACAAAGATGCACCTGTCTCCCTCTCATTGATGCTGGGTCTACAAGCATGTGCTATGTTACCATGCTTGGAATAAAACAACTTACCGGATGTGGTGACGCACACCTTTGATCTCAGCACTTGGGAGGCAGAGGCAGGCAGATTTCTGAGTTTGAGGCCAGCCTGGTCTACAAAGTGAGTTCCAGGACAGCCAAGGCTACACAGAGAAACCCTGTCTTGAAAAACAAAAACAAACAAACAAAAAACCTTACCTTATTACAGCTATTTGCCACTCCACAGTGGGGCACACATGCCACTGTAAACACGTGGAGGTCAGAGGACAATCTTTGGGGTCAGTTGTCTCCTTTCACCATGTGGAGCCTGAGTATCAGACTCAGGTTGTAAGGATTGGAAGCACGTGCCATTCATTGTCCACTGAGCATTCTTGACAGCCCTGTGCTAGCTTTTTTTTTTTTTTTTTTTTTCCTTTAACGTGGGTTCTGGGGATTGAACTGAGGTCCTTATGCTTGCACAGCAAGCACTTTGCAAACCAAGCTACCTCCCCAGTCCCTGCCATATATTCTGACACTCTCCTTTGTTCCAGTTTGGAGCCTGTGGGCTGGTCATTCCTTAGCCATTCAGTAGTAAAGGGGACACATAATAAGTCAACAGGATAAGAGAGGGAAGAATATGGCACCTAAGAGGGTATTAAATTTCACAGCCCCGGGAACTGAGAGCAGCCAAGTAGAAACTCTGCAGAAAGTCTGAGGATATGAAAGAAAAAGAAAACGAATGAGAACACCGCCTCAGAATCGCAGAGGGAAGTGTTATCTATTTCCCCATTTAAAAATTTAGGTGACTTTTTCATATAAAATTTGGATTAAAAAAAAGTAATATAAAAGTGCTTCTTAAAACCTCCATAGACCAAACTCTTCCAGAAGCATCTGTCAGAGTCTGCAGGGCTAATAGCCATCTCCACTTTCTCCTCTGGGGCAGAAGCACCGAGAACTTCACCTGTGCTGCTAAGATTGTTATTGTTTTTCTTTTAATTTCTCTCTGTACTGTGTTTCATTTTTTATTTTTTAGAAATCACTTAGATGGTTCATATTGTAATAATAGAAGAAGCAGGGGCAGCAGATATTTCACTGGCTTGGGCTGGACATAGAGCTTAGTGCTGGCTCCAGATTTGAACACACACACACACACACACACACACACACGCACACACATGGGAAAAATGTCATTGGTTTAATAAGCTGCATACCATCAGAGAGGCATGAGAATGGAGAATCGGAAGTCCTGAAACTATTAGAGCAGCTGGCCGATCCTACCACAGCACTGGGATACTGCTTTCTGCCATCTGAAATCCAGCAGGAGTGGAAGACTCACGGCAGATGGAAATGCATGATATGAATTCTGACCGAACACATATTTACTTATCAAATGTCCTTGACTTGTATTATTTGTGTGAGATTGACGGCTGACCGGAAATGCAAGTTGAGGTGTATGTTGTGTGGGATAGGACAGTGAAGGAGGGCTCCCAGGACTCCTCTGAGCCTGCAGCCACACAGCTCCAAGTATGTAGGGACAACCATTACAAGATCAGCTGGATGCAGCAGAGTGGCTGACAGTGGGCTTATTTAACAGCAGTTTTACACATCCCTGTGGCAGCCAGCAGTCTAGCTTCCTCAAGTCAGAGTTTCAAGGCTGGCAACAGCTGTGGACTTTATATATTAGACTTGCGTTTAAGCAACGGAGACTGATGCAGGGGTTTCAAAATAGGGAGCCATTCAACCACAAGTTACCATGGTTGGTTCAGTAAAACACTACCAGCTAGTGGTAAGTACTAGAATGGCAGGTTTGGATCTAGGACAGCATGCTGGTTAGTTTCCTGTTAACTTGGCACACACTAGGGGCATCTGGGAAGAGGGAGCCTCAGTGGAGAAAATGCCTTCATTTAGATTGTTTGTAGGCAAGCCTGTGGGGGTATTTTCTTGATTAATGGTTGATGTGGGAGGGCCTAACCCATTTGGGTGGTACCAGCTTTGGCACATGGGGCCCAGATAGTAAAGGAAGCAGGTTGAGTAAGCCATAAAGAGCAAGCTGGTAGAGATCACAGTGTCCCCCTTGTGACCTCTGCTTCAGTTCCTGCCTTGTCTTCTCCTGATGCTGGTCTGTAACCTGTAAGCCAAACAGACTCTTTTTTTTTTTTTCTCCACAACTTGTTTTTTGGTCATTGTGTTTCATCACAGCAATAGGAAGTATAATGAGACAGCTTCCTCCTGTAAACACAAATGATCCAAACCCACCTGGGATGTCATGTTTAGTTTTGTACAGTGACTTGAGAAATGCAAAACGAATCTAGCTAGACTCACTTCTGGGAAGAAGTGCTTACAGTGGAGAGTTAGAGGTGGGTATGCAAGGGTGTTCCCAAAATGTAGTTATACGTTACTCTTGAATCTCTAGATATGCTGAGGATGGGGCACGGCGCTGTCAGTAAAGTGTGAGCCGAGCAAGTCTGAGAGCTTGAATCTGGATCCCTTCCCCCAACACCCATGGAAAAATTCAGGCAAAATGGCACACTCCTGTGTTCCCAGTTCAGGGAATGCAGAGACAGGAGGATCACTGGAACTTTCTGGCCATTTGCCTTGAGTTCTGGGTTCAGTGAACAACTCATCTTAAAAAGTATTGTGGAGAGTAAAACACCTGGTGGTTTGAGTGAGCGTAGCCCCCATAGGCTGGTACGTTTGGACACTTTGGTCCCCAGTTTGTAACCCTCCAAAACTGTAAGCCTCCAACAAACTTTTCTAAGTTGCCGTGGCCATGGTATCTTATCATAACATGTAGAAAAGTAATAGAAAACCTGACGTTGATCCCTGTCCTCCACATACACTTTCCCACACATGCACTTACGTGATCCTACACATGATCCTATAAACACGTATTACCCAACCCTCACACAAAATATCAAGGAGAGAAAAAGGTCACATTGGCAGGTGCGTTAGAGAACGTCAATAATAGAAGTAAAGAAAATTAAACAATTGGTTACAGAAGTAAGCCAGAGCAAGAATGATCTAGATTCTCCACTTGTATCCCCAGCGCATTCATTGCCTCAGCTGACATAACTCCAGTAAAAGCATAGTCAAGGTCAGGTCACCCCTCTACTTCCTGTCCTTCAGTAAATGTCTTTGCTCTCTTTGAGGACAGAAGATCCTTCTGCAGCCTGCTGGGCACCCTGAGGTTTTCTTTTTAGATTTTTGAGCTTCTTATCTTAGCGCAGCCTTTTCCTGAGCTCAGCTTAGCTTCTTGGGGTCTCTCTCTTTCTCTGTCTCTGTATCTCTCTGTGTCTCTTTCTCTCTCTCATTCTCTCTCTCTCTCTTTCTTTCTCTCTCTCTCTCTCTCACACACACACATGCACACACACACCAGGCAGAACAATTCTTTCTCTTCCATGAATAACCCCCATGCATCTTTCAAGCATTCCCTGGAAAAGGAGCCTGTGCCACCCCATCCTAGGTTGTGCCTTACTTACCTCAGCCACACCCTGCTGAGGCATCCTGTCAATTCTTTTCAATCTCTCTCCTAAGTACTTACATTGTTACTGTTATGACTCAATGCCGGTATCTCTGCAGAGAGTCAGAGCCATAAGCGTAAGTGCTTATTCATAATAGTGGTTCAAGAAAGTTTTGTTGAATCTGTGAAAAAAAAATGGATAAGTAACAGGAAAAGTAGCTAGGACAAATCTCTGCAGGCCTCCAACATTTGGACAGGTACAGGAAGCAATCGGAAAAGTAATCTGAGAGAAAAGAGAAAAGTAGAAAACAGGATTGAAGAATGTCTAGAGTTCACTGCGTAGGGAAAGGTAAGTTTCTCCAGCATACTATAGCAACATGAGACATTGACATAGCAAGTAGTCTCGGTTTGGGGAGTACTTGTGCCATTAGCGTGAGTTGGTTTCCTGACATGGAATTTGTACCATGTGACTGAGGGTTGTCAGGTCTGGGGGGTAACACAAACATCTTGTGTGTAATTTCCGATTATGTACCTTCCATGCAAATTAAAGGCATACAAATCAGGGCCATGCAAATAAGGACCATACATATCAGAACACCCCCCCCCCCCCCCGGTTGATCAGTGTTCTAATGAGCACAGGGCCACAGTTCTGTGGTGCCAGGCTGCAGCGCCCTCTGCAGTTTGGTTGGAGGTTAGATTTTTTTCTTCTTCTTCTTCTTTGGGATGTCTTTACTAAGCTTGTGAAAATTCCTTGATTTTTCCTGGTTTGTTACTGTCTTAGTTACTTTTCTGTTGCTGTGGTAAGTCACCATAACCAAGGCAGTTTATAAAATAAATAATTTATTTGGGGCTCACAGTTCCTGAGGGTTAGATTTTGTGACCATCATGGCAGGGAGCAGAGCAGTAGGCATGACCCTAGAGCAGGAGTTGAGAGCTCACATCTTGATCCACAAGTAGGAGGCCGAGAGAGCTAACAGGGAATGGCAGATGACTTTTGAAACCTTAAAGTTTGACACCTTCTTCATCAAGGCCACACCTTCTAATCCTTTCCAAACAGTTCCATGTCCTGGGCACCAAATATTCAAATGTGTGCTATGTGAGGGGGTGGGTGGGGGGAGGACTTCTCATTTAGACTACCATACTTATTAATGATCTGTGCAGATGAGTTTTGATGCTGAGAGGGGTAAAGGGGGGAGTGTTTTCACACGAAGGGGTTGCAACAATGTCAACTGTTAAAGTCACAAGATTAGGATGGCCCTACATGAGGCAGAGGACCGGGGACTTGTGCAGAGCAGATCCAGAGGTGGGAGAGATGAGGGGAGAAGCTCAGGTGGTATTGACTTACTGTGGTGGTTTGAGAACCGCGAGAGCTTCAGAGTCATTCTCAGTTTTACTGAGGACAGGTTTGAGAGTGTACCTCATCTCTGTGCTAATCTTCTCTGACCTGGGCATCCAGCAGCTGAGTTGTTAGGACGGTCAGAAATAATGAGTGCTGCAGATGCAACCGGAAGAGGTCTTCAATCAATGTTAACAGTTGTTATATCCAGTTCGGTTTTGGAATTTAAATGGATCATTGATAAAAACAGACCTAGCTAAATCAATAGACAGTGAAGAATATTAAAAAAAAAAAAAGACATTGTGAGCTGTTTTATGTTCAAGATAGGGTAATAGTCGATTCAGTTGCTTTTTATTTAGGTTAAAAAGTTGGTTAAAAAAAAAAAAACCAAACTAACAAAGACAATGCCTGTCTATGCATATTTTATTCAGGAACTCCAGAATGTTCTAGTGTGTGTGTGTGTGTGTGTGTGTGTGTGTGTGTGTGTGTGTATGTGTGTGTGGTGTAGATAACTGAAGGAAATCACTGAGATACAGTAAGCAAAAATCATTCCAGTTCTAGGTAAATAAATAAATAAATAAATAAATAAATAAATAACCTTGGGCTAGATGAACACATTGGCTTAGTTATTTTCCGTCTAGGAACTGTCTGAGAGCTGCTGGTAGAGCCTTTATGTTCATTCCTTTGTTTGATGTCCGTATCCTGCTTTCTGAAAGGAACATTCATGTTAGACTGAAGATACAGAAAAATCTTTTGTTCAGTATAAAAATGTAATAGGAATATTCTTCATAGTAGAACCATTTATGGTTTTTAAAAGTAATTTATTTTATATTTTAAGATCATAATTACATCATTTTTCTCCCCCTTTCCTCCCTCCATATCCTCTCATGAGCCTCTCCACCTTGCTTTCTTGCTTTCTTTCAAGGTCATGATATTTTCCTTAAGTTGTTATAATATACACACATCTTGTGGGTGCTTTGTGTGTGTGTGTGTGTGTGTGTGTAATCCTAAGTATAGGAGTACAACCTGTCCAGTCTGTATAGTATTATTTGTGTTTGTATTCTCAGGGTCGACCATTTGGGTTGGCTCATGAGTGGGCTCTTCTTCGGGGGAGACTATTTCTTCTGCTCTCAGCATCCTTTAGTTACTTGTAGTTCTTCATCTAGGGTTGGGGCCTAGAGAGCATCCCCTGCCCACATTAGCATGTTTATTGATGATGTCCGTGTTCAGTTTGTGTTTAAGCAGCTCTGTTGGTGAGACATCTAAAGTGCAGCTTCTGACATTTCTAGGAGACACAATCTTACAGCAAACCCCCTGTCCCTCAGGCTCTTAAAATCTCCCTACCCCTATCTGCTGTGATCCTTGAGGCTTGGATGAAGGAGAGGTGTTGAAGATATATTGCTTGGGACTGGGCTCCACAATTCTGACTTTTATTGGTGTGTGTGATGGTCTCTGTGAATGTATGTGTGTGTGTGAATGTGTATGTGTGTGTGTGTGTGTGTGTGTGTGTGTGTGTGATGGTCTTTGTTTGTGTGTTAAGATCCTTGCTGAAGGTGGAGGACTACACTTATCCAGCTAGACACTGAGAAGGATGTGCTGTGAGTCTTTTATGTTTACTAAACTTCTCCTACCTTTTATATATACCATCAGATGTGAGTAAAGACTTAAGCCTCAACAAATGTATTGTCAGTTATTCTTTATTTCTTAAGGATACTTTTGTGGGGACTGGAGAGATGGCTCAGAGATTAAGACTGCTCTTCCAGAGGCTCTAAGTTCAATTCCCAGCAAGCATAAGGTGGCTCACAAACATTTGAGGTGGGATATGATGCCCTTTTCTGGTGTATCTGAAGACAGTGACAGTGTACTCATATACATACCTACCTATATACCTACCTACCTACATATATAATTTACATTTATAAAATAAACAAATTTATTTATTTAATAAATAAATACAGTAAATAAATAATATAAATAAATATTAATAAATAAATAAATCTTTTAAAAAAAGAATAATTTTGCCAGTTACAGAGCTTTTGAACGGCAGCTGGCCCTCTCCTCCAAAATTTGAAGTATGCTATTCCACTGTTAGTGGCCTCTAATATTTTATATGAGGAATCAGCTTTTAACCATATTGAGACTCTCTGCTATTTGATATATCTCCTTTCCTGCTTTCAGAACTTCCCTTTTTGTTTTGGACATTGTGCATTTTGATTGCAGTGCATTTAGGCAGGGATCTCACTGAGTTCATACCAACTGCGACTTGTTGAACTTGCCATTTATATAGAGTAATACAGGCCATCAATTTTCTCACTTTTCCCTTCAAACATCTTATCTGTCTCTGGTTCTTCTATAATGCAGGAGAACCCCACAGGCCTCGGAGACTGCTAATTTTGCTTTGTTTTTCTTTCTGTATAAATCTCAATTTTTAAGTTTCTTGAATCCTTTTGCTCCGTTTGTTAGTCTACTATCAAAATCTTCTTTTAAAAAAGCCTTTTATTACATGTTTTGATTTTTTTATTAGCTATTTTATTTATTTACATTTCCTGGTTTCCCCTATGAAAATCTCCTATCCCATCCCCCTGCTCACCAACCCACCCACTCCTGCTTCCTGTCCCCGGCATTCCCCTACACTGGGGCATCGAGCCTTCACAGGACCAAGGGCCTCTCCTCCTATTGATGCCTGACAAGGCCATCCTCTGCTACATATGGGGCTGGAGCCATGAGTCCCTCCATGTGTACTCTTTGGTTGGTGGTTTAGTCCCTGGGAGCTCGGGGCACGCATGGGGGGGAGAGGGGGGCATCCTTGTTGGTTCATATTTTTGTTCCTCCTATGGGGCCTCCAGAATGTTTGGTTTTCTTTCATAGTGTCTGCCTCTTTCTTGATGCTCTCTCTTTGATGAGACAACATCTGATTTTTTTTCTTAAGTTTTTATATACAAGCTCCTAGTTCTTTGGACTTATTTAAAACAGTTGTAAAACTAGGAGATCCATGCCTATAACTTCAGCACTTGGGAGACAGAGGGTTAAAGATCATGAGTTCAAGGCTAGGCTGGGCTACATAGTAAGACATCTTTTCAAAATGTTAGCAACATAGTTGACTGCACCTTTGTTTGTGAGGCTGGTAGGAGAGCACACTTGCTAACAGCGCTTGCTGCTAAGACTAATAAGCTGACTTTGATCCCAGAACCTGCATGATTGGAGGAAAGAGAACTGAGCTTTGAAATTATTCTCTGTCCTCATGTACACTGTGAGTACACACACATACTTAAAAAAAGAGAGAGAGAGAGAACACAAAAATCACTTTGTCTAGGACTGGGTAATCCTTTGCCCAATGACTACTGAGCATGCCCCTTGTGTGAGAGTCGAACTTAATTTCTTTTCTTTTCTTTTCTTTTCTTTTCTTTTCTTTTCTTTTCTTTCTTTCTTTTTTTTTTTTTTTTTTTTTTTTTTTTTTTGTCGATAACTGTCTGTTGACACCTGGACATTTGGGATTATGAAATGTCACCTCCGGTATCAAAGCCAGCTCGTTTCTCTGTGTGTGGTTGCTATGGACTTGTTTAGTGACTTTCTAAACTGGATCTATACAGAGTATTGAGTAGTTTTTCCCTTTGTTTTTGTTCTTGTCACTGCCTGCTACTGCTTGGAGCTGACCTCCCGGTTTCTGTCAAGGGACTTTGTGTGCATCATGAAGCCTGCTCTCTCCATTCACCTGGCTAAGATTTTGCCTTGAAGTTCACCTACCTTCTGCTTGCTCAGATCTTCTCTCTCTCTCTCTCTCTCTCTCTCTCTCTCTCTCTCTCTCTCTCTCTCTCTCTCTCCCTCCCTTCCCCCCTCTCTACCTCTCTCTCCCTCCCTCCCTCTTTTTGAGATAGGGCCTTACTGTGTCTCTGGCAGTCCTGGAACTCACTGATGATCCTTCTGGCTTTAAACTCAGAGACCCACCTGCCTCTGCCTCCTGAGTGCTGGGATTACAAGTGTGTGCCCACTCTGCCCAGTCCTCTGTTCCATTTCTTGATAGTACTGTCATGTGCATATGAATATTTAAAAAGCATCTCTGATTATCTTCAGCCAAAAGCTCTGGGGCAGGACCATTTTACCAAGCCAGGGCTCCATTAAGACCGTGCAAGAAGAGACCCTGTGAGAGGAGATGCACAGGGCACCACCGTGTGAATTGAATAGTCACAGTTTTCTGGGAATGGGGAATTTGGGAGGCTTCAAACCTGTTCTTCCTCTCCAGTGGTTGCTATGCTGCTGTTTTTTATTTGAAAGGGACTATTGCTTTTCATGGTTTCTGCACAGCTGGAGCAAGGGGCTTGGGAGTAAGCCCACTTACTGTGACATAACGCTAACTGAAATGATCTGCTTTCCCTTGAATAAATATATATATATCTTGATTGTTGCAGGTCTCTGGCTTATCCCCAGAGTGGATGGTATTTGTGTCCATTTTTCTGTTTTCTTTTCTTTTTCATTAATTTATTTATTCACTTTACATCCCGATTGTAGCCCCCCTCTTCTAATCCCCCTTCCTCCCCTCCCCTCTTCCCTCATTACCCCCTTCCCTTTTCCTCAGAGAAAGGGAGTCCCACCCACTCTCTCCACACCCCCCACCCCCAGGTACCAACCCTCTCTGGCACATTAAGTCTCATCAGGACTAGGTGTGTCCTTTCCCACTGAGGCTAGACAAAATAGCCTTGCTAGGAGAAGGAGGTCCAAAGGCAGACAAAGGAGTTTGAGTCAGAGACAGCCCCTGTTCCAGTTGTTGGGGGACTCTCACGCAGACCAAGCTGTACATTTGTTTGCTACACATGTGTTAGTGGGCCTAGGTACAGAGTATGCACGCTCTTTGGTTGGTGGTTCAGTCTCTGGGTGCCTCTATGGGCCCAGGTTAGTTGGGTCTGTAGGTCTTCTTGTGGTGTCCTTGACCCCTCTCGCTCTCCCAGTTCTTCCCCTGACTCTTCCTCAAGATTCCCTGACCTCTGCCTGAGGCTCTGAGTCTGTCTTAGTCAGGGTTTCTATTCCTGCACAAACATCATGACCAAGAAGCAAGTTGGGGAGGAAAGGGTTTATTTGGCTTACACTTCCATGTTGCTGTTCATCACCAAAGGAAGTCAGGACTGGAACTCAAGCAGGTCAGAAAGCAGGAACTGATGTAGAGGCCATGGAGGGATGTTCTTTACTGGCTTGCTTCCCCTGGCTTGCTCAGCCTGCTCTCTTACAGAACCAAGACTGTGAGCCCAGAGATGGTCCCACCCACAAGGGGCCTTTCCCCCTTGATCACTAATTGAGAAAATGCCTTACAGTTGGATCTCATGGAGATATTTCCTCAACTGAAGCTCCTTTCTTTGTGATAATTCCAGCTGTGTCAAGTTGACACAAAACTAGCCAGTACAGGGTCTCTGCATCTGATCCCATCAGCTGATGGATGAAGCCTCTCTGATGACAGCTGTGCTCTGCCTGCTGCGTCAGTTTTTCAGGGAGCAGATACTCAGATGTCGTTTCTCTACCATGTCTGGTGGTATCCCAGCACGCCTTGTAAAGTCCTGTCTGTGTGTGCTAGCAGCTCACTCCTTTTCATCACTGAGTAGAATTCCACTGTGTAGGTACACATCTTGCCTATCCATTCCCCATCTGGCGACAAGATTGTTACCAGCTTTTCAGTCTTAGGAATAATGGGAGTCTTATTTCTGTGCTTCCACTTTTCCCGAGTGAACACTTTGGAGTTGAACGGACAAGGCGGATAAAGTTTCGTGTTTAACTCTTTTAGAGACTGTTGTATTTTCCGAAGTGGCCACAGTTTCTGCTTCCATGTAGCTTTGTGAGCACTTGTCTTTCCACATCTCCCCACATCTGCTTCTTTCTTATTGTACTTATGAGAGTGGCCACAAACCAGATCTGGGCATTCTTTCATTTGTGTGAAGGTAACAATACTGACAAAATGTTTCTAAAAACTTTGCATTTTACACTACCTGCTGGGTGTCTAGTAGTTAGGAGTAACATCTGGGGCTGTAAAGTCAGTTTGGTGATTTGAGTGAGAATGGCCCCCATATGGGAACCATTCTTAGTTAAGTTGCCTCATGGTGGTTGTGTCTCAAAATCTGAGCTCTCAGCCACTCTTCCAGGGCCATGCTCCCTGTCATAATGGTCATGCACTCACACCTTCAAACTATAATCTCCAAGTAAACACTTTCTTTTATAAATTGCCCTGGTCATGGTGTCTAATTACAGTGACAGAAAAGTAAATAATATAGTAGGAAAAACATGACAACAGGAAAGACTGGCACCAACAATCCACATCATTATTTATCATTTGCCCTATCATTTGTTTTGGAAATACATTTTTTTTGTGTGTGTGTACATAATATGTACTGGTTAGTTTTTGATTCCTGTGAATATGCATTAATTATTTTTTTTTCATATTGGTATTGAACTCAGGGCCTCATATATGCTAGGGCCAGCACTGTGAAGGTTCGGATATGCTTGGCCCAAGGGGTAGCAGTATTAGGAGGTGTAGCCTTGTTGAAGTAGGTGTGGCCTTGTTGGAGTAAGTGTGTCACTGTGGGTGTGAGCTTTAATACCCTTGTCCTAGCTGCCTGGAAGCCAGTATTCTCTTAGCATCCTTCAGATGAAGATGTAGAACTCCCAGCTCATCCTGCACCATGCTTGCCTGGATGCTGCCATGCTCCTCCTGCCTTGATGATAATGGACTGAACCTCTGAACCTGTAAGCCAGCCCCAATTAAATGATGTCCTTTATAAGAGTTGCCTTGGCCATGGTGTCTGCTCACAGCAGTAAAACCCTAACTAAGACAGGCACTATTCCATTGTGTTAGGTATTCAGCCTCTTCTTAAAAATTTAAATTTATTTGTATTTATGTGTATGTATGGACAGCTGCACGGGTTTATGTGCAGTGTGTGTGTGCGCACAGGTGCCTATGGAGGTAAAGAACGGCATTGGATGCCCTGGAACTTTCCCAGCTGTCCTCTGGGTGCTGGGACTAGAACCTGCTCCTGTGTGAGAAGAAGAAGTAGTCTTAACTGTTCAGCCACGTCTCTCTTTCTTGTTTTGAAAATCTAAGATAGGATCTCAAATAAATTACCTATGATTGCAAATAACTAGTATTGTGTGCCACTAGGCGGGGCTGGCTACGTTAATCTTTATGTTTATGATAGTAATATCTTAGCCAACGGACATATTTAATAATTAGAAAAAGGTAAATAGAATATAATATGCTTTTTAAAGACAAATCCTACACAAAATATTTAAGCAGAGGAGGGGGTTAGGGGATGGTTGTGGCAGAAGTGGGGGAAGGGGTCTGCAATTGAAATAGAGCAATAAACATAGGTCTCACTGGCAAGGTAATGTTTGCACAAAGGAGATGAAGAAAGTTATCTGATGGAAGGACTGGAGCGTTGGACTTAGGAGCAATGTGAGAACAGTGGGGTGAGAACAGAGGACCAGGCTAACCCAGCTATGTGGCTAACAGGGACAAACCCCCTCTTCAGCAAAGACAGCAAGGAGAACTTTTGAGTGGAACAGAGAGTCACTGCTGGGCATGGAAAAGAGAAGTGGTGTGATGTGTTAGCAAATTCATTTCAAGAATGCTGACACCTGCTTCACTTGCCTTCACAGAGAAGCCGTCCTGTGTTATCAGGTTCTCCAGTTGAGGGTATTAGTGGTTGAGATGGTGGTGGTGCATTGAATGGGCACTCACAACAGATTGCAGCCATAGAAGTGAACATATACTTGTATGCCAGTGACTGTGATCAACATTATTCACATTTTACCCCTCAGCAAATCCTCATGGAGGCATGGTCTTCACTGACTCCATAGATGGTAAGACAGCTCCGGAGTCAGACAGGTCAGATAACTTACCAAGATCGAAAGTTACAGCCAGGGCAGGGCCCGGATCTCTGCCCACATAAGTATATAATTCCAAGTCTCATGAAATGAAAGAACATATGTAAAGGACCGCAAGAGGTTTACCACTAAATATAACTGGTTAAACTGTCCACTACATAGTGACCTAAGTGGATTCAAAATGCTTAAAAGCATCACATTATTTTGAAAAGTATCCTCAAGTGCATTTTTTTTTTTTTTTTTTGGTGTGGTAGGATAAGGACTTTGGCAGGTCAAAGAACAGTGTCTTTACAGATGCCTTAGATAATTCCTGGAGGATGTTAACAAGTTTTCTTCATGGCCGACTGGACCCTGCAGGTGTAGTTTCAGGTGTGACCTTGAGACGGACAAATTTACTGACTCACTGGGCTCAGGGTGGTCTCTAGACCATAAATGAGGAAGAGGATGTGGCTGTGGAAGCAGAAGGTAAATGCATAGGCTCACAAGTCAAGAACCGCAGCCACTGGAAGATGTCAGAGACAGGGGCTCCTGTGGGACTTTCAGTAGGAACTTGGCTCTCAGAACCAGAATTTGAACTCAGAATTTGAGCCCAGAAAAATTCATGGTGGATTTCTGTTCTCTGAAGTGGCCATTAAATCTGTAGCTGCTTGATATACACAATGGCAATAAGAAACTAATACAGAGATGTGAACACAGATGTATAAACAGTGGCTAATGGATAGAAAACTCTGCAGTAAGCTATGCCCTTCACTCCAAAGCATCTTCTCAGAACCCACAGATAGTCTTGTACTGTGTTTTACTTCTGTTGTTACTGTGACCAAGTACCTAAGAGGAAGTTATCTGGGGAGGACAGCATATTCTGGCTTACAGTTCTAAGGGGACACAGTCTATCATGACTGGGAAGAATAGTGGGGATGAACCTTGGCAGGAACAGGAGGCCAGTTGGTTACATTGTATCTATACAGGAAGCACAGTGGCAGGAGCAGGAGGCCAGTTGGTTACATTGTATCTACACAGGAAGCACAGTGGCAGGAGCAGGAGGCCAGTTGGTTACATTGTATCTACACAGGAAGCACAGTGGCAGGAGCAGGAGGCCAGCTGGTCACATTGTATCCATACAGGAACAGGAGAGTGAAAATGAAGTGGGGCTGAATTATAAAATTCCAGGGACTTCAGGGTTCTATTTCTTCCAGTGAGAATTCACCTCCTGAAGCTTGCAGAACTGTAGAACCCAGTGTTAAAATACAGGAGCCTGTCCCCCAATGGAGAAGCTAGAGGAGAGCACCCAAGGAGCTGAAGGGGTCTTCAACCCTATAGGTGGAACAACAATATGAACTAACCAGTACCCCCAGACCTTGTGTCTCTAGCTGCATATGTAGCAGAAGATGGTCTAGTTGGCCATCACAAGGAAGAGAGGCCCCTTGGTATTGCAAACTTTATATGCCCCAGTACAGGGGAATGCCAGGGCCAAGAAGTGGGAGTGGGTGGGTAGGGTAGCAGGACAGGGGGGAGGGTATAGGGAACTTTCAGGATAGCATTTGAAATGTATATAAAGAAATTATCTAATAAAAAATAGATAAAAAATACAGGAGCCCGTGAGGGACATATACATTCAAACCCACTCCACGTTCAGGCCAGGATTAAGGACTGAAGCTGAGCACAATTAGCAGGAACTGCTGAGACTAAGTTCTCAAAGGCAAGATCATGCAAACATAAAATGTCAGTATGTTTTAGAGATTACTGAGTTTGCTAATTAATAAGGGGATCTACAAAACATTAAGTCCACTTCAAAGTCCATCCCAGAAACTGCAGGGTTGGACAGCTCAGGATAAACAGGTTAGATAAGATTGCTGCCTGCGACACAAAACGGGTTCCTGTACAGCACCGCCACTAACAGTTGGGTGGTCATCCTTTCCCCATGCAGTTTCCTTTCTGTTGGAAAATCTATATATTGACACACACCTTTACAAATCTGTAACTGCTCCTCAAGAGCAGACGTTCAAAATCACTCCATGGGCCCTTACTGCTTCTGATGAGGAAGGAAAAGGCTAGGAAGCTGACATTTTGCCTAGTGTCTGAATTTTGAAGACCATACCCCCCTTTTTTTGAGACCAAGTTTCAGGTAGCCCAGGCTGGCCTTATATAGCTAAAGAGGGCTTTGGCCTCCAGATCCTCCACCTCCTGAAGGGTGAGATTACGGCTGTGTGTCATAAAGCCTGTTTTATGAGGTGCTTGGGATAGAACCAGGCTCTTCATGCATGCTAAGCAAACCCAGACACTAACAGCTACACCCTCAGTCCTTGACTACGTGTTCTCAATATTGATCACCCAGCCTGGTGACTTCCAGACCACCATGCTGTTGGGAACACACAGAAGTGATTAGAGTCTCGTGCTGGTGCAAGACGAGTATGCCTACAAGCTCCCTTGACAGTCTAGAAACGGGGCAATAATAACAGGGGAGACTCAGAGCAAACAGAATTTAAATGAGACTGCTAGTACCGCCACTGGTGTCCTCTGTAGAACCGAGACAGGGAAATAACTTAAAGATGTAATTTATAGCCTAAAGGAACCAGGAGGCTGAAGACTTAAGTAAAAAGAATCTCAGTGACAAGTGGATTAGCTTTACAGAGAGTCCCTCAACATCTGTCATGTTTTACAAATTATCCCATCCATGTAACTTGGTAGGATACCAGGAAACATCTAGCTCGAGAAAGGATTAATGGAAAAACGTTTTCTTCATAAAGTCTATACAGTTAAAATTTTCTAAAAATTCATTAAGAGATAAGTAATAGAGGAGAGTTAATCCCGGAACTATCTCCTATTAATTTGTAAAATAATTCAATTAGGGCAGGTGACTCATAGATCAGTGTGCACATCCTCCAGTATAATTCCAAAAAATTAATTTATCCCTGAAATACATCGTCTTTAGGTAAAAAGTGTCTGGTCTTGCATCAGCCCCCAGATATTACAAAAGTTTAGAAAAGTCCGTGTGAAATTGTACAAGACATATAACTATTATTAATGAGAAATTTGCGGTTTTGTCTATATATTTAGTGATTATGTATTTAGGTTTAACTATATATTTATTATCTTCTTCACAGAAAGCCAACATAAGGGACGGTCTGTGTGCACACAAGATGCATGCTTGACCAGAACCCTTACAGAGACCAGGACGAGTCGGCAGTTCTGGACTTGGCCACTAGGTGGCGCTGCGATGCTTTGGAAATGGCAAAGCCAAAGCCATGTGCCAACCGCACGGGAGTGCAAGGGTAGGCTGCGCTGCAGCCAGTGCCTTCAGGTGCCTGTGACACAGAACTGTGGCATAGAAGTGTGAGAACACAAACTGGACCAGGCATTAAGTGAGCCTGAGCGGGGCAATTAAACACCGAATCACGAAGTTAGACAATGCAGAGGGTCAGAACGATATACCTTGACATACTCTTTGCACGGAGCATTTTAGAAAGGCAGCGTGGATGCTACCCCAGAGCTAGGAAACCTCAGGACACTTGCCTTAGCCTGTTTGCTCTCATGCCTCGACTTTATTTTGGTCGTTTCGATTCCCCACAGCTTTGCTTTGAGTTCCGGGTTTTGTGGAAGCTCATGCATATACGTTCACGAGTTCTGTAAGCATTCGTTTAATTTTGAACGCTGCTGTCTTACTACCGCCACGGGGCATGTAGCAGCCTTGCTGATGCTGCTTTCCTAGCAGGCAAGAGCCATGGTACAATTCCCTGGAATAAAGATCCAGGTCTAGCCTCTTGGGTTTTATGAGGAGGGTGAAAGCAAGCAAGCAAGCAAACAAACAAACAAAGAAACAAGAAACAAACAAAACCCAAGGTGTATTTACCAACATTCAGAGGTGGGATTAGAAGCAGATGAGCTTTTTCTAACTACACGACTGGATTTACGTTCCTAGCAACAATAGCTTTTAATTGGATCCTGAATTCTTTTAGGAAAGGCTGTCTCCCCAGCTCTTTAAACAAGGCAGATGACAGAGTTAGGTGGAAAGGAATATATTACCATTAATATCTCTGAGAAAAGAAAAATACATCTGAAGAAGGCTTAAAACTCTTTTGCTTTTATTTTTCCCTTTTAATGTACTAAAGTAATATATTAAATATATCTTTCTCTAATGAGGCTTAAACGGTCTCTTTCAAGAATTGCTTATAGGTGGCAAGTGTGTTTTAGATAGGATTTCTTTTTCCCTCGTGCAGTGTTACAGTTTATTGTTAATGACATTTAAAATCATCTTAAGCAGAGAGAGAGAGCACTTGTAACAAGTTGATTCTCATGATGACAGCAGACGGTGTGGTGGCTAAATTTACCAGCTTTAATGTAAGACCGAGAGCAATTTTCCTGGTGCTTAATCTCTAGCGTTTAGTGTTCCAACCTGTGAGGGAAGGATAGTGTCTTTCTCTGGAGGAAATGAGCTATGGAACTCGGCATAGTTTTGAGCCTATGGTGTACTACCATGCAGTGCTACTGCCTCAGTGATCATTAGACGCTACTGACCGACCACAAGAAGTCACCATGCCTTCTGAAGAGGTCTAGCTCTTGCTTCACAGTGTGTACCTAGCTGTCATACTAAAAAAGTCTTGTTACTTTTGCTCTGGGGAAACGGCCTAGTGTTTAAAGTGCTTACTGCGTAAACCAAGATGCCCTGAGTTCACACCCCCAGTACCACGTAAATGGCCGGTGGGCGTGGCAGCGCGCCCGCACGGCCCACCTGAAATCCCAGCCCTTGGGAGATGGACATGGGCATTCCCAGGGCAAGATGGCTAGCTAGGCTAGCAAAACCGTCCAACTGTGGGTTCAAGTGAGAGAGTCTGCCTCAGTTTGTAAGGTGGAGCGTGATTGAGGAAGCGGGCGGTGTCAGCGTCTGGTTTCTACACATAGCTAGCTGCATGCCTGTGAACATACGCATGCGATCCTGCAGAGTTATTCTGAAAACAACTCTTACAGCCCTTAGAGGTGGTTAGCACACGGGACTAAATCTGAACCGAGCTGGGCTGATTCCTTCTCTCATTTGGAAAAGAATGGGTATCCGATTTGCACTTTTCTCAAACCACTTGGAGGGGGCATTGGGTTCCAGTTTGCTGTTTGTAAAGTGAGGGAGGGATGCGGGGCCTCCTTTGAATCCAGGATATAGATGAGAGATTCAGGGGCTCATTGAAGTCTCACTTCAGGGGTCCCCTGCTCAGCCACCATGGTCTCCTCTGATAGAGTTGGCTGCAGGGTTGAGAAGAAACTTTGGAAACGACTGAACTAAGGCATCAGCTGCTTCAGGGGGCAGCCACCTGCACCTGTCTTCTCATCTTCGTCTCCCTAGGATCCTAAGATCTTCTGCTCCACTTTCTTCTCAGGTCTCAGAGCTGCTCGCTTCCTTTCTTCAGGCGAGCAAGCGTTCCTCCATCTCTTTGACTTTTGCATCTAAATTTCACCTACCCAGAGTTGAAGGTTAAGATTCATTATGCAAAGTCAAGCAAAAACTCATGCTGACACCGATGTAAATCAGCCTTGTTTACCGCCATTTACATAAACACATGCATTAGATGTGCAAAGTGCAGATCTCCCTGTAGTGGTCCTGATGATATTTGTGGGCTAATTTACTTCCCAGAAGTTTCTCTTAGCTTGATGACTGTTGGGGAAATGGCAGATTTGCGATGATGCCTTCACAGTGGGGGACCAAGGGAGGGCAGACAGTGGGCCAGAGGACGAGTGTGGCTGGAGGCCAGACTGTTTCCTGTGGTTTACTAAGTAGCTGGATGGCTGCCTCTGCGGCCATTGCCGCCACCACTGCCTTCCACTCTTTTCTCTTCTCCCAGTCAAGCACTCATCTAGTCCATGCTGACTCCAATCTCACTGTGTAGGCCTGGCTGGCTCTGAACTTTTGTGCTCCTACTTCCACCTCCCAGATGCTGAGATGATACAGGTATAAACAACCATGCTTGCAAGTGCTGGGATTACAGGCATAAGCCACCATGCCTAGTTACCAGTATCCTAATCTTGGCTAAATTATTCAGCTTGTCCAAGTCTCCAGATCCTTCAAATGGAAGTGCCACTATACAGCAAGATCTACTCTTTCCCTCTTTCTCTTTCCCTCCCGCCTAAGGGATACATCTCACTCTGTATCCTCTCTAGTCTCACGGACTCTCCAGGGATAAACACGGTTCTAAGAGCTACACAAAGGACAGTGAGTTGTAGTTGGTGCAGGGCAGGGCTTGGTATTCTCCTGTAGGTTAGCCTCACTGAGCTTTGGCTCAGCCACTGGCTATTGAATTTTACTTCTTTTTTTTTTTAAATATTTTTTAAAAAGATTTATTTATTCGATGAATATGGGCACACTGTAGCTATCTGTAGACACACCAGAAGAGAGGCATTTGATCCCATTACAGATGTTAGTGAGCCATCATGTGGTTGCTGGGAATTGAACTCAGGACCTCTGGAAGAACAGTCAGTTCTCTTAACCACTGAGCCATCTCTCCAGCACCCCACACCCCACCCCTCTTTCAGCCATTGTGTCAGAGATTTACAGATGTAGTAGAGGTAGGTACTGAGAAGTCTCTCTTGACTCAGTTACTGCCAGGATATGCCATTTTGTTTTCTGGTCTCTGTGATGTAAGTCCTATGCTGGCCACATCAGTTGACCCTATGTGACTATCTATTCTTTTCGAAAGGAGCTGAGATAATAATAATGCCATCTGCATTGTGAGCATAAACAACCCACGGCGCTTTGTATGTAGACCTACTATGCTTCATATGTAGACCTACTGTGTTCCCACTGGGTTTTCTTTCTTCATCATCTGTGTCTGTGATGTAACGGGGATTGTGAAGACAAAGCAAGCATAAAATTGAACACATACACTAGAGCCTCTTCTGGAATTCCCAGGGTGAGTAGATCCTTCCACTCAAACATGGCAGAGGTCTTTAGTGAGGGCTGGAACCGTGCTCGGCTGTGTCTGCTGAGTCTGCAGAGAGTGTTTGGATTGGCAGACTCATTAGAGAGGGCCCAGAGAGTGAAGTGAGGGACAGGATGGAGGAAGAAATGAGAGTGTGTTCATTTGACATCTCGAGGAGGGTGAAGACTGCTGAACATGGGCATCAGAGGTAGAGTCTTCAGACTGTAATTGGGGGTGTGTGTAAAGTATCTTATTTGTGGCCCTGGCTGGCCTGGTACTTGCTATGTAGCCCAGGCTGGCTTCATACCATCTTCTTACCTTAGCCTCCCGAGTACTGGGACTATAGCTGCATGAACGCACACCAGTTTTTAAGATTGCAATTTCAAAGGTGATTGAGCAGGGATGACAAGTTCCTGTGTGGCACTAGGAACCTAGGGACTGGAGGGACTTTATATAGCAGAGCAATCATTTATCAGGAATGAGCTGGAAGCCATTGTCACACCAGCTGACACGGAAAACTGTGTCATGACGCGGTTGTACAGTGTTTGCGTACAGTAATTAAATCTGGACCTGAAAAACTTTCATCCCAAGATGAAAAGCAAAGATAAAGAAGATGTTTTCCTAACTAACGATGGATGCAAGGGATGGGGGCGGGGCTGTGGGGGAGGGGGACAGAGCCATGGTGGAGAAATGTGGACAGACGTTTCCTCCATTGCGGAGAATAAGTGTTCACTTAGATGCTTTGAATGTTGGAATTCAAACAGAGGCAAGTTATTGATAGCCAGTGAATCATGGTTGTGTTTGGGGTAGAATGTAGGGCCATGTGTGTTCAGTAAGCATTCCTCCACAGAGACAACCCACAACCCACAGCAGATTTACTGTTAAGAATTTATACATTAATAGACAGTTTTGTTATTATCCAATCTATATACTGATTATGTATCAGATGATAAAATGCATTTTCTCTGTACTATAGACTGTTCAGTATTTTAAGTAATACGAATCTTGAAAAACATTTTTTAAAAAATAAATATTGTCTGGAGATGAAAGTATGGTGTTTGTGGGGAAACTGGAGTAACTGGAGATTGTGAGATGATTTGTACTCAGAAGGACAAACAGCAAGTTCTCCCATTTGTGGATCTTAGATTTTATATAAGGCACATACACATATACACACAGACAGACACACAGACACACACCATACATACAGAGACACATACACAGAAAGACACACACACAGACACAGACACATATACTATGCCTTCAATACTGCTACCCAAGTGAGAGTCAGTCAACTCCTTCCTTCTCAGTCTGGCTATAAATACTATGCTTAGAGTAAATGAATTAGAAATGCACCCCAGGTAATAACGCATGGCTGCTTCAAGCCCATGATGTGTATGTACAATTGAACAATTGCCCTCACTGCAGCAAGCCTTTGTAGGAGGCAGAGCAGGGTGATATGGCCCTTCAGATACAGCACGAGTGTCACCTGTTGGGTACACCAATGCTGTCAGGAGGCCCATTCTGCTACAAACATCTAACTTGATTTAAAAATCTACCTCATTGGGAGCAAGAGAAAATCTTGCTAAACACAATTAGGATATTGTTCCTCACGTTAAGTACAATGAGGGCCATGTATACGCAGGGAGTCACACCTGCACACTCACCAAAATACCATAAAAACAGTCTCTAGGCCACATATTGAGATTCTTCACGGAAACCTCTTGGGCGAGGTCTGCACAGTTCAGATCACTCTCAGTAACAAAGTCGTCCATATTCCTACTAGGATAGCCCATTAAGCCCCATTTAAAGCATTCCATGGCTTTCCAAATCCAAAGTCCCCAAATCCACATTCTTCTAAGCAAAAGCATGACAGGCCTATCACAGAAATACCCTAGTCTCTGATACCAATTTCTATCTTAGTTAGGGTTACTGCTCTAAAACAGATACCATGACCAAGGCAAGTCTTATAAAAGACAACGTTGGCTTACAAGTTCAGAGGTTCAGTCCTGTATCATCAAGGTAGGGACATGGCAGCATACAGGCAGGCATGGTGCAGGAGGAGCTGAGAATTCTACTTGTTCATCTGAAGGTGGCTAGTGGAAGACTGACTTCCAGGCAGTTAAGGTGAGGGTCTTCAGCCCACGCCCACAGTGACACACCCACTCCAACAAGGCCACACTACCTAATAGAACCACTCCCTGGGCCAAGCATATTCAAACCATCACAATACTTATTGCCTATAAGAATACACCCAGGAGGCCTAGCAAACACAGAAGTGGATGCTCACAGTCAGCTATTGGATGGATCACAGGGCCCCCAATGGAGGAGCTAGAGAAAGTACCCAAGGAGCTAAAGGGATCTGCAACCCTATAGTTGGAACAACATGATGAACTAACCAGTACCCCGGAGCTCTTGACTCTAGCTGCATATGTATCGAAAGATGGCCTAGTCGGCCATCAATTGAAAGAGAGGCCCATTGAACACACAAACTTTATATGCCCCAATACAGGGGAATGCCAGGGCCAAAAAGTGGGAGTGGGTGAGTAGGGGAGTGGGGGAGAGGGTATGGGGGACTTTTGGGATAGCATTGGAAATGTAAATGAGGAAAATAACTAATAAAAAATATTAAAAAAAAAAAAGAATACACCCAGGAGCAGGATTAGTCTGTGTCTTCAACTGCTCAATGAGGGGAGTGAGGTTGAGCTGTGACTAGAAAGAAACCTTGTCTATGGTCACTCACCTGCTCGCCACTTTTAATTCATTTACTCATTCACGTATCGACTGTGTGCTGTTTGCCAGACCCAGGATGAGGCTCAGTACAGAAAAGCCGTTTCTCTTCTTGAGAAGCTCACAGACTGAAGAAGGACACTAACATCCAACACACAGTAGAGGAACAGGGAAAGAGAAAGCATGACAGCCGGACTCCCAGTGTGCAGACCACAGCATAGTGAGAGGAGAGCTTGCCCAGAGACACCTGAAAGAACCAGGTGCTCCTCCAAGCCGTGGTTACTCACTGCATCCTCTCACGATCCCTGGGATGAAGTACCAATGTTAGTTTCACTTATAATCAAGGAAACCAAGATACCCCTGGCTTAGTGGTTGGCAGTCTCGGGAATGCAAATCCAAGTGGCCTGGCTGCAGAGTCTGCATATCTGTGACCACCGTCTGCTGTCCAGAGAGATGGAAAGAGGAATGTGCAGCGTGTGATCCCGTGCAGTGAATGCTGCAGAAGACAGGCTGAGGGCGACACAGTGGGGAGCTGAGCATGGGAAGGGGTTGGGAACAGGACTGAGAAGGTGCAGCAGAGACAGCAGTGACTGGCTTGCTGAGAACTCCTGGAATCCACAAAACGTTTCCTCCTGCAACAGTCTTGTTCTCCTCTTCACTGACAGCTGTGCAAGAAGGTGACGTTGGGATCCTGTCACAGGTGCATCTGGGGCTCTTTGGGAGACCTGTCTCTGCCTTGAACATTTCACAGACAGATCCACAGTGAATCACACACTCAGATGTTCAGATGTTGTGAGAATGAGCTAGAATATGAAATTGTAAATGATCACACAGAGGACCTGAGAGGTGGCCAGAATGGAAAAAATGGAGCGAGCCCAAGTTTTCCTTTTCTTTTCTGATTTTTAACTTTTTCTTTGACGAGAATGTTGTGTTTCTTATTTAGCATCCATCCCTATTTCCAAGAACTTTCCAGTAGTGTGTCTGAATTCGCTTATCAAATTTTATGCCAAAATATCATTTGATGCATTTTCAAAGATGTTGACTATTATTCAAGTAAAAGCATTGCCCCCTTTTATGTTTTCTCGCCATAAGGGCCAGTAAGTACATTTTTTTCCCTCCTCTTTAGGCTAGCTGATGCTCATGGATTCTCGGGTGCCAGTGACTGTTGCAAAATTAAGCTTAGCAGGTTGAAAGCAGATTATAGATGTAAACAGGGATGCTTGAAGACCAGTTCCAAGGTTCCTTCAAAGTGAAGCATTGGTGGTGGGAGATGATTATTCTGGCAGAGAGAGTACTTAAAATAACACTTGAATCTGCAAACCAAAGAACATCAACAGAATAATTCATACACGGGCTCGTTTCCTCCTTGCTGGTTATTAGCCAAGAATACAGTTCAGCATATGGCTTCTGATGCTGCTAGTTGGGAGAGAGCAGAATGTAATCCAGAGATGAATGAGTGTTTTCTCATCCAGTGCTCAGCCTACCTGCCTTTCCAGGAACTGGGAGGTGGGGGGTGTCAGGAGGGTGTTAGCCTGTAATTCTGCTGTGAGTCTGAGGGATGGGTAGGATGGGGACAGACCCCAGATGCACCTATGGGGTATCATCGTTGCAGGTGTGACATAAGGTTGAAACAAGCTCCGGTCTTTATTGTGAATGTTCTAGGGCATGCAAGGGGCAATGTTGTTCTGGCTGACATGGTCTTGGGGACATAGAATAGAAGTGCTCTGGGTTTTTTTTTTTTTGTTTTTTGTTTTTTTTTGGATTGTTTTGTTTTGTTTTGTTCTGTTTTCTCCACTGAAAATTCTGGGCATTGGGTATGAGGCCGCAGGAGACCCAGCCAGGCAGAAAGAGACAGACAGCTAGGGCCTCAGGGCCTGAGGACCACCAAGGTGTCAGAGAATTCTATATGGCCCTTGCAGCAGTTATGAGGAGCCCATCTTGCTTTGGGTGTCAAAGAGACTAAGTGTGCAGCCTCTGTTTCTATTTGGACATCACAGTAGCAAGGGGACATTTTCTTCTTATTTATCCATGTCATCTTTGAGCTCTATATCTCTTAAGTTGTGCTTCCTAGAGAAACAGACCTCTGTCAATGTGTTCAGATCACTTTTGTTTTGTTTTTTAAAGATTTATTTATTTTTATATGAGTACACTGTAGCTGTCTTCAGACACACCAGAAGAGGGCATCAGATCCCATTACAGATGGTTTTGAGTCACCATGTGGCTGCTGGGAATTGAATTCAGGACCTCTGGAAGAGCAGCTAGTGCTCTTAACTACTGAGCCATCTCTCCAGCCCGCAGATGACTTTTTATCTTGTGGTGAAAAAAACTATAAGCTCTTCTGTGACACAGTTTTCCCTGAGAGCAGAAGTAGACCTTATTATCATCTTTGAGCTAAACTCTAACCCTTTGTGTTTAGTTTAACATCTGTGCACAGAGGGGCTTAACAGCTGCAAGTTGGATTCTCTTGAGAGCTGCTGAGGTAGTGTAAGGTACTCCGGCATTGGGGGTCTGAGTTTAACTTGGGAGACAGATCTCACAGAGATATTGCCAGACATTTGCAAGTGTTCTATTAGTAGGGTTGAAACCTGTTTTAGGGTGGAGGGGGAAGATATGACAGACAGTCCAGTTCCAGTCTTTCCAAGGCCCAGAACCTTTGTTTCCTGGGTACCTACAGAGGCCAGAAAATGACTCTAGGAGATCAAGTTAGCAAGGAGATGGCAAATCAATTAGATTGAGCATTGACTAATTTATATCCAAAGAAGAGCACTAAAGGGCTGATGCCAAACCTGCTAGGGGAGGACTGTGGAGAGCTGTGTTTTAGAGGAAGACTCTAATGTTGCTGATGCTCAGGGAGAGACTCACTTCACCTAAAGTCTCCAGTTTCACTATAGAGAAGTTTCTACTCTGGGGACCAGAACACACTTTTGATATTCAAGTTCTTCTCTGTGGAAAAAGGATGTGTCTGGGGCTAGAGTTTGACTCAAATTTCATCCCTGAGCTCCTGGACAAATAGTGTCATTGTCATGTATTTTCAGGTTTTTTCCCCCCTTCTACCTGTGAAGTGGAACTGTAATCAAGTTGCTGTAGAAATTCTGTGAACAAAAGATACATGACAGCATCCAGCACTGTGGCTGCTGCCTAAATTAGCCTCACCCTTCATCTCCCAATGCTGAGCTATTCTTTACACTAGATATAGGGAACTGTAGGCGTTCTTAAATAATAAGCCACATCTTGTGATGACTACACATGATCTCTTAGAGCAGGCAATTTCTTCTACAGACAACTGGGCTTATTTATCACAAGCTCTTCTTTATAATTTCATCAGGGAAAGTAGCTTCTCGCTTCCAGTTCACCTCTCAGAAAGACTCACTGTTGACCATATGACCTGCCTATAGATATGCATATTTGAAATAAGTAAGGAATGATAATGTGTTTAATACCAACTTGTCTTTATTGCAATGAATATATACATGTAAAAAGCAAAAGCAGAAAAGCCCTGCCTGGAGGATGATTCATAGTCTAAACAGAGATGCGCTCTCTTTTTCAGTTTGCTCCTAAGGCTTTTATTAAGATGCTTTATTTTATATTATTATTATTATTATTATTATTTTGCATGAGGTCAGCTCACTCTTGTCCTCAGCTATTTATCTCCATGGCTTGTCTCTTGTACAGCTTCTTTTTGCCTAAGCTTAGAGTTTAAGATAGATGACTCTCTGAGGCTTAAGTAACCACCCCCAGGGGAAACCAGGGCAGTCTAATAAATTAAGAGACTATGGTAGCTGAGTGCCTACAGTCTATTAACTAACTTGTACCCAACAGCACCTGCAAGGGGACAGACTGGTCATTGCAGAGAGGGATAGGGTTCAACTTCACTCACTCAGTTTGAATCCTGGAAAGGACATTGGCTTTGTATAGATTTGTGCTAGGATCTCGGCTTTGACACTTATAGCTCAGATGCCTTGGAAACTACTCATTCTCAGAAATGTAGTTTCCTTTTGAAAATACTTAAAGTGGCTGACTTGTTGAAGCTGACCATGTGTGATGGTTAATTTCAACTTTCAACCTGATGAGCTTTAGAATTACCTGGGCAACAGGCCTCTGGGCACTGGTCACTTGAAGCAGGAAGACTAACCCACTGTTGGTGGCACCATTCCCTGGGCTAGGATTCTGGAGAGAGTGAGCTGAATTCAAGTGCTTAACATTCTCCACTTCCTGACTTCAGATACAATGTAACCAACTGCCTCAAACTCCTGCCTCCACGGTTTCCCTTCAATGATGGACTGTACTCTTGAACTGTGACCTGAAATAAACCCCTTCTCCCTTAAGTTACACTTGTCAGGATATTTCATCAGTGCAACAGGAAGAGTTGCTAAGAGACTATGTATTGCTAAGAGAGTATGTATAAGAGCTAAGCTATATAATTTACATGCATATCACACCAAGTGGCCATAAATTCCACATAGGATTGTAATGGATATAGTTTATCTTTCAGCCGAGGAATCCAAAACCTAGAGAGAATGAATATCTGGTGTGATGTCTGCCTGCTAGTAGATATTATAAGCACAATGGAATTAGGCTCCACTGGCTCTTAAAGCTAAATTTCTGTAAGACTTGCAGTGGTTCAGCTCCTAACTCACAACCGCCTGTAACTTCAGCTTCGATGGATTTGATGTCTCCTGATGTTGACCTCTGGGATTTATATACACAGGTACACACACACACACACACACATACATCCACACACAGACAGACACATAGACACACATACAATGCACAGACACAAAATAAACAACACATTTGCAGATCATAAAATTTTACTATATAGATTTTTCAAATTATCATCTCTCTTTTTATTTATTTAAAAAATAAAATTTATTGAACCTAGGGGCTTCAAGTATCATGGGCAAAGCACATTATGCAGTGAGAACAACAGTCTGTCTCGATGACTCCAAGCCGGCTTTGTTTGTTTGCATTTTTGTCCGTACTTCGTCTTCATCCTTTCTAAAGAGAATGTCTAGCTCCAGAGTGAGTCTGAGTTTGGAGAGAACTGTGTGGAGCCATGTCTGAGGCAGCATCCTTAATGACAGCAGCTAAGAAATCAGCCCAACTTCGAGAAGAGAATAGTGAGCAGGAAATGAAACCCTCCAGTTGGGAAATGAGTTCACTCATCTCAGGAACAAATGTTCCAGATAAACATTTGAGAGGAAGCAAAAACCTGAGAGCCACATGGAGAATCTTGTTAGAAAGATTGATTTTTGGCTTTCTCCTGTTTTATTCATTATAGTCAAATAATCTCTTCATTTGAATCTATATATGGTAAAATCTTGACCCAGCTATCCATCTTGTAAACCCCAATGAATTCCAGAAGTCTTTCCAGGTGTCACCCAGAGCCCTGGTCTCAAATTCCATCCCGTTTTTCCTTTAGCCACTACATTTTCCCCACTATTTGGAGGGAAATGCTGAGCCGAAATATCTAGAGCCTACCTGTTTCATTGGGAGTTTTGCTTGAGGATGTTACCTCCCTGTTCTTCACATCTTCTGACATCTTTCTGTCCTTTTTCATTCACACCTCTCCAACCTTCTCCACACAGTTCCCTCAGGCTGCAGTGTCCCCAGGCCCTCCTGCCCTGCTTAGTTTTTAATTTATGAACCCAAGCAAAGCTTCCAGCTCTCCTCTGTCATGAGTCACTCCCAAATGAAAGATTTTTTTTCTTTCTCTCATAGAAAACCACTGATGCAGCGCAAAGAAGTATAATCTAACAAAGTTTGACATCTGCTTTTCTGTCTACAAGGGCCAGGACCCAATCTGCCCGACTCTTTGCTCTATCTTTAGAGTCTACCCAGCTTTGTTTATGTGGAAACATGAAATTGTCTATTTTAACTCTCCTTTCCCTGTAACTCTGACCGTTTCATATGATGAGAACTTTATGCATATTTTATGAATGTAACCCTCTTTGGTGTTCAGCCCACTTTCTCCAAATCCTACCTCTTTCCTCTTATTGTGTGATAGACTTCTTGGGGAGACATGAACAAAGGTCTATTCACCCCAGATAGGGAACCAATGACAGACCAAAGAAATTGTACCACCAAAGCTCAATATGTCAAACCAATGAGTTTTGTTGGGGTTACATACAGGAATATTGATGAGGGGGGTACTTACAGGAATATTGATGAGGGGGTACTTACAGGAGTAGAAATGACTCCAAGACAGCTAGCTGTACCACCAAAACCCAGCTCAGCGGGGGTGACACATCACAAAAGCTGGGGATGAGGAACTTCCTGCACAGCCTGCAGGCAGCTCAGCAAGTTGGAGTGTGTTCCTTCAGGGCATCTCAGCTTGACTGTACTTCTAGGCAGCTCAGACTTTGTTCCTTCTAGGCAGTTTGGCTGCTCTCTGCTTCTTCCAGGATGCTTGGCTGGGTTCTTAGAGTGACTGTCAGTAGTGTTTTCTGTTTATAGACTCATGGAGGAATCTCATGAGTCTGGTTAGGTTCAGGGAGTTCCTGTGTAGTTTTTATTGAATTGCTTACTTCCTGCTTTGAGAAGATTCCCTGCAGCATTTCACCTTCCCCATAAATATCCCATTTTAAGACATTTCTCTCCAACAAGGAATGCTTTAATTTGGGAGGAAACTGCGACACAACACCCCTTTCTTCATCTTTTTCATTCTGGTTTCCTAAAGAGGAAGCTTGCACAGCTTGAATTGGAAGCTGCGTAAGGTTAAGTTGAGATACAGAGAAAAGGTAGTTGTGTTAGTCGGCACTTAGTCTGTTGTGACAAAACACTAGAGAGATCCACTAAGAGGAGAAGAAAGAGTTTATCTCATGCCAGTTGCAAGGGCTCAGTGCATGGGTTGCTGACTCTTGATTCTGGGCTGTGTAGAGGAGGCAGGGCATCATTGCAGGCACCCCTGATGGGGCAGCACCACTTACATCATGATGTTGGCAGTGAGGGATGCTTAGGAAGAGAAGGGGGTGGGAGGGAGGTAGAACAACACCAGGGGCTGGTTTCAAAGTATACCCTTCAAAGCTGTGTCCACAGTGTCCTCCAGCTAGGGCCACTTTACCTAGAGTTTTCACTATTTTCCAAGGGTACCATCAGTTGGGGACCAAGCTTGCAAAACATGAGCCCTTAGAGAAGCCTAAGTTCTAAACCACAACAGCGATATCCCTACAAAAGCCGCCTTGTAAAGATGTTTTCCAGTTTCTGGACAAAGCAAGCAAGCAGTTTTGGCAAGTCCCATGAACATCAGTCAGATTGACCCAATGCTGAACCAGTACAAGTTCTTCATTAAAGCTCAGGGAGATTAAGTGGCTGTAGGTCAAGTGTCTAACTGTTGTGTGCTGACTGGAATAGCAAATGACTGATCCCTATCACTCTTTTATTCAGTATTTTGGGAAGAGAAAGAAATTGCTAATTATTGATTTCCCCTGAAATTTCACTGATCAATGGAAAGCTGACCACTGTCCAGGGTTGACTCCTTTGCTGTCGTCAGTTTTCACAAGTGGCTTTCAGCAAGACAAACTATGTCATGATGCGTCAAACAGAAAACAATGACCTTAAGTGAGAAAGTATTGGAGTCACACCTATTTGTACAGATCCAGGGAAAATGGGGGCCCCATCAGTTCTGGGAGTCACACAGTTAGAGTTAACCCATGGTATGTAGAGAAGAACAAAGGAAAAGACTGGAGACATGCATAGAAGTCAAGGGTGTGCACTGCTTTTACAGAGGAACCACATTTAGTTCCCAACACCTTTATCAGGTGGCTCATGAAAACCTGTAGCTCCTGCCTCAGAGGATCTGATATCCCTCTTCTTGCTGCTGTGGCTGTGGGCACTTCACTCACATATGCATACCTACCCTTCCATCCATAAACATATAATTAAAAGTAAAACAAAAATTTTTAAAAGAAAAGGACCAACTCAGCCATCAGTGAAAGTGCCCTGACATTTCGAAAGCTGACTTGCTGAAGTTAAAAACCCAAGTCTCAGAATATTTTACTGTCACAAAAGAGATAGTGTAAACTGGACATGACAGCTCATGTCTGTAATCCCAGCATTCAGAAGGCAGAGTCAGGAGGGTTTCTTTGATTCAAGATTATCCTGAGCTGGGCAAGTCTGGGCCACACAGTGAGAGCCTGCGCTCCAAACCAAAACAGACTAAACGAGAAGCAGACATAATTTAGAAAAGAGTTTTAAGGATACAAGCCCTGAAATGAGTTAATCTTCTCTATGATGGGAGGCATACACATTTAGAAAAAAGCAGTAGTTACCTGTCCTTTACTCCTTAATCAAGCTGGGGGAAAAAATAAATGAAGGAACTCAGGCTGGACCAGGCTTGTTGCCACAGGCCTTTAAGCATTTGGAACACTAAGACTGAAAGAGTTCTGTGAATTAAAGGCTAGTCTGGGCAACTAGAAAGGAAGAAAGACAGGAAGGAAGAAGGAAAGGAAATTGCACGAAGCTCGAAGCTCTCGGGGCAGCATCCTGAAGCTTGGCACACCTTGGTCCTTTTTGCATGAATTTTAGAGCACTTGTATTTGAAATGTAGTTGACTGCTTTGATGACTACAATGATTCTATTTAGGAAAAACAATCAACATAAACAGACTCCCTTTCTGTTCATTCTCTGCACAAACAATATTAACCTCCAGTGATGCCTTTGTTAATCATTTCCCAGAATTTCTTCCTCAGCCACTCCCCCAGCTCCTTCTGAAGGATTTCCTGCTACAATGTGTGCCGCCTTGGGGGGTGGGGGTGGCAGCATAGATGCTCTTCTCCTTGGCTGAAGCTGAAGTGCCCTGATCTTTCCTAGATCAGCCAACTAGAGCAGAGTTAGCACTTTGTGCTCGCACAGTCTTGAAAGGCAGCTCATAGATACAAGAAACCATTGCAATGGACCATTGCTAGAAAATACACAGCTCTTCACATCAAAGGGCATAAGAGATGGTTTATTCAGGAGCCAAATCTGAGTGACCATGGCCTGGTTATTACCTAAATTTACAAATTCTAACATAGTAACAGTTTCATGAATTATTTCATAGTAACAGCAAAGAAAATCGTAAATCAAGATGCTTAAAACACATTGACCGAAGCATGGGGTAGGTGGACTACAACAAAGCAAGGAGATTTCTGCAGTAAGCCTCAGATGCTGTCTGATGAGATGACATTGTCAGCTTTTGGGTTTCTGTGAATCAGGGCTCTGTTTGTAGATTACAAAAGGGTTTTACTTGGTAGTCACAAGGGCATTAGGCCAAATGCAGAGTGGCCAAGAAACAGCTATTTAGGGGCTGAGATAGCAGATAGTTGGGCTCTGGGTCTTTGAATTCTAACTCTTCAATTTCATTGACATTCTTAGAAGTCAGACAGCCTTGTAGGATGTTTTAAGATACATGCAAAAAACACTAACACTAGAAACTGCTTTAACCATTCTCACACTAGACTGTGTGTCTTGCTGACCTGTTTTTATGTTACTCAGGAATCTCATTTCCTTAGAAGGCTGTGTATTTCCTTAGCCTCATATATTTTATGAGCTTTCAGTACTCCAATAATAAATGCTTTATGCACAAGTTAGTCTGAGTCAATTTCTGTTGCTTATCTAATTAAATTAGTTATTAAATTTTATCATTTTGAGGCTCGGTGCCAAGTAGCCCAGGCTGGCCTGGTTTTCACTGTAACCTGCTATGGTCTTCAATTCTTGTTTCTCCTGACTTAACTTCCCAAGTGCATAAATTCTAGGCACATGCCTCTCCTTCCAACTTCTCTGCTTATGTTAATAGCCAAGGACTGCTATCTGCCTGTGAAACTGGGACAGAAGAGCCTGTTACCTTAGTACTCAGGGCTTGATGGAACACATGAGCAAAGATGTGGGCTGTTCTGCAAAAAGGCTGGACTCAGATGTGGTTTCAGTATTTTAAATTATATACTTTATTAATTTACATATTTATTTAGTGTGCCTGTGTATATGCACGTCAGAGGGCAGCCTGAAGGAACTGGTCTCTCTGTCTACAATCTGCTTCTGGGGATGAAACTCAAGTTGTCAGGATTGGGATTCACCCTGTGAGCCATCTTGCCAACTCTGATTTTCTCAGCATCCTTTAAAGCTTTATTTCAGAAACTGTATTAGGGTGGCCATAATAACTCTTTTCAGCCAAGTTGGAAACTCTGAACAGGCTGAGTGTTGGAGTGTGAAGTGCTGCCACTGGGCTTCCTGTCAAAGCAGACCTGGCCTGATGACCATCTCTTCAGCTCTCCTGGGAATCACAGCCACAGATTCTCTGTGACAGTATCTATTCCAGGCAGTAACAAGACCCAGAGGTGAAAGAAAGCTGGCAGGAGATGGCAGCACTATTCCTGGACATTTGGTTCTCTGTGGATGTTACAAATTGGTCAGGCAGCACAGACGTTGGAGTAGCCTGGGAAAAAAAGCATTATTTATTTGGCTTAAGGAAGTTAAGGAGTCCCTGAGCTTTCAGTTGGAAGACTAGATTCTGATTAAGTGGACGGCAGGCATGGATGTCCTGGTTACTGGGGCCCCTGACACACAGCTTGCATGGTTCTGTTAAATAGAGATGTAATATTTAAAATGTTTATGACCTACCAATTGACATTTACGGCGGAACCTGTAGGAGCTTGGGGGTTCCAGGGTGTTGACAGCCTCAACAGTACCTGGAGCCAGACTCCGTGGTCCGAGGGAGGCACAGACCTGGAATAAGAACCCAGTGGGTAAAGTTCTCTCATGTTTCTTCCGTCTCTGTCAATCCCTTCTCTTCTCTTGGCTGTAGACGCTGTGCTCAATTCCCTAGGGAAGGTGCTCGTCCCTTCTAGAGCTGCTGGGCCTCGGAAGGCCATCGGTTTCTTCCCTGGAGTTGTTGCTATAGGGCCCCTGGGAGGAAGAGATGTGTTCACACACAAGCTTGCTGTCAGTAAAGATTGTTTTCATGCTGAGAATTCAATCAAACCGGATTCTACTGCAACAGCACAAGCAAGCCCACAAATAGGCTGTGGGTTAGTAGTGATGGTGATACACCGGGAGGAGAAGGCAGAGGAGGCCTGGAAAAGGAAGGAAGGAAGGAAGGAAGGAAGGAAGGAAGGAAGGAAGGAAGGAAGGAAGGAAGGAAGGAAGGAAAGAAGGAAAAGAAATCGGCCGCATAGGAATACAGGAAATGGGACCTTCAGTTTTCTATCTGCTTTTCTTCTCCATTTTTTTCATTTGCTTTATCTGAGGTCATTCTGTTTACCTCCAGGAATTGACAGGAGAGTGTCAGGCATAGAACCCTAAGCATGGTTGAGAGTTTGATTTGAATAGGAGAAAGATAGCTTTCCAGAGAGGACCCTGTATCATGCAGGAGCTGGGCATGACTTAAGTGTCAGTCCACCTGGAGAGTCCCTCAGTGCCTCAGCTACCTTCTTGATATGAAAATGTACCTAGCAATTCTGTTATTGAGTTCAGGTGCTATGATAATTAATATTTATGACCTACCAATATAATGATGATGTGAAAACATAAACTGAAAAATGAAATATTTCCTTCTTAAATAATCGCAGATGGTGTGGGAGATCAGGGTCCATGGAGATTTCCTTACCACAGTGTCAAAGTTAGAATTCCATCAGAATTGGTTTCTTTTACGTACTCACCTGTTTTAATTTTTATGCTTATTTTTTTTTTCTGTCAGAGCAACTAGAAAAACTCACAAGCTATAAGGCCACCAGACATGGTATGTTCTAGCTTCTGCTCACACGCTTTTTGCTTTGGTGTGGGGATTAGGTACATTATAGCCCATGAGTCAAATCCAAGTCACCACCCATTTTTATATATGTTTTAGATGGTTGAAGAAATAATTGAAAGAAAAAAATTATTCCTGACACCCGAAAGTAACACAGACTTCAAGATCTAGCACACTGAAAGTTTTAATGGGATACAGTGGTATTTGTTTACTCTGGGGTCGTATAGTTGCTTTGAGGCTTCAGAGGCAGATTTCATGACATGCCCAGGTCCTCTTGATGTATGGCATTTCTACACTAAGTCAGACCTGAGGTAGAACCTAATAAGGTATGTTACAACTGATGGTGAATTATGAGTGATGAGCAAAATATACTGAGGGCTGATGAATTCATATTTTTTCATTTTCTATTACATTTTTAAACATTTTAAAGATTTTCATAGATTATATTTTGATCATATTCTTTCCCCTCCTCCCAAGTCCTCCCAAATTCTCTCTACCTCCCTACCTGCCCAACTTCATCTTTTTTTCTCACAGTATCTCAGAACCAAACCCTTAGTCAGTAAATCCAAACCATGAAATCAAAACAAACCCCCCCCCCAAAAGAAAAAGAATTAAACTATAACGATGAAAAAGAAAAGTACACACACAGAAAACCATGGAGTCCATTTTGTGTTGGCCGACTACTCGTGAGCATGTCATCTTCCCTGGAGTATGGCTGATATCCCCAGTGTAACTCCATGGTTGAAACTGATTTTCCCAGCATGTATCAGTTGAAAAAATAGAGTTTTGGTTAGGAATGGGACTTTCTTTCTCCTTGCCTTTCTGGATGCTGGAATTCTGTGTGGTTTGAACTTGTGCAGGTCCTGTGCATGCTGTCCCAGTCTCTGTGGGTTTGAGTGTGCATCAGTCCTGTTGTGTCTGAAAGAGTTATTCTAAGGAAGCCATGATTGAGTTACAGGAAGATGTTTATGAAGGTGTGGTCTTCTTAGTCTTGTCTGTGGTTAGGGTGATACAGGATGATCTGAACTTCTAGCAGTAGGGGATTGGCATCAGTGATGGACCTGTAAAAATTACTTTGAAGAATGTTTTTATAGGACAGGGAACTATTTATCACATTTTTTTTTTCTGAGAACAAAACAGTTGGCAAAAACACAAGGTTTGTTCAGCAAGGTGGCAAATGGGTAAAGGTACTTGTTAAGTCTGATGACCTGAGTTCCATACCTAGGACATACACAGTAAGAGGAGAAAACTGACTCTTGAAAGGTGTCCTCTGCCTGTGCTATCACTAAAGACCAAGAGAAAATGACCATGGTCTGTGCTGCAGCCTGAAGCCATGTTGATGCTCATGGGGTGTGCCTCCATCAGGGGCCTTTCTGATCTGAGTCGTCTGTACTGTTACCTATGGTCCATGATGATGTCACCTGTGACATCTCAGAGGGCAACGTCTGAGTCCATGATCTTACTTACCATGTCTGTGTTGATGTCCATGGTCTGTGCTGCCACTGAAGGCCAGGCAGAAGTTCATGGTCTGTGCTGTGGCCTGTAGCCATGTTGATATCTGTGATCCAAGCTGTATCAGTGGGTCTTATCTGGGTTTGTGGCCCACTGCAAACAGGAACCTTGTTTGTGGTCTGTACTGATGCCAGAAACCATGTGCAAGCCCACGATCTATGTTCCCATAGACCACAAAGAGCAAAGAAGCTACTTTCACAGTGTTATGGATGACTGTTAATGCACAGTTGAGAGAGAGAGACATGGAAGACTTCTGTGACATCCTCTACCTCTACCTCCCCCCACCCAATAGTAACAGCCTAGACAGGAAGCCATCTGAGAAAACTTTTAAAAATGGTGATAGGATGATGAAGTGTAGCTCTCCATAATAGATGGCTTCCAGCAGGGAGATGGGAGGGGAGGGACTCAGTTCTATTTAAGGAGAGGGCCACTGAAAGTTTGACCAAATTCCAGTAAGTTGGACTTTGGTGTGTGTGTGTGTGTTTGTGTGCTGGGGGTAGGGAGGCTAAGAGCAATGGGGTGGGGGGGATGGACAGAGAAGGACTGGGAGGCAAATAGGATAGGTATATATGATGTGAAATCCCCAAAGAATCAATAAAATATCAATAGTATGCTGGATACAAAAAGTTGTCCTCTTGCTTCCGCATGTGCACCTTGGCATATATGTATGCACACAATTAAAGTAGACTGATTATAAGGCATTTTTTTTAATTAAAAAGAACATGTGAGTTGGGCTGGAGCATTGTCAATGGTTAAGAACACTGGCTGCTCTTGTAGAGTACCCATGTTTCATTCCTAGCACCCACATGCTAGCTCACAACTGCCTGTATCTATTATTGCAGAGGCTCTGATGCCCTCGTCTAGCTTCTGTGGACATCGGGCACATACATGACATACACACACATATAAAAACAAAAACTCATATGCTAAGTGCCAGCCTCGGTTTGGTCAGGGATCCTGAGGAAGGGGTGTTTGGGAGCAGTGAAGGAACAACTCAAAGTCAGTTCTGGGTTCAAGCTGACAGCCTTGTGTTCTGCTAGAGACCGATCTCCAGAGATCTCCAGACAGCTCAGCCCTTGCTGACCAAAGCCCCATCTTTTATTTACATATCAATTCAATTGTCCACCCCAGGTTCCCTTTTGATTATTCCATGAATCAGCATTTTATAACCTTAGCCTCTTGATTCTTAGAAGAGACAGCAAATATATAACAATGAATTCAGAGATCTGCCTGCCTTTGTAAGCACAGACAATAAAGCTAGGTAGGTGGGATCTGGCTCTGAGATTAAGATTCTTAACCTCCCTGGCCCTAAAGTAGCTTTGTCCTAGGCTGATCTTGAATGCAGGAATCTGCCTGCCTTTGTAAGCAGAAACAATAAACTTATCTGGGTGGGATCTTGCCATCCTCTAAATCTCTTTATCTCCTTTCTTGATATCTTTCCGACAAGCTGGCTCATAGTGAAGCTGCCTCTGTTCTTTTAGGTCCCAAAAGACCTTCATACAGTTCATATTGCATTCTCATATCTTGTATAGTTGAGAAATTATACATTCTTGAACTCATGTTTTCAGAGTTCTTTCCCACAATCTTAAGGGCTGACCTGAGGGTCATAGCATTTACCATTTTGCTGAGATACTCCCGCACCTCCCAGAGTCATGCTGCTTCTAATTATCATGGAATAGTTAGCCTTGGCAGGGAGAACATTTCCAATAACATTGTTGGGGAGAACATTTCCTGAAGGAGAAACATACAGTAAATTATGTACATTATTATACAAACATACCTCATGCCCACAGCAACACTCGTGGAGGTTCATGCCCTTCTGGCTCTGCTCCAGGGGCAGGAACTGTGTCATGTCATCTCTTCCAAGAAGGCTATGCAGGACTTAGAACTCATACCCATAAAATCAAATGAATTCATCTTTAAAAGAAATTAAAAAAAAATTCCTCTTGGCATATAGTTACACATTTCTAAAATACCAGTGTAATCACACGTATTCACAAACTCTTAATATATATATATATATTACACAGCAAAAATCTGAGGTTGAGATTTTTTTTAGGGGGAAATGGGTTTCTGTGCCTATTGGGTTTTGGGTACTGAAGATATTAATAGTGAATGAACTCTGTTAGCAGTGATTGACATTTTTTTCTACATCATACGTAACATCTTTCAATGGTAGAAACTTTGATTTCTTTGCTGTTTGGGAATGCTATTGTTTGTTGTCAGACCTCCTCAGATTTTTAGGAGGCTTTGTGCTGTATACTAGCTTTGCCCCCATGGTGGTTTCTGGAGGCCTCTGCTGCTGCTCTCTGAGACTCAGGGGAGTGCATGTTGACACTAAACTTTAGGATGTGAAGGCACACTCAGTACCTGGCTACCTGATGCTCATCTGCTGGGGGCCTTAGTGCTCAGCAGGGAAAATGAGACAAGAGAGGCCCCGCATGATACGAGGAACATTGCCCATAATACGGACAATTCCTGACGTTTGATCAGCATCTTCCAGGTAGAGTGCTGTGGAATGCTGTGTTCCGGGCAGGGCATGGCTGTGGTACCCTTGAGCTCTCAGCAGTTCTTACAACCTGCAGAGGAAGAGGCCCTGTCAACATCACATCATGGAGCAGGGAGGCGCTTATGAGGCCCTTAGCAGTTAATGGTTGCTGAGGAGGAACAAACATTTTTCTTCAGTAGCGTCTTGCTTCACTGGCAAACTGCTCATGCCCTTGTCAATATCTCTTCACCCCTGTTCCTGTAAGAAACCCTAATGAAACTCATAATGTCACACACGCACACACACACACACACTCACACAGACACACACACACAGACACACACACACATGAAAGAGAAAAAAAACAGAAATAGGCCTTACTTAGAAGAGGAAGGGAATCATCAGGGGAGCAAGACAAAGGCTAACAGGGTGAGTGTCATTGAAATACATTATATACATGCATGAAAATATCATGATGAAGCCCATTATTATGCATAATTAATATATGCTAATAAAAACCTTTAAAAGAGGCTGCTAAGAGACCTTTCTGAAATCTGAGGTTTGTGAAGACTCTGCTTACAGCATTCATGCCTCAAGCAGAAAACCTGGAAAAATAATTACCCTGCCCGGACTGCGTGGGGTGTTGGTGGTATTAGGCAAGAGGAAGGAATTGTGAACTCCTGCCTCTGTATCAGCCTCAGCTGTTCCTTTATGAGAAGGGAATGTTAAGGAGGACAGACTCCATATCCCCTGTTGCTCCATTTGCGCAGGGCCCAGAGAAAGCGAGCTGTCATCTCTAAGAGGAGAGTGAGATTCCCTGCCTGGGCCTTCAGGGGAAATGCTTCTGTTTATTTCACTTGGAGGAGGCACCAGGCCCACAAATCAAAGACCAAGTTTCAAGCTACTGCCTTATGTGCTTACAGAAGTCTGAAAGTGTGACTGACTGTCCCTCCATGCCCCATTCTAGCTGCCCTTTAGAGGGGATGGCCTGCAGGCCATCCTCACTGGGCCTATGCTGACAGAACATGAGGATGTCGACATGTGTGAGCAGGCCTTCTTGCTGGGCGTCATTCTCAGTACTGGCTTAAGTTTTCCACTGACAACACTCATTCTGCCTTGTACCTGTTTTCTATTGGGTTATCTCCAAAATGGATGGTTGAAGTCTCATACTGCTACAGAGAGGCCACCTAAGGGTTACTGAAGAAGGGTCAGGGGATGTCTTGTTTGGTAAAGTGCTTACTCTGCAAATACAGGGACCTGAACCCATGCAAGAAGCCCAGGTGTGGTAGAATGTGTTTGCAATGCTATACCTGGGAAGGTAGAAACCAGAATGATCCAGGGGTTTGGTGAAATTTACCAGACTGAGCTACCCGTGAGTCTGTGGTGGTTTGAATATGTTTGGCCCATGGAGTGGTGCTATTAAGGGGTGTGGCCCTGTTGGAGTATATATAGTCTTCTTGGAGTAGGTGTGTCACTGTGGGCATGGACTTTAATACCCTAGTCCTAGCTGCCTGGAAGCCAGTCTTCTCCTAGCAGCCTCCAGATAAAGATGTAGAACTCTCAGCTCCTTCTGCACCAATGCCTGCCTGCATGCTACTGTGCTCCTGCCTTGATGATAATCGACTGGACCTCAGAACCTATAGGCCAGCCCCAATTCAATGTTGTCCTTATAAGAGTTGCCTTGGTTACAGCATTGTTCACAGCCGTAAAGCCCTAATGAAGACAGAGTCCCAGGTCCCAGTGAGAGAACCTGTCTCAAGAAAAGGAGGAAGGCATCTGGGGAAGTGACACAAGAGGTTGACCTCTGGCCTCCACAAGTGCCTGCATACCCACCCTTATTGACACCCCTCCACTTGCCATATTACTGAATGAATAAGACTGATCACAAAGTGTCTGTGTGCATTTACCTCAAATCCCAGTAACTAAACAGTGAAGTACTATATATAGTCTTGTATCTTTTTAATCATTGTGGTAATATATATACAACACAGTTTATCTCCTCTCTCCCCCATTTTTAAGTGCTCAGGATAGAGCTACCTTTTAGCCATTTGGAAGAGTACAGTTCTCTTACATTAAGTCCATTTTTCATGTTATGAAGTCATCACTACTGCCATCTCTGCAGATTTTCATCTTTCTTGGCACTATGTATCCATCAAACAGTAGCATCCCACTCCTATGACTGGCCTGCTTCATGTACTGCAAAGCCTTCGAGGTTAGTCAATACTCAAGCACTCTGAAGGGTGAATACTATTTTCTGGTTTCTTTGCTTATCTGTGCCTCTGTGTGTGGACATCAGGGTTGCTTCCACACTGGCTGTGGCAAGGATTGCTGTTGTGAACAGTTGTGAGAGAGTTTGCTCAGGATCTTCTTTCTGTTCTTGCAGGCAGGGACCCAGAAATGGAATTGGTGAGTCATTTGGTAATTTGATGTTTTTCTGGGGAACTGCCATATTGTTTTCCACAATGAACACCCACTTTCCTTCCTACATTTTCATTTGCATATTGGTCTCAGTGCCTACACATCTCATTAACATTTGCCATACATGTGCATTTTTGTTTTGAGTGATGACAGCTATCCTAATAGATACGAAGCAGCATTTCAGTGTTGAAGTCTTTTAAGGAGTGGTTTGTTAAAATACTCATGCTTCCAAGAGAAGAAAATTTCTGACCTGGTACTCATGAACCCATATAAGAAATAGGAGTGGGGATCAAGAGTGGGGTTATGGGTTGGGGAAGGGACTACAAATATCTAAGAGGTTAGTGAGCAATCAGGACTGGTGGGTTTGTACATCTCTGGATGCTTCTTGGACTGTTCAGGCATGATTCACTCTCTTGTGCATGAAAAGGAGAGGTCAGATTTATTAATAGATTTCTGAATGGTTGTCCTGCTGGAGATGGGAGCCAGACCAGTTAAGAAATAGAGAGAGGAAGGGACAAAGTGGGTAATTTGCTTGATAAAGGAGCATGAGGATGTGAGTGGGATGCCTAGCATCCATATAGAAGCCAAGTGAGTCAGTGGATGTCTATAACCTCACTTGGGTTTGGAATGGGAGTGGCTAGGGCTGAAGACTCCCTAAGGCTTGCTGTCTATTCTGTCTAGTCTAATCTGTAAACTCTAAGCTCAGTGAGAGATCCTGTCTTAAGAAATAAAGTAGTGCAGGGGCCTAGCAAACACAGGAGTGGATGCTCACAGTCAGCTATCAGATGTATCACAGGGCTCCCAATGGAGAAGCTAGAGAAAGTACCCAAGGAGCTAAAGGGATCTGCAACCCTATAGTTGGAACAACATTATGAACTAACCAGTACCCCGGAGCTCTTGTCTCTAGCTGCATATGTATCGAAAGATGGCCTAGTCGGCCATCAATGGAAAGAGAGGCCCATTGGACTTGCAAACTTTATATGCCCCAATATAGGGGAATTCCAGGGCCAAAAGAATGGGAATGGGTGGGTAGGGAAGTGGGGGGTGCTATGGGGGACTTTTGGGATAGCATTGGAAATGTAATTGAGGAAAATATGTAATAAAAAATATTAAAAATTAAAAAAAAAAGAAAAAAAAGGAAAAAGAAAAAAAAAAGAAATAAAGTAGACAGTGAAGGAGGCTCTGCTTGTGCACATATATGCACACATGTCCATATATACATACATAATTTTTAAAAGTGTTGTTGAAAAAACAGAGACAGAGTAAGGGCAGTCCTGGTCCCAAGACTCTGTCATGGTTTCCTGAGGGCAAGGTCACACAAGGCAGGGTGAGCAGGCTGGAGAATGGTCGACAGTGATCAGTGGGCTCTGGGCTTGTCTCTAGTTGTCTTGGATCTGGATCTAGGGGAATATTTCCTCCTGGAGAGTGCTAGACAGACAAGGGTGGTTTGGAAGTTGGTGGTGGGCTTGCTGATAGGCACATGAATGTTGGTGTATTTTTTTTACGCTACTTTATTAGGTTCTTATACCTCTATCTCCCTTCCAACCCTTAGTCCACCCTAATCCCCTTTAACTTCCCAGCACTAAGTAGGAGAGCGAGAAGAGTAGAGGGGAAAGAGGACATAGACCTCTTTAGACTACTTCCTGCTTTGAGCTTTGAGTGTTTTGGGGGTAGTCCAACCTTTGTTGTCAGAATATCTCCAACAGCTTTTTCTCCTCAAACCAAAATGCAGCGACCAGGAGCATCAGAGGGAGCAATAGCCACCACGGGCCCTCTCAGGACTCTCATTTACACCTTCTCCAGGGTCCCCAGAATTAAACTATCTGCAGCTGGTCACAATCACACCCCTTCTAGTGCAGGAGGTAAATTATAATCATTTGCTGTGAAGCAGCCTGGGATTAAAAAAAATACATATTCACATAGTATAACTGTTTTTTTTTTTTTTTAAGAAACCAAAATTCTCACTATATGCAAAAGACAGGAGTATTTTCTCGCTCTAGGAATTATCTGTGCCTGGGAGGAGCGGGCAGTCTTTGTCTTCTGGGCCTGAAGACATCCAAGCATACGAAAACCAAGTGTGATGGTTTGTACGTGTGTGGTCCAGGGAGTGGCACTACTAGGAGATGTGGCCCTGTTGGAGTAGATGTATCACTGTAGGCATGGGCTTTAATATCCTTATCCTAGCTGCCTGGAAGTCAGTTTCTGCTAGCTGCCTTCAGAGCAAGAGGTGGGACTCTCAGCTCCCCCAGCCCCACACCTGCCTGCACACTGCCATGCTCCTGCCTTGATGATAATAGACTGAACCTCTGGACCTCTAAGCCAGCCCTAATTAGATGTCATTCTTGTAAGTGTTGCCTTGGTCATGGTTTCTGTTCACAGCAGGAAAACCCTAAGACAACAAGCAATGCAGTCTTACATACATGTTTAAACGTGACTCAGCCTGAAAACTCAAAGTACTTTCACTGCTTTGTCACCACTAAAGGAGGTGGCAATTTAGTGATGAATTTGTATATCACTCACCGTCACTGTTTTTCACTGAACATTTCTGGAGAAAACTGTGCATGCCAGGTGCATCTGTAGATGTCAGGGAACAACTTGCAAGAGCTGGTTCTCTCCTCCTATGTGAGTGCCCAGGTATTGGACTTGGGTTATCAGGCTCTTCAGCAAGTCCTTTCCCCAGGAAGTCATCTGACAAGCCCTTAATTTTTAATTTCGATGTAGATGCATTTAGTAATATTTTCTACTAATGCTGATGTTTTTCCATATCTAATTTAACAAATTACTTTCCAACAGGATATTTAAATGATTTGCATATTCCGCCCCACGCCAAAGTTTGGTTTTACTTAAGATACTGCACAGATTTAGAGAACCTGTACCTTTATGTGGGATTGTCTTCTGGACATCTTCAGGTAGAGAAGCAGAATTTCTAGTTTCATTTGGGAATGAGTTGTCACTATCTTATTATTTATTTATTTATTTATTTATTTATTTATTTATTTATTTTTGTTTTTTTCGAGACAGGGTTTCTCTGTGTAGCCCTGGCTGTCCTGGAACTCACTCTGTAGACCAGGCTGGCCTCGAACTCAGAAATCCACCTGCCTCTGCCGCCTAAGTGCTGGGATTAAAGGCGTGCGCCACCACCGCCCGGCTTATTTTATTATTTTTAAACTTCTTTTCTTGAGACAGGGAGGGGCCTGGAATTTGCTATAGAGATCAGGCTGGCCTTGAACTCAGAGAAGTTAATTTGATATAGCAGCTACGCCCTTTGATATTTACCCACAGGAATCAAAATTTATCTTCACAAAAGTCTGTACCTGAGCCTTCAGAAGTTATATTTATAACTACAGGATGAATGGATAAACAACCTATAGTAATCTAAACTGTAGAATATCACTAAGCAAGGAAAAGAAGTAAGATATCAAATTGTGAGAAAACATGGGGGCAGCTTATATGCGAATTCCAAGTGAAAAGTGAATAGGAAAAGCTGCAGTCTGACCCCAAGTACATGACCTTTTGGAGATAGCAGATGACAGGAACAGTAAGGGAAATGATGGCTGCCAGTGTTAAAGCGGGGAGAGGAGCAGAGGATGGGAGATTCAGGACCGTGAAACTCATCCGTGTGATGCTGTAATGATGGACTCGCATCACTGTGCATGAGACACATGTGGTGCACAGCAGTAGTTAGCTCCAGTGTCGCCCGTCGACTTTGAGTAATAGCCATCTATCTTCATAGATTGGTCAGTTGTAACCAATGTGACCCTCTGGTATAGGATGTGCATGTGTGGCCTGGGGGGCTGGGGATTCTTGATGCTTTCCATTCAGTTTTTCTGTGAACCCCAAACCTCTGAAAATAGAATATTAAAGATATGTAATTATGTGAGATATTTGTTCCTTTACTTCACTCTTGTGATAATTACTGAAGCTGGTATTTTTATTCAAAGGCTTTTCCAACCCTTTTTGCACTGTCATGTAATTACCTCAGGACTCTGTTTCCTTAAAGAATATTTATTGGTTCCCCTCAGAGAACAATCATAAAATTAGCTTGTTTATTCCTTTGCTCCAATCCCACAATCACCTATTTCATAGTTATTAATATTACTATTCATGGCTTTGTCTAGTATTTTTATGCATGTTTATACTTTAATTACCTTATTAGCTTTAAGCTATATTTTAAAACTCCCAGCTATTTTGGATTAAGCATTCAATGAATTTAATTCCAAGCTTCCTCCTCTTTTATTTCTGCTACCTTTTAAATTAAATTTTCCCCCACACTGCTCGGGAACATAGCATATGTACCGCAGGCTGTTACCCTAATCTTCTGCTTATGTTGCTGTCCTATGCTTAAACAGCACCAGCCACATCTTTTTTTTTTAAATCTTTTAATTCTGTAATTTAGCTGTCTGAGATCAATCCTTTATTGATATTCTGAGAAGGATTCTAGGTGTTCAAAAGCTATTCTTTTCGAATTGAAACACTCTCAGATGACCAGGGAGCAAAGAGAACTTAGAAGGTTCCAGCAGCTTATGGACTAACTGTCTCTGGAAGATCAGAGCATTACAAGACCCCCAGGACCTTCAGCAGATTCTAGAAACACCAATAGATGCCTTGGCAAAAACTCTCTGGTGGAATTGCCTGCAAATTGGGCAGGGAACTTCAGAGAGACAGATTTCTCAAGTCATCCCTGCATTGGCAGAGGCTTCTCAATGATTCTCCTGCCTTTGAGTCACCCATTCCCCTGGATGTAACCCTAATAAACTGACTAGTCCCTCAGGTTGGACTTAGGTAGAATCATTTCTTGGCACTGACATTAGGTACCTAGATGGGTTTGAGGCAGGCTTGTTTATATCTCCCCAGGAAAAACTTACACAATACCTGGAAATGGTGTCCTGGATCCCCAGTGTGTTTATTATTCTTTGCCATTTTCAGAATCTGAAACATAAATACTGGTGGCCACAGAGACCAGTCTAGTGATTGGCATAATAAGCATGCCTCTTGCTTTATCTGACCAGCACATAAGCCTCGCACATGAGCTGCCTTGTCCCTGCTAGTAACATTTCTACACACACTGGCAAGTCAGGGATGCAGGGATTCCCTTTTGCCACTGACCCCCCAGGCAGGACGTGTGTGTCGTTCTTGCCACAAACTGAGTCTGTGCTCTCTTCTCCTCCATTACTGCTGTGTGGTTGTTCCCTTAAACCAGTGGCTTTTGACAGCTTGCACACAGAATTTGTAGTCAGTGGGCTGTATCTGCTTTCTACTTTCACTGAGAAGAGTGGCTTGCAAAATGGCTTTGGTTCTCTTTATTACCTTTTTTTTTTTCCTTCTGATTTCAGGAAGAGAAAAGGAGCGTATTGACTTGTGAGGCTTGGAAAACACAGAGAGGCTCATTCCCTATTGTCCCTATACTATAGACCCTCACTTTTGTAAGTGTGAAATTTAACATTGTTAGTGAAATGATGAGTCTGTCTTGTTTCTTGCATATTAGTAGGATTACTTGATGAAGCATTTTATGAAGCACAGCCTGCTGCTTCATAAAAGGCTTGAAAACCACACACTTGGGGAATTGTTGGGCTTCCTGGCTGGCCATTCTTCACATCCCAAGAGGAAACATACTACCGTTAGGTAAGGTCAAAGAGTAGTGTATGGATAGGTGTGGTATAGAAAGGAAAAGCCAAAGGTGAGAGGATAGTGGGCCCGAGGTTTACACTCAGAGTGGGTGGACTGCCATCCACTTCTGTCTCTACCTGTCTGAGTCAGCACTGAAGGTTCAGTCCTCAGCTACACTATCTTCACAGGATGCTGGCTGCATTCACTGACAGCCAAATGCTACAGATTTCAGATTTTTACACTCCTCTCCATTTGCTACAACCCAGAGAACTCAGAAGGGAGAATTGTGGTTAGGATTATAGCATTACCATGAAGATTCGCCCCAAACCTGGGAGAGTTCCCATGTATCTTCCATGGGGTTCAGGGATCTTCAGCCTCATGGCATGTCAGTGTGTCCCTCATCCAGGAAGCTGCCCTCAGCCATAATGTCCAAGGATTTTACCAGGGTTTTATTGATCAAATAAACAAATGGCTCTTGGCTTGGACACAGTGCCTTATCTCTTTCCTGGAGGTCAGACAACAAAAAGCCCCAAAACTAGTCATATCCACAGACTCCCTGATGACCAGCTCGCATCTTGAAGTTGCCTGGCAGGAACTAAGCATATCTATTAGCATAACAATGATACCCAAGGGTTACTGAGCTCTTTGCTTACAACTGGGGGCAAATTCCAGATACATTCTTTAATTAATTTCGGAGCTTTTGTGGTTTGGTGTTTGGACTATTGTTAGAACACCCAGAGCTTTTGGGCTCTAGGCAAAGAAATCTGTGATCAGGGCAGGGCCACACATATTACCTACCACCTGCTCAAGACATCTTGGCCATGATCATATCTTGCAGGCCACACATTAGCCAAGTTCCACTCCCTACCTAAGAAAAGAGATACTTCTGCCACTTAGCTTCACTCATATGGTGCCCTTCTCCCATACCTCTCTTAAATTGCATGCTGATTGATTGTTTGTTTGTTTATTTATATGTCAAGTTGACACTAGCTAGAGTCATCTGGGATGAGGGAACCTCTACTGAGAAAATACTTCCATCAGACTGGCTCATAGGCAAGCTTATAGGGACATTTTCTTGATTAATGATTGATGTAAGAGGGCACAGTTCATTGTGGGTGACGCCACTCCTGGGTGATAGTTCTGGGTTGTATAAAAAGTAAGCTGAGCAAGGCCATAAGCGTTTTCCTCTACATTCTTTGCTTCAGCTCCTGCTTTGGCTTCTCTCTATGATGGACTATGATCAGGACACGTAAGTTCAATACACTCTTTCCTCCCTAACCTGCATTTGGTCATGGTGTTTAACCTAGCAATAGAAAGCATATTAAGGCAAATAGCATAGGTCACCTATTAACTAAACCTGTATCTTCACCATACAGCACAGGATCTCCTTTTACTTGGGACCCTTAAGAGAAGATACTTCACTTTGTGGGGACTGAAGCTCTAAAAAAAGCTGGTGCCTGAAGGACAGTTCAGCTCAGTGTCCCTCTCTCTCCTCATTTTACTCCATAAAAATCAAGCAATTCTGATTTGGGGGTCTTCTCTCATTTGCTTCTTGATGACATGGGTTTGCTTCTGTTTGGAGGAGACACTGGCCTTCTCTACCTTCCTTAGATGGCCAAGTGGGAAGTAGGTGGAAGTTGATGGACAGAAGCCCGTGGGCGGATGCTTATTTTCACTCATCCTTCCTATAGCTCTGGCAAATGTAGTTCTTAATGCCTGGGGTAGGTTGGCTTTGCTCATGATGTGGGAGGTCAGAGAAGGGATCCTCCTCATATGAGTTTGTACTTCATTAGTGCTCACTGGGGTCAGGGGTCTGCCACAGGGGAGCCATGTGCACATGAGAGGCATCGGCTAGTTTTCTCCTTCCTTCTGGTTCTTGCATCCTTCCTGACTTCATTTCACACAGATTGCTCCATTTTTCTCCATTTCCACTGTATATAATTTTCTTGTCCCAGGACTTGTCTTTGTCAGATTGCACTTCTCCTCCATGATTCTTCCTAAGATCTTTGAAAAATTTCAAATAAGAGCACATGCATTTATGTGGAGTGAATAATACATGGGCCTACTCCTTCCAATGCATGAAACTGACTCAGTTTAAAAAAAAAAAAAAAGGCCATGAATCCATGTCGCAAAAAAAAAAAAAAAAAAAAAAAAAAGAAAAAGAAAAAAAAGAAAAAAAATTCTAGGAAGGTTGTCACTATGGTTAAAGATAATTAGCAATTGATTAGCAACCAAGAAGCTAAATAAAAAGACACATTTCTCCCCAAGATGCATGGAATTGATAAAAGCAAGAATTCTTATTTAAGGACAGTCATGGGTTTTGGATGTGTGATGGAGAAATATCTTCACATTAATGTGGGCATGACTCACAATAAACATTTATTTGGGAAAGAGACAGAAGCCATTTCCCAGAGCTCGGTGCCATGTATGTAGTTAAGAAGTGCCTATCACCAGGAATCCAAGTCTTACAAACCTCTCCTGGCAAGTGTTTGTAGGGCTGATGCTGCAGCCCCAATTAGGCCTCCTGTTCGCTCCAACTACTCAGTGTTGGAAAGGGAGAGGTTTCGCTTCCCTACCTTTTCCAGATGGACTCATCGAGACTCAGCTCTGACTGGAAATCGTGCCACTTGATGGCAGAGATAAAGAGGCATTGTCCCAAGACTGAGGAGTAGACACGGAGGGCCTATGCTGACCCCATTTGGTTTTGCAGGACCCCACTGAACTCACATATATCTGAACGTTAAAGAAGTGGATGCCAACAATGCAATCTTTGATTCAAAAAAGTTTAGGGATTATGTCGGTCCTGACAATGGATAGCTGTAATTTCCGTCTCTGCACCCTCAGCAATAAGGCAGAAGACTATTTATATAGCATCTGCCGTGTCTCAGGTATGAAAAGCCAGCTACAGGTGATTTAAGCATATGGAAATATTTATGTAGAATAGATGCAAACAGTAATCCTGTAATTCATTTGCTTGAGATGGAGTTAATTTGACTCAGATAATGTGAAACACAATTCTGCATGTGTCTGAGGGGATTTTGAGAAGACATCAGTTTTAGTTGGTGGGCTGGGTTAATATTTTCTGCCACTCATGTGTTTGGGCCTCTTCCAATCTGCTAAGGGCTCAAATAGAAGAAGAAGAGGGAGGGAAAATTCCCACCCACCGCTTAAGCTGGGATGGCCACTCTCCCTGTACGTAGGCATCAGCAAACCCAGATTTTAGCCTTATTATTTGGAGTCACACATAAACTTGGCCTCCCTGGTTCTGTGGCTTTTGGGCTTGTATTAAACTGCGATATCTGCTCTCTTAGACTCTAGCTAGGACTTAGCTATTTCTTTGCCTAGGCTCAGTCATAATATTCACCAGTCTCTCAGAATAGATGTCTTTCTGCCCAGTCTTTGTCCCGTAGCTTTGTTTCTCAGGAGAACCCTGACTGATTCAATAGTCACACTTTATTTCATGTTTTACTTTGCAATAGTTTGGATGAAGAAGCTTGGGGTGGCAAAGCAGCCGGTCCCTTTAGGACCTAAACAGAACACAGGGAGCAGGGCCCTGTGCCAGCATCCAACACACACAGGACCAGGGTGGGAAAACATTCCTCTCCTCCTGCCCGAGGTCAGAAGCACCTTGAATTGTAGTCATACAAGGATCAATGGTAATTTTTTATTGAGCTCTCCATGGTTCACAGCATGTAGACCAAGTGGCATAGGTCTGCTTACAACCCTTGGGAACCTCTGAGACCCCCACTGCATGTGAGTGCCCAACATTAATGATACCCTGTCATCTGAACCAAGAAGTTCTGTCTCTGCATCTCTTTCACCTCCAAATCATTCCCAAATTTATAGGTACATTGTGGGCATTCTGAGAGCACCAAGTCATTATTAAGGTGTGGAGTGGATTAAAAGGAACTTAGTGGATGACAGCATCCCTGTTTTAATACATGAGAACTGAGAGAGACATCTGCAGCACATTTACACACACATATTAGGAAAGAGGAGAAGGCTGCAGTTTTGTAGGTGTGTGGGAGATCAGGGGTTCCTAGAGTCCTACTGACACTTCGTGTACCCAAGGCTGATGCTGGACATCCACTCCTTGATTGAAATTGGTTTCCACAGTGTGTAGCTCTGATATCATGGTGCAGTGACAGGAGAGACTGAGTCCACATATTGAGGTGGTCTTGGCACAGTGACAGACTAAGGGAAGGCCAGGATGGGTAGATATGGTCCTGTGAGTTCAGAGACCACTCTACCTGAGTTACAAGACCTCCTCCCTCCCTGGGGGCAACCCTTCACTTGTTTTCCTTCCAAAACAAATAAAGCAAGTCTGAGCATGGGAACGTGATCACACCAAGCTTGGCGGGTAGACACAGCCCTGTTAGAACAATCGACTTTTCTGTGTCTTGTACAAAGTTAAGACTTTTGTCCCTAAGAGATATCTGTATTCTGCTTGCTTTTGTCTTTGAATTCACTCTGTTGTCTTAGGCTAAGAAGTTAACAGTGAGTTTCTGTTGCTGTCTCATGAATTCCAAACACCCTGGGAAACATTTAGTAGATTTGAATCAAAGCGAATGAAACCGTTCATTAGAAGATGCCACAAAATACTAGCTCTAAGTGTTGCTCAGCTGTGTCCTTTTCTCCTTTCAGACTTTTCCCCTTTTAAGCAGGAGGATGGCTCTCAGCTTATGGTGGGTTTCAGAAAAACACTGTGGGCATGATGACTGATTTCAGCATAGTGAAGTGGCAGAGCGGGAAGCATTGGTGAGAACAGAGGTGACAACACTGAGCACAGGAATGTGACACAATCACCTGTCATCCAAATCCTAGTACAGTACTTATCAACTATACACATTCAACACAATGCTATCCAATAAGCTAACAAATGCAGGCCCATGGCATCAAAATATCCACATGTGTCCTGTAGACTCCTTTCTCCTCTGCCTCTCTGGGGTTGACCAGATAGACATTGCACAATCTGGTCCTAGGAATGGCCTTCCTGCCATCTTTGGGATGTTAAGAACTGCTGTCTGGCCGGGCGTGGTGGCGCACGCCTTTAATCCCAGCACTCGGGAGGCAGAGGCAGGCGGATTTCTGAGTTCGAGGCCAGCCTGGTCTACAAAGTGAGTGCCAGGACAGCCAGGGCTACACAGAGAAACCCTGTCTCGAAAAACCAAAAAAAAAAAAAAAAAAAAAAAAAAAAGAACTGCTGTCTTTTTCCTCTGTGGGAGAATCCAGGGAAGTTTCTGAAGATTGACTGTCAAAGTCATTCTGGTTGTCTATTTTTCTGTCACATTGCACCTCAAAACTTACCGGCTCAATGATTTTATTATGAGCACAGGCTATCTTGGTAATTCTTGTTCTCCAGATAGACTGTCTGTCTTTCCTTCTAAATCTGATGGGAGAACAGGTTTGAAGCGCCCATGTGGCTTTCTTTCCATACTTCTGCCTTGGTAGAAATGGAGGGGAGGCTGGCATCAACTAGGACAGAAGGAAGAGCATCTACCATGACTCTCAAGTACCTTGTCCTCCAGTAAGTAGAGGACAAAACCATCTGCTTTTGAAGTCTGAACAGATAACATTTTGTTTTGTTCTATGAGTCAAATGGCTAGGGAGCTCAGCTATGTCTCAGGGCAGACACCTGCCATTGGATGGAAGGTGTGTAAAATAAAATGTGGCCTTCTTTTCTTCTCTTCTCTTTCTTTCTCTTTCTCTTTCTCTTTCTCTTTCTCTTTCTCTTTCTCTTTCTCTTTCTCTTTCTCTCTTTCTCTCTCTCTTTCTCTCTCTCTCTCTCTCCCCTCCCCCTCCCCCTCCCCTCTTCCTCTCCTCTTCCTTCTTTCCTTTCCTTTCCTTTCCTTTCCTTTCCTTTCCTTTCCTTTCCTTTCCTTTCCTTTCCTTTCCTTTCCTTTCCTTTCCTTTCCTTTCCTTTCCTTTCCTTTCCTTTCCTTTCCTATTCCTCTTCCACTGTTACCACCACTGCTGCCACCACCACTGCCACCACCGCTCCTACCAATCTCATCACTGCCTCTGCCACCACTTCCTCCTCATCCTTCTCCTCCTTTTCCTCTTTTTTCCTTCTTTTTAGTGTGGTACAGTACTAAAGACATAACTTAGAGCCTTAGGTGTCATAGTATTGAGCTATATTTTCAAACCTCTGTTTTTATTTCATCACTGAGAATATCAAATTTAAAGTATGATAGACTAGTGAAAAGGTGAAATCAGTCTAAATATCTACACATAGGTAGTGGATAGACAAAGAAGGGTCTGTCCATAAAAAGGAATATTATTCAGCCTTCAAAGGGGGTGAATTCTGACAAATATTACAATTTGGGTGAGCCTTGAGGGCTATATGCAGATCAAAACAAGCTAATCTCAAGAAGACAGACATATAGGATTCTAGTTATATGAGATAGCTGGCATGTTCAAATTTATCGAGATAAACTAGGATTGGATTTGTCAGGGTCTGAGGGATGGGGCATGGGGAGTCAGTATTTAATGGGTATAGATTTTGACTTTTGCCACATGAAAAAAAAATTCTGGGATAGATGATGAATACAGTTATGTAACCAGAATGTTCGATTTGCCTTTGTACTGTGCTCTCAAATGTGGCTAAGATGGTACATTTCATGTAGTATATAATTTTCAATAGAAAAGAATAGGTGATATTGTATTAAGACAAACAAAATACAATGGCTTTCTGAACTCCATCAGTCATTTAGATTTCCAAGAGACTTTCTGGAATTTTAAAAAGCCCCACCTCCTTCCGCTGGGGTTTGTACCCAACTGCCTCCTTTTCTTTCCTCTGGGGTTTGGTGCCCAAACAAGTCACAGAAGTAAGTAGAAGTTTTTAGCATCAGGCAGGGAAATGATTGGGAGACTCACATTTAAAAATTAAAGCCATCGCAGACTTTCTTGTTCTCAGGAAAATTTGTTCCTGAATTATTAATTCTGTTTTGCTCCCTTATTAAAATAAAGATAACAGAGTGAAATTGAGGTGCCTCAACTCACCTGTCAGCATCTCTCAACAGAATCAACAAGTTTTAGCTCTAAACTCACCTCCGGTTTCTATGCAAAGTTTTAAAAATTGGCTTTGCTTTGTAACTGCTTTGCAGTGGATTGTGTGGGTTCAGGAAGCATTGTGAGGCTCTGTCTTGAACTGAGGACAATTTCTTCTCCCCCTCCTCCTCCTCCTCCTCCTCCCTCCTTCCTCCTCTTCTTCTCCCTCTTCTTCTCCCTCTTCTTCCTCTTCTTCTTTTTGATGTTGTTATTTAGAAACATCCATATAACCCCCACATTCTTCAAAAACATGTGCATCGATAATTTTATTAAAAACAGAAGTAGAAAGCCGGGCATGGTGGCACACGCCTTTAATCCCAGCACTTGGGAGGCAGAGGCAGGCAGATTTCTGAGTTCGAGGCCAGCCTGGTCTACAAAGTGAGTTCCAGGACAGCCAGAGCTACACAGAGAAACCTTGTCTCGAAAAAAACCAACCAACCAACCAACCAAACAAACAAAAAACCAACTAACCAAAACCAAACCAAAACAAAAACAAAAAACAAAAAACAGAAGGAGAACATGCACTCATGAAAAATATTCTAGTGTAGAGTTTGCTGTATTTTATGAAACCCTGGACTAAATCAGAAAACAAAACAAAACAAAAAACTTTTGGGATTGCAGAGGCTCCTCCAGCCCTCTTTGTCCCTGAGGTGGGCTTTCTCAAGGACTTGTAATACCCTGTTTTTTGAGCATTTTCTTTTTTTTAAAAAAGATTTATTTATTTATTTATTTATTTATTTATTTATTTATTTATTTATTATATGTAAGTACACTGTAGCTGTCTTCAGACACTCCAGAAGAGGGCATCAGATCTCATTATGGGTGGTTGTGAGCCACCATGTGGTTGCTGGGATTTGAACTTCAGACCTTTGGAAGAGCAGTTGGGTGCTCTTATCCACTGAGCCATCTCACCAGCCCTTGAACATTTTCTAAGTGGAGACCTGGAGGCTATTCACTGTTGGCTTCTTTGACTCAAATGTGCTTAAACAACTCACCCACATGCTGCGTGGACTTGTACTCTTGCTTTTTTTTCTCTCATGGGAATACGCTGCAGTTTATTCCCCTCTTCTGCTGCTGTGCATTGGTTGTTTCTGTTTTTTGAGGAAGATTGGTGTTGCCTATGAATATTTCCACAGAAACATCTGACATTGACACACTTGCCCTTTCAGTCCTTCTCCCTGCGTTCCTTGAAGGGAGGTGAATTCCTGCCACAGGGTAGATGATAGTGCTGATGTTCATACAGACACCAAACACTGCCCCCCCCCACCCCAAACTAGCTATATGCATTTAAACTATAACTAAACCCCTGGACTCAGAGTTGGCAGTATTTTCTTAGCATAAACCCTGGTGAGCAGGTAGGGGGTGACATTATGCTGCTTCTTTTCTATTTATAGAATTGTTTTTGTAGCATGCCTGCTCAATTGCTATATCCAAAGACAAGGCTGCCTGCTTTCTTCTTGGTGGCTCACAGATATTTTAAACAGATCTTCTGAATGAAAACACTTCATTGGACTGCAAATATGTGGCTATTTAATTGCATTCTTTTAAAAAGATTTATCTGTATTATTTTTAATCATGCATATGTGCATGTGATTCCGATGACAATGAGAGGCATCTCATTACATTATTTAAGACAGGGTTTTATGTACGATGCACATAAAGCCATTAAGGCTTGCCATAAGATCAAAGAGCCCTCCATTTTTTAAAACCTTTATTATAATTTAATTACAGATCCACAGTATTATGGTGTGTTGTGTTTAATTTAGGTAGCAACTTCAAGGGGAATTTGGATGCTATTAGCCTTTAAGTCAGAAGGAGACTCTGAATAAAGTGAGTTGTCCACTAGAATGTAGATGAGAATCATTTAAGTCAAGGGCTCAAACAGAACAAGCTGTGTCTTTGAGCAGGAGGGGGCCCCTCCATGGCCAGCCTTTGGGCTCCTCTGTACCACTGGGAGAGGTCTCTAGGCTGGCAGTCCACACTGCAGTAGTCACTTGCCTGCTTCCACGGAGTTGGTGCCAACTCCGATAGTACATCCTTTTTCAACTCTATGGACTATGTGACTTATCACTCTGGAGTACCTTCATTTATGTATTCTCACAAACTTGAGTTGGGGTACAGTATTTATGGTTGGAGCCCCGGGAATCCTTGAGAGCTGAGTTTCTAGCCATTGCACTTTTTTTTTTCTGCAGATGTAGCATTTAAAGCCTGAACTAGACATCTTCTTAGGCCTTCCAGACAAGTTGGAGACTTTGGAGTTCAGAAAGGGGCTTCTGAAAGGCAGGGCTGGCTTCTCGCAGCACACAAATCAGCTGGGAGCTGAGCCAGGGCATAGAGCCTGAAACCACAGTGAGGGACATGGAAGGAAGGAAACATCGGTAAGAGCATCACAAGAAGAAGGCAAGCACTGGGTAAGCCATGGAGGAGAAGCCAAGAGGTATGCTGGGTACAGCAGCAAGATAAGGGCACTCCCAGCGGTGTTCTGAGTGAGCCACGCTTGGAGTTCAGTCAGTATGCTGAGAGCTACATTAAGGTAGTCTTACGGAACCCTACAACACTCCCTGTTCTGAGGCTTCTCACCCTACTATGTCTGTTTTTGTTTGATGGTCTTTCCTTACTGTAGAGAAAAGAATATGGGGGGGGGGGGAAGGTGGTTGTTTCTGAGACATAATCTTATCCAAACAGTCATAAGCTGGGGGTGGGGGAGAGGCTGAGGAAGAGACCTTTAGAGTCCCTTATACACCTCCTTGATATTTAATTACGTGCAAACCTGCCCTTTAGAGCCCATAGGAGCCCCAGGGAAAATGTTATGTCAGGTAATGAATTTTTATTACGTGTACTTGAGCATTGTGTTGAGTCTACTTCATTACCAGCTTCATGTGGCCTTTTCCCAATCTATTGACCTCAGGGCTGGAGGAAGGATCTTCACATGGTACACACTTTAGCAGATTCAGATCTGTAATGGATGCCAGGATTTTGAAGGGCCTAATTCAGCCATAGAATATCCATTTGTTTATGCAGGATCTGGTGAAATTTTCTGTGCTGTATACATCCCATTCCCTGAAAGTTGAGGTTCTTGTCAGGGGAGGATGTTAGTCTTTGAACAAATTTCTCCCCTCCCCATGTCTTGCCTAAGTAACCCAGTATTTGATTAAGATGATGATAACTGTCTAATTATATTCTTTAAGACTGGATATATGATGTGGATTAAGACACAGGAAAGGTACATTTCTTTTTGGTTATATGACAGGTGATACTCAATGTATATCTTTAATTGAATGAGCCAAAACAAAATCGAGAAAATTATTTTCTCAAATAAAATGTTTCATTTAAATGCTGCATTTCTCCCCTATGTGTTTTAAGTGCTGGCAGAATGACCCCCCACATTAGTTACTTTTATGTAATTAAGAAAGACAAGTTTATTTGGGATTGTATTTCCAGAGGGATGTGAGTCTATCTTGGTTGGGAGGCACGGCAACAGAGCAAGAATGCAAAATGACCAGAGTAGGAAGCTGAGAGATCACATCTAATCCAGAAGCATGGTGCATAGACACTGAAGTGTCAGTCGGGTGAGGTTACCTAATCTCAGAACCTGCCCAGGAAGTGATCTACTTCCTGCTGCAAGGTCATGCCTCCCAAACCACCCCAAACAGTACCACCAGTTAGCGATCAAGTGTTCAATACCTGAGCCTATCAGAGACTTTTCATTCAGGCCACCACACCTGCTTTGTGGATGTCTAGTCCCTTGTGTCTGCATCCTACCACCATAGGTAGCCCATTTGCGGTTTCTCAGCTCCATTATAGCACACGACATATTGACACTTTGCTCACCCCAAAGAAAGTTATTCAGTTATTATTATATCTGTCCAAGTGCAGAGGTAACAACGAACTAACCAACCACCTGAGCAGCCAGCCAGCCAGCAAACTTTTCTGATATGAGTATACCAAATGTCAGTGCAACATAATTCTAATGTAAAGGTACCCAGAGTCATTACTGTGGAAGTCCTTTTCCTCTGACCCCACATCTCTGGCAGGTATAGCAGAATGCCCTTCATTGTCTGTTCTGCTTTTCTGCATTGCTGAAGTAGGGTACCAAAGGGCAGCCAGATCTGCAGAGTAAGCTATCAACTTACAGATGCTTCCGCAGTCTCCTTGGGTCCAAACAAAAAGCAGAAAGAGAAGGGTATTGGATGGGAGACAGGCTGTGGGGACAACAGGGAAATTGTGTACAACAGCAAGCAAGTTTACTACCAGGAATAGTCCTTTTGTCTCTTAGTGATTCCTCCTGCTTCTGTGAGATAATATGCTGGATAAAGCACGGCATAGCTGAAGGTAGACATGGGATCGAGAGGCAGTGGCTGAAGGAACCAGCCAGGGGTGAGCTGCCCAGAAGCCACAAAGTCTGTACAGAGGTGCTAATGGAGTGACAATCTAAGCTTGGGGTTTGCAGAAGTTGCTCCAAACTCAGGCAAGAAAATCTAGAAAGCATATGTGATAGGTAGTATCAACCAGGATTTTCCACACCCAGTGTGTGTGTGTTACATATATATGTATATATAATGCATAAAAATGCAGAGAGGGCAAGAGAGTAGTATGTATGTATGTATGTATGTATGTATGTATGTATGTATGTATGTATAGAGAGACAGAGGGAGAAGATGAATAAATAGACGATAGATGGTAGATATAGATAGATAGACAGATAGATAGATGATAGGTAGATAGATCTATTGATAGATACTCTGTGGTTCAGACACATGGTTATAGAAGCTGATAAGCCCACATGTCGATGCTGGGCTGGAGAATGAGACCTGACCCTTCACTTGAAGTTTAAGACTCTGGTGGAGCATTCCTTCTTGCTTGAGAAGGCCTGGTTGTTTTGTGTATTCAGCTTTCTGGCTGGATATAGACAATGTACATCATTGTCTGCACTCTACTTTATCCAAAGCACATCAGTTTAACTCTCAAGGAAACACTCTTACAGAGTCACCCAGAATAAACTTTGATTATTTGGGTGCTATAGTCAAGCCAACTTGACTCACATAAAATGAATCACCACAGAACCAGTGAGGTTGGACACTTGTGGAAGATGGAGATCTCTTTTCAGAGCTGTGCTTCCTTTGAGTCTACATTCTGACCAGAAGCCACACATGACTGTGACACTGACTGTGTTAGAAATACACACAGGGAGGAAGTGGAGGGACCATATCACTCTCCATGCCCCTGGGGATATGGAGCCCCCACCATGTTGGTCCCACGAAACTCAGGATGTGAGGGCATAGTGAATTTGCCATGACATTTTGTGGTTTAAATAGGAAATGTCTCTCCAGGAACTCTTCACATCCAGCTGGTGGCAATGTTCTAGAAGGTTCTGGGAACTTTGAGAGGTGGAACCCAGATAGAGAGAGTGTGTCAGTGGGGGTGAGGGGAGTCTACAGTGCATCTTGTTCCTGACACTTTCCTCTTTCCCTGCTTCCTATCCATCACAGAGTGCTCAGCTATCCCCCAATACCTATGGTGTTCACCGTGAGGTTCTGCTCACAAGTGTGGGCTCCAGTGACTCAGTGTGGATTGCGAGGCAAAATAATCACTGTCTCTCCTTAATTGTTCTGTTGGGTGTTTTGGTCACAGCCATGTAAAGTAACTAATTTGCCCTCTTTATTGAAGTGGAGGACTTGGGAGGAAGATTCTTTGATTCTTTGTGGTGTTTCTACTGCAGAAAACATTAGGAAAAACAAGAAACACTGAGAAAGGTAGAAAAGCTATTATCACCATTGAGAATGGAAGTCTATTCCTTGAGAGGGTTTAATTTGGTCATAACCTCAATCTCGGCAAAGTCTTGGGCTGATAACAGCATCTGCACCCTGGATTACAGCCTTGCCTGCCCGCCTGCTGTGAAAGGGACATCTCTCTCTCACCACAGGAGAGAGAACAAGGACCACAGGTCCTGCTTGTCCTGGGCTTCTCCAATCGAGCCAGACTCACAGTCGCTGCTTACATCAAAGCAAGCCCGTTACAGGGAAGCTGAGGAGGATCAGAAGCTGGCACTTAGCATCTTTCTTTTATTTTCGCATGATTACCCTTGTTTCTGCTCCTGGAGATGGGCTCATTTCAGCATCCTCAGAGGCTAGCTTTTCAAAAAAAAAAAAAAAAAAAAGAAATCACTTACATTTGCCCAGGACAGAAGCAAACGAAATTTAACATCCCAGCTCTGACACAGATCCAGACACATTTTTATGACCGTTCAATTTTCTGACTATACTGGAATCATTATGAGAAACTATAGAAGAAAGAAGATAACAGAAAACAATCTAGCATTCAATCAATTCAGAACATCTGTCCGGACCAGGTACTATAGTTGAACTGGCTTCTAGGATGTAAGCATGCCTCACAACTCACAGGCATCTATGCGTGCAGTTGTCTACAGGGCATTCTCTGTGATTCTCTTCCTCATATATATTTCATATATAAAAATTCTGTTAACAGAATGTCTGTGTGTACGCATGATTTATATTCAAAACTGGAGAATTTTTTTTTTTTTTTTGCATAGCTCTAGACATTGATTTTCTGCTTAAAATGATTTGAGAATATTTTCCTGTGTCATTACTAGAGAGCTACACCACTTATTTAATTCCTTAAAAAAACTACTAGTTTTCAAATTAAAATTAAAATTTTACTTATATTTGACTATGTTGTATGTATACAACACACACACACACACACACATTTTGATTTTATACCCAGTTCTCCTTCCCACTCCCCCTGTATCTTCCCAAAAGCTTCTCATTTTGTTTTTCTTTTTGAAACCCACTGAGTCCAATTAGTGCTGTCTGTCTGAGCATGGGTCCCCCATCAGCAGCCATGTTCCCTCCCCACATTGATCACCAATAGCTCCTCAGCTAGGGTATAGTCTCACACTCATTTTAATCGTATTGTTACATATGCCAGGTTTTTTTTTTTTTTTTTTTTTTTTTTTTTTTTTTTTCTGTTATCAAGATTGCCATGGCCATCCGGGCCTATGCATTGTGCTATTTGGTAGGGCACATTTTTGGAAAACTGATAGACTAGAGCACAGATCATGGATCTTGTGCCAGTTTTGTACACGATTATCCCATAGCTTTGGCAAAAGTGTCCATGAGGGAAGGACCTTTCTTATAACATGTGATATTCTTAATTTCATATTTTAGTATTGGACATTTAAAAAAATTGTATATGGAGCAGGATATGGTGCTGTATGCCTTTCATCCCAATACTTGGGAAGCAGAGACAAGGGGAATCTCTGAGTCCAAAGTAGCCTGGTTCAGCCTGGTCTACAGAGCAAGTTCTAGTACACCTAGGAGCACACATAGAAACCCTATCTTGAAAAACCAAAACACCTATAGGTTTGCAGACCCCTTCAGCTCCTTGGGTGCTTTCTCTAGCTTCTCCATTGGGGGCCCTGTGTTCCATCTTAGAACTAATCAGTAACCCCAGAGCTCATATCTCTAGCTACATATGTAGCAGAAGATGGCCTAGTCAGCCATCACTGGGAAGAGAGGCCCCTTGGTATTGCAAACTTTATATGCCTCAGTACAGGGGAATGCCAGGGCCAAGAAGCGGGAGTGGGTGGGTAGGGGAGCAGGGTGGAGGGAGGGTATAGGGAACTTTCAGGATAGCATTTGAAATGTATATAAAGAAAATATCTAATGGGAACGCCAGGGCCAAAAAGTGGGAGTGGGTGGATAGGGGAGTGGGGGGGAGGGTATGGGGGACTTTTGGGATAGCATTGGAAATATAAATGAGGAAAATACCTAATAAAAATATTAAAAAATTATCTAATAAAAAAAGTTAAATAAGAAAAAAAAAGGAAAAAGAAAAAACAAAACAAAATAAAATAACATTATATAAAGAACAAGCAAAGAGTAGAGGAACATCGTAGGCTGAAGTGGAAATTTCTGGTTTCTTTGGTGACTCAGTTGTGTCATGTGGTGTTTTTCTGGAAGCAGCCTGGGAAAAGGGCATGTGATGGTTTGCTAGAGTGCACACTTGCAAGAACATGTGACGTTGGAAAGAGTATAAATATAACCCAAAAGACAGTGGATGATGCTGTATGGTATTGGTTTGCCCTGCCATTCTTTTTTTTTTATTAAATTTATTTTTATTTATTTATTTATTTATTCACTTTACAAGACCATATCAGCTCTTCCTCTCCTCACAGTGCCCCATGATGGGAATCCTCCCCCATTCCACCTTCCCCTTCTCTTTTGGGAAGGGAAGCCCTCCTCTGGGGCTTTCTCTTTCTCATGACTGGTTATGGGGATCCAGCTTGATTTGAGTGTAGCTGTCTGGAGTTACAACTACTGCATGTGTCCTTGAGAAATCGGGCTCTTTTTTCCAGTTTCCCAGAGTACTATGAGTACACAAAAGCATTATTACAATGTATGTGGAGCCTGGCGCCATCCGCAGATGGGTCCTGTCTGGTGTCTTTGATAGTATTATAGATTGAGATTAAGCAGGGACATTCCACCTAGGATACGGTCTCATTGCTATCTATAGGCAACCTTTCTGTGGCCCTGCTTGTAGGGACTCCCTGGTTTTGCCATACTCATGACCAGGCTTCTTCCAGTGCATCCTAGTTCTTTCTGGATTTGATTGTTTTGAAGAATCTTGTGACCAGTTCCCATATACAGTGGGATTGCATTATCCATACCCTGGGATATTATAAGGTGGTAATAAATAAACATAGAGATAAGACTCTTACGGAGTTTACACCTTTGCATGTAACCCCTCCATAACCTTGATGGGTTCTTACTTTGTCTTTGCTTTGTTCTCCACAAAACTTAAGAACATGTGGCATTCCACAGCCAAGCAGGTCCTCTAGGTCTGCATCACATCAACTTAGGCTTCATTACACTTCCAGAAAAGGTATTTTAAGTAATTTTCTCCATTTGAATAATTTTCCTGAGATTTTTTTTTTAGTTTCTTTTTTATTTTATTAGATATTTTCTTTTTTTTCCACTTTTTATTAGGTATTTAGCTCATTTACATTTCCAATGCTATACCAAAAGTCCCCCATACCCCCCCCCAACTCCCCTACCCACCCACTCCCACATTTCGGCCCTGGCATTCCCCTGTACTAGGGCATATAAAGTTTGCAAGTCCAATGGGCCTCTCTTTCAAGTTATGGCCTATTAGGCCATCTTTTGATAAATATGCAGCTAGAGACAAGAGCTCCGGGGTACTGGTTAGTTCATATTGTTGTTCTACCTATAGGGTTGCAGTTCCCTTTAGTTCCTTGGGTGCTTTCTCTAGCTCCTCCATTGGGAGCCCTGTGATCCATTCACTAGCTGACTGTGAGCATCCATTTCTGTGTTTGCTAGGCCCTGGCATAGTCTCACAAGAGACAGCTATATCTGGGTCCTTTAAGCAAAATCTTGCTAATGTATGCAATGGTGTCAGCATTTGGAAAGTGATCATGGGATGGATCTCTGGATATGGCAATCACTAGATGGTCCATCCTTTCGTCACAGCTCCAAATTTTGTCTCTGTAACTCCTTCCATGGGTGTTTTGTTCCCTATTCTAAGAAGGGGCAAAGTGTCCACAATTTGGTCTTCATTCTCTTGAGTTTAATGCGTTTAGCAAATTGTATCTTATATCTTGGGTATCCTAAGTTTCTGGGCTAATATCCACTTATCAGTGAGTACATATTGTGAGAGTTCCTTTGTGATTGGGTTACCTCACTCAGGATGATGCCCTCCAGGTCCATCCATTTGCCTAGGAATTTCATAAATTCATTCTTTTTAATAGCTGAGTAGTACTCCATTGTGTAAATGTACCACATTTTCTGTATCCATTCCTCTGTTTAGGGGCATCTGGGTTCTTTCCAGCTTCTGGCTATTATGAATAAGGCTGCTATGAACATAGTGGAGCATGTGTCCTTCTTACCGGTTGGGACATCTTCTGGATATATGCCCAGGAGAGGTATTGCTGTATCCTCCGGTAGTACTATGTCCAATTTTCTGAGGAACCGCCAGACTGATTTCCAGAGTGGTTGTACAAGCTTGCAATCCCACCAACAATGAAGGAGTGTTCCTCTTTCTCCACATCCTTGCCAGCATCTGCTGTCACCTGAATTTTTGATCTTAGCCATTCTGACTGGTGTGAGGTGGAATCTCAGGGTTGTTTTGATTTGCATTTCCCTGATGATTAAGGATGTTGAACATTTTTTCAGGTGCTTCTCTGCCATTCAGTATTCCTCGGGTGAGAATTCTTTGTTCAGTTCTGAGCCCCATTTTTTAATGGAGTTATTTGATTTTATGGAGTCCACCTTCTTGAGTTCTTTATATATATTGGGTATTATTCCCCTATCCGATTTGGGATAGGTAAAGATCCTTTCCCAATCTGTTGGTGGTCTTTTTGTCTTATTGACAGTGTCTTTTGCCTCCAGAAGCTTTGCAATTTTATGAGGTCCCATTTATCGATTCTTGATCTTACAGCACAAGCCATTGCTGTTATATTCAGGAATTTTTCCCCTGTACCCATATCTTCGAGGCTTTTCCCTACTTTCTCCTCTATAAGTTTCAGTGTCTCTGGTTTTATGTGGAGTTCCTTAATCCACTTAGATTTGACCTTAGTACAAGGAGATAGTAATGGATCAATTCGCAATCTTCTACATGATAACAGCCAGTTGTGCCAGCACCATTTGTTGAAAATGCTGTCTTTTTTTCCACTGGATGGTTTTAGCTCCCTTGTCAAAGATCAAGTGACCATAGGAGTGTGGGTTCATCTCTGGGTCTTCAATTCTGTTCCATTGGTCTACTTGTCTGTTACTATACTAGTACCATGCAGTTTTTAATCACAATTGCTCTGTACTACAGCTTTAGGTTGGGCATGGTGATTCCACCAGAGGTTCTTTTATCCTTGAGAAGAGTTTTTGCTATCCTAGGTTTTTTGTTATTCCAGATGAAATCTGCTGATTGCCCTTTCTAATTCGTTGAAGAATTGAGTTGGAGTTTTGATGGGGATTGCATTGAATCTGTAGATTGCTTTTGGCAAGATAGCCATTTTGACTATATTGATCCTGCCAATCCATGAGCATGGGAGATCTTTCCATCTTCTGAGATCTTTAATTTCTTTCTTCAGAGACATGAAGTTCTTGTCATACATATCTTTCACTTCCTTAGTTAGAGTCACGCCTAGGTATTTTATATTATTTGTGACTATTGAGAAGGGTGTTGTTTCCCTAATTTCTTTCTCAGCCTGTTTGTCCTTTGTGTAGAGAAAGGCCATTGATTTGTTTGAGTTAATTTTATATCCAGCTACTTCACTGAGGCTGTTTATCAGGCTTAGGAGTTCTCTGGTGGAATTTTTAGCGTCACATATATATATATATATATATATATATATATATATATATATACTATCATATCATCTGCAAAAAGTGATATTTTGACTTCTTCCTTTCCAATTTGTATCCCCTTGATCTCCTTTTGTTGTCTAATTGCTCTGGCTAGGACTTCAAGTACAATGTTGAATAGGTAGGGAGTGGACAGCCTTGTCTAGTCCCTGATTTTAGTGGGATTGCTTCAAGCTTCTCACCATTTACTTTGATGCTGGCTACTGGTTTGCTGTAGATTGCTTTTATCATGTTTAGGTATGGGCCTTGAATTCCTGATCTTTCCAAGACTTTTATCATGAATGGGTGTTGGATTTTGTCAAATGTTTTCTCAGCATCTAACGAGATGATCATGTGGTTTTTGTCTTTGAGTTTGTTTATATACTGGATTACGTTGATGGATTTCTGTATATTGGACCATCCCTGCATCCCTGAGATGAAACCTACTTGGTCTGGATGGATGATTGTTTTGATGTGTTCTTGGATTCGGTTAGCAAGAACTTTATTGAGGATTTTTGCATCAATATTCATAAGGGATATTGGTCTGAAGTTCTCTATCTTTGTGGGGTCTTTTTGTGGTTTAGGTATCAGAGTCATTGTTTGCCCTGCCATTCTTTGCTGGTCATTGTTGGGCTTTGCTGATGCAGGTTTTGCTGACCATGCCTTGTGGTATTGGGACAAATATCTAGAATATAGTTAAGAATTATGCTGTTTTAGAAAACTGGGGGTCATAGGTTCTTCTTTATGGTCTATGACTTTAGTAGCCTTGGGTAGTTGGCTGGGTTTCTGCTACCAGTCATGATTACCCTCTTGTTCATAAATGGTCTTATGTCTAATTATAGAGTTATTACTGTCAATGTATGTGTGCCAATAGTGCACCCTTAGGTGACATGCTGTTCATTGATGTGATTCATAGGTGTCATACCTGGGTAGGACTGTTGGGTGTCCAGTATTTTGTTTCGAAGCTTGCATACAGACTTCTGGTACCATGAAGCTAGTACTCAGGGAAGAGGCTTTTAGGCCACTTCCACTTGGATGCTTTTGGACCCTATATATAAAGTGAATGGTGCCTTCAGCAATAGAGACTTACCTTCCACCCTAGGCAGCAACCAATGGCAACAGCAATAGCTTAATCATGTTTGCGAGTCTCTTGAACAACTCTGGCTAACAACTCAAAAGAGGGCTTGTCAAGCCTGGGGTTGGATTTTTTTTTTTTTTTTGATAGGCAGTCTTTGCCTCTTGAAGGGAATATTATTAACCCAGATGACAAACTTTCAACTGAAATGTATATATGTTTACATGCTAACTTACATGTATCCTAGGCATTTTTAGGGATGGTTATGATCCCTTCTGACCTATTCAGACATCCTACTGTTATCTTAGGCTCCCCCTCCTTCTTTTATATTTACCTTCCTCTCCTCTATATTTGAGTCCCCTCCTTTTTTCCTACTCCTTTATTTCCATGAGATCACTTTCACCTTGCTATTCCTATCCCTGTTGTTCCCCTGCCACACCCTGACCCCTTTCTACTTTTCTGGTTTCTGAAGTGATTCCATTATTTGTACTCAGACCTGAAGATGTAGAACTAGAAGCCTCAAAGGAAGGAAAAAAATGTCTAAGAAATATCAAAAAAAAAAAAAAAGTTCATTCTCTCAAGCAATTAGGGGTATGGGAATCAAAACAACTCTTGAGATTTTTATCTTACTCCAGTCAAGATGGCAAAGGTAATGATCACCTGACAACAGATGTTGGAGGGAGTGTAGGGGAAAGGCCCCTCATCCACTGCCGCTGGGATGCAAGTGGTCCAGACATTGTAGAAACCAGTATGGAGAATTCTCAACAAACTAAAACTATGTCTACCATATGACCCAGGCATACCAATCCTTGGCATGTGCCCATAGGAGTGCAATCCTACTCTACAGATACTTGCTAGGCCATGTTTATTTCTGCTCAATTCACAATACGTAGGAACCTAAATGTCCTATGGCTGAGGAATGGGTCATGAAAATGGTCCCTGTACATGATGGAATACTATTTTACCTGTAAAGAAAAATGAAATCATAGACATTGCAGGTAAATAGATGGAACTAGTAAAGATCATAGTTTGTGAGGTAACCCAGATGCAGAAAGGCAAATGTTTCTTTCAGTACTACCCCCATTCTTTAATGGCCAGCTCAAATTCTGCTTCCTTCTTACAGTTGTCCCTTATACCCTCAGAAAGGATACAAGTTCATGAATTCCCTGAGCATGGGCTTTCTAAACAGCACCAATGCTGCTCTTGATTACTTTAAACCCGTATGCTCACCACTCTGTCGACTGTTACCTATGTCTACCTGGACTATGGTTATTCACATCCACAGACCTCCTCCTCTCTGATGAAATATAGAGTTCTTTACAACTGAGGTCCAGGACCTTTCCATCTTTGTCTCCTTTGCATTATCAAGCACAAAAGCATGCATCCCACTGGGCGCATTTGATACTTTCATTCTTTTCAACAGAAAAAAAAAAAAAAAGCACAAGAGGGAGATGGCCATGATGAATGTTTTATATGGGCACACAGAAGCTGCTAATGAGTTGACAAAAGAAACAGCACACTGTCCTTAGCCCAAATGTGTCTGAGTCCTTCCTGGTGAGGCCCGGGGAGAAGCCAGAAATGCAGCAATTGCAGACAGCATCCAAGGATTCGTCACATCTAATGATGTTACATATAATTTGATCGCCCAAGGCACACTTTCCTGACCACTACACATCTTTTCTATATGCACTCTCTTTTTCACAGTTCCGTTTTCACAACCTGGAATAAATAGGAAGACAGAACAGTGGGCTGAGAAATCAATCACGATGCTCTTGAGCACAGACATGGAACAGCAGCAAGGGACATGGAAGATGGTGAAAATTTATAATCACAATAGTTTGTTTTGCTGTCAATAAGATATTCTGCTCCTGTAACTTGTTTCAAAAGACTAGAAATGTTTTGTACATATAAAAGTCTTCATTTTTTGCTCAATATTATAGTATTCCTATTCTGTAGCTTTTATTCCATGTAGCATTTATTTTATTTTATCTTTGCCTAGGCACAGGAAATATGTTATTTGTAAACCCAGTTATTTGTAAACCCAAAAAGTGATTACCTACACAAAAGTATGTTTAAGTAATAGCTTTTTTTTTTTTTTTTTTTTTTTTTGAGACAGGGTTTCTCTGTATAGCCCTGGCTGTCCTAGAACTCACTCTGTAGACCAGGCTGCCCTCGAACTCAGAAATCCACCTGCCTCTGCCTCCCAAGTACTGGGATTAAAGGCGTGCGCCACCATGCCTGGCCATTTTTTTTAAATCACAGTATAAATTGGACGCTGTGTCCCCTGCTTGCAGTTAATAGATTGAGCTCTTATCCCACGTGATAAAATTAGAGGAGGATACCTTGGTGGGAAGGATCAGGTCATGAAGTCTGGACCTTGTTGTTGACATTAGTCCCCTGCAGAAAAGAAACCAAGGGGTCAGGTTGCTCTCTTCTACAACGTGACAGTTTGGAGATGTGTACATCCTCACGGAAAGTGGAGTCAGTCAACAACTTGCTCTTGTAGGCACTAGCCTCCTGTCCTGTGAGAAGTAGATGCTTCATGCTTGAACCTTCTGGTCTGGGGCATTCTGTTGTGATGATGGCACACATGTCACCAGGACACACTCACTAGGCAATGTCAATGTGGTGCCCTTTTCTTTGTCTTGCTTGATCCTTGTTTTGTAAAATCTCTCTCTCTCTCTCTCTCTCTCTCTCTCTCTCTCTCACTCTCTCTCTCTCTCTCTCTCTCTCTCTCTCTCTCTCCCTCCCTCTCTCCAGCTCCTCACTTTCAGGTGTTTATATTGCTGCTTTTCTTTTTGGGGGGAGGGGTAACGGTTTACATATCGAAGTATCAAACTGGATTATACAGTCTGCTCCTGTGAAAGGAGTGAATGGCTATTGTTTCCTTTACCCAATAACAAATATTTCTACTACAAGGACAGCCATATTAATAGATATTTCCCACTTGGGAGTTACAAGAACGAACATGCATCAGTATGAGGAAGGTCAGCAACACAGAAACAGCCTCATGGTCAGTTTCAGAATTATAACTGGAAACTCTACATATAGGAAAGGAATACATATAGGGATGGAGCAACAGTGCTTGTACACATTGGTCTGTGAACATTACCAGTATAGTGGTTTAATTGTCTTTTAAAGAACTCTCAGGACGACGTCCCTTTTCTTTGCTGTCCGCGGTAGCCTGCCAAGAGCGGAATAAGAGGAGGATAGAAAAAGAGAAATACAAGAACTATAGTCAACATGCTCAATCCCTCCAGAAACATTTGACTTTGTTTCTGTGACACTTACCAAATTCAGAAGGGATTTAATATCTCCAAATTAATTTGTACCCTGCCCCTAGAGGCATGGTAAGTATGATTGCTGTGTCACATGTGTGTCAGTAGGTGGCAGAGAGGAGATAGGTTGTGCTTTGCCCAGCGTTCTGATCTGTGGACATCTCAATGATTAGAAGCCTAACAGTCCCTGAAAAACATGAGCCCGAGATGACCACCAGTCTGGTGTGAGGATCTGGGACAGCAAGGTGGCCTGAGACAACCACCAGGCATGTTCAGAAAGGCTTCCAGGACTGCAAGACAGAAACTAGAAGAACCCTGCCTGTGACCACAAGACTCTAGCAAAAGTGAGCCTGAGATAGACAACCCTTGTAAGGGGCCACTCAGGTGGGCTGGGTAGGAAGCAAGCTTGTACCCCTTTGCTTTCCTGACCAAGCCAGCTCAGTCCGTCAACCAGGTCTCAAGAGAGGGAGTGAGGATTGAAACGACAAAGACAATTAGACAAAATGATAACCCGACCCCAGCCAGTGCTGAAGCTGAAGTAGCTCTATGTCTCTCCAGCCTGCTTTTATATCATTCTCGGAACATCCAAAAATACATGGTCGGTTCTTAGATCAAAGACAAAGTAATCAAGCCAAGTAGCAAACAAAAAGATCACACAAGATAGTAATCAAGCAGAGTAGTAAGCAAAGAGATCACAGAAGACAGCAATCAAGCAAAGCAGTAAACAAAGCCCCATGGTCACTGTTTCTGACATTCTTACCTGAGCCTACTTCCTTGCCTGAGCTCAGTGACAAATGCCAGATTCCTGTAAGTGGCACCAAAAGCTCTCAACACTCACACAACTGTAGCTAGTGAGTGACAGGGCCAGATCTCCTGCTCTCAGGACTCTAGGACCAGGACTGCAGCATGCCACAGGTGGTGAGGGACAAAGGAGGGAGAAGGGTATTTCACCATTGTCCACGCCTTCACAGCAGAGACACATGATAGGGTCAGCTGCCAAGGGTCAAGCAAGAGGACCACCAGATTGGTGCCATGGACCACGGACATGGAGCTAGCCTGAGATGACCACCAGTTCAGTGCCATGCAGCCCAGGGAATAGACCATGTCCAAGCTGAATCCTGTCTGGTGCCATAATGCCCCAGCAGGGCATAGCACTCTTGAGACCATTCATGAGGTGACTCCAGACACTCCAAGATGCTACTCTGGATGCCACTAAGAGAAGCAAATAAGTAGAGAAATGGAGAGAAAGAGATACAGAGGAATGCTGGCACAATGAACAGAGGCAGAACTGGGGACTTGAAGGAAGTGAGGAATAGCCTGATGTGAGTAGTTGATGATAACTCCTGGCATCATGGTGAAGTCCTGGCCTGTGCTGCCATGGGGGGTGGAAGGGGAACGTGGCTATCTGGGTTTGTAGTCCTGCAGCACAGGGGTCGGTTACCACCAAAGGCCAGGGGGACATCCCTGGTCTGAGCTAGCACCTGGAGTTATATTGATGCCCGTAAGCTTTACAGAACGGGCCCTACCTCTGACCTGGGAGTTGTGAGAGAGCTGGCTCAGGGAGCAGGAAAGTAGGAGAGTTGACTCTGCTCCTAGGCAACTGCAGTATTCAGGAGAGCAGGCCCCTCACACTGTGGGAGTGTGGGTGAGTCTAGGATACGAGCATGAGAAAGCTGACCCTACCACTTGTCTGACCCTACCACTTGGAAGAGGGTGAAATACTCTTTTCTCCACCTCACCCCTTATCATCCGCAGCAGGCTAGAGACCTGGCCCTGGGGTCATGAGAGCAGGAGAGCTGGCCTGTTTCATCAGCTGCAGCTCTTGGGAAAGCAGCCATGCACCTCACCTGGGCAGCATAATAGAGCTAACTCTGACGGCCTGAGTGCAAGTCAGCGAGGCCCTGAGGGTAAGAGCCAGCCCTAAGGGTGTAAGCATGTGAGAGCTGGTCCCACAACTTGCCTGCCATGTTGACATGGGCAAGGGAGAAATGCCCTCCCATACTCTCAACCCAAGCCATCTAAGGCAGGTATGAGAGTTGGCCCTGGAGTCATGAGAGTGGGGAAAGTGGCCATGTCCCAGTTCTGAAATACTCAGGAGAGGGGGCCCTGTACCTTCCCTGGGCAGCAGGGTAGAGGTGGCCCTGGTTGCCTAAGTTGCTGGTGAGCTGGTTCCAAGGCACGGAAGATGGAGAGAAGGCAGGCTGCTGATCAGCTCAGATACCTCTCAGGTCCAGATCAAGGGTTTTGAATCAGCCCACCCCAACATCTATCTCATTGAAAATGGCTGGAGGTTAGGGGTTAGACCTACAGATCCCAAACTACAGGATATCCATGACACATGGCAACAACAGGCTATCTGAGAGGAGTCCTAGGGAGTTTTCTGTATTGGTAGAATAGCAGAAGCCAGAGGCCTTGTACCAGACCAATGGACTCATCGCAATGAACATTGGCAAGCAAAGAAGTGTGGACAAAAGAGTGTATTATGGGACACCCTGTGACACACTACAGCTTCCATGAAGAATTTTTTTCTCTGTGTTGGTGGGCAGGAGGTTGCAAGTGTGGGTATGAGGGGAGAGAGAGATGAATGGGATTGGGGTGCTTAATGTGAAATTCACAAAGACCCAATCAAAAGTTTCTACAAATTAGCCGGGCGTGGTGGCGCACACCTTTAATCCCAGTGCTCGGGAGGCAGAGGCAGGCAGATTTCTGAGTTTGAGGCCAGCCTGGTCTACAAAGTGAGTTCCAGGACGTCAGTGTTACACAGAGAAACCCTGTCTTGAAAAAAAAAAAACTTTCTACAAATTAATTTGTGGTGTTAAATTTAATACAGTTCATTTAACTTAAGCAACTCAAATGCATAAATCGGAAGTGGTACCTGCACAAAAACACAGGCGTGCAACAGTTATTTTTAGATCATTAGAGGCTAGTGTTCAGCTCATTGTATTTTCTTTAACCTTGAGAAATAGATCACAGTAAAGAATGCTTTTTTCTTCTTGGGTGAAGTATAGAGTAAAATTATCTAAAATAATTTCACGTGTATTCTTTACAAATGGAAAGTAACTAAAATATTGTCTTCTTAACCTTTTTTGCTCACCTCAGGGCATCAGATAGACTGGTGTCTAGTGTGGTGTAGCTCTTCACACACAATGAGTGACAACTGGAAGGCCGGAACTTCTGGTCACTTTCAGAGCTGCATTGCACCTGTTAGGCATCATGTGCAGTGCAGACCTTCCCCCCAACCCCACGCTGGGATGGTCTCTGTGTCTAGGACAGTGGCCCATGAGAGAGGTCACTACTTCATCCCGAGGAGCCTTCAATGGGGAGTTACACTCTCTCCGCTTCACTGTCTTGTGCATGGAAGAAGGTAGGTGCCGAGGATGAGGATGGAGACAGTGGTGAAGGGGGCAATGGTATCTGCCTTTCTTGGAACAACCACAATGAGCTGCTCTACAAGCACCACCTGGAATAATGGCTGGGCACAAGCTACTACACTAGAGAGCCCAAAGCTGAGTAGTGAGGACCCGGCGTAGGGCCCCATCAGTTATCCAGAAATGAGAACGTTTCTAAGCTTCTTTGAGCCTCAGTGTCTTTCACAGCATTTGCAATGCATCACTTGCAGTGTAGAGTTGTGCTATTAGGTGAACTTGTATGTGTGAACTCCTGACAATAACCCCTGAACACTGGAGATTTCCCTGCCCATAGGTGAAGGCTTACTTGAGTTTGCTTCCTGCCAGCCACTCCAAGTTCCTCAGCTCTGACCTCGTCTGTAAAGCAAATATGGCATATGCTAAACTGGGCCTTTGCCTCCATCTATAGCAATTTTAGGCAGGAAAGTTTAGGATGGGAAATGACAAGAGTTCTATAGGTTAAATAAAAGCCCTGATGATCTACAGCCTCATTTTACCGCAGAAGCATCGAAGCTCAACGAAGTGGAGAACCGCTCTCAGTTTCATGGGATTGGTTGGATCCCAACCCAAGTTCTTACTACTCAGCTCTGGGCTCTTAATGAGAACACTCATTCCTGTGTCCAGCCTCTATTCCAGTTGTGCTTGTAGATGAGCTCATTGAGGGCTTCCCAGCATCCTGGAAAGGTGGATATCATCATCCTCCTTATTTTGACCACCACCACCACCACCGCCACCATCACCACCACCACCACCACCTCCATCATCCACATCACTGTTACCCCTTTTTCAAAAATAAGACAGCAAGGCAGAGAAAATTTAAATAATCACTCAAGGTCCCTCAGTACTAAAAGGCTGAAGTGGAAAGGTTCCCAGACCCACACATGATTGCACAGTGCACAGAGCTTACTGCTCAAAGCACGGGCTCATTGTTAGTTCATGGTGATCTGTATGCGTTTGCTATAGCCATCCCGATGGTCCCATTTGGTCCAGGTTGTGTAGCAGAGCATCATAGAGACCACATGGCTCAAACAAGGAACGGTTTAACAGTTCTGGATGCTGGAGGTCAGGATCAGAGGGTGGTCTATGATCAAATCTGGTGAGGGATCTACCTGATTGGCAGATGACTGTCTTCCCATAGTGTGCTCACATGGAAAAGGAAGGGAGAGGGAAGGAGGGAGGAAGGAAGCTCTATTTTTAAAGATGAATACTCCTTAGAAGAATACGCTTTCTAGTGCCCTGCTGCAATGGGTGCTTATGACATCAGGCTTTCATACTCTCTCCCTTTCCCTCTCGCTGAAACTATAAGCCATGCCTTCTGAGGCAGTCTCTGTGTGTTGTGTGCATGTGTGTGCTATATGTGCGTGTGCTATGTGCTTTGGGTGTGTGTGCATGCTTGTGCATGATGTTTGTGAGCTATGTATATATGGGTATATGAGTTTGTGAGTGCATGTATATATGTGTATGCATTTGTATGTGTAAAGAGAGTTGAGTGAGCTGCACTCTAGGTGGCTTCTTCAGGATGTTTCTTTGTTATATTGTATAGCTCTCCTCCTAGGCCTGGAGTCTAGAGGGACATATGTGGGTTATCATCCACATCTACTGTCTAACAGAGACCCGCTCTTCCTCATCAAGGAGGTTTGGATGCCTATGTGCTTCTGTATACTCTCTTTACCAGGGCACAAAGGACCCCATAGGTAATGTCTCATTTTCCTCCAACCAATCCCTAGAAGGATACATTCTTATTTTCTACAATTACAGAACTCTGATACTGACAAGGAAAGTTAATGCTGACTAGAATTCCCACAATGTTAGTCCCACCCTGTTATTTTTCATAGACCTGAGCTGTATTCTGACAGGACCTAAGTTCCTAATGGATATTTGCAGGCCTCTAGCTTCCTGGTGTTTGCGATCCTTCAGTTTCTATAGGAAGAGGCTTAGCCCACCACTCTTCCCGTGACCTCCACTCAAGTGGACCCGTCTGTCATTTTCTGTGCTCCTTCTGCCCGTGGCCTGACCTGGTTCTCTGTAGTGCCTCAGGATCTTGAGCACATCCACAGCTTGTCAGGCTGGGCAGTGCTGACCCAGAGGCTGTTTTCAAATGGAGTGAGGAAGCTCATTGAGTCATTCGGCCTGGGGACTGTCGGTCATATCTGTGTAAAGGCGGGATGGTGACTGTGACAGTGAACATTGAATAGGAAAGGAGAAACTTTAGAATAAGCAGTTTGTGGGGACCACAGCTTGGCACCCTGTTCATTACTGATTAGGTATCTGTATTTATTTTCTATCTATATAGATTTGACCGATCTCAATTTTTTATAACAATGAATCCTGATGTTTATTTTATTAGCCCACGTCTATTGGCCAGATGGTTTCGGTTCACACTAGTCGGTCTGGTGATGTTAGAGCACATGGCACACTAATGAATGAGGTGAAGGGTTCTTTAGTTGGTGGGAAGCGGTTGCGTTATCTCAGGGAAGAGCTGCTGCTGACAAATGGGATGTGAGAGGCACCAGAGCAGAGTGTTTCCTTATAGTGAATGCGTAATCTAATTTCCCATTAGTCTCATGCTTCTGCTGTTCTCTCAAGTCCCTCCATGTGAAACCCCGCTCGGAACTTGTGTTAAATTATGGCGCTAGCACAGGAAGCCAGAACAATGAGCGATAACAACGTACAATGGCAAGGGCTAAATGGGGCCCAGCTGCTTTCATTATCTTTACATGTACTCAGTTTGCCAATTTTTTTTTTCTCAGGGGATCCTCCCATCAGGGCTTTGGTAATACACAGATCATGCCAATCTGGCAAAGAGATCCCTGAGAACACACTTTTGGAAGACATAATGAGAATCATCACAGAGCATTATAGATAGCTATGGGAAGAGAGAACATGCCCATGTTAGAGGTATATATGTGTGTGTTGTGTCTATGTGTATGCATGCTGTTATGTGTATTATATATGTGTGCACTATGCTTGTATAGGGGTATGTGTGTGTGTTGTGTCCATGTGTATGCTGTGTGCATGTTGTATGTATGCTATGTGTATATATGTGTCATGTCTGTATAAGTGTATGTGTGTGTTGTATATATGTGTTGCGTGTTCATTATTTATGTGTGTGTTATGCCTTTTTGTGTTGTGTGTGTTATATATTTGTGTGGTGTGTGTACATATGTCTATGTTATATCAGTATATGTATATTCTATATGTTGTGTATGTGATGTATATTTCCTATGTATTTATATGCTATGTGCTATGTAGTGAGTGTTGTGTGTGCTATGTGCATTTGTATGTGCTTTGTGCTTGTGTGTGTGCACATGTGTGCATGATGTTTATGAGCTATGTGTGTGGGTATATGAGTTTGTGAGTGCATGTGTGTATGCATTTGTATGTATGTTCATATGTATATGTCATGAACACAAATGATGTGTGTTCACAGTGGCATATTATCAAAACTTGATGGTGTTATGAGTTGATATGACATATTCTCCCCAAAGGTTTATATACCAAAGACCTGATGTTCAGTTGTTGATGCTGTTTTGGGAGCCCCTGGAAGCCTTAATGACACCGGCTCAAGCCAGGAGGGCAAAGCCCATGGTGGATTATGAGCATGTCACATAGAACGGACTAATAATTCTCCTAATAATAATTAGGAATCCCGATATCAGAATGCATTCGATTTCATCTGAATGAAACTGGCCATATAGTCATAAGCCCTGGGAAATGGCTGTTATCTCCCAGACTCTCATGTCTTTTCCTTGTTTATACTGACTGTGGAGTGGAGGTGGAGAATGCATGTGTGCAGTTATTTTCAAAGTTAACCATAGACTGGTATGGCTCAGGGATCCATGTGGTGGCAGAACCAGAGAGTAAGAATGTAAAGAATGTTCCAGTCCATGGTTGCCAGTGCTGGCTTGTACAGTACACATCCTGTATGCAGCAGAAAGAACAGGCTCCCATGCAAGCAAACTGCTTATCCCAGGGACACATGAACTCCTGAGACAGTACAAGTTAGCTGTGCACTGGTCAATATTTTACATCTCACTGTAACTAATATCCTATCAGCTTCCTAGTATAAATGAATTATATTACTCCAGTCCCCCTGCCACCTTTCTGCATTCATGATGAATGAGCATGTGGTTGTGGGTGATAAGCACACCCATGTACATACACAGACTCCAGAGGAGATGTTGGATGTTGTGTTCTATCATTTGAAAATTCAAAATTTCAACTTTATTTCCTCGAGACAGTGTCTTTCATCAACCTGGAGCTAGGCTGGTGGCTAGAAAGCCCCATTATCTTCTTGTCTCAACCCCAATAGCCCTGGGCTACAGGTGTGTGTGTGTGTTTGTGTGCATGTGTGTGTATGTTTATCTATATGTACGTCTGTATGTATGTGTATGTATGTATGCATGTGTGTATATGTATGTGTGTGTATGTATGCATGTGTATATGTATGTGTGTATATGTATGTGTGTGTATCTGTATATCTGTGTATGTATGTGTGTGTGTGTATGTATGTGTATTTATGTGTGTGTATGTGTATTTATGTGTGTAGGTATGTGTGTGTGTCTGTATGTGTATATGTATGTATGTATGTGTGTATGTGTGTGTATGTATATCTGTATGTGTATGTGTCCATGCCCAGGTCTTGTGGACTCTCATGCTTATGCATCAAGTGCTCTCACACATTGAGCTCTTTCCCACCCCCACCCCCACAATTATATTACTTTTAGAGTATAAATCACCTTGACTTAGTCTCATTTGCTGGCCTAGGATAATAATGGCCAGAGTCCTCAGGGGTGTCAAAGATGTAAACAGGTTGGCTCAGCTTCTATTCCCTTAGGAACGTTTTGCTAACCTTTACAAACAGATGTCTATGCCTTGTTTATTTTGCATATGTTTTTAGAGACTGTCTTATCTTAGTTGAGATGCTTTATTTACATCAGGTTGACCCCTGGTGGAATTGGCCACATGGGGTCAATGTCTGTTCTTGGATTTGGGTGCTTGATGAAATGACCGATCTTGAACCTGTTTTTCCTTCCTCATTTTATAAACACATCCAGGTTTAGCCAAAACAAAGGTCTGTGTATATCTGCCCAGGCTTCTGTATTACTGGAAAAATGGCTTACCAGTCTCCACTCCTATTCCTTTATGAGATTGGTACTTTGTGGGATATTACTGTTTCCAGTTTAGCAGAAGGGAACACTCAGCTCAGAAATGCCACATGACTTAGTGGAGGTCCAACAACTAATACAAAGCAAGTAGCTTTTCACCTCTGGGGTTCCAACTGTGAATTGGTATTCTTGTGGCTCGAGTTTGAGCTCTGAGCCAGGTTGGGCAGCATTTGTAGCTACACAGGCCTCCTGGAACTTGACAGTCACATCAAACAGATGTTACCTCTTTTGTTATTTTAGTAGTTCATCCCCTGACATGGATCATAGAAATGGCAGGTGGTGTTTAAAATAATAAACAGTACCCAACATGGAAACAAATCTGCCTTTACAATATACACAGTGGTAAAGATGTTATAAGAGCATATAAAGACAGTGCAGTTGGGTAAACTTAATACTATCGAAATAAGAGCACAATTATTACCATTAAGCCTGACCTCTAATGTGGTTCTTCTGATGCTGTCTGTCAGGAACTTTTCCATTATGCTTGTGCTCTGTTCTATGAGAAGAGGATGGGTTGGGTGGAGGATGGATCTCTGTATGATTTCCACACAAATGTGTCCTCCTGGTAAGAACAGTGATTTCCCAGCCTGTTTGAAAAAGCTCTGCTGAAATCTCACATGTCCCTTCTGACCCAGTCTACGGTCTTTACACAGGACGTGCATTATACACTGACATTTATCTGTGCAAATACTGAGAAAGACAAAAACAAAAGCCAAGAAGCATTTCAGGAAAGGTATAAGGCAATTTCTGTTATAGGACCTACTAGATAAAGAACTAATTTCAACTAGAGACAGAAAGAATCAGGCAAGTTGAGCTGTTTTGTGAGCTCCCAAATTAGGTGAAAAAAAATGTATTCCCATGTGAACTGGGCTAGAAAATAAGTATGGTCCTGTATCCTTCCCAGAGCAGTTATAGCATCATCGTATGCTCTACTGTGCATGGAGGCACACTGATAATTAAGATTCAAGCTCATCTCAATTTTCTTTGCTTTCACTTCCTTTACTTTTTTGAAATAAGTCACCAGAATTTTTTTGTCTCTGATGTATGAAAGGAAGAAAATTAAGTTCTTTAAGCATTAAATGACACAAAGACACAATATACCTGTGGTGAGATAGTCAGGTCTTTCTCAATTACCTGCTGCAAGTCATTAGGTAGTCACATCGACAAGAAAAGTATATGATCAAGTTGTTTGTGTTGCATACTATAGGTCCACAGAAAGACTGAGGGAGTGGCAGACTTGGAACCTTCTGATACTGTGACATACTGAGAGTCTGTGACATAGGCATTCTATAGTGGATAATAATGCCTGAGTGATGGTTAGCATTCACAGTCAACCTAGCAACCTAGAATTATCTGGGAAGTCTCAGTTAGGACTTGGGGGCATGTCTACAGGAGACTCTCCTAAGTTGATTGGCATGGGTTGGCCCAGTCAACTGTGGGTGGTACCATTCCCTAGGCAGGGATTTCCTGAACTACATGAGCTGACTAGTAAGTGAGCAAGCAAATGAACCCACACACATTCATTTCTCTCTACTCTTGATTATGGATATGTCATGTGACTAGCTGAAGTTCCAGTGTTGACTTTCCCACAGTGATGTACAGTAACCTGAAATTGTAATAATCAATACGGCCCTTCCTCCACTAAGTTGCTTTTTGTAACAGCAACAGGAATGAAAGGAGATCAGCTGGCCTGTCACTTTGCTTTGGTTGGCTGATACTGTGTTATGCAAACAGGTATATGTGTTCATGGTATTGCTAACTAAGGGTCTGCAGGAAGACCAGAGCATGAGGCTTTGCAAAAGCATGTCAAACACACAGATATGTTATAGATAAAACACACTGCACAGCATACCAGTGGTAGGCGAGGAAAGATAAGTAAACTGGCTAATGATGGGCAGCAACTGGCTGTCAGGGTAGCGACTCGTGCATAACTTCTTGTATGCATAATGTGGCACTGATTTCTGCTTCTCTGGGGCTCATTCAAGCATCTAGCAAGTGAAGTACCAGTGAGCTGGAACATCTTCCTTCAGCAGATAGCTAAGCAAATTGTTCCTGGCTGCCACTGTCATGTGGATTGTCTAACTTGGTAAACAGCTCAGCTGCCTGTAGGACTTATGTCTTACCTATTGTTTTTGCACCCTGTTTTGATTTAGGACTAGGTGGGTTACCATATTGGGTATAGACTAGCCCCTAAAACGTATAGCTTTTTATGTGTCTGCCTTATAGGGAGGGAGTTCATTTGATGGTGTAACTGACTCTGTCCAGACACTGCAGGCTTCTCTGTAAGGAGTAGATGGATTAGAAGTCACTTCCTGTTCCTAAGCAGGAAACTTGTACTGCCATGAAGAACTGTATTAAGGGACACTGCCAAGTGGCTTAGCTAGAAAAATCACCCTATAGTTATTCATTCTTTTAACTTATGATTGTGTATGTGTATAAAGTTTTAAAAATATGTGTATGTATGTATATATGTATGTATGTATGTGTATATATATGTGTGTGTGTTCATTCACACACACATATACATTGAGAATTTTATGCATTTATATAATTTATTTTGATCAACCCCATGCCCAGTCCCTCCCCTTCAGCTCCTCCTGGATCTTTGCCATCTGAACTCCCAATTCAAGAACACTTTTATTTAACTAGAGTGTGCCTGATGTTACTGGTATATGCGCAAGTTTAAGGACATCCACTGGAACATGGGCTGCCTCTTAGGGGCCACATTCCTGAAGAGAACTCTCCTGACCCCAGAAGCCATCCAAAGCCAATAGCTCTTCAGCCAGTGTAGGTGTTGAGATCTCCTTCTCCATCTATGTTGGGATTTGGGCTGGCCTGACCTTGTTCAGGTTTTGAGCATGAAGCCATAGCTTGTATGATCTTATGTGTGCATTGGTCCTGTTGTGTCCAGGCAACACTGCATGGCACCAATGTTACCTGAGTCCTTGCATGGTTCCAGGGATTCACCTAATTGGATGGCAAGGGAATGAAGAGACAACACAGAAGAGCTGGCAGGAGGTAGACTGGGCTCTCTGATGGAGAAGAAGCCTCAGTATCCAGAAGCTCAGTGTGTTTATTATATAGGGAGGTGGCCTGTTGCCCACGGTTGAACAAGGAGGTAGGGTTATTACATACAGATAAACAAGGAGGCAGGGTTATTACATACAGATAAACAAGGAGGCAGGGTTAGCCAATCCTGGAAGGAGCAGTGTGTAGGTGAGCAGGGAAGAATGCTATAGAGGACACTTTCTGTACACACTGTCAACATGCACACTTACACCAGAGGAGTCTTTGACATCCTTCTGAGCCTTACCTGGGGAAGGCTTTGCCACCAGAAGATGGCCCAATTTTACACTTGATCTTAGCCAAAAGGCCAAGAAGCGATGATGGCCCAACTTTAATGGTGTATAAAGGACATGTTTTCACCAGGCCAACTCAACTTCCTGCTCTGAGTGGTTGCTGGCTCCTTGGTGGAAGGCCCCTTTTCCTTCCTGTGGCATGTCCTCATGTTACTTCTTTGCTCCCAGGCTTCCTGACTGAGTGTTAGGAACCCTTCTTACTCTATTCCCTCTGAGTTGTGCTATAGGGTAATGGACGAAGCTGATAAGTAAAGGTTTAACCAACTGAAGCCACAGGGTAGAGGCTGTCAGAAATAAGGCAGGAAGAACATAATTAGCAAAGCAAATATGTGGACAGAGGTTGAGCCTCAAGTTTGCTATCGTCCTGTGGCATTTGGTCCTTCCTCTGAGAACAATATTAGCAGAAATCCCTTCCAGAAATTTCTGTGTGGAGCATATCGATAGCAGTGGAGGCAGGATGTCATCACCAGTTAGCATTAGTCTGTGCATATTGATTGGTGGATTGTAACAAAATTAATTAGTTGCTGAGGCATAGGCTTGTCAAATCATGTTAAATGATTTTATCTCCAATACAGAGAGCTAAATGTATTCATTGGATTTGAGATGCAATCCCATAATTAGTAATATTAAATTAAGGCTTTATGTCAAAGCAGGGGTTGCTATATATCTTTTGAAGTACTTCTTTTTCCCCCCAAGAGAATATATGAAAACAAATATAGCTTTGGTGCACATGCATTTATGTCTCTATGTCAGGGATTCAAAAAATCAACTGATTAGAAAAGAAGAGTCAAGAAACTGTAATTGTGTCCTTGAGTTTGCTTCTGATGGGGTACAATCCCTTTTCTTTTCTCTCTTCTCTTCTCTTCTCTTCTCTTCTCTTCTCTTCTCTTCTCTTCTCTTCTCTTCTCTTCTCTTCTCTTCTCTTCTCTTCTCTTCTCTTCTCTTCCCTTCCCTCCCCTCCCCTCCCCTCCCCTCCCCTCCCCTCCCCTCCCCTCCCCTCCCCTCCCCTCCCCTCCCCTCCCCTCCCCTCCCCTCCCCTCCCCTCCCCTCCCCTCCTCTCTTCTTCCTTTTTAAAAATTAGATATTTTCTTCATTTACATTTCAAATGTTATCCCTGTTTCCCCTCTGAAAACCCCTATCCCATCCCCCCCACCCCCCGCCTCCTGCTCACCAATCTACTTACTCCTGCTTCCCTGTCCTGGCATTCCCCTTCACTAGGGCATCAAGCCTTCTCAGGACCAAGGGTTTCTTCTCCTATTGATGTCCAACAAGACTATCCTCTGCTACATATGCAGCTGGAGTCATGGGTACCTCCATGTGTGCTCTTTGGTTGGTGGTTTCATCCCTGGGGGCTCTGGGAGTACTGGTTGGTTTATATTATTGTTCCTCCTATGGGGCTGCAAGCTCCTTCAGCTCCTTTGGTCCTTTCTCTAGCTCCTCCATTGGGGAACTTGTGCTCAGTCCAATGGTTGGCTGAGAGCATCCACCTCTGTATTTGTCAGGCACTGGCAGAGCCTCTCAGGAGACAGCTATACCAGACTTCTGTCAGCAAACACTTCCTGGCATCTCCAATAGTGTCTGGGTTTGGTGACTGTATATGGGATGATCCCTAGGTAGGGCAGTCTCTGGATGGCCTTTTCTTCAGACTCTGCTCCACACTTTGTCTCTGTATCTCCTTCCATGGGTATTTTGTTTCCCCTTCTAAGAAGGACAGAAATATCCTTCCTTTTTCTTGAGCTTCATTTGGTCTATGAATTGTATCTTGGGTGTTCTGAGCTTCTGGACTAATATCCACTTATAAGTGAATCTATACCATGTATGTTCTTTTGTGATTGGGTTACCTCACTCAGGATGATATTTTTTAGTCCCATCCATTTGCCTAAGTATTTCATGAATTCATTGTTTTTAATAGCTGAGTAGTATTCCATTGTGTAAATGTACCACATTTTCTGTATCTATTCCTCTGTTGAGGGACATCTGGGTTCTTTCCAGCTTCTGGCTATTATAAATAAGGCTGCTATGAACATAATGTAGCATGTGTCCTTATTACATGTTGGAGCATCTTCTGGGTATATGCCCAGGAGTGGTGTAGCTGGGTCCTCCAGTAGTACTATATCCAATTTTCTCAGGAACCACCAAACTCATTTCCAGAGTGGTTGTACCAGCTTGCAATCCTACCAGCAGTGGAGGGGTGTTCCTCTTTCTCCACATCCTCACCAGTATCTGTTGTTATCTCTGAGTTTTTGATCTTAGCCATTCTGACTGGTGTGAGGTGGAATCTCAGGATTGTTTTGATTTGCATTTCCCTGATGAATAATCATCCCTGACAGATGATTCTTAGCCATTTGGTATTCCTCAGTTGAGAATTCTTTCTTTAGCTCTGTACCTGATTTTTGAATAGGGTTATTTGTTTCTCTGCAGTCTAACTTCTTGTTTTGTTTTGTTTTGTTTTTTCGAGACAGGGTTTCTCTGTATAGCCCTGGCTGTCCTGGAGCTCACTTTGTAGACCAGGCTGGCCTCGAACTCAGAAATCCACCTGCCTCTGCCTCCTGAATGCTGGGATTAAAGGCGTGTGCCACCACTCCTGGCTGCAGTTTAACTTCTTGAGTTCTTTGTATATATTAGATATTAGCTCTCTGTTGGATGCAGGGTTGGTAAAGATCTTTTCCCAATTTTCTAGTTGCCTTTTTGTCCTATTTACAGTGTCCTCTGCCTTACAGAAACTTTGTAATTTTATGAGGTCCCGTTTGTCAATTCTTGATCTTAGAGTATAGGCTATGGTATTCTGTTCAGGAAAATTTCCTCTGTGCCCATGTGTTCAAGGCTATTCCCCACTTTCCTATTAGTTTCAGTGTATCTGGTTTTATGTGGAGGTCCTTGATTCACTTGGACTTGAGCTTTGTAGAAGAAGATAAGAATGGATCAATTTGGATTTTTCTGCATGCTGACCTCCAGTTGAACCAGCAGCATTTGTTGGAAATGCTGCCTTTTTTCCCACTGGATGGTTTTAGCTCCTTTGTCAAAGATCAAGTGACTGTAGATGTGTGGGTTCATTTCTGGGTCTTCAATTCAATGGAATCATTGATCTACCTGTCTGTCACTGTGCCAGTACCATGCAGTATTTTTTAATTTTATTTTTTATTACTATTGCTCTGTGGTACAGTTTGAGGTCCAGGATGCTGATTCCCCTAGAAGTTCTTTTATTGTTAAGAATAGTTTTCACAATCTTGTTTTGTTAGTTTGTTTGGATTTTTTTTTTTTTGTTATTCCATCTGTATGTTGCTTTAAGCAAGATGGCTATTTTTACTATATTAATCCTGCTAATCTATGAGCTTGGGAGATCTTTCCATCTTCTGAGGCCTTCTTTAATTTCTTTCCTCGAGACTTGAAGTTTTTGTCATACAGATCTTTCACTTGTTTGGTTAGAGTCACACCAAGGTACTTTATATTGTTTGTGACTATTGTAAAGGGTGTTGTTTTTTAAATTTCTTTCTCAGCCTGTTTATCCTTTGAGTAGAGGAAGGCTACTGATTTGTTTGTGATAATTTTATATATGGTCACTTTGCTGAAGTTGTTTTTCAGCAATAGGAGTTCTCTGGTGGAGTTTTTGAGGTCACATAAGTATACTATCATATCATGGGAAAATAGTGATATTTTGACTTCTTCCTTTCCAATTTGTATCCCTTTGACCTCCTTTTGTTGTCTAATTGCTTCAGTTAGAACTTTAAGTACTATATTGATTAGATAGGGAGAGAGAGAGGGCAGCCTTGTCTAGTCCATGATTTTAGTGGGATTGCTTCAAGTTTCTTTCCATTTAGTTTGATGTTGCCTACTGGTTTGCTGTATATATATATATATATATATATATATATATATATATATTTTTTTTTTTTTTTTTTTTTTTTTACTATGTTTAGGTCTGGGCCTTGAATTCCTGATCATTCCAAGACTTTTAACATGAAGGGATGTTGAATTTTGTTAAATTCTTTATCAGCATCTAATGTCATGTGGTTCTTTCTTTGAGTGTGTTTATGTAGTGTATTACACTAATGGATTTCTGTATATTGAAGCATTCCTGCATTCCTGGGATGAAGTCTACTTAATCGTGATGGATGATTGTTTTGATGTGTTCTTGGTTTGTGAGAATTTTATTACGTAATTTTGCATAGATATTCATAAGGAAAATTGGTCGGAAGTTCTCTTTCTTTGTTGGGTATTTGTGTGGTTTTGGTATCAGAGTAATTGTGGCTTCATAGTACGAATTGGATAGTGTTCCTTCTGTTTCTATTTTGTGGAATAGTTTGAAGAGTATTGGTATTAGGTTTTCTTTGAAGGTCTAATAGAATTTTGCACCATCTGGCCCCCGGTTTTTGTTTTTGTTTTTGTTTTGAAGACTTTTAATGACTGATTCTATTTCTTTAGGGGTTATGGGACTGTTTAGATGGTTTATATGATCATGATTTAACTTTGGTATTTGTTATCTGTCTCGAAAATTGTCTATTTCATCCACATTTTTCAGTTTTGTTGAGTATAGGCTTTTGTAGGAGGATCTGATGAGTTTTTGAATTTCCTTAGTTTCTGTTGTTATATCTCCCTTTTCATTTCTGATTTTGTTAATATGGATATAGTCTGTGCCCTCTGGTTAGTCTGGATAATGGTTTATCTATGTTGTTGATTTTCACAAAGAACCATCTCCTGGTTTTGTTGATTCTTTGTATAGTTCTTTTTGTTTCTACTTGGTTGATTTCAGCCCTGAGTTTGATTATTTCCTGACACCATATCCTCTTGGGTGCATTTCTTCTTTTTGTTCTTTCAAAAAGGACTAGGGCTTTCAGTTGTGCTGTTAAACTGCTAGTGTATGCTCTCTTCAGTTTCTTTTTGGAGGCACTCAGAGCTATGAGTTTTCCCCTTAGGACAGCTTTCATTGTGTCCCATACGTTTGGTTATGTTGTACCTTCATTTTCATTAAAATTTAAAAAACCTTTATTTTTTTTCTTTATTTTTTCCTTGAACAAGTTATCATTGTGTAGAGTTTTGTTCAGCTTCCTTGTGTATGTGGGTTTTGTTTTGTTTTGTTTTTGCTATTGAAGACCAGCCTTTATTTGTAGTGATCTGATAGGAGGCATGGGAGTATTTCAGTCTTTTTTTTTTTTTTTTTTTTAATCTGTTGAGGTCTGTTTTGTGACTATATGGTCAATTTTGGAGAAGGTACCATGAGATTTTGAGAAGAAGGTATATTCTTTTGATTTAGGATGAAATGTTTTCTAGATATCTGTTAAATCCATTTGATCCATAACTTCTGTTAGTTTCACTGTGTCTCTGTTTCATTTGTGTTTCCCTGATTTGTCCATTGATGAGAGTTATGTGTTGAAGTCTCCCACAATTATTGTGTGAGGTGCAATGTGCGCTTTTAGCTTTAAATAAAGTTCCTTTTGAATGTGGAATGTTGAATTTGGATCACAGATGTTCTGAATTGAGAGTTCTTCTTGGTAGTTTTTTCCTTTGATGAGTATGAAATGTTCTTCCTTCCTTCCTTCCTTCCTTCCTTCCTTCCTTCCTTCCTTCCTTCCTTCCTTCCTTCCTTCCTTCCTTCCTTCCTCCCTCCCTCTCTCTCTCTTTCTTTTTTTTTATGATTTTTGGTTGAAAGTTGATTTTATCCGATATTAGATTGGCTACTCCAGCTTGTTTCTTGGGGTCATTTGCTTGGAAAATTGTTTTCCAGTCCTTTACTCTGAGGTAGTATTTGCCTTTGACACTGGGGTGCATTTCCTGTATGCAGCAATATGCTAGGACCTGTTTATGTATCCAGTCTGTTAGTCTATGCCTTTTAATTGGGGAATTGAGTCCACTGATGTTAGGAGATATTAAGGAATAATAATTGTTGCTTCCTGTTATTTTTGATGTTGTTTTTATGTTTTGTGGCTATCTTCTTTGGGCTTGTGGAAAGAAGATTAGTTTCTTGCTTTTTCTAGGGTGTAGTTTCCCTCCTTGTGTTGGTGATTTCCATCTGTTATCCTTTGTAGGGATGGTTTTATAGAAAGATATTGTGTAAATTTGGTTTTGTCATGGAATATCTGGTTTATTCATCTAGGGTAATTGAGAGTTTTGCTGGGTATAGTAGTCTGGGCTGGCATATGTGTTCTCTTAGGGTCTTTATGACATCTGTCCAGGATCTTCTAACTTTCATAGTCTCTGGTGAAAAGTCTGGTGTAATTCTGATAGGTTTGCTTTATATATTACTTGACCTTTTTCCTTTACTGCTTTTAATATTTGTTTAGTGCATTTGGTGTTTTGATTATTATGTGATGGGTGGAATTTCTTTTCTGATTCAGTCTATTTGAAGTTATGTAGGCTTCTTGTATGTTTATGGGCATCTCTGTCTTTAGGTTAGGGAAGTTTTCTTCTATAAATTTTTAAAAGGTATTTACTAGTCCTTTAAATTGGGAATCTTCACTCTCTTCTATACCTATTATCCATAGGTTTGGTCTTCTCATTGTGTCCTGGATTTCCTGGATGTTTTGGGTTAGGATCTTTTTGCTTTTTGCATTTGCTTTGACTGTTGTGTCAATGTTTTCTATGGTATCTTCTGCCATATTCTCTCTTCTATCTCTTGCATTCTGTTGTCAATGTTTGCATCTATGACTCCTGATCTCTTTTCTAGGTTTTCTATCTTCAGTGTTGTCTTCTGTTGTAATTTCTTTATTGTTTCTATTTCCATTTTTCGATCCTGGATGTTTTTGTTCATTTCCTTCACCTGTTTGGTTGCATTTTCCTGTAATACTTTAAGAGACTTTTGTGTTTCCTCTTTAAGGTCTTCTACCTGTTTACCTGTGTTCTCTTGTATATCTTTAAGGGCATTATTTATGTCTTTCTAAAGTCTTCTATTATCACCATGAGATGTGATTTTAAATCAGAGTCTTGCCTTTCTAGTGTGCTGTGGCAATCTGGCTTCTCTGTTGTGGGAGAACTGGGTTCTGATGATGCCAATTAGCCTTGGTTTTTGTTGCTTATGTTCTTGCACTTGCTTTTCCCCATCTGGTTATCTCTGGTGTTAGCTGGTCTTGCTGTCTCTGACTGTGACTTGTCTGCCTCCACTCCTGGTGGAGGCTTCCAGACTCTCTGCTTCTGTCAGTTCATTCTAATTCTGTGATGAGGCTCTCATCCAAGGACATCCATTCTCAAGGTCACTTCTGACTGTGAGTTCCTCCCTCTGTGGCTGCTGGAGCTTCACTTCCTTCTGTACTTTTACCCTTTTGCTTCCTTATGCTGAGGCAATGCAGAACTTAGACCTTTCTACCCTCTCTTAGGGCTTCACTGCTCCAACTCAGAGATCCTCCTGCATTTGCCTCCAGAGTGCTGGGATTAAAGGCATTCACCACCACACCACACTGTTTTTTTTTTTTTTTTCTTTTAAAAATTTTATTAGGTACTTTCTTTGTTTACATTTCAAATGCTATCCTGAAAGTTCTTTATACCCTCCTCCAGTCCTGCTTCCCTACCCACCAACTTCCACTTCTTGGCCCTGGCGTTCCCCTGTACTGGGGCATATAAAGTTTGCAAGATCTAGGAGCCTTTATTCCCAATGATGGCTGATTAGGCCATCTTCTGCTACTTATGCAGCTAGAGACACGAGCTCTTGTGCAAGCTCTTTTCAAACCATAGACTGGAAGAATCCTAAAGTGGTATCCAAGTGCAGTGTCTCTCTTCAGAGGATGAAAGCCTCTCAGGTTAATTCATTGGAGATATTACCTTCAATGTGAAATGGCAAAACATGTCCAGGAGTGAGAAAAAGCCACATAGCCAGGTCATGACTCAAGCTCACAATCTCTGGTAGTGTGAGGTCTCAGGCAATGTGGCAGCACAGCCCTGGAGTCCACAATTGTAGTGCACATGTGTGTGCATGTGTATATCTATGTGTTTATTTCTTCTGTGTATGTGTGTGCATGTGTGTACATGTATGTGTGTAAATGTGTGTCTGTGTGTGAATTCGAAGAAACCCTTGGATGTCATTTTTCAGAAGCATTTTTCAGAACCTTGGGGATCTGTCTTGAGAGGTCAGAGACACAGGATCTTTTACTGGTCTCTGTTTAGTCAAATAGGAAGGCTGGCTGGCCAGGGAGTCTAAACACACACACACACACATACACACACACACACACACACACACACATATAGTAATAATAATAATGATGGTAATGATGATAATAGACTGTTCATGTAAAGATGTACACACATGAACATGTAGGAGGCCCCATAGCATGCCATCACTGAGCTGGGCACACAGCACACCCAGCATTGTAATGCAGTTCAACTGTAGAAGTTTAAGACTTATGGGAGTCAATAGTCTACAACCCAGGGACTAGAGATCCAAAGGCAACAATCTCCATTGTCTGAGATCAAGGAAAGGTGACATCTGACTATTATTATTATTATTATTATTATTATTATTATATTCCTTTGAGGACAGGGAGTGCTAGCAGGTGTGAATAGATGAGAAGATGTTGAGATGCTAACAATGGTTTGGGGAAAGCCCATGCCCTTCTAGAAGGAGTGTGGTCAGGCTAATGATTCTTTAAGTCCAAGAATAATTGTGTGAGTTCTCTCTTTTTCCTTCTCAAAGGTTGTAAATTCTAGGACTCAGAAATGGTGTTGCCTGGGAAGGAAATCCTAATCATCCCTTGCTCAGGAGGACAAAGCAAGGGCACTGATCCATGAGGTCAGAGGTTACCATTGGATGGTCAAGTCCAAGTGCTCAAGAGATGCTACGTAGCATACTTTATTTCACCTCTGAATTTTATTATTTCATAAATGATCTCCATTCACAGAAACCACACAGTCATCACCAGCCCATGCTGCTGCTGTGGGCTTTCTCAGAGAAGAGACTATTTCTGTCCCAGTGTCTCTGGAAATCTCAGGTTGACTGTAATTGATCAGCTTTACCTCTTCAAAATGGCAGTGTCTGGCAGGGAGCACTGCAGTCAAACCACTTTAATCTACAGAAAGGGAGAGGAAAGTGGGGGCTGGGATGGTTAACATACATCATTTGTATTAGCCAAGGGATGCATAGATACTGTTGCTATGGTGCCTATGAAGGTGACTCTTGTAGGAAGAGTAGCACCCAGATAGCTTGAGTTGTGATACTCATCTTCTCTTGCAATGTGGAGAATGGTTGAATGTGCTCTGACTGAACTAGAGAAGTCAGAAGTCATCTTCCATCACTCTCAAAAATATGAGTCTTGCCTTTGGATCTCTAGTATCTGGGATGTAGACTACTGATTCCCATAGGTCTTAAACCTTTTGACTCGAACTGCATCATACACACGTTGAGTGTGCAACGTGTGTAGCTATGATGACGTGTCTACCGTCACATGAGCTGAGTCTCCTATGATGTCTATATGCTTGCATGTAGACACAGGACTCTGTTTCTCTGGAGAGCCCTGAACAATACCGTAGGGTTCCCAGACGAAATTGATACAGGGATATAAGGGAGCATGAATGTCACCCCTACCTGAAAACTGTAGACCTGTGAGTGGAAACATAGCCACAGAAATGATTACAAGTACATATTACAGGGAGGTGAAAAGAGAAAGCGTGATATTCCTAAGTTATCACTGATTAATTTTAATTGCTTAAATACAAAAAGAGAAGACAAACAGGGCAGGCAGAGTGATATTTAAGTATTTGAACTAGAAATCCATCTCACGTGAGTCAACAGAATCACCAAGAATAGTAGCATTGTGGGGTCACTTTCAGAGGATTGAGTGTGTAATTCCTAATACAAAATGAAGAGTATTTATTCTGATTGAACAGCAAACACTGTTGTTTGGATGTTATGACTGCAACCTTGAGCGTCTGCCATCAATGAGTTCCCTGCCCTGCCTCCTGTATCAATGGCAACCTCTTTGTTTGAAATGGTAATGCATTTTGCCCTGGATGTTTCTAATAATGGAGTTTGAATTGGTGGCTACAGATGCTATAATTTTCAGTAGGTTGTTATCCTTGCATGGAAAGTTGAAGACTCCATTCGAGACACATTTTCAGATCTCTGCAGGAAGGTGGCGAAGACTGCAGATGCTCTGATTTCACTTTGGCTCCCACTCCAGCTCCTTCCCTCTCATCTATTCTCCATACCACTGCTGAGAGAGGAGTCTTTCTCCAACATCAATCCAATCACGGTTTCCCTGCTTCAAATCACCTGATGGTTCAGAGTAAAGTCTGGAATCCTAAGTGGGAGGAGTTAACAGCGTTCTTTTCTTAGCTCTGTTTTCCCCATTTCCCACCTTTCCTACAGACACAAGGTTGCCTTCTGTGTCCCTTGGCAGCTCACCAGCATATGCCTCTGAGCTTTTCTGGTACTGTACCTCTACCCTATATGTCCCTTCCTCATCGTTTGTATCTGTAACCAGCCCTGACTGGGGACCCTTGTTCTTTTAAAGTCTCTTAGTACCTCATCAGAATTTGTTTGTCTCACTTTGTGTTCCTGAAGGACTTGTTCACCTCCCACACAACTGTGAGCTCTTTACACTTATTTTTAAGATATGACTTATTTATTATTGTTTTATGAGTATGAATGTTTGCCTGCATGTATGCCATATGTACCATGTGTGTGCCTGCTGCCTGCAATTACTTGGATGGGATGTCAGGTTCCTTGGAGCTAGACTCAGAGATGGTTGTAAGCTGCCATGTATGTGCTGGGAGTTCAACCCAGGCTCGCTGCAAGAGCCGTCAGTGCTCTAAAGCTGCTGAGCCACCTTTCCCATCCCTGCACTGACAATTATGTCTCAGGTGCTGGCACAATACCAGCCATCTACTGGCCACTCAATGCATCCACAGGATTCATGAACTCAAGGAAAACCAACAATGCCAAACATGAGTTCTCAGCATGCCAAGCAGTTGGATAATTTGAAACACAGACATGGGAGGGTCGTTCTATTGCTTGGGGGTTATCTGTCAGAACCACTTTTACCTAAGAAAGGACAGGATTACTGGATTCCACTGTCTGTGGGTCATGTGATTTCTTTTAGGTTGCAAACTGAAGAGAGAACTCTGAATTAAATACCGGTAAAAAGGGCATGGAGCCTGTGCCTATGATCCCAGCCTTGGAAACCTGAGTCCAGAAGATGTTTGTCCTGCGTTTCTGGGCAGCCTGGGCTACATGGCAAGACCCTGTCTTAAAACAAAGCAGAAACAGCCAACCAGACCCAGGAAGCCAACCCATCATTTCTCCCCAGACACCTCATCCATGACGCCCCAACTGTGTGATTCTTTTTCACATATTTACACATTAGCAGAGTTGCTCAATATTTGAAGCCTTTAGAAGGTAAACAAAGGTGTGTAACTGAAAGGGAGTTTTTGGAATCCTCTAGAAGCACTGCAGTTACCAAGTAATCACTATAAATTCCAACTGTGTGTTGCCCTGATGATGTCATTCTGAACACCTATGAGACAGGGCTCTCTGTGACCTGTGATGGTTTCCGTCTGTCACTGAGGTTGTGATGGGCCGCCTGGACTGAAAGCATTTGCATTCCTTGCTAAAAGCCCAGTTGATTTTTCTTTTCTTTTCTTTTCTTTTCTTTTCTTTTCTTTTCTTTTCTTTTCTTTTCTTTTCTTTTCTTTTCTTTTCTTTTCTTTTTTTTTCTTTCGAGACAGGGTTTCTCTGTATAGCCCTGGCTGTCCTGGAACTCACTTTGTAGACCAGGCTGGCCTCGAACTCAGAAATCCGCCTGCCTCTGCCTCCCGAGTGCTGGGATTAAAGGTGTGTGCCACCACGCCCAGTTGTCTGACCTGCTGCTCTCTGCTTTCTAAAAACAGAGAGGTCGTTAGCCTGTTATTTGCCCTTAGGTGTAGTGAGGGATGGGACCAAATTTGGAATTTCATGGAAAGGGCATGAAGCACCCAGAGTATGGACTGTGATGGTCTGCAGGGGAGGAATTCCTAGAGGAGATGAACAACCAAGGCTTTTTTTTTTCTCTTGAGTCTCTGGAAAATCAAATCCTGCACATTTCCCCCTTAGTGGAACTACTTGGAGATTACAACTAGATATGGTAACTTTTTTTTTTTTTTTTTTTTTTTTTTTTTTTTTTTTTTTAGAATGAGCTGTGACCTTGGATGAGATTTCTTCTGAAATCATTAAACACAAAGTACTTCAGAAGGTTGGTACCATCTCTCATTTTTCCAGAGAACTCTAGTAAGACTTTCTAGGTTCAACTTTGGAGTATTGGGAATAATTTGATACCATCTGAAGAGTGTGTGGGTGTGAATGGACAGTGATGGCTTGTGCTGGTAAGACTGTATGAATTCAAAACAAAGTTATTGTGAAAGCTAAAGGAAGGGTCAGCCATGTGTCCTTGCAGATGGTGGTTTAGTGATACCAGAAATTTTCAAGTGTCAGGTGGATATTTAGTCTTGCCAATGGCTTTGATGGTGGTGGGAGATTTTCATACGGACTGCTCTTACTCCAGTACCATTTCAACTCACAGACCGAGCAAACAAGATGTCCATAATTCTTGCATTTCTTCCAAGCAAATAACTCTGCTGCTATGTGTCCTTTAGATAGATGTGATACGGTTATCAGAGAGCGCTGGCCACCCTGTTAAGGGCCACTGCACATTCTGTGCCTTTGGATAAGAGGCTTTAGCTGCCTGTCCTGCCTCAAGCTTTAGGGATACTCCCTGACTGTGGCTTGTCCTCATGGTTAGATGAGTTAAGATATGCAAACTTTTAGAGTAGCACTTGGCCCATGGTAAGCACTGCATGTTTGAAATGATTATTCCAGAACTCTGAGGATCAGCTGCTCTTTCCCATGTCAACCAGTGACTGGGAAGGGACAGTAAAGGCTAGCCTTGGTTTTCTCACATATAGACAGGAAAGAGTTGGAATTACTCTGTAGGCTCACAGGAGACGGTACATGTTTGCAGGGTAGCTGGTGGGGCCAGAAAGACTCTCAGTTGCTGTGTGTTGTGTGCTATGGATTTTGGATGGAAACATTCTTTCTGGGAGGGAGGTTGGAGGCTCATACAACTTAAAGGACCAACAAGGTCCTTTAAGTCCTCCCCAAGCTCTGGATGGGTGGGCGGGAGAACTTTTCAGTGGAGCTACCTGTGAGTTGTGCAATGAACTCCAGGGGTATAGCTTTTGTGAGTTGTCACTCAGGCTGGGGACAGGCTCTTGAGTATGGTAACTTCTTGAGAGGTTTTTTATTTATTTATTTTTATTTTTTTTATTTTATGTTTCTGCAGGGAATTCCCTCACACATACTGATTCCCATAAACTCTCATCTGGCAAACTATACTTGGATAGAATTGGTTAGCAACACTTTGCCTGGAGTGAGTAGATATGTTTTGTCGTAGAAAGTTATACAACAGTGTGATAAATATTTCCATATAGACTCAGTAATGGAGAACAGAAAACTTACCTGTGCCAAACTACTAAATTGATACATTTAAAAAAAATTTTTTTTATGATAGCTCTGCCTAATTATAAGGGAAATGAACATCTATGGTGGAAAGTTTGGGGAACACAGAAAAGCATATTAAAATGCCAAAACATGTATGTTAATCTCAAAACTGAGCTGTGGCTTTTCAGTAAACTGATGTTTCATGCATTCAGGTGTATGTGTGCCTTTCCTGTCCATCTATATATACTATGTCCTAAATAAGAAGGGATAAAGCCCTAGTGTCCCATTCTTCATGGGTTCTTATTTCTCCCAAAGGTGTAACAAAATGGCTAAAGAAGGAAACTGTTTCATCCCCCACAATATGGTTACTTTAAAAAAGGAGGAGGCTAGAGGAGGGGAAGAAATGTAGAACCTGAAATTAGAGGACGTGAGATGGGGCCTGGTAACTGATCCAAGGCTTAAAGGGACTCTTCCTTTGAAAGGCACAACACCTCTGCTGTATTCATGCTGGGCTGGCCATCCTGGTATGGGCCTTCTGCATAGATACAGGAAACGCCAGGGACAAGACACACCCAATTAAAGGGCTGTGGTGAGACAGAGTGAGTCAGCTAGCCAGAAAGCCCAGAGAAAGGAGGGCCAGTGAGCTTGCCATTCAGGCTACTTGTTGGCTTATTCACAAAACCTAGAAGGCCCTGCTGAACACCTCACCACCTGCCACTCTCTTTCCATGAGAGAATAGTTCTTGGGATACTTCACTCCTTGTTGTAGAAGGAAGGAGGAAGGAGGCTTCTTTTACAGTAAGCCTGCCTGTAACACTACAGATTTTCTAATACATAATATGAATTGTTCTTAACATCCTTGCCTAGTTTACAAAGCAGCTTGGCAGAGGACTGGACTCAGAGTTCTTGGTAAGCAGTCTCACAATGGCTACACCCCAGGGTTGACAAGCAGCACAGCCATTGTGAGAAGCACCTGGCTTATGGCATTTACTTGTCTATTTAAGACAACCAGAAGAGAAAAAACCCTATATTTTAGTTCATTGGTGTCCTAGAACCTTGTAAAATCATAGAAACTTAGCTTGTACCCTGAATATTCTGCGGTGCTCTGTAGAGTCAGTGGCCTTCTAGCTGAAGGGCTACAGAGAGCATCATTAGGGTGGCTTGAGAAGAGATGAAAAAAACACTAAAAGATGCCTTTGTGGGGAACTGCCACCATAATATCAACATTGAAAGCCATCAGTGCTCAGAATAGAACATAAATGCTTTAAAAATTCCCTGCAATGATAGTTCTATTCACGCCACTGCTCCTCAAGGGGGTAAATGCCTTCATTAGTTTCTGAAGAGAAAAATGTCCCTCCTGGGTATTACCTTGCTATGAGACCTACTTCTCTTCCTGGTAATTGAAGAAGTCACAGCATGTTCCAAAAAGATTAAAGCTTGTATAGGAAGAAATTATGTTTTATTCCCCCAACTCTCTCTCTCTCTCTCTCTCTCTCTCTCTCTCTCTCTCTCTCTCTCTCTCTCTCTCTCTCTCTCTCTCTCTCTCTCTCTGTCTCTGTAGGTACTATTGAGGTATTTCATGCAGATTTCTTTCCTACGGAATAACCTTTACTATCTCATAAATTTTTAATCTTTAATTTTTAGTAATTAAATTTGTTCTTTGACAATTTCACACATGTGTATAATATATTCTGATAGCTTTCAACTCCCCCTCAGTCTTGTCACTCCCCCTCCCCATAAGTCTCTTACCTCCATTTATGTCTATTTGTTTTGCTTTATGCTCTACTGAATCTAACCAGAGATGTCTGTGTGTCCACGAGTTTGGAAGTTTCCATGATGTCTGATGGGTTCAGCAGTCAGTGTACAATGAAGACATGGACTCCCCTTATCTAGAATCTGTCAATAAGCCTACAATTCACCAGGGAAGAGGCCCCACTAGCCCCTCCATGATCCACAACTGACTGTTGACATGGTTAGCCTTGTGCAGACATGTGCAGGTAACTGCCACGCTGTGAGTTTATAATATAAATGGCTGTGCCTTATCCAGATGGCATTTCACAGTCTTCTTCCCTATGTTTAACTCTTGTGTTCTTTCTGATGTTCCCTGAGCCTTAGAAGGGACATGTGCAGATCTTGTTTAGGGCTGAGCATTCAACCACCATTTATCCTAGGCATCTTGGAACAGCCGTGACTCTGTATTCACTGTTTTTCACTGCAAAGAGATACTTCTATGAGAGCAGCAATTGGCTATGGGCCTAAACATAGTTAGAAAGCATTTGACACCATATTAAGTTAGCTAAACAAGAGTCGGTTCCTCCTAGGACCTATGAATTTCCAAGCCATAAGTTTTTGTTCTGGTTCACAGTGATGGATTTCCTCTTGTAGAATGGACCTCACACCCAATCAGAGAGCACTTAGTTCCTCCTATAGCAATCATGCCACTATTGTTAAACGTGCTTAAGTAGCCTCTTGGATGGAGTTTAGAGGAACCCTTGATTTGGGGGTGCCTGTTGGTCAGATGCTCTATTTATTTTAGTGCATGGTATTTAATATTTCTGGATATATGAGAATCAATCCATGTACCTTGTAAATAAATTGGAGTTTCTTTGGCAATGTAGAGGATACAAAGGCTTAGCAACAGCTTTGATGTGGATAAAATTATGGGACCCAATCCTTGTTAAGATACTTGGAACTTTCTGAAAGACTACTCTGAGAAAAGGATGCTGCGCGTCCATAGTATTTTGAGTAAAGACTAATCTTTTGTGTGGTTATGTGTTGTATGAATAAGTGTGTGTGTGTGTGTGAGTATGCAGAGATCAGAGAAGAGAGTTTCTCTCACTAAAACTGGATTGTTTGGTCATACTTGTGGCCACTAAGCTCCTGAGACCCTCTTACCTGTACTCTCACCCCAGGGTTATAGGCACATGTGACCATATTTCACTTTTATGTAGGTTCTGAGGATTTGAACTTATGTCCTTAAGATTGTATACCAATTGTACACATTGAACCATCTACCTAGCCTAAGATTGAGTTTTTAAAAAATGAGTAAAAATAGCTAGAGACTTTTGTGTCCATAGTAACCACTGTGGGTTGGTATACTTGTGGTATAGAGGACAATCCATCTCATCAATATGTAATTCAACAACCAATGAAATCCTAAGCCTGCAGGAATAGTGGACTGCTGGATGTAGACAGGGTATAGACAACAGAGAGCTATTTCCTTTAGTATTTTCAAATGCTCCTTATAGCTTTCATGAGATGTGATCATCAATATTAGTGACCATTGGACAAGATCTAGAGTCACTGAAAGACACTTGTCTGGGCCTGTCTGTGAGGTAGTTTCTGGACTAGGTTAATTGAAGTATGAAGATCTGCTCTGACTGTGAATGGCACCATGGACTGGGTACCTGGACTTTATAAAGAGGAGAGAGCCAGCCAATTATCACCATTCACTCCTTACTTTGCCTCAAGCTTTTGCAACCATGCCTTCCCTACTGTCATGGACTGTTCTCTTGGAACTGTGGGCTGAAAGAAACCCTTCCTTCCTTAAATGAGTTTTGTTGGTGCTTATATTACAGCACCTGGGAGGGAACTGGTATAGTAAATATTTCCAGTCAAGTCAACATTTACTGACCATCACATGCAAAGACTTTTTCCTCATCTGGTTCTTGGTAGAGTGGTAGTCTGTTCAGCATGATTTCAGGCTAGGTCATACATGGTGGCTACGGCCAGAAATGATCTGTAGCAAGGAGGTGGCAGCAGTTTACATTGAGAAGTCTTTGAGAAGAGCAAAGGCCACAATACCCAGCCTAGCTAGAATGTTGCTACAACCCAGCAGATAGTTTGTCATGCTTAGAGGGATGCAGTAGCTTCTCACTCTTTGGTTACTGTCCACAGATAATGCAGTTAACCCAGTCCAGGTGAGACTAACCCTGGTAAAACTAGTATTCATCACATTGTTTTATGGGTGCCTTGGCTCATTATTTTCTCTGTTCTCTATACTACAGGGAACATTAGCTTTCTGACTAGGTCATTTTGCAAGTGTTCTTTGTGATAGGACCAGAGCTTTATAGATTGCCTCTGGTGACACCAGCTACTGCACATTCTCCATTTGAAAATTAAGCTGCCTGTGGGTTTATATCCAATTCATAGAATCCCAGGCCAAGGCAGAAGCTCTGCCTAATGGGAAGAACTCGGTGCAAGGAGCCATTTCTATAAGCAGGTCACTTGGAAAGCTGCTTATTGATCGACTGGTTAGTTACGGCCACATAAAACCTGACTGTGGTAAGCATTCTCTCTTTCTGTCAGTTGAGCACCTGCAGGAAGAAGAATGTTTGGTATGTTGAAAGAAATGTGTATGTTATCTTCAAGGGAACAGGAGGAAAATAGCGGAGGCAGTATTGATTATGCCCCATAACTTTCCCATACTCTTGGAGACTGTTTCACAGGCCATTAACTGAGTTAGCTTCAGGTGATTGATATGGGGGCATCATCTAGATCAGAGGTGTGGGTATCACTTTCTAGATCAAAGGTCAATTTTATTAGGTGGTAAGATGGAATGTGATTAACCTGCCGTTTCATAAAGAAAATAACATGCCCAAATCAAGGCATTTCTGACTCCTGCTTTGGTGATTGGTGAGAGAGGGCTGATGCCCACCCACCCCAGCTTCTTTTACAAAATGATTTTGTTCTTAGGTATAAAATATATATGCTTCAAAACAATAGCTATTCATATATGCCCTCACACAAATACACATAGTAAACCTTTGCAGTCACATGTACCTCATGAAAAAGAGAACTCTGTGATATCGCTAATTTTGGAAACTCAGGGTTGTACCTACAAAAGTGATTTCTTGGGATGAAATTTCCAGAGGATGCAAAACTGGGCATGTGTTCTAAGCTAAAGGCAGACTTTTCCCCTTTAAAAGTTAATTTCAAAAAAGTTATTGTGGTAGTTCAGTACTTCAATCTCAGCACTTAGAAATCTGAGGCAGTTTTCAACAAATGGTGCTGGCACAACTGGTTGTTAACATGTAGAAGAATGTGAATCGATCCATTCCTATCTCCTTGTACTAAGGTCAAGTTTAAGTGGATCAAGGAACTTCACATAAAACCAGAGACACTGAAACTTATAGAGGAGAAAGTGGGGAAAAGCCTTGAAGATATGGGCACAGGGGAAAAATTCTTGAATAGAACAGCAATGGCTTGTGCTGTAAGATCGAGAATTGACAAGTGGGACCTCATGAAACTACAAAGCTTCTGCAAGGCTAAAGACACCATCAATAAGACAAAAAAACCACCAACAGATTGGGAAAGGATCTTCACCTATCCTAAATCAGATAAGGGACTAATATCCAATATATATAAAGAACTCAAGAAGGTGGACTCCAGAAAGTCAAATAACCCCATTAAAAATGGGGCTCAGAACTGAACAAAGAATTCTCACCTGAGGAATAACGAATGGCAGAGAAGCACCTGAAAAAATGTTCAACATCCTTAATCATCAGGGAAATGCAAATCAAAACAACCCTGAGATTCCACCTCACACCAGTCAGAATGGCTAAGATCAAAAATTCAGGTGACAGCAGATGCTGGCGAGGATGTGGAGAAAGAGGAACACTCCTCCATTGTTGGTGGGATTGCAAGCTTGTACAACCACTCTGGAAATCAGTCTGGCGGTTCCTCAGAAAATTGGACATAGTACTACCGGAGGATCCAGCAATACCTCTCCTGGGCATATATCCAGAAGATGTCCCAACCGGTAAAAAGGACACATGCTCCACTATGTTCATAGCAGCCCTATTTATAATAGCCAGAAGCTGGAAAGAACCCAGATGTCCCTCAACAGAGGAATGGATACAGAAATTATGGTACATTTACACAATGGAGTACTACTCAGCTATTAAAAAGAATGAATTTATGAAATTCCTAGCCAAATGGATGGACCTGGAGGGCATCATCTTGAGTGAAGTAACACAATCACAAAAGAACTCACACAATATGTATTCACTGATAAGTGGATATTAGCCCAAAACTTAGGATACCCAAGATATAAGATACAATTTGCTAAACGCATGAAACTCAAGAAGAATGAAGACCAAAGTGTGGACACTGTGCCCCTTCTTAGAATTGGGAACAAAACACCCAGGGAAGGAGTTACAGAGACAAAGTTCGTAGCTGTGATGAAAGGATGGACCATTTAGAGACTGCCGTATCCAGGGATCCATCCCATAATCAGCTTCTAAACGCTGACACCATTGCATACACTAGCAAGATTTTGCTGAAAGGACCCAAATATAGCTGTCTCTTGTGAGACGATGCCGGGGCCTAGCAAACACAGGAGTGGATGTTCACAGTCAGCTATTGGATGTATCACAGGGCTCCCAATGGAGAAGCTAGAGAAAGTACCCAAGGAGCTAAAGGGATCTGCAACCCTATTGTCAGAACAACATGATGTACTAACCAGAACCCTGGAGCTCTTGTCTCTAGCTGCATATGTATCGAAAGATGGCCTAGTCGGCCATCAATGGAAAGAGAGGCCCATTGGACTTGCAAACTTTATATGCCCCAATATAGGGGAATGCCAGGGCCAAAAGAATGGGAATGGGTGGGTAGAGAAGTGGGGGGCGCTATGGGGGACTTTTGGGACAGCATTGGAAATGTAATTGAGGAAAATATGTAATAAAAATATTAAAAATTAAAAAAAAAAGAAATCTGAGGCAGGAGGATTAGTGTGAGTTGTATGCCAGCGTGGACTGTAGACTGAGATCCTGTTTCAGTGCTCTACCCAGCCCCTAACAAACAAACAAAACAAACAAACAAACAAACAAACAAATTCCTTTTTAAAAGTCAGTATTGTGTGTTACTATTTCTGATTCTTTGTATAATACATTTGAGTATTAAGGGAATAAATGACTCTTAGCAAAATGCCCTGAGGACATTTAGCTGATTTTCCCAAAATTTGATTTCCTGAATTCCCTTCTGGGCTGGAAACACCATTTTTCTGGTATTCAAGCTGCAAATCTCCACAGCCACTTCCTTCTTTTCTATCCACACATACCCCTAGCCTCTCACCCCCTACCTCCCTTAACCACCACACATTCAACCAGCCAGGAGTCCCCATGCTTTTGTTTCCTCATGGTGACACTGGCCTTCTGCTGAGCATCTTCTGCCTGTGTCTGCCCCCACTTGAACGCCATGCCAGGTTGTGCTCATGGGTTGTAATGTTTTCCAGTGACTTAGTGAAAGCTAGAGTACTTACTGTGCAAGAAAAGGCAAGTACCCTGTAAACTCAATCTTCCCCAAAGTCTCTGACTCTGAATCCTCATTTCCTCTTCTTGGCTCCTTTTCTTGTAGCACAGTGCTTCTGTTGTTCTGCAAAGAACCAAGATGGACTTCTACCCCAGGACCTTTGTTGCCTGGTCCTTCTTTGATATCTACCACTGTCATCCTCTTCAAATTGTTGCTAAAAGGCTACCCCATGTGGAGATCTTCCATGACCACTTTGCCTCTCACTCCCCATCTTCCTTCTCCACACAATCTGCCATAGGACATGGTCTCTTGCTCACCTTTCTTACTCTAAATTGTGAACCTTATAAGGGCTGCAGACTTAACTGTTTTGTCCACTCTTGTAGATCAGGGCCTGAAATATGCAGGTGCTCCATCACACCTATTACTGTTACACCTATCAAAGTCCCTAGAATTTAGGGGAGCCCTGGGGCAGCTGCATAGGAACTGGACATTTCAGGTCCCAGAGATAAGCTTGGGTGGTGAAGGAGGAGAGCGTTAAAAGCATCCACTAAACTTGACTGTCACAGCTCTCTGCTGCCTTGGATTCAGTTTTCTCAACTCTAAGCCTCAGCCTTTTGCCCGCTTTAGGAATTTGGATGGTGGAGGAGGACAGAGTCCTAAACAAGAATTCAAAACCTCTTTATGACAATGCACATGAATCTGCCTACCTACACTTCCATGGGCTTGCGCTCATCCAGATCTAGAACCTGATGGGATAGTTCTTATATCTCTATTAATGCTTTGGTGACAATCAAGTTTTTAGATGCAGCATCTGGATGCTTTGTGATGTCTGAATAATTTGTTTCTCATTTATTTTTGAAACAATGAAGATGCTTGCTAATGATATCTTTACTATGTGCCCATTTTTCAGTATCAAAGATCAGTAAGTGACTATTGAACTCTGAGCTGATATCAGAGGTTCAAAGCACATTGCTGGCTTCTTACCAAAGAAAGAGAGTCTCTTTCTTGAAACCTAGAAGTACCTTTTATAATTTAAATTGAATACTAAAACTCCATAAAATTTTCAACCTCAGACAGATGAAAACAAAATTATACAAGAGCAAACACGCCTGCATAGGAAGAGAATGTGAAGATCATAGACAAGCTAAAGGATGTTGTGTACCAGAGTCCATCACCCCAGGGCCCATCTCTGTTTTCTCTGAAGATGCTCATGTGATTAAGAGAAGATTTGGGAAGATCTCAAAGAGGATTCACGGGAAAGAAAAACACAATTTGCCAGATGCTCAATAGGAAATTTTTTCCCTTGTCATAAAGCCTTGTAATTAAACTTGCAATTTACTCGTATTTTATCTCTTTAATTTTTTGATGTGTTAGACGATATAGGTAATTATCTGTAAGTAGTCAATCAAAATTCTGGATTATGCTTTCAGGGAAAACTGGCAAAGGAAAACATTGTCATAGAATTTTAAAATACTGTGCAGAGCTCCTTAGTGATGGCCTGAGTCTTTGCAAACATGTATCTTGTACTAGGAACAAAAGTAAATCTTTTCCTTGAATCAAAGATTGTGGGTGACCTGGAGGGATAGGTCCTATACATATATCTAGCCCCTTCAGTGTGCTTGTATGCGTGTATGTTTAGAGCCGACTGGCTGAGACTGAGTAACCCATCAGTGAACAAGGATCCAGGATCAGTAACCCATCCGGGACAAGACTGAGTCTCTTCTTTTCAGCAACCATTAATTCCTCACCACAGAAGAAGTCTTGAGAGATCCTCCAGACCATGTAACCCCTCCAGCCTGAAACAGGCTGATCCAGACCTTGACCTTGCTGCCACTAGGGAGATTACCTAGGGTGGAGCCTTCCTGCCTAGATGACTCTATTGTCCAGCCACTGCCTCTGTTCTCCTTCAAGACACTGCTACCTGCTGAGAGGCCCCTGAGCTATTCCAGAGACTACACCCTATCCTGCACATCACCTGCAGCTGGTTCCAGGCTCCAAGAATGGATTAGTGGGGGATGGGTCTCCCTCCCTTCATAAGCACAGTTTTCTATTAAACATTTGAGCTTTGATCAGGAATCTAGACTTCGCTCCCGCTCCATTTTTCTCTCCACCACCTAGTTCCCCTCTCTTTTCAGCCACGGCTTGCCTCCCAGGTGAGGTCCATATGAGCTGCGGGCCGGCTTCCATCAAGACCATATTGACAAATCATTTGGTAGCATCATCATGCAGGTCTTGTTCAGGCAACCATATTGTTGAGGTTTCTTTGCCATATATATGAGGTGCTGTCTCAAAGCAGACATCCTCATCCTCTGGCTTCTATCATCTCTCCATTCCTTCTTAACCGATGTTCCCTGAGTCTTAATTGTGGTGGTTGTGTGTAAATGTGTTAATTGTGGATGGACAACTCGTGGCTAATTGCTCCCTGCATTTTGAACAGTTATGTGTTTGGAGTAGGGTTAGGGATGCTCAGTGTATATGGATGTGTATCCTTGCAGCAGGGCCAGGGTCAAGGAGACTGGGATGGGCCCTAACAGATTTTAAAAGATGGTCTGCTGGGACCCACTTGGCAGGCTTGCGAATTTCTTTCCAGAACATTCTTTTTCTTTTTTATTAGATATTTTCTTTATTTACATTTCAAATGTTATCCCCTTTCCTGGTTTCCCATCTGAAAACCCCCTATTGTCCCCCATCCACTCCCACTTCCCTGTCCTGGCATTTCCCTACACTGGGGCATTGAGCCTTCTCAGGACCAAGGGCCTCTCCTCCCATTGGTGACTGACTAGGCCATCCTCTGCTACATATGCAGCTGGAGCCATGAGTCCCTCCATGTGTACTCTTTGGTTGATGGTTTCATCCCTAGGGGCTCTGGGGGTACTGGTTGGTTCATATTGTTGTTCTTCCTATGAGGCTGCAAGTTCCTTCAGCTCCTTTGGTCCTTTCTCTAGCTCCTCCATTGGGGAACTTGTGCTAAGTCCAATGGTTGGCTGAGAGCATCCACCTCTGTATTTGTCAGGCACTGGCAGAGCCTCTCATGAGACAGCTATATCAGGCTCCTGTCAGCAAGCACTTCCTAGCATCCACAGTAGTGTCTGGGTTTGGTGACTGTATATGGGATGATCCCCAGGTGGGGCAGTCTCTGAATGGCCTTTCCTTCAGTCTCTGCTCCACACTTTGTCTCTGTATCTCCTTTCATGGGTATTTTGTTCCCCCTTCTAAGAAGGGCAGGAATGTCCTTCCTGCTTCTTGAGCTTCATTTGGTCTGTGAATTGTATGTTGGGTGTTCTGAGCTTCTGGGCTAATATCTACTTATAAGTGAATGTATACCATGTGTGTTTTCCAGAACATTCTTGCTTAGGCTTCCTACAGACACTGACTACAATGAAATACCTTACTAGAAATAACACTTGATCATGTTTAGAAATTGTACTTATGAATATAATAAAGAAAAACATGTTATATAAATATAAACATGTAATGAAAATATAAAAGAATATTTTGCAAATATAATTACAGTTCATGAAATGCCATTTAATGAAAGTGGCTGTAAAAATTTAGAAATGGATTTTTGTGTGCTTCTGGATTAACAAAGTAAATAATGAGGTTCAGAAGTCCAACTTAAAGCTGATTGAATCAGGCTGCAGAATGTACAGCAATATCATATGTGAGATCTAGACAGCTGGGTTTTCTCCATGTGTAGGCAGTGGGGGTAGCTCCCCTGTTTGCCCTCTTCCTTTGTTGACCTTGATAGGGTTGCTAGATTTCAAACAGAGGCATGGCAATCTGATGAAGGCCAGTTTCTCCATATCTAAGCTCACTGGCACTGCTCCAAACTGAGAACCACCGGAATCAATGGCTTGGAGTTGGCCGAGAGCAGCAGGAAGGTTCCCACTTATGGGTGTACATGTCCCATTGCCTGTCTGTGCCAAGTCATCATGGGAACCAGAGTCAGAGCAGGAAAACCAGGGTCTCTGATTCTTCACTACGTTTGTGTTTCTCTTTGCCCTGCCTCTACTTGCTCCTGAACTAGAGATGGGAACTTGAGCTCCAGCCAGAACAAGCCAGTTGACAAGCATTTATGTTCCCCGCTTACATTTTGCAGGAAACAATACGGGTCCATTCTCACAGTTGCGGTGCATTCTCTTGGAAATTCAGGGGGTGACTGAGACAGGTGTGACAGCTCAAGCAAACTATAAAATTCTAGGAGCCCATTTTTGTATTTTTTTAAATATTTTTTTATTACATATTTTCCTCAATTACATTTCCAATGCTATCCCAAAAGTCCCCCATACCCCCCCACAACTTCCCTACCCACCCATTCCCATTCTTTTGGCCCTGGCATTCCCCTATATTGGGGCATATAAAGTTTGCAAGTCCAATGGGCCTCTCTTTCCAGTGATGGCCGACTAGGCCATCTTTCGATACATATGCAGCTAGAGACAAGAGCTCCGGGGTACTGGTTAGTTCATCATGTTGTTCCAACTATAGGGTTGCAGATCCCTTTAGCTCCTTGGGTACTTTCTCTAGCTTCTCCATTGGGAGCCCTGTGATACATCCAATAGCTGACTGTGAACATCCACTTCTGTGTTTGCTAGGCCCCGGCATAGTCTCACAAGAGACAGCTATATTTGGGTCCTTTCAGCAAAATCTTGCTAGTGTATGCAATGGTGTCACCGTTTAGAAGCTGATTATGGGATGGATCCCTGGATATGGCAGTCTCTAGATGGTCCATCCTTTCATCACAGCTCGAAACTTTGTCTCTGTAACTCCTTCCATGGGTGTTTTGTTCCCAATTCTAAGAAGGGGCATATTGTCCATACTTTGGTCTTCATTCTTCTTGAGTTTCATGCGTTTAGCAAATTGTAACTTATATCTTGGGTATCCTAAGTTTTGGGCTAATATCCACTTATCAGTGAATACATATTGTGTGAATTCCTTTGTGATTGTGTTACCTCACTCAAGATGATGCCCATTTTTGTATTTTTAATCAAAGATAGTCATCCATCCTGGTCTTCATGCATAAATAGGTGGAACAAAATAGGATGAACCGTGTGGCATTTGTTCTTGGTTGTGTTCTATTTATCATTATTTACGAGACCAGCCATAGCCAACAATACACAATGCCATCATTTTTAACTGACAGACACATTAAGTGAGAGGATGAGGAGATGTCTTAGCTGGGGAGGGCACTTACCTCACAAGTCATATGACATGAGTTAAATCTCTGGGACACATGTGAAACGCTGAATGTGGTGGCACATTCTGTAATCACAGCATTCCTAATGTCATATGGGAGACACAGACAGGAGAATCATCTGGAAGCTCATAGGCTGGCTAACCTGGGGTATGCTGTGCAGGATTAGACAAGGGAGTCTGTACTTCTAAACAAGGTGGAAAGCAAAAGCTAATTCCCAAAAGGTACACACACACACATATACACACACACACCCCACATATATACACGTGTACTTAACATCTTTCCCTAACCCCTCCTTTCTCCTCTCCTTCCCTTTCTCCATCTCTCCTCTCCTGTCTCTCTCATGCATACATAAAAATACAATGTTTAAATTTCAGTAAATGGTACCCAGGAGTTGCTCTTCTTCATGGCATTGCTCTTCTGGAAGAAATCCCACATCTTCAGTGTTGTATGGTTCCCCTCAAGGTCTGCTTCTAGTTTTCATGCAGCCATTACCTTTGGAAGTCAATATTCCTTAACTGCTTCTAATGTGTTTTCCATCTACAGTTAAACGGTCTTGTGTTAATTCACATCTGCATTGAAATGTGGATCTTCTGTGTATCCAGTCTAAAATCACAGCCCTTAATTGTGTTGAACAATCTGATCAAGGTCATCATTACTTTATGTAGCAGAATCTTATTTTTAGTCTGAGGAGTTAGAAAAAAGAAGCAGCACCTAAGATTTCAATTAAAACAACCGTTTGTTCTGGAGGTGATGTGCACATAGAGGAGGAAGAAGAAGGAGAAGGAGAAGGAGAAGGGGAAGGGGAAGAGGAAGGGGAAGGGGAAGGGGAAGAGGAAGGGGAAGGGGAAGGGGAAGAAGGGGAAGAAGGGGAAGGGGAAGAAGGGGAAGAAGGGGAAGGGGAAGAAGGGGAAGGGGAAGGAAGGGGAAGGAAGGGGAAGGGGAAGGGGAAGGGGAAGGGGAAGGGGAAGGGGGGAAGGGGGGGAGGGGGGAAGGGGAGAAGGGAAGAAGGGGGAAGGGGGAAGGGGAGAAGGGGAGAAGGGGAGAAGGGGGAAAAGGGGGAAAGGGGGAAAGGGGGGAAAAAGGGGGAAAGGGGGAAAAGGGGAAGGGGTGAAAGGGGGAAAAAGGGAAAAGGGGGAAAAGGGGGAAAGGGGGAAAGGGGGAAAGGGGGAAGGGGGGAGGGGGAAGGGGGAAGGGGGGAAGGGAAGGGGGTAGGGAAGGGGGAAGGGGGAAGGGGGGAAGAAGAAGAAGAAGAAGAAGAAGAAGAAGAAGAAGAAGAAGAAGAAGAAGAAGAAGAAGAAGAAGAAGAAGAAGAAGAAGCAGCAGCACATGGAGTATTTGGTGAGGAGGACAGAGCACCTGTCATTTCCAAGCAATTATAGTTCTGCCACTACTGAAACACAGATATGCCAAGTATGCTGGAACATTCTGCATAGGCACAGAATAGCAAATTTCATTGCCACATTCTATGGAGACTATTCTAAGAATCATGGTGGAAATAGATGCCTGCTTCCTGCAGGTCTAGGATGGAGAACTCCAGAGCTTGGCTGAGGGTCTGTGGCAGGAATTACTTGGAGAAGTGGAAATTGATAGATTTTTCAGGGAAGATGCACTTACTGAGAGTTTGTCTTTTCTACCTTGCTTGAGCTCACCCCTCTCTCGTCTCCCGAGGATCCAGCATCCTCCAGCGTCCTCTTTGTGTTTCCCTGTTTAGAGGTCAGGAGATAGATCTGCACTGTCTGAGCTGAGTCAGTGGAGTTTTATTCTTAGGATCCAAAGATAATCAGCAAGACCTGAACTGAAGTAGGTGTGGCATAATGCTAAGACTCAGAATGAGATGTCAGTCATCTTTAGATGTGAGAAGCAAGCTCATGTGACTACACTTTTTATTTTTCATATTATAATATATCTTTTCTCCCTCCAAGTCATCTCCATCCCTATACCCATCCTTGCTCTCTTTCAAAGTCATATTCTCATTTGATTAATGATTACATACATATATGTATTATGTACACACACACACATACACACACACACACACACACACACACACACACACACACACACACATATACACACACTTAAATTTAACCTGCTCAGTCTGTAAAATGTTATTGTGTGTGTGTGTTTTCAGAGCTGACCACATTTCGCATTGGATAACCAGTTTGTGTGTTCTTTCCTTTCCTGGAGAAGATGTACTCTCCATTCCCTAGAGTGTGTATTATTAAAGAAAAATGCAGTGTATTCACCTTTTCTCACACTAATATTTTTCTCCTCTATGATTGTCAGTAGGAAATAGAAACATTTAGAATATTTGTGAAATGGAAAGCAATGTTAATCTTTAAGTCATTATTTTATAGGGTATTGTTAATTGAAAAATATGTCTGAATGTAGTTAGGAAAATATTTGTTTTCTTATAGATTTAGTGTTGTACATTTTTATTTGAGGTCTGTTTCTGGTTTTCACATGATTTAACCTTCACATAGGATTGATTATTTGAGCACTCATATACATTCTTTTGACTCCACATGTATGTGTCAAGCTGATTGTTTTGTGAGGCCTGACATTCACACCCAAGTGTAGTTTATGAGACTGGAAAAGGAAACACTCAGGCTTCAGTGTGGTTCTGAAGAAAGGGTGACCCCAGGTCTCATGCTGATGAAGATCACATTCCTTGTATCCTTTGCCCTCAGCCATCAAGGATGTCAGTCATATATGGGAGCCCCCTGCCTCAGCCCAACCAGCTCTCCAACTGGGTTTTGAGAGTGACACTTTGCTTTGAAATGGACCCAGTTCCCTGTACTGTGTTGACCTACTGGGACACAGACTTCTTTAGAGATACAACTGAAGTTTTTGTCTACCCTCAATAGGAGAGAGGGACTTTTCCTGGACAGATGTTTGACTACTCAGATATTCTGTATTCAGAGTTCACCCATCCATCATCCATCTACCGACTCGTGATCCATATATCATGTATTCTTGATCTATACATACATACATTCATCCATCCATCTAACTATCCATCATGTGTATCCATCAATCTATCAATCATCTGTGCTTGATTTTTTAGGCTACTATAACAAAGGGCAATTACCAAGGGAACTATCAACAGGCCTATGTTATGTGACAGTTCTGAAGGCTGAAAGTCTAAGGTCATGGTATCCTTAGGGCTGGTTCCTTATTAGGACTCTCAGGGAGAATCTACCCTAGGAATCCCCTGGCCTTTGGTGTTATGTTGTCCATTTTAGCATTCTTTGCCTTGTGTGAACATCACTCTGTCTTTGCCATTATTGTTAGATGCATTCTTCCTCCTCTTCTTCCTCCTCCTTTTCTTTTTCTTTTTCTTTTTCTTTTTCTTTTTCTTTTTCTTGTTCTTGTTTTTTTCTTCTTCTCCTCCCACCCCTTATTACTGAACTGGGAGCTTTATAGTTTGATTGGACTGGCTGTCCAGAAAGTCCCAGGAATTCCCATTTTTGTATCTCTCTAGTGCTAGGTTGACAGTTGCATGCCATGGCGTTCAGATGTTTATTAATGTGGGTTCTAGAGAGCCAAGATCCTCGTGTTTGTGCTGCAAGTGTTTTACTGACTAAGCCATATCCCTCATCCCTTCCTTTGTATTTCTTATAAAGATATTGTTAATAGATTAAACACTCTGCCTTCCCTTTTTCCTGTTGCTACTGGATGCACAATTAAAACAACAGGATCTGCAGCCCATGCTACTTCAGCATTCTTTCAGTCATTGGGGCCATTTCCTAGTAAGATCACATCCTGAGGTTTGGGGATCAGGCTTCTTGAATAATTAATAATGCAATCCATCCACCCAGTTTTGGACTTTGGAGGAGCTTTCTGCATCATCAGTGGGAAGAGGACACATGACACACCTCCCTACTGAGAGCCAGGCCTGTTCCCTGCTTCTTCCCATTAGAGTCCCTGGATTTTCAAAATGAGAAAGCAAAGTCCTGTAAGGACAGCCACTGAAAGCTTCAGACTAGTAAGGAAGAGAGGCCAGAGGTGCCCAACTGTATATTGAGTGGCTGAAATAACACTGGCTGTTTTTTCTTCCTTCCACCTCTTTCTCTTCTCTTCTCTTCCCTTCTCTTCCCTTCCCTTCCCTTCCCTTCCCTTCCCTTCCCTCCCCTCCCCTCCCCTCCCCTCCCCTCCCCTCCCCTCCCCTCCCCTCCCCTCCCCTCCCCTCCCCTCCCCTCCCCTCCCCTCCCCCTCCCTTCCCCTCCCCTCCCCTCCCTTCCCCTCCCCTCCCCTCCCCTCCCCTCCCTTCCCCTCCCCTCCCCTCCCTTCCCCTCCCTTCCCCTCCCCTCCCCTCCCTTCCCCTCCCCTCCCCTCCCTTCCCCTCCCCTCCCCTCCCCTCCCCTCCCCTCCCCTCCCCTCCCCTCTCTGTCTCTGTCTCTGTCTCTCTCTCTTTCTTATTGATACTACTAGAAATATACAGTTCAAAAGCAAAATAAAGCAAACAACACAAATTGACCTACAGTTACACAGAGGCCACTGGAGTATGAGTTTTCTTTGCTCATCCTTGTGAGCTGTTTGAGCCGCTGTCCTCTCTTTTTCAAATGCACTGTGAATCACTACCTTGTGGGAGGATTTTTGGTTTTGCTGTTATGTTTGTGTAATGCATTTGTCACCTTGGCTCACAAGCCATTTTTATTGATTACCTGTTACATGAAGTACCAGTCATGTATTTCCCTTTCAAACCAAACTTTGTAGAATCCCTATACTACCTTTGGAAAAAAAGATCAGTTTGAAAATCAAGCATAAAATATATCAAGCCATGCTGCTTTGCATGCCCTTTGTGGTGGCAGGTGATGTGGGCAGCCTGTATCAACCCAAGCTTGCATGCCCTTTGTGGTGGCAGGTGATGTGGGCAGCCTGTATCAACCCAAGTGATCACAGACAGAACCCAGGTTCAGATCTATATATTCCCACATCCCCACATTTTTTTTTTCTCTAAAAGGAGAGAGGATTACAGATTGGGAATGTTCTGTGCTTACAATTAAGTGAATTACTTGCTGGCTCATCTCTAACTTTAATTACTTTCTCTTCCTCAACTTTGCAATTAGCTGATGTTGCTACAAATTTTTGTCACACACTTAATCTTTATATAGCGTTTTTGGCCAGAGTGCAGTTCAAGTCTGTGTGCTACTGTGATGTATGTAAGCCTCTGATCCAGAGGTGAGACTGCCGAGGCTTGGTCTGTCTGTCTGTCTGTCTGTCTGTCTGTCTGTCTGTCTCTCTCTCTGTGTGTGTGTGTGTGTGTGTGTGTGTGTGTGTGTGTGTGCGGTTGCTCACTTTGTACATCAACAGCAAGCTGTTTCCAATCCTCTCCTCTCTTGTATCTAACAGGTACATGGTGCTGGCAGATTCACACATTCTTCTGAGCCCTCTATATTGTTTCCAATCTATGTACGATTGAGTTGGCACCAGGAACCCTTGGGTGTTAGGTTTTATGCTCCTTTGCAGAGTCTACCCAGTCAACAGTTAATGTGATGAAGAAAGAAAACAGGGCTCAGTTAGAAGAGCCAGGACTTTATTCCTATGTTGTCTTTCCCCAATCTTTGAATTCCACTATCTCTCATGCTGGCCACCACTCTGCCATGCTCAACAGTCATCACTGGGAGGAGGGAGGACATTCACACATTTAAGGGAGATACAAGGTAAGCTAGGGTTCTGTGTTAGCAATCTCCAAGGTCCTTTAGGGGAAAGGTCAGAAGTTGTGTGGACTATATGGTGAAATAGAAAGGATTAGAATACCCAAATGTTGCATTCAGGGAATTTGAAAGGTGTTGAGAAGGCCTCTTAAGTACATATTACACTGAGAAAAGTGGAATTGGGAAGGTCCTCTCATCTGAAGGATGTTAATCTGTTGTTTCAAATGTCAGAATAACAATGTAAGAATATCCTGTGAATGCTGAAATATAGCTATCTACTGACAAGTTAGGACAAGTATGTAGAGCTAAGTTATACAGTAAGTAGAGTACAGTAAGTTAGCACCAATTGAAAATGACTCCACTGGAGTTTGTAAGGCTACTTCCAAATGAGTGGCTGAGAGAACCCTAAGGTGGGAAATGGTTAAGGGACGTGCTCAGAGTTATGTAGAAAGTGGTACAGCTAGAGCTGGCACTAGTTTTGTTTGGTTTTGCATTCCAGAGTCTTCCATGAGCTTCTGTCACTCAAAAACAGGTGTTCTGCACAAGGCTGAAGACTGGAGTGGAAAATGTTTGCTCACCTACTATGAGCCCTGGGTCAACACACCGTCAGGTCCAGAAAGCAGCATGTGTAAATACCCTAGGGCATGACGTGAAGTAGTTTAACCCTGCATGATGGTCAGTCTTCATTGACAACTTGACTTAAATTAGAACCACTTGGAATCACAGACCTCTAGGCGTGTTTGTGGGTGTGTTTCTCTAGAAAGCCTTGACTAAACACCCTTTTTGAATATGAGAGACATCATGCCATGGTCTGGGCATCTGTACAGAGTAGAAGGGGGAGTTCAAAGTAGTTGAACACTGATCACCTTTTCCTCCTGGCTTGCTGTATCTTGGGCAACATGAGTTTTGTCACCTCCTCCCCCCCTCCGATGATGGACCACATTGTCCTCCATGATGGACCACATCCTTGAAGTAGAGAGACATATACACCCTCCCTTCCTTCAGCTGTTTATACCTGACATTCCATCAGGGAAAAACAGGAACACTGCCTGGTTCCTAGGATGGTTAAAGCTTCATGCTCTGTCATCTGCACTTCCTGCCCTGTCCACATCCAGTATATTATAAAGGCTTGTGTGCAATACTGGCAGTCTCCTTAATATGTCATGTGGCAGTCAGTATCACTGCATGTGGATAGGCTCTGTCTGAGGAGCAGGGTTTTCCTTCTGTGCCCTTGTATATAAGCATTAACCTTATTTTAATGAGGATCACACTGTCTGTTCCTTATTGAGTGCCTACTGTGTGCCAGACCTGAGCCAAGCTTTGTATTTGCTGAATTTCTTAATTCTCCCACTTGTCTTACAAGGTGGACATTTTTCTTATTCTACTTCATATGTGGGACAGTTTTTATGAATTAATCTCAGACACGGAGGCAGCTGTTTTACTACCACACTGAGTTTTAGGATGATCATTTCTTGGTTTTCTAGTAATGTTGATGGGCACGTTTTTGGCTTTAAACTCATTGATTAAAATAAGTTTTCCTGTCTCCTTGTTTGAGGGGGTACAGGAGACCCTGTGTCACATAATGACTTCTGCCATTGTTCAAGCAGGTGGCCCTCCTTGAGCATTTAATCATTGCAGGCCTGAGAGATGGGTTTCCTCATGGACTCAGAGAAGTTTTCTGTAGAGAAGAACAAACTTCTTCTAGACTTTGGTTCAGTGCCCTGTGCACTGCTTCTTGAGGTTGCCATCGCTCCTTTACTAACGATCATGAATAAACCCCAGTGGAGCCCTGAGGCCTCCAGCAATCACTGCTTTTTGCCCTCTGCCCTGAGAACACTCTGACAGTGATGCTTGAGAACCACTCCCAGCCAGCACAGTCAGGCCTTATGCCTGGAGGGCCCCTGTGCAGGCTTGCCTGATCCATGAAGAGCCTTTGAACCCCAGAAAGTGATATTACATAGGAGATTGAACAACATAGAACTGGACAAATAGAGAGAAATATAATTTGCAAGGACAGGAGAAAAAGCTCCCCTCCTCTCTGGGGTTTGAATGCAAGGTCCTTCCTATCTTTTCATCTTCTTTTGTGGGGTGGGGACACTTTGGGATATAAGTTTACCAACACTATGAACTCATGGAAATGTGAATATCTGTCTGTCTTCATCTACTTATGCTTCTATGGTGAAACTATGCTGATAGGATGGATTAGTTCTGAGCAGCAAAAATGTTCCTTGCATTCTGGAGGGTGAGTAGTCAAAATCAAAGTGACAACCAAAATCCTGTCTGCTGAGAGCCTTCCTGGTGCATCCTCATGTGAAGGACAGAGTCCGGAAGCTGCAGCGGGTATCTTTTAGGGTAGCACTAATCCCAGGGATCACTGAGCCGCACAACTTTTCTCACCTCATGAGTGGCATCGCCATGGGGAATGACTGTGAGCAATAGATGCATCAAACTATAGCCATGTCTGAAAGAGCTGTAGGCTTTGGGTCATGCCTGGGTTGGGTGAAGAGCAGATTCCTAGTGATGGATCAGCTGGTCTCAGATAAGATAGGATGGAAGTCAAAGCATGTTCTAGCATTGTCCTGGCATTGATTGATGAGGGTTACTAACTTTTTTTTCCTTAAAATTTATTGGCTTTGTGAGATAGTTAAGATAGTCTTCTTAACTACATAGAAATAAAAACCTTCTGCACACATAAATGGATGAAAGCTGTCCAGAATTTGAATGCAAGCTCAGGTAGCCAAAGTTGTAATCCTTCCACTATGAAATAACTTGTTTCAGATTTTAAATCATCAGTTTTGAAGCATCAGGCCATCTTTTATCTTTGTAAACTCCCCACTGTCATTCCTCACAGTGGTGGGACTAAATAAGGCTCACTGAGAAGAGACCAAGTCATGAGGGTTTGGAGATCACTGGAAGCTGCCTGTCTCTGTCTTCTACCTCATGAGGATTCACCAGGAAAGGGTTATGCCTGCAAGAGTCTTCTTGCCTCAGATCTGCTCTGCACAAGATAACCCCCAATAGTTTCAGCAGGCATCCAGCATGGTTTTGTCCGTATTCCACATCATCTTGAATACTATGCAAGAGGGAACAAGCATCTATTGGGAAGTGACTGTACATTAGGCACATGGGCAACATTTGATAGCTCTTCCTTTTAATTTTCACAACTATTTTGGAGATAATGCTTCATAGATGGAGCAACTGAGATCAAGAAGAGTGAATAATTTATCCAGCATAAAACAGGTAGTGAGATGTTCTGTTGGTTCAGCCATGGCAGGAGAGGGAGCTGGGGTCAAGTGGAAGACCCATGGTGGTGGTTAGGTACTAGTAGTTTCAGTGGGGTAGGTGGCCCTGGGATGTTGTTTGAGTAACAAAGTTTCCTTTCTCTCCCATCTCCGCTCTGTTTTCATCTTCCATTGACACATTAGAACTTACCTTCTGGCAAGAAGCAGATCTTTGCACAGTGGGCCTCTTTACTTCTAGTTTTTCCCCTCTTGGCCAGTGCCTGGGGACCTCAGCTGACTCCAGGCCAGTCTGTTTTTACAGACCCATCACCAGAGGCATTGCATGTCACTGAGAGTGATCTGCCATTCTGAACATATTAGCCTTCATAGAGGAATCTGGATGAAGTCAGATGTTCCAGAGCACTGCTTGGATCGTGGTGGGACCTTCCTTCCTGTCTCATGGAATCCTTCTTGCTATGTTTTCATATAGCAGAGTGATGTCCAGATCCTCTTCAAGGAGGCTGATCCCATCATAGGAAATCAACCTCAGACCTCAGTCAACCTAATGGCCTTTCTAAGACTCCATCTTCAAAGACCATCATCTTGGGGTGGGGCTTGGATTGGATATTCAAATTTCAATTTATTACACCCTCTTTTTTTGCACATTCCAAACATTCTGTCTTTCAAATAGGGTTCCCTCTGACTGTGAATGAAGACAGACAGGATCCAAATCTGTGAAAGAGCTGGAGAACCCTGACTGTAAGTGGGAGGGGTGAGAATAAAGTCAAATATTTGGGTTAGAGCCAGTAAGGAGAGCACTTGCATTGAATGTCTTCTCTATCCTGTTTGATTATGCAACCATAAATAGTTTCGGTGAAGCATTCCCAGTGACCCCTTGCCAAGGAAATGACTTTTTAAGCTACTGAACCACATATCTATATGACATTTCTTTCTCTTCCCTCTCTTCATTTCCATGTAAAATATTCCAGATGACATTAAGTGTTCCCTGAAATCAGCATGGGGGGCGGGGTGGAGAGAAACGGGCAAAGAGTTTAGATGTATCTGCATATTCTAAAATTGTTTGCCAAGTAATAACACACACGAGTGAGTAAATCACGTGGAAGAAGAAAAGGTTACATCCCAATTTTATGAACCAGCAGCTGCTGTGGCTGCAAAAAGAGAAAAATCAATACTGTAAACCACGGCCGGATTCTGAAGGTGTCAGAGTGGAGTTTCCAACTAAAGGTTTTTGGCAGCGCCCCAGGATCCACTTGTACATATATAGATTTGCTCATTCTCTTTTTCCTTTAGTTTAGTTTTTTTTTTTGGGGGGGGGCACAAAATTTCCAGGTTTGTTTTTCTAACTCAGGGCATGATGTCGAGACTATACTCCAGACTGATGGCCTGGTTCTCAGTAATGTCTGGGGCAGGATTCAAATGACAAACCTCAGAGCCTCAATAGGGGTCAAAGTTGTTTCTCTTTCACATAAAAGTATGGAGGGAGGAAGCAGGGGAAGACTGTCTTCAGGAAGTGTGGCTCCCAGTTCATGTTGCTGTGACCTGAATATGTTGGTCATGCTTGCCTCAGTGTGGCAAATGAGCCACAGCTGTCCTCTAAGGGCGAGGAGAATGTAGAAGCAAAGGACATGCAGTATGCTCCCCTTTCCAAAGTCACTGAACTGACAAAAAATCTCCAAAATACCATTGAGTTTATTTTGTGTTGGCCATCTACTGTCAGACATGGGGGTCTGCCCTTGACTGTGGTTTATATACCCAGAGAGACTCCCCATTGGAGAAAACTGTTTTTCCTTTGCTAGCAGTTGTCAGTTGGAGATAGCTTCTTGGTTAGGGATGGGAGCTTATGTTTTTCCACCTCTCAACTCTAGGATGGCATCTGGCTTGGACCTGTGTGGGCCCCGTTTTATGCTGCTATAGTCTCTGTGAGTTCATGTGTGTATCAGCCCTGCTGTGTCTGGAAGACTCTGGTTCCCTGGTATCAGTTATGCCCTCTGACTCTTACAATCTTTCCACTTCCTCTTCCACAGAGTTCCCTGAGTCCTGAGCAGAGGGGTTTGATGATGTCCCGTTAGGACTGAGGGAATGCTTGGAGCAAGCTGTATAGGTAGGCTGCCCTATGTTCATAAGCTCTGGGTTCACGCACTAGATCCTGCCTGATAGACAAGGCGTGGGGTGATTATGGAAGGTACCTGGGAGCAACTTCCAGGTTCCACATGAACCCGCACAGACACGTGCACTGACACTCATACAAACATGCATACATACATACAAGCCCAGTGACAGGGAAGTAAGGGTATATACCTTCTGTAATGGGAATCCTGAAAAACTAAAATATTAGAAGCTTTATTCTCAAAGTAGATGGCAGAAAACAATTTTTAGTGTGATTGTTTTTCTTATAGGGATGTGTGAATGTTTCTGTCAGAATCTGCTGACAGGTAGAGAGTGGTGGTGGTGGTGGTGTTCATGGTGGTACTTTACTTTGAAGTCCTTCAGTCTTTGGATTCTATATGAAAAAACACATCTTCACATGGATAGGGGCTGAGGCGCTAAATGGGAGAGTGTAATTTGAGTCGAGTCCTCTAACATATCCTCAATCCTTGTTATTTTTTTCTTTATTGAAAATAGGTTTTTCCTTTTATACTGTATCCTTATTATAATTTCCCCCTCTTTCTCATTCCTCCCAGTTCCTTCCTACCTCCCCACCTCTCCAGTTCCACCCCATTTCTGTCTCTCATTATAAAGAACAGGCTTCTAAGAGATAACAACCAAACATGACTAAATAAAACATAAGATGAAGTAAAAATATCATATCGAAGTTGGACACAGTATCCCAACAGGAGAAAAAAGTTCCCAAGAGCAGGCTCAGGAGTCAGAGACCCACTTGTTCTTACAGTTAGAAGTCCCATAAAAGTACTAAGCTAATAGTTAGAGTATGCAGACCCATGTAGACCCCATGCTTGCTGTTTCAGTCTCTGTGAACTCAAATGCACCTAGTTTAGTGACAGCTCGTGTTGGAGAAGGTAAAGAACAAGGGGAACACTCGCCATTGTGGTGGGGGGTACAGATTTGTACAGCCACTATGGAAATCAATGTGGTGGTTTCTCAGAGAGAGAGAGAGAATAAATTGGAGGTCTCCATCAAATCCCTCCTCTCAGAGCTCAGAGAATCCCAAGAGGAGGAGGAAGTGGAAAGATGGGAGAGCCAGTGAGGGTAGAGGACACCAGGAAAATCAGGCTCTTGGACCCTGGTAACCAGGCTCAATCCTTGTTCTTCAACCCCACAACTGTCCTTTATTGAGGTTTCATAGAAAACATTGAACTTTGAATTCACTTTCTGAAAATGCTGAAGTTTCACAGCCTGCTATTTAGCATAACTTTTTAAAAAATCATTCCTGTCTTTTACATCTCATCCACTTCCCAGTTACCCCTCCACAACCCCCATCCCACCTGCCCTCTCTGTCCTCCCCTTTGCCTCTATGAGGGTGATCCTCTCTCTATTCACCCACTCCTGCCCCACCGCTCCAGCATCCCCCTACACTGGGGCATCAAACCTCCACAGGACTAAGGGCCTCCCCTCTCAGTGATGTCAGACAAGACATATATATTTTGAGCCATGGATCCTTCCCTGTACACTCCTTTGTTGGTCTAGTCCCTGGGAACACTGGGTGGTCTGGCCAGTCAATATTGTTCTTCCTATGGGATTTCAGTCCCCCTATGCTTCTCCAGTTTTTCTGCCAGCTCCCTCACTGGGGTCCCCAAACTCAGTCTGATGGTTGGCTTCAAGCATCCGCATTTGCATTGCATCCGCATTTCCTCCCAGGAACAGTCATACCAGGTTCCTGTTAGCAAGCACCTCTTGGCAACAGTGTTGAGGCTTAGTGTCTGCACACAGGATGGATTTCAGGTGGGGTGGTCCTGAGATGATCCTTCCTTCAGTCGCTGCTCCATTTTTTGTCTCTGTCTTTCCTTTGGACAGGAGATTTTTAGGTTAAAACCTTAGAGCTGAGTGGGTGGCCCCATCCTTTGACTGGGGGCTGATAGTACAGCTGTTTAAAGATGTATTCTTAGAAGTCACAGGTAAGCTCTTTCCCCCTTATGTAAGACACAATCCCTTCTCAGCCTCCCATGCATAGGCCCAACTGTTCCTCCATATTCTCTTACCATTAATGCTCCTGGTAAGTATAATAGGCAAACTTTAAAAGAACACTCAGCAGTCACCTGCATCTACAGTTTATGAAGCTCTTAAAGCAATTCGTGTGGACAGCCCCTTTCTCATAGCCTCACAAGGGACCAGTGCATTACTTTCTCAAAGGTTTTTCTGCTCTTAGCATTCATTTCAGTAACAACAAAGCCTTTTGCTTCTATGGTGGGATGTGGTCCCCCAAAGTTGGAATTCTTTCCTGTTCTTTTGATCAGTGGGATCATAGTGATAAGCGATTGACTACAAAATTCGAGTTTGTGTGTTTGTGTGTGTGTGTGTGTGTGTGTGTGTGTGGTTTAAAAGAGATATTCCTGCATACATTTATGTCAGCTGAGATATTTTCTTTAGAAGCAGGGGGAAATAAATTCAAAATACATCTTATGCCGAGCTGTGATGGGATGAACATAGTCACATCAATTCATTCTTTCACCATGCTGATACTTGATACTGATTATTAGTAGTGTGGATTATTAAAACGTCCCATTAATATAAGGAGTCTAATTTTTTAGGTGACTAAACTATTATATAGAGTTAAAATGTACCGGGCATGGTGGCACATGCCTTTAATCCCAGCACTTGGGAGGCAGAGGCAGGCGAATTTCTGAGTTCGAGGCCAGCCTGGTCTACAGAGTGAGTTCCAGGACAGCCAGGGCTACACAGAGAAACCCTGTCTGGAAAACAAAAAAACAAACAAACAAAAAGAAGTTAAAATGTAATTTTCCCTCCATTATCAAGTGTAACACTTGGTTCACATTAGGCAGTCAATAATTACAGGCAGGATCACATGCTGTTCATTTGTGAAGCATGTCAGAGAAACAGTTGCCAGTAGAAGACTGAAGAGTGTGTTCTGTACTGGTTTTGGTCTTTTAAGGGACTCTTAAAAAAATCACATAAGTGAAGCTGGAGAGATGGCTCAGCAGTTAAGGTCTGGAGAGATGGCTCAGCAGTTAATTACCAGCACCCACATGGTTGCTACAGCCATTTGTATGTTCAGTCCCAGGGAACACATGGTGCACAGACATACATGCCAGTAAAATACGCAGACTCATAGTATTGGGGACATGGAACCTGAAGAGGCCACTTCCTGTAGCCATACAGGAAACCAAGGGGGAGTGATATGGACACCAACCCATCCACAAAACTTTTAACTCAAAATTTATCCGGTCTACAAGTAATGAAGGGGTGGATGATGGAGCAGAGTCTGAAGGAATAGCCAACCGAAAACTGTCCTAACTAGAGACTCATCCCAGGGGAAGCACCAATCCCTAACATTATTAATGATACTCTGTTATGCTTGCAGTTAAGAGCATGTTGTTCTCTGAGAGGTTCTACCCAGCAGCTGACTAAGACAGATGCAAACACCCACCAGCCAACCAGTGGCTGGACCTTGGGGACTCTTATGGAAGTATAGGAAGAAGGATTGTGGGCCCTGAATGGAATAGGAACTCTGCAGGAAGGCCAATAGAGTCAACTAATCAATCAGAGATTAACCCACCAACTAAAGAACGTACATAAGTTAGACCTAGGCCTCCCTGCACACATCTGGCAGATGTGGAGCTTGATCTTCATGCCAGTCCTGAACAACTAGAATGAGGGCTATCCCAAAAGCTGTTGCCTCTCTGTGGAATATGTGTTTCTAGCTGGGTTGCTGTCTTAGTTAGGGTTTCTATTGCTGTGAAGAGACAGCATAACCAAGGCAACTCTTTTATATGAAAGCATTTAATTGGGGCTGGCTTACAGGTTCTGAAGTTCAGTTCAGTATCATCATGGTGGGAAGCATGGCAGCATCCAGATGGACTTGGCCCTGGAGAAGTTGAGAGTTCTACATCTTCCTCCAAAGGAAGCCAAGAGCAGATTGTTTCCTGGCAGCTAGAAAGAGGGTCTCAAAGCCCACCCCCACAGTGATACATTTCCTCCAACAAGGTCACACCTACACCAACAACGCCACACCTCCTAATAGTGCCACTCCCTGGGCCAAACATAGTCAAACAGCCATAGCTGCCATGTCTGGCTTCAGTGGGAGAGGATGTGCCTAGCCTTGCAGAGACTTGATGTGCCAGGGTGGGGGGATCCACAGGGGAGTTGCTCCATCCTCTCAGAGGAGAAGGGGAGGGGAGACGGGGGAAAAGGATTATGGTGGGTGTGACCAAGAGGGAAGCAGTTAGTGGGATGTAAAGTAAATAAGTAAAACCCAAAACCCCTGATATAGCTGTCTCTTGTGAGACTATGCCGGGGCCTAGCAAACACAGAAGTGGATGTTCACAGTCAGCTATTGGATGGATCACAGGGGAGCTAGAGAGGAGCTAGAGAAAGTACCCAAGGGCTAAAGGGATCTGCAACCCTATAGGTGGAACAACATTATGAACTAACCAGTACCCCCCGGAGCGTGTGTCTCTAGCTGTATATGTATCAGAAGATGGCCTAGTCGGCCATCAGTGGAAAGAGAGGCCCATTGGTCATGCAAACTTTATATGCCTCAATACAGGGGAACGCCAGAGCCAAGAAGTGGGAGTGGGTGGGTAGGGGAGTGGGGGGAGGGTATGGGGGACTTTTGGGATAGCATTGGAAATGTAAATGAGGAAAATACCTAATAAAAAATTAAAAAAAAAACCCAAACCAAAACCCCACATAACCACATGACCACATATCTCATTTCCAAAATGAGAATTTGATGTCAGTTTTGAAGAGAAAGGGAAAGGAGGGGAAATGGGTCTCCCTTATACAAGATGACTGACTTCTCTAAGACCTCTAAGGTCTGTTCTACAACATGTGTCTTCAATAGACAGTGTTATTGTACCTTTAAAAATGTCCTTACCTTATAGCTCTCCAGCTAGGATTTTTTCTTTATCACAATAGATGAGAAAAATAGCATTAAATTGAGACACATAACTGCTTGCAAATTACAAACCCTTAAGCTAGGCTACATATTAGAATTGGCTCAGAGTTCCTACCCTGTAAATGGAAAAACAGGCTAATCTGAAAGCTTGGACAAGAAATCTTACATTTTCTTTTGGAATCATCACAAATGGACCTTGATGACATTTTTTTGCTTCTTATTTTATCCCATTATTTTTTCAGCTTCTTTAGACTTCAAGTGATTAATAGGAACAGGGGGTAAGTGTTAATATCTCAAGCACAGATGTTCTCAGCTAACATTCTACGTTATCACCCTAGTGGGCGTCCAGGGACCTTTTGGTTCAGCGTTGCTTTGCTTTTGGATTGGATCAGCTGCATCTTTTAGTTTATTTATGTGAGAATGTCTTGGACACACAATGCCTTGGCTGTATAAAATCTTAAATAGCACCTAACTGTGGCTTGGAAAATGAAACAGGCCCTATGTGACCTCTAGAAATATAGGCACTAAATGTAGGCATTAAACCGCCATTGTAGTGATGTCTAAACATTTGGCTTCGGAGAGGTAGAACCTTAAACTCATCAGCTATAAAGATTTTCACGTAAATGTGTCTACCTGAGTTGTGTGAGTGTTTTGTTTAGTTGTTCACTGGGCTGTCCAGCCCAGTGGCAACAGTGTGGAGTGAGTCAGCTCTCCCATGCAGTCTGGTTTGGAAGCTCTGAAGGATGTTGATTATGTGCTGGCCATGAAGCCATTTCTGGGTGAAATACCAGAGTACACTTGAATGTCATCTTCTGGATATTTTTGCTCTCTTTGGTCAAGTTCTTGAAAGTCATTACAAAGTAGTTAATATCAGGTGGAGAGATGGCTTAGTATTAAAGAGTGATTGCTGCTCTTCCAGAGGACCTGAGTTTGGTTCCTGGTCCCCACTTCCAGTAACTCCAGTTCCATGGGGATCTGACACCCTCTTCTGGCTTCTGTGGTCACTGCACAGATGGCACACATACACAACATAAACCCATCTTCAGTAGAAATTAGCTACTATCAAAGTACTATCCACTATAAAAAGTTAAGATCTCACATTGACATGGGTATTTCATGATTGAAATAATTTTGATGCAATAGTACCACACTCCAAATTAACTTTCATCAATTTTATGTGTTGTGTATTTATGAAAAGGTAAGTTTAATTAGTTTGATTATGTAATCTAGAGAGAGAAAGCTAAATTTTATTAAACCACAATGAACCATTTTACAATGTTTTTTAAATTACTTTTGAGTTAACTCAGAAATTTAAGTACATCTGTGCTATTTTATTAGATTTTTTTTCTCTCAGGGTGAGCTTGCTTGTGTTTAATTTTAAATGTATTTAGTTATAGCTTTGGGGTATGAATAATTAGGAGTTGAATGTACCAGGGTTCATTTAGTACTGCAAAAAGAAGTTGGGCAACACATTAAGAATGTACAGAAAACCCGCTTCCAACTTTCTACAGTGTAATTAACAAGAGTACACACTGCTGTAGTCTTAGAACCATGCCATGCGATTTATCCTACAGTCATAAATAGCTCATAAAGTATAAATCTTAATGATCATATTCATATTTAAAACTAAGACATGCATAACGCATCCGTAGGAGCCTATGTGTTGTAGGTGACACTGTGTCCTAATTAAAATAGGGAAACAGATTATTTTCTATGTGAGAGAAAATCAAGGTGGAATGAAATAAAACAGGCCCCTAAGTCTGATTAAGTGACTTTTCATGCCCAGGCTCCATCTTTATCAAGGCTTGCTTTAATCCCGAGTAAGTAGTTTGGCTTCTCTTGGCTTCAGTTTCCCTACCTGTGATATGGAGTTTCATCTCCGAGGACCCTTCTGTCTTGTTTTGTTTGTTTGTTTTGTTTTGTTTTTCAAGACAGGGTTTCTCTGTATAGCTCTGGCTGTCCTGGAACTCACTTTGTAGATCACGCTGGCCTTGAACTCAGAAACTCTGCCTCCCGAGTACTGGGATAAAAGGCGTGGGCTACCACGCCCGGCACATGCCCAGCTCCCTTCTGTCTTCTACGTGATATTTATTTCCAATCTTTCCTCTTCTTTTTCTTTTCTTTTTCTTTCTTTGATTTTTCAGAACAGGATTTCTCTCTGTAGCTTGGGCTGTCCTGCACTTGCTCTGTAACCCGGAACTCAGAGATCTGCAGTCTTTGCCTTCCTAGTGCTGGGATTGAAGTGTGCACCAGAACGCCTGACTTCTTTCTTGTTTTCTAAGGGATCTATTTAGAGGCCAGAAAAAAAAAAATCAGTGTTTACTTAAATATGTCAAACACAGATAGTACAGGAAATAAGAAAAGCTATTGAACACTCTATGTATACATTCAAGCCTATAGGTCTTTGGAGAAATAAGATGTGCTGTGCACAGTTGAGCAACCCCATTCTCCAGCCTCAACTGGGTGACAGTTTTAGTTTGGCCTGGCCTTTGCTGCCTCTCTCCAGACCTTCTGTTCTGCACAAAGCTGTGTTCAGCTCTTTCTGCCTCTGGTTTCCGTTCCCAGAGTTCCTTCTAGCCAGCTAACCTTCTACCCCAGCTTTGCCCTGATCTTGCAGACCATAGAGTGTTCCCTCACCTGCACTCAGGGTGACCTTCCCAGTTACCCACTTGCCTATGATCCCCCTGCCCCTACCTCTCCTTCTCTATTGAAATTCTCAGAGTCCTATCACCTGCTATATCACCTGTGTGGCCCTCTGTGGATTATACTGTTTATCTTCCACCAATCATTAGGGAATCTCCATACAGAACCTCCACAGGGCTGTGGTTGTAGATTCCTAATATCTATGGAACATCCTTGCTGTATCAGGGAGGTGTCTGTTCTGCTATGCGTTTTTGAATTCAGGGTGAAGCCCGTATCCCTGACACTACCTGAGGGTTTCAGATGGACTCTTTTTTTAAAAAAAGTAAATCATTATCCATCCATCTATCTATCTATCTATCTATCTATCTATCTATCTATCTATCTATCTATCTATTGGTGTGTGTGTGTGTGTGTTTATGTGCATGCAGTGGTGAGCAGCCCCAGAAACAGCCTGCCCCTACCCGCTTCTCTCTCTTGCTTACTTTCTCTAAGGGGGAAAACAATCACAAAGATTCAAACAAACAAAAACAACAACAACAAAACAGAAAAAGAAAACTTGACTAACCGTTTGGAACGGATGTGGAATAAAGCACCAACTTTAAACATTGAGAGCCTGAGAAATTCAGACATCACACAGCACGTAGAAAGCTACACATCATCAAAGCCCACTATGATCTTGTAGTGCTTTTTGTATAATTTATGGTCCCTGTTCTGCTAATGATTTTGCAGATCAATTCTGATCGTTGAGCTCTATCTTGGTTACTTTTCTCACTATGGTGATAAAATGCCAGACAGAAGCAACTTAGGGGAGTGAAGCATATTTCAGCTCATGGTTCAGGTGGTCTGCAGTCCTTTCTGTCAGGAAGGCATGGCAGAGGACTCCGTGGCAGCTGGAGCTAAGCTCTTTACACTACAGCTCGCAGACAGGAAAGGGAGGTCAGATTGGAAGCAGTACTAGACTGTATCCCTCACTTCCTTTTCCATAGCCAGGCACCACTGCAACCTTCCCCAGCCCAGTGTGGAGGATATCTGTCCAAACCATAACAGTGAGGTGTACTTTTCCTACCACAGCTGATCAAATTTGTATAGTGTAAGACTTGTGTGTACACCATGCTACATGCTCACAGCTCACAGGTGCCCAGTGAGGCCAGAACAGAGTGTCAGATCCCCTGGGGCTGAAGTTATAGGAGGTCATGGACAGCATGACATGAGTGCCAGGATCTGAACTTGACTCATTTGCAGGAGCCACAAGTGCTCTGAACCCCTGAGCTACCTCTGCAGCCCTGAGCTTTCTATTTCTAGTTTTGCAACTCTGGTGATTCAGATAATTCCCTACAGGTTTGCCTCGGCTGGACATGTTTCACACCCCATTTGTTTCTACCCTTCACATATCTACTCTGGTATTGGTACTCCGGAAGTCCATCGCAAACATGTTCTTCATGCCTTGTCAACTATGGTTCTGACTCCGTGGTCTCACTTTCAGAATGATTGACACATGCGGGACAAGTTTACTCAGGGTTGGATAAGAACAACCTGATTTGAATAGCAGCTGGACACTGAGGCCTGTTCCACTAATGCCATAGTAACTACATACCCAACTCAGCCTCCTGGTAGCTAGATGCCTGCAGGAAAACCATCTCCCAGGAACCAGCTTGGAGTGCAGCAGAAGACAGGGTAAAGACCCATGACTCAGGAGTGATTACTCATGCCATAGGAGGGCAGTTTCTGTACAGGTCAACCTTGGAAGTAAGATTATCTGCCACCAGAAGCTTCCAGGTCAGCTGGTTTCAATCTGCTGGAGAAATTGGATGCAATAGTTCGGTTAATTTGCCCCAAACAGCCCAAAGGCTGAAGCTGTAATGCATGTGAGGGTGGACTGTCTCACAGTCTTTTACCCCCCCCCCCCTTTTTTTAGTTGAGAGACTTAAATTATATTACTTTCTTCCTACCCACATATTTCTCTGTCTCTGTGTGCATGCATGCATGACATGCATATGATTGTGAGAGGAAAATTTGTAGGAGTCAGTTCTCTCTGTCTGCCAAGTGGTTCAGGAATTGAGCTCAGGCTTTCAGGCTCAAAGGCAAGTGCTTTTCCCTGCTAAGCCATCTTGCTGACCCTCAGCCAAGAGTCATTTAACTGCTCATAGCTGCCTCAACCTCATTTCTGGTTATAAATCTGTTTAGACAGCTTATTTAATGCTTACTATGTAATGCATCTACAAATACATCAGTTTTTCTTGGATTTTTCCAATTTAGTGGAATATAGGTTTTTAAAGTATATCCTTATGGTTTTCTGGATCTCATTAAAATATATTGTCATAGATAATGGGCATTTTGTCATTGGTTTACTGGGGTCATCCATGAGAAGGGACAGATGCTTGTGCCCAGTACCTATGGAAATGTTCTGTGAACTAGGACTCTAACCCAGGTGAGGGCTCTGTGGTGGTTGGAATAAGAATTGGTTTATTTATTTTAATAATTAGCCATCATTAAAAATAACACTACTTGAGTAGGAATAGGAGGTGTGGCCTTGTTAGAGTGGGTGTGACCTCTTTGGAAGAAGTATGCCACAGGAGGTGGGCTTTGAGGTTTCAAAAGTGTGTCACAAACAAAGTCGAAAGAAGTTGGAGCTCTGAACAGTGCTTCGACATCAGATGTGGAAATGCAGAGTTTGGAGTTTGTCCAGCTGGTTTCTGGTCTTGCTTTGGTCCAGTATGTTCTCCCTTTGCTCCTTTTCTACCCATTTGGTAATATATATTCTGTGCCATTATATGTTAAAAGTATGTGGTTTTTTTTTTAAATTTTACTGTGGTTATAGTTAAGAGATTGCTTTGAGCCTCAGAAAAGACCTTGAACTTTAGGCTTTTAATCAATGTTGAGACTCCAACTTTTGGAGTTGGATTGAATGCATTTTGCAATATGATAGGAATATGAGCCTATGGGGGCCATAGTGGATTATGGTGCTTTGACTAAGAACAGCCCTCCTAGGTTCATATATTTGAAAGCTTGGTCATTAAGAAATGGCACTACTTGAGAAGGAACAGGTGTGCCTTATTGGAAGAAACGTGCCATGGGGGTGGGCTTTGAGGTTTCAAAAGCCCAAACCAGTCTCAGTAGCTTTCTCTTTTCCTGCTGTCTGTGGATTCTGATATAGAACTCTCAGCTACCTCTCCAGCACCAATCTGCCTGCATGCTGCTGTGCCCCCACCATGACCAGAATGAACTTTAGTCCATTTCAGAGGCTTACCTCTGAAACTGTAGTCAAGCCCCAGTATAAGTTTTTCTTTTATAAGAGTTGTCATGGTCATGGTATCTCTTCACAGCAATAGAATACTACTATGACAGCCTTTATTGTCACCTGTGAGGATGAGTAGATTCTAACTCTTCCTTGACTCTAAACCTCTGGCTCTTGACTGGTTAATATTCCTAAGTCAGTGACTTGTTGGTGGCTAAATTTTAAACATGTGTTTTCTTCCTTCTCTGCCTAGCACAGCAGCTCATAGGAGAGGTACTCAGTCACATGTGTCACTGTGTCCTGCAAGAGCTATCCCATTGAGGCTCTTTGTTGAGTTCCATGCAGAGGACATCTGTAAGGGAAAAGGAAAGGGTGCATCTGTGTCCTGTTCTAACTGAGTCCCAGGAGCTGGTGACTTGAAACTTGTCTTTTCTTCCCCATCTCATATTTCTATAGAGTATACTTATTTTTGCAAAATAAATAGTTTGAATAGAAACTTTACAAATTAATTGCCACAATTTTGCAAAGGTAACTAGGAAAATTGCAGCAACCCTTTATAGAAACACTGTGCAGACAAGCCTGTCATAGGTAAACAGATAGTGAAAGGAGCTGGATTCTTGGACAGTTTTGTGAGAACCCAAGGTGAGTAATCAGAGTGATCCATTTGTTGTTTGTATTACTTAGAGATTTCAGAGATGACAGACTAACCAGAGCAATTAGATTCTTGAAGTAGACCATGATGCTTATTAAATCTTTTCTCAGCCACTCTTAATTACAACCATCCATTTATCCCTATAGAATAAATTGCTACTGGGAAAGCTACAATTCAGCCATGACACAGCTAGCCTTAATTTCAGATGATTAGAAAAAACATCATCATTGTTAAATATGCATAAAAGGTATCTTTAATTAATTAATGAGTTAGGCATAGAGATTGGAATTGCATGAAGATGCAAACTATTCCACAAAGTGGCACATTACCCAATATAGGTAACAGTCACATTAAATAGCAACAGGTATTTGTTTAGTGCCTACTGTGTGCCTGACACTGTTGGGAATAACAGGAACATAGACCAAGTAATGGATATCCTATTCTGTAGCAGGTTTTTATACGTAGGCAGAGAGACAGAAATGCTCATAAAACATATCACACCAGAGATGTGGGGACAGAAAGAGTAAGAGCAAGAATGAGGGAAGAGAGAGAGAGAGAGAGAGAGAGAGAGAGAGAGAGAGAGATGAAAGGAGATATGTGAGTACTGTGGATGACTGTGTGTGTAGCTGGAGTACTGAGTACAGTCCCCTAGTATCCAGTGAGTATTGCCTAGGTGTTAGGTGTTGGAACTGTGTCATAGAGGATGATATGATAGGAGAAGAGAGATCAGTTGATGAGAGTCTTTGGAGGCAAAATCCTTGTGTTTGTTTTGGGTGGAATACATAGTTATAGACAAGATTTGAGCAGAGCAGTGAGGTGAAGCATCAGGAACACTGGTGCTTTCAATAGCCAGACTGTGAATTTAGGATTAAGGTGACAGAGTGTATGTAAGCTGTGGTTGAGACAGGAACAAGTGGTCTTTGAGCTAAAAGGGAGACTGACTACAGAGCCCATCAGGAGGAGAAGCTGCAGGACCAGTCAGGAGAAGAACCTTGAGTGAGACTAATGAAGTGACTGGACTCACACCCAGGGAAATGTCCAGAAGACATGCCATTAGTAGACAGTGACATGATGGAGTGATATGGCCCTGCTAGATATAATTCCCACCCAAGTACTTCCAGGAAGGCTCCTGTCCTCCACAAACTCCCTTTAGACTGTGCAGAGACTGTTAATACCAGAACCCTGAGGTATTCTGAGTCAAAGCTACTGATAAGGCTGAACCTGACTGGATCTCTTTCTTTGGATCTCTGGATGACATCCAATATCTCAGGAGGGAATATCTTTGAGAAGGTCACTGTTCATCTGATGGCATCCTTAGGTAATCTGTAACAACATCAAGAAGAAGGTATATGTTTTCTAGCAAATTACGTTTAATATCTCAATGGGAATAGTGCCAGTTTTATGTCATCAGAGCAAATATGCATACCTCCGAAGAGGTTTTATTATGAGTTTTCCCAGTGTAGGGAAATGAATTAGCACCTGTGGTAAGATTTTTCTAAAACATTTAGATGTTTCAGAAAAGAAAATTAACTGTGGCTTTCCTGTACAGTAACAAACGGAATGGAGACCCTCATTTCTATTCACCTGTCATGCAGAATCCAAGCTGCTACCTTCTTCTTAAAGAACTAAAAATGTTCAACAAGTGGGCATCTATCTGATGTGGCAGAGATGGAGAGAAAAGAGGGAGCCTAGAGCAGATGGGCATCACCTCCTGTGGAGTGTTCAACCTGCAGTCAGAGCTGTCAGATTTCGTGTGTATTTAGTGCCTGGACAGAAAGTAAGGGTGGAATGATGTGGAAAATGCAATACTTTCTACTTTCTAACTCTGTGTCTTTCTGAGTTCCTTAGCCCTGAGAGTTAAGCACCTGATTCTGATTGCCATCATCTGAGAACAAAACCAGTGTGGGTGAGGACCAGCCAGAGGACTTCCTTCCCAGCCGGAGTCCTTCAGGTAGGACTGGAGCAACTCCTGTGGAGATCACCCACAGCATGCACGTGTCTGAGACAAAAATAGATGCTTTCGACTTTTCAAATTATTTAATTCATTAAGTCCCAACAACAACAACAAAAAAATCCAATTCTCTCTCCCTGAAGCTGTGCTCTCAATAGACCCTCTCTTTATAAAATCTGTAGAAATACTGGTTAGCTTTTAAACTTTTAACTTTTTTCACACATACAGATGAGTAGCAAGAAGAGTGTGAGAACTCCCTACCTTTCACTGTTAGGAGAGTGGGGGTGTGGTACTTTCTGCCCTGAGAAGATCTAGACCATTCTAACGACAAGAGTATTGTTCCTCAAAACCCAACCAAGTCCACCAAAACCAGGAAAGTGATACGGATGGCACACTGTCATGTAATCCAAAATTCCAATTTGAATTTCATCCACTGTCTTCAAATCTCCTTCCTGTGTTAACTGCTCCTGCCAGTCCCGATATCTTCCTACAATCGAGACTAGAATCTGTCTAGGCTGCACATGCCTAGAAGCTGCTCCGTCTTTCTGTCTGTACTGCTTCCTCATGTTTCTCTTGTGACAGAGAGGGAACATTAGTGCTTCTATCATTGGACCTTCATTAGGAAACAGACCTGCTTTATGTGTGGGAGTTTACTCCAGAGGGCACCATTGAAACGTTAGCAGATCACACACAACTGTTAGCAGTTTTTTTTTTTTTAATAAAATTGGCTTTTACTATAGGATGGGAGATGCTATCACTTCTCATGATTTTTATCCTCTAAAAAGCAAAACAACACTGTCTTTTGTGAGGCTGTCAGGGCTGACTTGTGTGAGGCAGGATCCTAATGCAGGATTCTAATACTCCAAGTGTGGCCTAAAGATCATTATTGTCATCGCAACTGCTACCACCATGACTACCAGGACTACATTACCATCATCACTGGCCCATCATCATCATCATCATCATCATCTGAGAGCATCTTGAGAATGTAGACTCTTATGGCTTGAGAGATGGTTTGGTGGTTAAGAACGCACGTTGCTCTTGCAGAAGATGCAAGTTCTATTTCTAGCACCTGTGTCAGGTGACTCCTACCTGTCTGTAACTTCAGCTCTAGAGGGATCTGATCCTTCTGACCTCTGGGGACATCCGCACTCATATGCATGTACTGAGATGCAGACACCTACGTATAAATAATAAAAAAATAATTGAATGTGAACTTTCAGATTCTGCCCAGTCCTGCTAGTCCAAATCTCCAGAGGGGTTCAAGGATCTGTTTCACAGCCTCTGGACGACCAGCATGGCCAGGTTCTATTCATATGCAGGGCCACTGGGTAAGGCCACTTTACCACAAACATGAGTCATGATCACCTTGACTTTTTGCCTTGGCTGAAACCTTGCCATCATTTTCCCCACTGTGTTATAAGTACAGTGCTTCTTCCTCTCCCACTTAGCATATTCTCATTTCTAGAGAAAAGGATCATAAACACTGTCTTGAGAACAATTTTCCCCAGTGTGCCTGATAAGATTATTAACTGATTTAATAAATTTTGCAACATTCCAAATTCCTCATCTTCAACACATATTAGAGCACTAAGCAGAACTCTCATATACTGGGGTAGATTACCCGTTCTCAACAGGAAGGATGCTGCATATAGTCTTCCCCACATTTGAATTCAAAGTTGTAGTCTAGAAGGAAGAACCTTGGTTCTTGGGATATATTTTCAGAAACATTAGCCTGGAGTACAGGACAAGAATGAGTTATGTTTGAAAGGGTCCTTAAATTTCACATTCAAGATGCTCAGTTCTCAGGAGAGGCCATTATGGGATGATCAAATGCAGACTCCATTCAACAAAGCCTATAAAACTGAAATAAAGACGTCCACCAAAGGACAATTGTGCTCCTCTTCCATTTTACCCAAGATAAATTTTAGCAGAATATAATGGTTTTTGATCAATGCAGAAAGCATTTTATGTCACCCCTCAAAAATCTTTTAAATCACATCACACACCTCAATACACATATAATATAAAGATAGATATGAATTCAAGTCTTCTCTAAAAAAAAAAAAAAAATAGTGGCCACGTCGATAGCAGAGGAAGAACAGGGGAGCCAGACAGTGTATGATCCTGTGTCTGCTACTTCAGAGCTATGTGACTGGTCAAGGGTTCAATTAATTGTTTGGCGTGACACTTTTGATGAATAATCAAAGAGCCCCTTTGGTGCCATTCTTGTGGTGTGTGTGCACTTGCCTGTGTGCGCATGTGCAGAGGCCCATGGTTGACATTGGGTGTCATCCTCAACCTTGCTCCTTAAGTTTTTTGAGGCAGGATCTGCCACTGCATCTGGATCAGTCTGTCTTCTTGGCTGGACTAACCTGTCAGCGAGCTCTGGGATGTAGTATAACTTGAAATGGCCCTTCCACGTGTGTCTGCCTTTGGCAGTGCAGTTACAAACACATTCTGTGACACCCATCTTTTAGGTGGGTGCTGTGGATCCAAACCCCAGTACTCACACTTGTGAACCATAGACGTCACTCAAAGATCCATCCCCTCAGCTCCACTTTTGGGGTTTTCTTTGTAAAACAGCAGCAGCAACAACAACTGGAACCCAAAAGTGTTGAATATTTCCAATAAAATTGCAATTTAGAGATTCTGGATTATTCTTTTTTTTTTTTCTTCTCCCCCGCTGACAACTCTCTTAGCTGAGGTGCTGAGTCACACACAGTGAGAGCAATTGAAATTCAGAATGTTGCCTCTGATTATTTCCCCTAATATGCTCATGCTGAGATTTTATTCTTCTAAGATGACTCATCCACCACAAACAGAGAATGTAGTTCTCTTGCCTTCCTTAGAAAACCACTGGAGTGAATACAGGCATTTAATGTCAATTTCTCAAGTAAAGAGAGGTGCCATTGTTACATAGACTCTGATTCTGCGTAACTCTGTTTTAAAAAAGATATCATGGTCACTGTGGCTTGATACAACCATAAGCAACGCCCCCATATACTTGGCATAAAACAAAAGTCGAGGTCACTTGGTGTTCCTTAGATTTGATTCTAGTCTAGGTAAATTTTCAGTTATTAAACCTATGAGGAACAGCATGTTCTGGCAGACAAGGGAAAAACAGGTGGGCCTATGGAAGAGAATCAGACAAGGGCTTCTCCTCTGGATTATTGAACTTGTGGAGTCACATATAAAAGCCCACTGACAAGGCTGAGGGCTTCCTAGCAGTGCCCAACCTTAGCACCATGCTGTTGGCCTCAGCTGTTCCATACCTCCCCTTTCTCACTGTTCTCAGTTCCAACTGTAGCTGCTTCACTTCAAATGCTTCTGCAACTCTCAGCTTCATCTTCTTGTGTGGAGTGTCATCATGCTGAGGTTCTGTCATATCTATATACTTCCCCGACTTCCTCCTTAAGTTAGCGAACAAGTGCTTACTATCTGTCAGTTATCCCATTCCAAACCAATGAATAAAACAGCCAAAGATTCCTGGAAGTGACTTTCGGCAGGGAAGACAGATAACAAACAATGGTCATAATCCAAAGTGAATTAGAATGACCTTGGCAAAGAGCCCAGGGCTTAGTTCTTGGAGTACTCCTCTGAAGCATTTGGGTTTGGGTAACAGTAGAAGGGAGTGAGTAAAGCTTAGAGTATAGTGCATAAGGGTATGGGTAGTGCTAGGGTTCCAGGACTCTGACTAAAAATTTGAAGGTAGAACAGTATTTTTCAGCTTATCTAGAAGAGCACTCAAGATGTTGGTGATGGCCAGTATGAGCAGATAGATGTATCATTATGAGAAGAGGAGTCTACATGGTGGCAATGCCAAGAACCCTGTGTACAAGAGATGGAAAGATAGTCCTGTTGTGAAGTTAGGACAGTAGTCTAAGGAGTAGTGCTGGCAAATAGACCAGGGATGAGGATGGGGGAGAAGTGAGGTTCTGGATGTCTGATAAAGAGCCAGTAAGCTTGCTGCTAGAATGGATGGGGGATAGACACCTCGGAGAAGTTACTCCAAGAACTAAAGCTACAGTTGCCATCATGTTCAGGATGACTGGAATATCACTAAAAGAGTTTTTGAGATGAGGTCTCTAGTAGACAATCAGACAACTCCAAGAAGCAACTGGATACAGGAATCTGGAACCTGAGCAAGGTCTTTAGGCTGAGATACCGATTTGGATATAATACATAAATGGATGATTATTAGCGGCCTGGGAGTGGATGATCGCATTGATGGGCAAGTGCAGATTGAAAAACATCCAATGGAAGTAAAAACAAAACAAAACAAAACAAAACAAAACAAAACAAACAAAACAAACAAAACACCTACAAACCCTGAAGAATGAAGCTTGGAGAAAAGTTGTAGAGTGGTGACTTGCGAGTCTCCTACAAAGAGAATGTTTAATGGAACCATGTATGTTTGTGTTGTGTGGGTGAGCTCTACATTAGAATTAGACAGGTTTAATTGGTCTGATCTTTCCCTTTTTAGTGTTAATACAACTAGACCATGCCTTGGAATGTGTGTGATAAATGAGGATAATAGGCTGTTTTTCATTTGTAAAACATGGCAACTTTACAGCAATTTTATTGCACAAGGGGCCCCATATCGTCATCTATACACCAAAATCATCACTCAGCTGCACTCACAAATTTGTTTACCTGATGGTACCCAACAAGTTATATTCTCTAATGAGAGTCATTATCCAAGTAATGTTATTGAAGACTAGCTGATTTAGCTGGAATACACACACACACACACACACACACACACACACACACACACACACAATCATGTGTAAATTATTCTACTTATTGGATCAGTAATTTATTCTAAATAAATTGGCTCTACCACCATCTGTTTTAGCTGTTGTTATAGAGAAACCTGTTCACTCCTATTCCCACAAACTTATGTTCACATCACAAATATAGAGCTACGAAAATTAGACGTGTGTTTCTTAGTGATGTGTCATCCTGCACAGATACCTCAGTTCCTCCTACTTCTTGTCCCAGAAGTAGATTGCAGAACAGAAGAGGGTGGATGGGCCAGGGAGATAAAGGCTCAGTGGGTAATGTGTTCACTGTACAGAACCTCAGGTTGAACCCCTAGATCTCTTGTAAAACCAGATTAGGTGGTGCACGTGTTGTAGCCCAGCGAGATGAGAGGCAGAATGGAAAGCCTCAGAAACTGCCAGGGCCGTTAACTTGGTGTGTGCAGCAGTAAGTAGGCAAGGGATCTTGTCTCAAACAAGATGGAAGGTGTAGACTGATACTTGAAGTTGTCCACATAGACAGTGTGCCCTTGCATATAAAAATGCGTGTTCTCTCTCTCTCTCTCTCTCTCTCTCTCTCTCTCTCTCTCTCTCTCTCACTCTTTCTCTGACACATACACGTACTACATCTCTCTCTCTCTCTCTCTCTCTCTCTCTCTCTCTCTCTCCACACACACACACACAAACACAATTTAAAAATTAAAAAGTCAAAGACCAGGGAACTATAGAGCCACTTCTTTGAACCTGGCTTAGCCTCCTTCTCCATGTCTCTCTTCTCATCTTCCTTAAAGTTGTCAGTGTCACAGAAATGAACATCACTCAGATACTCCCATCACCATTTCTACCTTGAGATCTCATTATACATAAACTCAAGACATGATGGAGTTAAAGCGAGATCTTATGCTTTGGGGGATCCTTGCTTCCTCGGTCTGCCAAAAGTCAGGGAAGAAACCCAGTGTTCCAGGATCCGAAGAAGTTTCAAACAAGATGATTGAGCCAGCTCACAAATCATCTAAAGGCAATTCCACTGGGAGGTCAGGGAACAAGACTACATTCACCATGGTGACAGGGTTGTATGCACATAGCACATTAAGACCAGGGATATCACCATTGAAGTGCTCCCATCTCTGAAGCCCATGGGATAATGTGATGGATCAGAACGTGCTGTTCATGTAGGAGGTGTGCCACAGCGGAGATACTTACGACTAAGCACCCTTTGTAAAATAGGCACCCAGGAGTGTCCTCTCCACCCAACACCAAGAAGACAGTGGCAGGCCATAGGTGCTTTGCCTCTTACTGTGAATGTGTCAACTGGTTATAACCACCAGTGGGGTCTTTGGATCACATACTCCCTGAGGACATGCATGGGTGACTTTCTTCAACCCCATCTCCCCCAGCCCCCCCCCCCAAAAAAAAAAACCCTTACTCTTGGTTCCTGCAAGCTCTTATCTGAGCCTGGATGTTGACACTGGCATGCTCCACTATCTCCCTCTAGGATTCACATTGACGAGTTGGGCCAAAATTCACTACATTTATGTCCTAACCACACTTGCCTGACATAGAACACAGGATCTGGGTTATGGGACAAAGTCAAAGAACAACCTAACTTGAGGCGTTGCCACTGGATTCTGGGTACAGCTAAATGAAAGAACTGATGGCACCAGCAGGCATCATTCAGGCAACCCTTCAGCTTCTGTCTTACATGATGTATAAGCTGTCCCACCAGAGGATGTGTGGGTGATGATATAAGTGTCTTTTTGTGTAGTCAGGAGACAGTCTGAACAAGTTTATTGCCTGTTAGGACCTGTTGCTTATTGCAATCTAGCGCTCATGCTGTCTCATTGCCTGAGACAGGTACATTTCACGGTATGTTCCTGAACAGTGTCTCTAGAATGTGTGCTCAGGTACATACTGGAGCTTGATGTTCTGGTGCCAAAATATCAAGATAGACAAATATAAGAAGGGAGGATTGTGGAACTCTTCTTTATGTTTACGGTGTGGTCATTGAGCCTGTCGGCAGTAGGGGACAGAGCTCAGGAAGCCCCGTGTCTAGCTGAGGAGCCATTGGCAGCTAATGCTACTGGAGAGGTTGCTATCTGTGGGAAGCCATATACACCATTACAAGATGGCGCTGGCTACCGCTGGCCACCACCCATAAGTTTGAGTAAACAACCAATGTGCGCATGTGCAGTAGAGTTTTTTGCCGAGTCACTGCCTGGCCTGAGGAATGTAAATGAGGTACTGAAAGCATAACCAATCGGGTATAGACACGCCTATCCTAGGCCTATATAAGCAGCACTGGTTTTTGGGCTCAGGGTCTTTCACCTTCACAATCAAGCTCTCCCAATAAACGTGTGCAGGAGAATCCTGTTGTGGCGTCTTTCTTGCTGGCGAGTCGGGCGTCTACAAGTGGTGCCGAAACCCGAGAAAAAGAGACATCTTCAGGCACGAGTGAAGACCCCCTGTTACAGGGGGATTCAGAACTGCATCACGGGGAAGGAAGAAGTGTTCCTGCAATAAAGGCTGTTGAGAAGAATTTGACCTCGTGGATTCAGAACTCTTCAGCTGGGGAACGGCGGTACCGGTAAGTAAAAAGAAATTTATGTAAGTCTCTGAGAGATATGCTTTCCTACAGAATAGATCCGGTAATTGTAGCTGGGGTTGTGTTGCTTGTTTTCTTTCTTATCCTGATATTGTGTTATTGTCTTAATTTTCATCGCCCTGGACATGAGTGTATCTGCTGGGAATAGCTTGGCAGATACATAAGATCATAAAGTGAGTGTAGATAAACTCGTGAGTCAATCTTGGGACTAAGTATCTCATGTAGATAAGTGAGTGTCTCAAGAACACTTTAGTCCAGGACGATCATAGGTACTGGCCAGTCTATGCTGTTAGTAGGGCTGGTGCAAGCCTTGCTTAAAGAACGAGGTTTAAAGATTTCTGAAAGTACAGTGAGAGGGTTCTTAAAAGAGATAGACAGACTTGCTCCTTGGTTTGCCCCCACTGGGTCGCTGATGCTATCTAGTTGGGAAAACTTAGGAAGAGATATAGCAAGAGAGGAAGCTGAAGGGAAAGTGAAAGCAGGAACAAGACCATTATGGAAGTTGATTAAGGCTTGTATCCAGGACAAGAAATGTGAACCAGCTGTTAAGGAAGGGCAGCTACTTTTGCAGGAGCACCAGGAAAACATGTCAGAAACAGAGAAATGAAAAGGAAGGAGCGTGCAGAAAAATAAGTAAAGGAAGAGATATAAAAAGAGAAAAGGAAAAGAAACCAAAATATAGAGATTCAAAAGATAATATAAAGAATGAAGATCAAAAAATTAAGTCAATTTATCCTCCTCTCGAGGACTTTGAGTTATTAGAATTATCTAGCTCGGAGGATTCAGAATTATCAGCCGGGGAGGAGGAAGATTTGGAGGAGGCTGCTGCAGAGTATGAGGGGGAAAGATATGGTCCAATGGGGAGGAGTCTCAGTGCTCCCCCACCATCTCCGCCTTATACAGAAAAGAAAACAATTGGCGACGCGGGACCTGAGACTGCTTTGGTTGGGGAGGGAGAAATCCGGCCTACATAGGGCCACAAGCCTCTTCCGGTCAGAAAAGCACCGGGGTAGCTAGGGCGCAGGGTCGGCTGACACTCACCAGCTACCCACAACACCCGCCACAGGATCTTAAGACTTCTGGTGAGTGGAACACAGCTTCTGCTCCAATCCAATTGCGCGCGGGACCTGAGACTGCATTAGTTAGGGAAGCAGAAAACCGGCCTGAGTAGGGCCACAGGCCTCTTCTGGCCGGATCAGCACCGGGGTAGCTAGAGCACAGGGTCGGCTGACACCCGCCAGCTACCCACGACCCCCGCCACAGGATTTTGAGACTGCTGGTGAGTGGAACACAGCTTCTGCTCCAGTCCAATCACACAGGACCTGAGACTGCTTTGGTTGGGGAGGCAGAAATCCGGCCTACGTAGGGCCACAAGCCCCTTCCGGACAGAAAAGCACCGGAGTAGCTAGGGCGCAGGGTCGGCTGACACTCACCAGCTACCCACAACACCTGCCACAGGATCTTAAGACTTCTGGAGAGTGGAACACAGCTTCTGCTCCAATCCAATTGCGCACCGGACCAGAGACTGCATTAGTTAGGGAAGCAGAAAACCGGCCTGAGTAGGACCACAGGCCTCTTCCGGCTGGACCAGCACCGGGGTACCGCCAGCTACCCACGACCCCCGCCACAGGATTTTGAGACTGCTGGTGAGTGGAACACAGCTTCTGCTCCAATCTTTAAACAGTGACAACGACAACAACTAACCCCAGAGATTACCAGATGGCGAAAGGTAAACGTAATAATCTTACTAACAGAAACCAAGACCACTCACCATCATCAGAACCCAGCACTCCCACTTCGCCCAGTCCAGGGCACCCCAACACACCGGAAAAGCTAGACACGGATCTAAAAGCATATCTCCTGATGATGGTAGAGGACTTCAAGAAGGACTTTAATAACACACTTAAAGAAATACAAAGGAACACTGGTAAACAGGTAGAAGACAGTAAAGAGGAAGCACAAAAATCCCTTAAAGAATTGCAGGAGAACACTGCTAAAGAGTTACAAATCCTTAAAGAAAAACAGGATAACATAATCAAACAGGTAGAAGTCCTTAAAGAAAAACAGGAAAACACATCCAAACAGATGATGGAAATGAACAAAACCATACTAGACCTAAAAAGGGAAGTAGACACAATAAAGAAAACCCAAAATGAGGCAACACTGGAGAATATGTAATAAAAATATTAAAAATTAAAAAAAAAGTACAAAATCTGAAATAAAAAAAAAAGAAAAAAAAAAGAAAACAATTGGCAATGGCCACTCTTTTTGCACTCTTAGAGGGTTGCATAAAATTTGTCAGGCTTTTCTGTTTTTCAGGATCAAGCTCAACAGCGATATTATGAGCCAATATCGCATAAACAATTGAAAGATGCAAAAGCAGTGTTTAAAGGGTAAAAAGAGTAGGCTTGAGAATAAGTATTATCTCTATAATATTAATAAAAAATAATAAACATTAATATTATTTATAATACAATAATATAATATTTAAAATAAAATATTTAATAAATATTAAAACAAAAATAAAATATTTAATAATTAAATAAATAAAAAATATAAAAAATAATAAATAATAATATTATCTCTATAAATATAAATATTATCTCTGATTATGTTTATGTGGTTAATGCTGTATTAGCATTAGACACTACTGGAAATTTTAAGCAGTCTAGTCTAGTATCTGAAATTTTGATGAAAGTACAAGATTGTATTTTGATGCGTGAACACCCCTTTTATATTCAACATATTAGAGCACATACATCATTACCTGGACCTATGGTTAAGCGAAATGCAATTGCTGATTCAGCCACCAGCTATATGGTTTTGCTATCACAAAGTTCTATAGAAGGTGCTAAGAATTTCCATCAACTTTATCATGTCCCTGCTTCTACATTGTGACAGAAGTTTAAGCTCACACGAACAGAAGCTCGAGATATTGTCCTACAGTGTGGTAAATGTGTAGAATTTATTAATGCACCTTCTGTAGGCGTTAATCCTCACGGATTGCAACCCCTAGATGTTTGGCAGATGGATGTCACTCATATCCCAGCTTTTGGTAAATTACAATCTATACATGTGTCCATCGATACCAGCTCTGGTGTCCTACATGTCTCTTCCATGATGGGGGGAAAAGGCAGTTCATGTCATAGCCCACTGCTTAGAGGCTTGGGCTGCATGGAGCAAGCCCCTGGTGCTAAAAACAGACAATGGTCCTGCATTTACCTCTTCTAAATTTAATCAATTTTGCAAACAAATGCAAGTGAAACATATTACTGGGTTGCCCTATAATCCACAGGGCAAAGGCATTATTGAAAGAGCCCATTGTACTTTGAAACAATATTTGCAAAAACAAAAAGGGGGAATAGAGGCTGTGACGCCAAAGATGGCTCTATCCCTTACAATATTTACTCTTAATTTTTAAAAATTGGACGATGCTGGGAGATCACCAGCCAAAAGGCACAGATAATGGCCTCAACCGCCAATGAAATGGTCAAATGGAAAAATGTCCTTGATAATAAATGGTATGGCCCGGATCCCATATTAATCAGATCCAGGGGAGCTATTTGTGTTTTTCCACAGGGTGAAGATAATCCACTTTGGGTTCCAACATGACTGACAAGAACTGTGAAAGATCAAGATGAATCCCAAGATGATCCTATTATTCTTACTCCTGATGGTTGAGACAGGGATAAGTATACCCTTGTGGGCCGTAGTGAGATCATGGCCAGTACCCTTACCAGTACATTCCAATTCCTCTACCTTGCCTTTGTTTCTTGTAACTGAATGTGTTTTGGATGTGCCTTGTGCACAACAAACTCCTCAAGAGCCACAGGTATATAATAGTATGAGTTTTCATTTAAATTATACACTATGCTTTGTGCATAATGTGGATAAACCTTTTACACCCTGTATGTTTTTTAAAGAAAAAGAATATCTCTAATTGGGCAGATCCCATTAACCAGAATAAAGTGAGCTCTGGAGTTTTATTTAATGCTTTAACACAAGTTGTTCAAGGAATACAATCAGGGTCAAGTTGAAAACAATGTAACTTCACCTATAAACATCACCACTACTATGATAAAGGGAAATGTGACTATTCCCAAAAGATCACGATGGCCTGTTGGCAATGCTACTGCTATATGCAGCGTGCCCTGGTGTCATCCGGACCTTGCATTTCCTATAAATTTTTCACCTTGTCAATCAAAAATTTTTCCTCGGAAAGAAATAGCAAGGGTTTTGTTTTGTCACCTCCATTGGATTTTGCCATAATGAATGATAAAGGAGATGCTATAGGAAAAGAAAAATTTTGGCCATATTACCAATGGATTTTAAGTAATGAGGCAGGTGCTAGTACCAGCTTGTCAGCCTTTGCATTGCTGACTGGAATCTTTCATGAGATATTGAATGTTTCTGCCACACGTTCCAATACCTCTGCTCATTTAGATAATGTGACATCTAATAGAGTTATCAGAAATATGACTACTTCTCCAGTAGAAGTTTGTGTCAATTCTCCATTTTTCTTTATATTGGCTGAATTTCAAAATAATACAGAATGGTTAGATTGTACAAATGTCACTTGTTTTTTGACTCAATGCTGGAATGGAACCAATTTCTTAGCCTTATGCCGCAGACCCTCTGGGCACCTTTGTCTGCATGGAACCGGTCTCTGGGGCAGGTGGGCAAAGCGTTGGATGGGATGAATGACAGACAAATGCACACAGGAGAGGTCGTGTAGAATCTGAATGTATTTTGTCAAATCGAGCATCAGACTTTTTATGCAGAAGACAATAAGGAAGTTGGGTGACATACCGGCAAGGTACAAAGAGGTTAGTGGATTCTTACAGAAAACAGAGGAATGCAAACACAGAAGGTCTAACGGGAACCACCTGGGATAGAATTTATTGTTAACAACTGGGATCAACAAGGGCTCCACCCAAGATTCACTTAATCTTGGAAGCCAGGGTCAAGGGCTTCGTGCCCTTGCCATAGTTCCTATTTTAGTCTATTGTATAGTCCACCTTCCCCTTAGGCCATTGTAAATACATGTGTATGGGTGTAACTCTGCTATCGTTCTAAGTATCTATTCTGGTTTCTCCTTCAGTCTGAAACTTCCTTCTTCCTTAGTGATGGTAAATTCCTGTGTAAGGGAGTGACTTAGCTTTTACATTCTTACTGAATTTCAAGCCCATGGTCTTGCTCAAGGACGTTCTAAGACTGTTGGAACACTAAGGCTTTAGCTATGTCAGAATTCAATCTTAAAAGGCACTTATAATAGGGTAATACTAAAAGAGAGCACGTGGATCCATACACTAGACTAACACGGGAATGGAAAATTAATGTATGGGTTAGAGAGAATGCCAGACTCCAGGAGCGAGTTTCTGTGAAACTCTTTTGCCTCGAGAGTAGCTTTTAAGCCTCTTGGCTTGTCAAATTGACTCGACCGGGGTGTGTGGTGGCCTTAGTGGTACATCTACAAACCTTTGTCCCTGTGCCTGTTCAGGCAGATCCAGAGAAGTTCCCAATTATGAGTCTTGTTCGGCAAAAGAGAGATTTTGGAATCACAGCTGCCATTTTTACTGCCATTGTGGTGTTCGCGGTGTCAGCGGTTACCACAGGAATTACTATGGCCAATCAAGTTAATACTGCTGACACCATAAATCAGATAGCAGAAAAAATGTCTGAGGCATTGTTTACCCTGCAAAGGGCGGATTCTCATATCACCTGCCTCAGGGTTAGTATTAGTGAATCAAAGAGTGGATATTTTACAACATAACATGGAACAGATGGATGTCATGCAAATGAGTTGTGTGGCATCAACTCCGCATATGTGAATTTCTCCCATTAGGTATATTAATGTTTTTTTTTATTAAAAGTACAGATTTATTGAATTATCTGAAGGGGAACTGGTTGCAGGAGCTAGAAGAGTTGCAGACAAAGCTGAAGATACAGATCCTGAACCTTAATGGAACCAGAGTGGAACCAGTGACCCTTGGAGACTTTATCTCTTGGCTTACCTCTGCATTTTCTTACTTTAAGGAATGGGTGGGAGTGATTTTGTTTGGTGCTGCCACATGCTGTGGACTGGTATTCATGCTTTGGTTGAAACGTGACAAGGTGATTATAACTCAAGCACTTTTAGCCATTGAAAACGGCGCCTCCCCTGAAGTTTGGTTATCTATGCTCAAGAATTAGTCAGCATCTGAGTCCTCTGCTCTTGCACCCCACGGATTTATGGATCCATTGCACTGGGATGAGAGAGACTCAACGATCATTGATCAGCCCTTGCACATCGCTGAGGTTTCCTCATTGCACTCGGTAGGGTGATCATGATTTCCCCGCTAATTCATTCCCTTAAAACTTGGCTGGCCTCTTTTGTAGAGTTCTCTCTAGATCATTTAGAAGTTGCTGTCACACAGCATTGTGGAATCCAAAGACGGGCAACTTTCCTCGTACACAGACCAACCTAAGACATGGGGCCTGGTGGTGATAGGGTTACGGGTAAGGCTGTGACACTAGAGGAATGACCTAAAACAGGAACCGCAGCAGATGGACTAATTGCACAGGCCTAGTCCAGCATCGTTTTATTAAAATTAAAAGGGGGAGATGTGGGAAGCCACATAGAGCATTACAAGATGGTGTTGGCTACCACTGGCCACCACCCATAAGTTTGAGTAAACAACCAATGTGCGCATGTGCAGTAGAGTTTTTTGCCGAGTCACTGCCTGGCCTGAGACATGTAAATGAGGTACTGAAAGCATAACCAATCGGATATAGACACGCCTATCCTAGGCCTATATAAGCAGCACTGGTTTTCAGGCTCGGGGTCTTTCACCTTTGCAATCAAGCTCTCCCAATAAACATGTGCAGAAGAATCCTGTTGTGGCGTCTTTCTTGCTGGCAAGTTGGGCGTCTACAGCTATCACCTTCAGTGGTTTTGCCAGTGGCAAGTTGCCCTTCCTGCAGTAAATAACTACACAGTCATGCTCATGCAAGCAACCCTAATGGAACTTTGTGGGTCACCAAAAAAGACACAAAAAAGGAGGAGACAGGGGGAGCAGAAGGTGGGGCTGAGAGATTAACAACAGTGAATATTATCAAAACATATTATATACATGCGGGGAATTGTTAAGGAATAAACACAAGTCCTTTAGAATGATATCTTCGCAGAAATATACAGACGAATGTTTGAATAGAATCAGGGTACCCAGTCAAAATGACCCATAGCATTAGCTGTCCTATACCCAGGTAAATTCATAGAAAATAGTAAGTAGATTATACTTTACCAATTGCTGGAGGAGAGGGAGATCTGGGTGCCTTGGTTTTTATATGGCACTACATTTAAAACAAATAAAGAGATAAATAAGGACAAAGTAACAGACCCATCCACACACTCATACACATCTCATCCAAAACAAAAACCTCAAGGATGTTCAAGACAATGAAGGAGGAGCTTCCCAGCCTGTGCCTCTGCAGTTCTCAGACCAACAGCCTAACCCACCTCTGTAATCCTCCAGCCCTTGTCAGCCTTCAGCTTGCAGCATATAGTCATTTTCCTGAGAGCATTGACCAATACTCCTGCCATCTGCAAGGCATAAAATGAGGCTGTGGTCTCCTCCTCTGAAATTGTGTTGCCCTTATTGTAAACAGAGAGGGAAGCAGAATGTGATTTGATGACCCATTGTGCATTTGCTGTCCAGAAAACCAACCTGTAGACATGCTGAATGTCACACTGAAATCACAGAAACACCCACATCCTACAAATCCAGACAGAGGATACAGGGGGAACATACCAGGGATGCCTAATTAGCTACAACTTATATTCTCTCTTATCTTGCACTGTGTCTTGATCCAGTCCATTGGATACACAGGACTTTTCAACTAGGAGAGCCTGGTTAGATGGTGACTTAGGCTGTTTTACCCCAAAGGACCTTGTTTTTTTCCCACTGCACTTTCATTGGGGCAGAAAGCCTGTATTCTTCCCTTAGGGAAAGAGAGATCTCAGCCAGGCTCAAAGCATGGCCTAGGAATAGTGTCTGGGAGCCATTAAGGTAACAGAAATCTTCATCATAGATGCTGCTCTAACTTCTTGGTCCCTGGGGTAGAGAGAGGTTCAGAAAGAACCTTTGACCACAGGTCTATGGCTTGCTGCCTGTGGCAGTGGAGGTAGGGGGCTGGGCTTTGCTTGAAAGATGGGCTCAATTTCTGCCACTCACTGGTTGCTTCCTTGAGAACATTTTACAGTAATAGTCATATCATAGTGGCTGGATTTTCTTGGGAGAGAATAGCTTGTATTCTAACATTCTCTCTCTCTCTCTCTCTCTCTCTCTCTCTCTCTCTCTCTCTCTCTCTCTCTCTCTCTCTCGGGTTTTTAGTATTTTAGGCATCTTTTGGCCTTGTGTCATGATAATCTTCTTCTCAGGGTTCCTTAATATGAGTAGTAGAGTGAGTGATGTTTGCAGGGGTGGTGAGGTGAGGCAAAAGACTATTCAATGTCTGTTTTTATAGCTGTTCATTTTTCCAGCACACTCCATGAGATTTTATTTGCCAAGGGTAAGGCTTCTGTATAAGCTCTGAGTTGTCATTGGAACTGAAATCCAAATTAGGAGAATTGTTTCAGGAGCTGCATCGATAAATGGGGATAAAAAGAAGGAGAATTATTTTGTCCTCACAGAGTAGTCTGTGTTATCTTGGAGTGTGGGGCCCACTGGCGAGTAGAACTAGATTCTTGGTCTGACAGAATATGGTATTGACTGTAGCATTGCCCTTGGTAGAAAAACATCATTATTCCATACCCCAGGAGATGTTAAGGGGTGACCAAACCACAAAGGGGACAACTGAATCAACAAGCAACCATCTTGCTTCCACTTCCTCAGCACCAACAGTAGACAGTGGAACTCAGTCATTAGAGTGACTAGGGGAACTACTCAGTACAGTGTACAGTGTATGTGTCGGCACAGATCTGCAGGATCTCTGATCATCTGGTGACAGGCTCGGCTTAACAGGTATATATAGCAGGTTGTACTATGGTATAGAAACCCTTGACCAATGCCATGAAACCTTTTATAGAAGCAGGAATCCACCCATTTGGCTGTACTGGTGATGGGTAGCTCACCCCGTGGTTGTCTAAATTTGCCTATGGGACAAGCTAAGAGAAAAATTTCAAGGTCAGAGCTATCTCAGTGTATAATGCAGCTTATCCACGGGACCGAGGCCCAGAACTACCCCACACAGGACATGGTTTTTGTAAACCAATACAACTCCGGTAGGCATAAACGAATGAGTCAGGTGAGCTCATTAAAGGTGGGATGGGATATGGGGAAGAGTGGAATGTTAGACACCCAAAAGGCAAACTTGGTAGAAATTCATATTTCTATCTCTATAACTTGTCTTCCATTTAAACCATCCATTAGCTCTTCTCCATCCTCACGGGGTGCCTGTCTCACTCTCTGGCTCCCATGGCATAACCCCATTTCAGTCCTGTCTTCTTTTAGGAAGAATAATTGGTGTCTCTTGTACAGTCTCATTCCCACTTCCATGAATCAGCATGAATATTTATCCCCATGAAAACCAAAAGGGTATGGGCTGGAGAGATGTCTCAGTGGTTAAGAGCACTTAGTACTTTTCTAGAGGCCCAGGATTCAGTCCCCAGAACCCATAGGTTTGCTCACAGCCATGTGTAACTTCAGACTCAGGAGATCTAGTGCCCTCTTTTGGCCCCTGTAGGGACTGCACACACAGTCTTGCAAATTATATGCCAAGGAAAACACCTACCTATACACATAAAATTAAAAGAAAAAAATCAGGAAGAATATTATGAATAACAAAGGACTTTTGACTAGTATAAAGTTTTTTGATGAAAGTTAACTGAAAAAAGTTCAGGCGTTTGTTTCTGTGCTTAGGATCAGTTGGATGGACGGTCCAGGGACAGTAGTCTCCCTGCCTTTGGCTTGCCTCTTAGCATCAGGTGCAGTAGACAGACATGATTGCTACTGGGATCCAAATTTGGCATGGGGTGGACATCTCTGGGTGAATAAAGGGCCAATAAATTAAGCCACCCATGTGTCATGCCATGAATTTGGAATGGTATCTAGGTCTCTGTGCCTTTATGAAGAATAATGCCCACCTCACGGTCAGTGTGTTGTTTATGGCTTGGGGTTGAAGTACGCTGTTCTTCCTTTCAGTATGTGTGCCTACTTACAGCAGTCCCTCCACACTTTACCTTTCCTCCCCCAAAGAAGACAGAGAAACTCAGACTTGTCTTGACTTCTCTACCTTAGAAGAGGGCAGAGCTGTGTTCCTCTGTTATGTCCATTCTCACTTGGCAATACATCAAAACAATCTGTCCCTACTGACCAGTCTTCTGATATTTCACTCAGCTCTGGGAACAGACCAGTATACCAGGGTTGAGCTGTTAGAGGGTCAGATGACTTTGGTTAGTGGCATCACAGCTGTTTGTTATTTGTGGTTATAGGTGGTATGAGACAGGAAGAAAAGCACAATGCATTTGTCCTATACATGGTAACTTTATGTTCTGTTGTACACATTGCCAGCATAGTAGCATCATCCCTCTTCTGTGATCTGATTATCAGAAGCAGAAATGCTCATAACTATCTTAAAGAAGATGATGTTAACAGCATGCCACAGTGACATTTCTTGCTTAACCTCTTTCACCCGTTTTGAAAATTTATTTGAGAACTCTCTATGTAAGTACAGTGTATTTTGAACCATCTCAACCCCTCCCTCTCCTTGCTTCAAATCCCCCTGTCTCCTCTGTCAAATTCATAACCTCCTCTTCTGTAAGTATTGTTGTACACATGCACATATACGCCACACACACACTCAAGGCTCATATGTTATCTTTTCTCTGGTTAACGTTGAAAAATCATCAATGACGTGTAGAATCATGACAAAGAGGATCAAATTTAAATATGTTCATTGGTATATAAAGATGGAATGTGCAAAAATACAGTCTCAAATATGTAACTATGACTATGATAGGCAGATGAAATGTTGCCACTTGGAACGTGATAGTTGCGAGGTGAGAAGGGAATGTGTGTACTTTGTATTCATTGATAGTTTTATACATGGATACAATAGCTTTGTCATTTCCCCCATTTTATTACTACTCTACGAGAACTGGGCATTTATAAGGTTGTGGCACCTCTGGAAATCAGTCTGGCGGTTCCTCAGAAAATTGGACATAGTACTACCGGAGGATCCAGCAATACCTCTCCTGGGCATATATCCAGAAGATGTCCCAACTGGTAAGAAGGACACATGCTCCACTATGTTCATAGCAGCCTTATTTATAATAGCCAGCAGCTGGAAAGAACCCAGATGTCCCTCAACAGAGTAATGGATACAGAAAATGTGGTACATTTACACAATAGAGTATTGCTCAGCTATTAAAAAGAATGAATTTATGAAATTCCTAGGCAAATGGATGGATCTGGAGGCTATCATTCTGAGTGAGGTAACCCAATCACAAAAGAACTCACATGATATGTACTCAGTAATAAGTGGATTATTAGCCCAGAAACTTAGAATACCCAAGATACAATTTGCAAAAAACATGAAAGTCAAGAAGAATGAAGATCAAAGTGTGGACACTTTGCCCCTTCTTAGAATTGGAAACAAAACACCCATGGAAGGAGTTAGAGATACAAAGTTTGGAGCTGAGATGAAAGGATGGACCATCTAGAGACTGCTGCACCTGGGGATCAATTCCATAATCAGCCACCAAACACAGACACTATTGCATACGCCAGCAAAATCTTGCTGAAAGGACCTTGATATAGCTGTCTCTTGTGAGGCTATGCCAGTGCCTGGCAAACAGAAGTAGATGCTCACAGTCAGCTATTGGATGGATCACAGGGCCCCCAATGGAGGAGCTAGAGAAAGTACCCAAGGAGCTAAAGGGTCTGCAACCCTATAAGTGGAACAACAATATGAACTAACCAGTACCCCCAGAGCTTGTGTCTATAGCTGCATAAGTAACAGAAGATGGCCTAGTTGGCCATCATTGGGAAGAGAGGCCCCTTGGTCTTGTAAACTTTATATGCCCCAGTACAGGGCAACGCCAGGGCCAAGAAGTGCAAGTGGGTGGGTAGAGGAGTGGGGGGGGGCGGGAGGGGGGAAGGGTATAGGGAACTTTCAGGATAGCATTTGAAATGTAAATGAAGAAAATACCTAATAAAAAATTGGAAAAAGAAAAAAAATAAGGTTGTGGGACAAACTGCAGACTTTGGTTCTGTTTATAAAGGAGGGAATCTTTCTCTACTTCAATCATTGTACGTGTGCATGTAGGATTAAAGGAAAACTAAAATTTGAAAGTATGCTCAAAGGGTGGCTGTAGGAAATGGATGGAGGAAAAGGCACGAGGAATCGGAGAAGCAAGAATTGTGCTGCAGTCTAGTCTGACAAGCCCATTGGATGACTGGCAGCAGAAAGTCCCCAAGACACCCTGGGTTCACCTTAGAGGTGGAGCAGAGGCTGACATAATGGCACCGTTTTACAGGATCCTCGTATATATAAAATTAGATTCCAATGGTATGAAATCTTATAAATCACGATTTTATGACTACAGCCTGTCCTGGTTAGCTTTTAACTCTCACACAACCTAGAATTATCTGGGAAGAGACTCTCACTTGTGGGATTGTTCAGATCATTTTGTCCTGTGGGCATCTCTGTGAAGCATTGTCTTGGTTGGTAATTTTTGTAGAAGGGCACGGCTTACTGTGGGTGGTACCATTCTTGAGGCAGGTCACTCTGAACTGTGGGAGGAAGCTAGCTGAGCATATGCCTTCAAGTCATTGAGGAAGCAGTATGCACCATGGTTTCTGCCAGACTTCTTGGTGTGAGGTGAGTTCCTTGGTCAGAGGTGATGCTGGGTGGAGCAGCGAGTGATCCTGCCTTCAGGTGGTTTTTGAGTCCTTGCCATGATGTTCCTCATGATGGACTGAGACCTGGAATTTTAAGCCAGATAAACTCTTTCTACTTCAAAGTTGGTTTTGGTCAGGGTATTTTCTTTTCTTTTCTTTTCTCTTCTCTTCTCTTCTCTTCTCTTCTCTTCTCTTCTCTTCTCTTCTCTTCTCTTCTCTTCTCTTCTCTTCTCTTCTCTTCTCTTCTCTTCTCTTCTCTTCTCTTCTCTTCTCTTCTCTTCTCTTCTCTTCTCTCCTCTCCTCTCCTCTCCTCTCCTCTCCTCTCCTCTCCTCTCCTCTCCTCTCCTCTCCTCTCCTCTCCTCTCCTCTCCTCTCCTCTCCTCTCCTCTCCTCTCCTCTCCTCTCCTCTCCTCTCCTCTCCTCTCCTCTCCTCTCCTCTTCTCTTCTCTTCTTTTCTTGTCTTGTAAATGAAGCTAGATATGGCCAATGCTGTTAACTACCCTTATTTTTAACATGTCAACAAAATCTATACAATTGTCACAGTAGAGCTCCTTGTGAATTTTGAGTTGGATTATGGATGGTTTCACCTGTGGGGAATCCCATGAGGCTGCCAACTGCAGCAGCAACAAATCACAGTTTGTACGAATTCAAAGTCACAGAGAGATCCACACAAGGACTAGTGACCTCAGCTCAGTGCATGTGCTCTGAGCCCACATTGACACAACTCACGTGACCTCTGATGGGCCTCCTTGTCTGGCCATTTCTATTTACAAGTTGCAATGTATGCTCTTTTACCCATTTGTTTTGTTATGCTTGCCCCATTAAAGTAAATATTTTATATACGATTAAAATTTATTTTGTTTCTAGGTGTTTGATCTGCATGTATGTCTGTATACTACATGTCTGCCTGGTCCCCACGGATTCCAAAGAGAGTGTCATATCCCCCGGGAGTGGAGTTATAGGTGGTTGTGAGCTACCATGTGGGTGCTGGGAGTAAACCTTGACTACTCTCAAAGAGCAGCCAGTGCTCTTAGCTGCTGAGCCATCTCTTTTTCCCTTATAATATATTTTTAAGTAAATCTTTTGCTTATTTTCACCAGTATAAAGGGTGATGGCTTAATTTTATTTTATCTTCTGCCTCTCACAAACACTACATTTTACACACTCAACCCTCATCCTTTTCCAGTTGTACAGTCTTCCAAAGAGGGCATCATACTTGCAATTAGATCATCATTCAGTGTCTAGGTGACTGAAACCACATGCTATGTTTTGGTTACTTTTACTTTTGATTGATCTAGTCTTAGTTATATCTTTTATAGTGCTCATTTGGTTGGTTTTCTGTATGCATCAACTCTAAACACTTTTAATTTTCTCTTTCCTTCTGTTCCTGTTTGCAAGTATATATTTTTGTGTGCATGGTACACAGATGTATGAATGTATCTGAAGGGCAGAAATTAATGTTGGATGTTATTCCTCAAGACCTGTCCTCTTTGTGTGTTATTTTTAATTAAGTTACTGTGGTATGTATATGGTATGTGTACACATATGTGTATGAAGATGCATGTGTGCATGTGTGTTTATTCCATTTTTGAGATGCTCTATCCATTAGAGTTCCTTCCTAGGAGTCTTCAGTATACTGCATATGGCTGGATGCTTTCAGCATTCTTCAGAGATGTGGCCCTACAGTGTGCTGTCTGTACTTACTAAGCTTCTTCAACGATGTGTCCATGTGTCAGCTCCACATATCAAACTCCAGCACAGATGGTGACACCCATCTAGAAATAGTACAGGCAGGAGTTTGGTCCACCCAAAACTTCCATGCCATGACCAATTTTTCTTCTTACTCTTAGCTCTCAGTTCACCAAGTCTGCAACCAGAGGGGCTTCTTGACATAATGCAAGCTCTTTCTATTATAACACACAAGAAAATATCCTGAAAACCATCTCTCCCAGGACCCCATATTACTAAATTGGATGAGACATGGCAATTTCGTGGTTGTTAGATTTTCATTTGCCTCTATTGACTTTTTTCCCTCAGCTTTCCCAGTTGTCAGTAGCTTTGTGGGGCTAGTTAAGTGAGCCATAGTTAGAGTTGTTTATCATGGCTTGCCCCTTCCAATGTGAGATGCAAGTATGTTATGTTTTTAGAGACATCAGTGATTAAACTTGTGAGCATGTTTGGGGTAGGAAGATTGGCCAGGCCTGATGTCTGAGAATCTGCTCCACAGAGCCACTCCATTTGGAGGACATTTTCTGGGGTATCATGATCATGCAATGAGTTTTGAATACTCTGTCTGACACACTGCTATCTACTTATACAACGTTATACCCTATGAAACTTGCCCACACATTCTATTGAAACTCATGGAACTATTTTATTTTTCTACCATAAGGAAGACAAGTGTAGTTCTGGCTTTGCCTGGAAACTGTTGGTTCCTAGTGTTCACATCCTGAGAATGTTGGGTTGTAGCACACATTCAGTGAGTAATCAATCATCTATTTGATAATTGTTCACTTAATATAATTCTGTCAGGATTGATTCTATCTCATTGATACAGTTGCTGGAATCATCCTCTACTTTAGACAATTTAGATTTAATTAGTGTCCAATCTTATCCCATCTTTCTGTTTTATTTAATTAAGAAAACTGAATTTAAATGATTTGGAGATAAAAACCCCACCCTAAAATGAATTCTTCTGTTTCAGAACTCCTCATAGTCTAAGACATCATCTGTGTCGTATGAACCCGTGAGGGTGCAGAGCACTGTGGCAGAGCCCTGCTCATCATCAACCTTTCTTGGACAGTGTCACCTCTCATGATTTTTGCCTTGTTCCTTGCTGTTTTCTTGGCATCTCTATCTTCATTTCCAAAAGTTTATTTCACTTTTGAGCCCTTGTGTACAGCTTCAGGTCCCTACTTCAGGTTCACCACAAGGTGCCCTAAGCTGTCTGCCTGAGAGTCTCCACAGCCCATGAAAACCTGGCTTTGGCTATGCCACCTGAGTGCTTCTGTGCACTTCTTAGCCTTGAGTAATAATACATCACTTTATTCATATGCGTACACCAAGTTATTGAATGAGCAAGTAATCCAGGTTTCACTTATTTGACATGTGAACACCAAATGTTTGTGTGCATGCCTGAACACACACAGATCCCACATTTAAAGTGCTTTCTAGGAACATGCATAGAAGAACTCTCTTTTCTCTCTCCCAAGTTCAGTAGAATATTAAACCACACAAAAGGGGTCTATCTTATGAAAGCATGGTATTTAAAAAAATGGGTAAGTTCTATGCATATTAACTGATTTCATATTCACCTCAGAATAGAACTGAATTTGAAGCTACATATGAAAAAAAAAATCAAGCTGACAGTAACTGAGATCATTGCTCTGTCTCCAATGTCATGATGGGAATGGGCTTTGTATCAAGGCAGGAACATGATCACTCTGTTACATACATAGTACATAGAACCTTTACTCTAAAGACCTCAGTCCACTTTAGCCTCAGTGTGCTGAGTGCTAAAACCCAGAGAAAAGAGCTTGATTTCTTTCAGGAGGTGTTTTGTCTGATGTGACATCTTCTATCGGTGAAGGGTCCAACAGTGAGTTTATGTAATCATTTAATGTTATGCAACAATATGTGGTAGTTTGTACAGCACCACACAATTTGTATACCATGATATTACACACAGTAGTATTGTGTCTATTACATGATTCTAACCTACATTATCTTCAACATTTAAGTCGTATCAGTGTGTGAATGGTTAAGGGACTATTGGGTAAATCCCACTCAGATTTTCATATAATTGGTTTCAGTAGATGCTTCCAGGCACCTGGCATGCTGAGGACCTGGATCACCTACTTGAGCTGCTCAAACGCACAACACTCCTGCCCACAAGAGACTTTCACTGTCATGTGAACGTGGGTGATAAGGAGAGGGTTGGTAGACAATGCTTCAAATGACTCCACACACTATTTATTTACAATAGAAAAAATATTAACAGGTCAATTGGTTAACAGGTTAATTGATTGGTTAGAAGTAGATCTCATGATTTTTTTTCCTCTATGAATTCAATCAACAGATGTGAGGCCCGTGGTTTCTATGTTGTATCTCTTTGCTGGGGGCAAGGCTGGACATCTACATTCATGTGTCTCCATCAAGGAGTTCCCAGGAAAGGCCATTCATCACATGTGGTGGTCAGTCTCATGATCATTCTGTTGCTTTGACCTGCAGACTTTCTGATGTGGCTAATTGGGATGACAGCTGGATGACACCCCAACTGCCCCAGGGTGTTTATAATCCATCCTCCCTGAGGACCATCACATTGGCCTTCATCACCTTGACACAGTCAGAGAGGGGTCACTCTTAGAATCTACTTTTTCCAGTGGAAGGTACAAATTCTATAGCAGGCAGTTCTGGGTCTGTAGCCCTGGCAATAGGGACTGAAAAAATTCTGGTGCTCACAAAACATATTCTGGTTTAGCATACATGTTTTTTCCTTCTTATAAAAAAAAGGTCGTCTTTTACTCAGTATTAGATTATTACCAGCACATCCTCTTATGTGAGCCTTGTTCCTTTATTGGAGTTTGTTTACTTGTTTACCTTTGGAATTGGTGATGGTTTAGCCATAGCTGTTTGCAAATAGGATGCCTCATGACTGTATGTGAGCAAGGAATGTCTTATTGGAAAGCCTTTCTCAACTCATGCAGAAAGGACAGCAATGGAAACTGTAAAGCTGAGATTTTTCTTCCTTTGCTTCTTGCCCTGTCCCCAGCCTTGAGGCAAAAGCACCTGGAGGCCAGAAAGAAGAAGCGACTCTATGCATGTGACAACCCTGTAGGAGGAAGCACAACATGAATTTGTTCAATGGCAGAGCTATTTCTGTTGGGTATTCCAGCTACATAACAGAATACATTTCAAGGGAATAAGAATAAACAAGTCTTCACCTCCAGGTCAGGGTGACCTCAGAATTAGCCATCTTATGGGTTGTCATCTCCTCCTATTTCAGAGGATGAGAGTGTAATTAGTGCATTTTGTATGACCATGAGATAAGGCTGAGGCTTGCCTTTTGAGCTCCAGGGAGACATTAACAGACTGAAACTTCAGTCCAGATAAGGGTTTTAGGACTTGACAGCAGAGGACAGGGTTTGAATCCTTTATGTCCTCTGGCTCACTGTTTGGATGGAAGGTGACAGGCTGACGTGAAGGGAGCTTCACTGCTGGCCATTCCTCTGTCTCAGGGATGAGGTGCTTGCTTCTTTGCTTCTCAGAAGAGCTATCTGCTGAAAAGCCTGCTTTACCTTAGCTTGCTGGGAAAATAGCATTTGGAATTCCAGAGTTCTGGCCTTAGGAGTCTAGGAGTCAAGGCATCCTAGATGATGCTAGTTACCAGATTGCTGTTTCCTACCATTGTGCTGTGCCTTTTCTGTAAGTAGCACATGCAAGATACAACATCTCCTGCTTCCTGCCCTCTGGTTCTAAATTCTGAATAATTACTACTTGATAGTTTTGAGATTTCATACAATGTAGTTTGATTGCATCCACAACAGCTCCTACTGCTGACTACTCCCATCTCTACACCAACCCCTAATCTCTAATTTTTTGTCCTTTAAAAATATAGCCCATGGACTCAAATTTGTATTGTGCATATACTCATGACTATGATGCTGCTCACTGGAGCATGGTCAACTTACCAAGAGCTTTCCCTTAAAGTTGACTCATCTTCCCCCAGAAACTATCATTGTCTGTAACTCCTCAGTTAGTTTGGGAACTCTTGAACTCCTCCATATTCCATGCTAGACTGTTAATTTTCCTGTAGATCTTATGAAAGCAACCACAGTTGTTGTGAGTATAGCTGTCATGATACATCTGAAAGACAGGGTTTAATTCTAGTCCTCTCACATCCCTGGCTCTTCCAAGATGGTTCCTGAGCCTTGGGTGTGCATGATACAGATGTTCTATGTACAGCTGAACACTTCACTGACAATAAATCTCACCCATACTTGATAATTACCATTTTTGGTAAGCACATTATGTGTCCCAAGATATGAGTGAGTTAATAAAGGCTACCATTCACGGAAGCCTCCTTCCATGTATCCTTTACAAACTAATGTAATTCTAGTTGGTACTTCAGATAGATGCAGTAACTTCTGAGATGGTTGATTCATAGAGGGCATCGGCTGTGGGGTTCTGGAGGCTCCATGATATAAGTTATGGTTGCCAGGATTTCTGCTCTTGGGTTAAAGAATCTAGTTTGCAGAGTTAGTTATGTTAATAATGCTTCTTCCACCCTGCCAGTCAAAACTTCTTTCTATGGCTATTCTGTTCTTCTCCTTCAAATAATACCAACAGGGCATATTATGAGGAAGCCTAAGAGCTAATTTTCTATGTCCAAACTCCTAGAAGAATAAGTCCACTGGAGGAGACAGAGAAGTAGGAGGAGGAAAAGGAAGAGGAGGGTGGATAAGGAGGGAGGGAAAAGGAGAAAGAGTAGAGGAAGATGGAGGGAGATATCAAGGGAGGGAGAAGAGGAGAGAAGAAGGGAGATATACTATGTGATTAAACATAAAGGCAGACAAGTCATAGGATTTAGTATTTTCTCAGGATTTCTTAGAATGGCTAAAACTCAAGGAAATAATAATAATAATAATAATAATAATAATAATAATAATAATAGTTACAGAATCTGTTTGGCCAGGAGGTGCCCTGAATGTGAAATGGCCACATGAGTATGAGGTGCCTGATGTCTTCTGTGGCAATGTCCTACATAGGCAATAGGCAAGATCTCATGGTTAGTGGTGGGACAGAGAATGTAGTGACACAATGGTATGTATTGTGGGATCTAATTATGTCACTGCCATTGACAGAAGGAGTCTTTGTGATTTGTTGTTGAGAAATTTATGCATAACCTTGGGTGGGGCAAGAAGGCATCACAAATCGGGTTCTTGAAAGAGAACCAGAGGCTACTTAAACAGGTGGGAAGTGGAGAAAGCTTTCCAGGCAGTAATAAGGTGGTATGTATAAAGATTCATCTGCAGACCTCCAGACTCAGTGGACAGATGCTCAGGATTGTCTTCAGGTGGAGAATTTATGGGCTAGTTGTAAAGGGTAATGAAGGATTGCTGCAGTTCCCAAGCCAGCCCATTTGTCAGTCACTTTTCTGTGTATGAAGTGGTAAGTCTCCAGTTAATGCCAAACAGGTGTGTGTGTGTGTGTGTGTGTGTGTGTGTGTGTGTGTGTGTGTGTGTGTGTGTTGGGGAACAGAGCTAAACAGAGAATTCTCAACTTAGGAAATGCCAATGGCCAAGAAACACCTAAGGAAATGTTCAAGAATCTTAGTCATCAGGGAAATGCAAATCAAAACAACCCTGAGATTCTACCTCACACTAGTCAGAATGGCTAAGATCAAAAACTCAGGTGAAAGCAGATGCTGGTGAGGATGTGGAGAAAGAGGAACGCTCCTCCATTGCTGGTGGGATTGCAAGCTTGTACAACTATTCTGGAAATAAGTTTGGTGGTTCCTCAGAAAATTGGACATAGTACTACCGGAGGACCAAGCTATACCACTCCTGGGCATATACCTAGAAGATGCTCCAACATGTAATAAGGACACATGCTCCACTATGTTCATAACAGCCATATTTATAATAGCCAGAAGCTGGGAAGAACCCAGATGTCCCCCAACAGAGGAATGGATACAGCAAATGTGTTTCATTTACACAGTGGAATATTGCTTAGTTATTAAAAACAATGCTTTCATGAAATTTGCAGGCAGATGAATGGATCTAGAAAATATCATCCCGAGTGAGAAAACTCATTAGTCACAAAAAACTACACATGGTATGTATTCACTGTTAAGTGGGTATTAGGCAAAGAGCATTGAATACCCATGATACAACTCATAGACCACATGAAGCTCAAGAAGAAGGAAGACCAAAGAGTGGATGCTTCAGTCTTACTTAGGAGTGAGAACAAAATAATCAAGGTAAGTAGAGGGTTGGAGGGACTTGGGAGGATGAGAAGAGAGGGAGAGAAAAAAGAAGGGAAGAACCAGGTATGGAAGGTGATGGAAGATATGTAAAGAGAGTTAGGATATTGAACAGAGTTGTGTAGCAATGGGGGATTGGGAACTGGGGGTAGCAACAAGAAACTCCCAGATGACAGGAAAGCAAGAGCCTCTCAGGACCCCATGTAGATGACATCAGCTGAAACATCCAACAAAAGGGAGGGAGAACCTGTTGAGACCATATCAGGAGGTTAGGCATGGTCCCTGATTGAGGGATGGGGCCACCCACCCATCTTCACAATTTTAACCCAGAACTGTTCCTGTCTAAAGGAAATAGAGGGACAAAGAGTGGAGTAGAGACTGAAGGAAAGGCCATCCAGAGACTACCCCACCATGGGATCCATCCCACATGCAGGCAGCAAACCCAGACACTATTGCCACTGCCAAGATGTGCTTGCTGATGGGAGCCTGACAGAACTGATTCCCGAGAGGATCTGCCAGATCCTGACCAATAACAGATGTGGATGCTCACAGCCAACTATTGGACTGAGCACTGGGACCCCAATGAAGGAGTTAGGGGAAGGACTGAAGGAGCTGAAGGGCTTTATCTGGCATCAATGAGAGGGGAGACCCTTGGTCCTGTGAAGCCTTGATGCCCCAGTGTAGAGGAATGCTAGGGTGGTGAGGCAGGAGCGGGTAGGTGGGGGGGGCATCTTCATAGAAGCAGGAGGAGGGGGAATGGCATAGGGGGTTTGTGGAGGAGAAACCAGGAAAGGGGATAACATTTGAAATGTAAATGAGTAAAATATTCAATTAAAAAAAGGAAATAAAGAAAAGAAAATGGATAGAGGAGAGATGGATGGGTAGAGTGATAGAGGATTGATGAATGCATGAACTGATGTAAAAGTTGAATCCCATAAAGGATGTTTGAATTTGGTTCTTTCTGCAATTTTGGCACTTTTAAAGGCTAAAGTGCAACTCCATGCCACAGATGAAGATAAACAGTTTAACCCCATGAGCCTAAATCCTTCTACCAAGGGAAACTTTTTCTTCTTCACAACTCAACCTGGTTGGAGCTGTAGCTGGAGATAGGCTTTCACACTCTTGTTATTAATTCCTTCAGGCATCTAGTTGTTAGCCTTGCTGAATATTTCAGGAGATTGGGAACTGTGGATGATGAGGCTTCTCGAGAGTCACCGTCTCATTTTAATGAGGTGCAGGGACTTTCTGTCAGACTAGAGGTAGATTGTTTCTTTGGATATCTGCTGTTGCTGTGCCCAGAGAGGATGTGTGGAAGCATTCTCTGGGGCAGCACCTGTGGTTTCATATTCTTCTTGATTCTTCACTCAGTTTGTCACCATTGCAGCACAATGTCCCATTTCTGAGCCAATGGCACTCAGCTTGGATGCCCCAGCCCCTCAGGCATGGTGGCCATATCCTCTAACACCACTGGAATCTGGCAGATGTCCAAAGCGAATGAATGGGATTGGACACCATTTGCAAGAAGCCAAGAAGAGATACAGTGAACACAGACAGCACTCGGCTCTTTCATGATTCAGTATGCATGCCTTTTCTACAGCTGATTCTGATTCTGTAGGTGTGATTTGAATGCCAGAGTTTTTACATCAGCCTATCCTTTATGGATCAGGAGTGAAATAAAAAGTCACACAGCTCTTATGATTTGCTGACCAGATTCTATTTCATTACTTAAAGGAATCCAGGGGGAGGAAGACAGATTGTACACACATATGTGGACAGAGAGAGAGAGAGAGGGAGAGGGAGAGGGAGAGGGAGAGGGAGAGGGAGAGGGAGAGGGAGAGGGAGAGGGAGAGGGAGAGGGAGAGGGAGAGGGAGAGGGAGAGGGAGGGAGAGGGAGAGGGGGAGAGAGGGAGAGAGGGAGAGAGAGAGAGAGAGAGAGAGAGAGAGAGAGAGAGAGAGAGAGAGAGAGAGAGAGAGAGAGAGAGAGAGAGAGAATATTAGACATTGAACTAATCACATGTGAAAGGCTGAAGAAACATGTAGTGTTCTTGGTGGTGAGCATTGGAATGACTGAAACTCCTAATGCTTATTGACATACTCTTTGCCCTGAGTGACTCTCACCATGTGTTTTGTGTCTTCAGCTTTGGTTTTTCTATTGAACATCAGTACTGGTGGAAGATATCTTAAGCCTGAGAATCTTCAGAATTGTGAATGAAGATTTCTGTTCCCTTAAGGTCAGGTTATTCCAGGCACAGTAATGCTGTCTGCAAAACTCTTCTGGAGGTTTTCACCATATGCAGATTTAAAAGCATGTTAAACTAACACTGTTTTTTCTTAAGTAAGGCATAATCAAGACATCCAAAACTGAATTCAAGGTTCATTTTCTAGATAGCATAGTCATTCTTTTCCTTCAGAGGGAAGTAAGGAATGTTCTCTAGAGTTAATAGAAACATTGAGTTTCTATTAACTATTAATGATGAAAACAAACCTATGTACTAATGTAATCAGTGCTATCATTTGACTACAGTTTTATTAAAAACAACAACAACAAGCCGGGCGTGGTGGCGGCGCACGCCTTTAATCCCAGCACTCGGGAGGCAGAGGCAGGCGGATTTCTGAGTTCGAGGCCAGCCTGGTCTACAGAGTGAGTTCCAGGACAGCCAGGGCTACACAGAGAGACCCTGTCTCGAAAAAACCAAAAAAAAAAAAAAAAAAAAAAAAAAAAAAAAAAAAAAAAACCAACAACAACAGTGTATTATCCAGTCATGACTGTGATACAATCCTGACTAAAGAAACTCAAGGGAAGACATATTTCTTTTGGTTCACAGTTCAGTGGTACACAGTTCATCCTTGGCTCCTAGTTTAAGGTTGCAGTCCACTCTTGGCTCACAGTTCAAGGGTTCACAGTACATTCTTGACTCACAGTTTAAGGGTACACAGTCCACTCTTGGCTCACAGTTCAAGGATGTAGTTCATTCTTGGGTCACACAGTTCAAGACTGCAGGCCATTCATCATAATTGGGCTTGCTTTGTTACTTGAGATTTTAGGAATAGGAAGATGTCTTCCTAGAATATCTAGATAGGATCCTTAGTGTCTTTCGCTTATAACTGCAAATACTGATATTGATGTAAGATGAGAATATTGAAACTGATGTATAGTTTTGTAAAAAACAAAAACAAAACAAAAACAAGAACAAAAACAATAAACCCTATCACCAAGGAGTAGCATGTCATGTCAGCCCAACAGCACTGAGGAAGGAGGCTCTAATAAGGACACCAGTATGAGAATAGCAGAATTGTTTAGGACAAGGTGAAGGTCTGTGCGATTATTACCCCAGTACTGAAAAATCTTTGCTCTTGGGGTAAGTGGTCTAAAGTTAAGTATGCCTTTCCCAGAGTAGCATCTGCAAGAATGACCAGGAGAATATGAGAGCATTTGGGGAGCTAAGATGAAATTGTGTCCCTTGAGGCTTTGCCTACTTGAGCATTTTTTAAAGTTGACATGACTTCTGCCCTCACACTCAGTTCCTTCTTTTCCTGAGAAGTCTCAATTTCCTACTTGTTTATGTGTATATATATGTGTGTGTGTGTGTCCATCCAAATGCCTTTAATTAAGGGTGCCTGAATGAGCACGGGCAGAAATTATTGACTTGAGAAGAGCAACATACCAGTGACTATGACAGAGAGGAAAACAATCTCTTTCTCTAAGCAAACATTAGCTGCCTATAACTCCTTAGGAAGGCTTAGAGCCTCATGAGCCCATCTTCATATTATATACAGCACTCTGCTCCAAAGACCCCAGAAGCTACAGTAGCTCCTCAGCTACCTGTTGAAAGGCAATTTATCAAGCTCTCACTGCTGTATTCCCTTCCTTTGAGAGCCTTCCAGCAGCTAGCCAGACAGAACTTCCATCAGTCCCTCTGCCTGTGGATCCTCACCTGGTGTGTCCCTTCTTTATTGCTACAAAATTCTGTTTATCTTTCAAATTTCATTTTTTTTCTGAAAGAATCTTTCTTTATGATTGTAATTTGTATTGGTCAGCTTCTTGTGAACCTTTGATAATTAAACAGCTACCTTCTGCTTTTTGACAGTCACATTCTGGTTGGCATGTTTCCCCTTTTGATGAGGTTATGTCAGAAGTTCACATTCTATACAAGGATTATTATTATTATTTTTATTTTATTTTATTTTATTTTATTTTATTTTATTTTATTTTATTTTATTTTATTTTATTTTATTTTATTTTATTTTATTTTATTTTATTTTATTGAGACAGGGTTTCTCTGTATAGCCCTGACTGTCGTGGAACTCACTTTGTAGACCAAGCTGGCCTTGAACTCAGAAATCTGCCTGCCTCTGCCTCCCGAGTGCTGGGATTAAAGGTGTGCACCACCACGCCCGGCTGTTGTTTTCATTCTTATGTTGCTCTCCCTCCCTCCCTAACCTTCTCCCTCTCTCTCCGACTGTTTCTCTGTGTATGTGGATATGGATACCAGAAGTAAGTGTTGGATGTCTTCCTCTATTTCTCTGTTTATGTTTCTAGTTTCATATTTCTCCTTCTCTTTCCTCCTCCTACTCCTCTTCTTCTTCTTTTCCTATTTTGACAGTTTCTCTCATAGAATTTGTAGCTCACAGATTAGCTAGACTAGCCCCCTAACTAGCTCCAGAGATCCTGACTCTGCCTAGACTTTTGTGCAAGTGCTGGGATTTGAATTCATGTCCTAACGCTATCATAGCAAGAACTCTTATTCACTGAGCCATCTTATCCACTTCCAGAGCCATCGATTTGTAAAGAAATCAAAATTTAAATTTATTTTGTCTTCACAATCTAGAAAAACTGACAGTGTTGGTCTGCATCTCCTTTTATGTTTCTCTTTCTTGAGGATCCTGTGCCCTTTGTATATAGTAACTATACACCCAGCAAGCTGGATTACAAAGGCTCAAGAACAGAGCTGGCTGAAACAGAGGCTTTTCATCTACTATGTGTAGCATTGTGGATTAAAGTGGAGAAACAGTGGAGGAGTCTTAATTGCATACATGTTCTCTGACACTGTTGTTTTCTTACATTAACTTGTTTCTAGTAAAGCAGCTGGTATTCATAAATATTTAGTGGCTGACCAGAGAGATACTGTGTTGTATAAACAAACTTCTCTTGACTAAAAATGAGATCAGAAGTTGATTTGGGTTCTGTACCATCTCAAGTGTTATAAGTTGCAGGCATCATCCAAAGAATTATTATTTTTCTTCCTCTTTTTCTGGCTCCAAAAGAAACATCTTGGGGCAAAATTTAGTCAGAAGAAGTTAAAAATCTTAATAAAAATAAAACTCCCAGGCAGACACAAACTATTTAAAAGATCTCTTTACTAGGAAACTGTCTGAGCGCCATCTCTTCTCTCCTGCTGCATGTGTCAGTGGAGGACACATTCTCTTGCAACACCTGTGCTTGTTGAGTACCCTGCATCCCAGGAACTATGTGAGAATTATAAGATAGTTAAGCACCGTGATGAAGAAGATATGCATAATACAGAGAGAAGGGAGATGCAAAAGAAGACATTTTACACAATGGTTTATAGTTAACTCTTTGAGAATCTCATGTAATGTATTTTGAACCCATTCACACCTACAATTCCTTTTATAACCACCTTCTGCACTCTTAACCTCCCTACCCACCCAACTTTCCAGAGTTTATGCCCCACACCCATAGGTTACATCCTTAAGAAAAGCTGGCTATCACACTATCACTCTCAAAACCTAATAAAATATCAGTAGCTCTTCAGTTAGTGGTAGAATTTTGTGCCCATGTGTCTGAGAAGAGACATCTGAGGGAAAATGAGAGCTAAGCCAGGAGGAACTGAGATCCCCTAGGCCAGATGGAGGCTCATGGTTGCTAGAGTCTCTGTAGAGATTTGATGGTAAGGAGAAACTCTGCACTTTGCATAGGATTCGTGGAAAGGTTCTTTGAGAGTAAAACCTTACCCATTTAAGCCCCAGCTTGTAGAGACATAAATTCATTGGAGGGAGGTGGAGCCCCAGGGGCCAGGCTACATCTTGACCTGCCAGCAGAACTTGACAGCATTGTATGTGAGGTACTGATTTTTCAAGCATGCTAGACCCAAGAGTGAGGAGTGTGTGAGAAGTACTTGCTCCCAAGTTCTAGAAGGCTTCTGAAGACAGACTGCAGCAAGGTTCGAATCCAAACAAAGAGCTATTGTGTGAAACTACAAAGGTGATGCCTAAATTGTAATCCACACACTAGATATCAGAGATGCCACAAACAGTGGGTGGTTTTTTGTGGAAAGCTGCAGGTTTAGAGTAGATTCCGATTAAGGGATACCTCACAGTTTCCTAGGAGAACAGAGCTGGAGGGGTGGGAATACCCAGCCTGGCCCCAAATTCCAGACATGGAGCTTCAGGATTTGGTCTTTGTCCTGCTGAGCTTTGGTCTTTGTTTGCTCTGCCCTTGTTCCTCCCTTTTGGAATGAGAGTATTCATCCTGTGCTATTGTGTAGCAGCAAAATATAACTAGGTTTTGTATTTCACAGACATGCAGCTTAAAGGACTCCCTAAGTCTCAGAAGAGACAGTGGACTTTTAAATGATTAGAATTCTTAAGACATTGGGACTTTTGTAGTTGGGCTAACTGTGTTTCATATTATAAAATGTCCACAAGCTTTTGTGGACCAAGGGTGGAGTATTATAATACAAAAGTGATGTGTGTGCCTGGTTGTCAAGTTTATAAGGGATGGGATTGTGATGGTAAATATTCTCTGTAAGTTTTAGTGGATTTGGTATTATGTAGGATGCACAGATTTGGGGATGTCTCTGATATTAAACTGAGGCAGAAAGAATTGGTCTGTGTGTGAATAGTAATTGGGCTGCTGTGTGAATGAGCAGGACAGTCATGGGCTGGGTTGCTGGACTATAAGAGGGAAAAGTGGGAACCCAGGTGTTTTAGCCAGTGTTCTATTGCTACAAGGAGACAACCTTTAATTGGGGGCTGGCTTACAGTTTTAGAGATTAGTCTACTATTATAACAGGGAGCATGACAGCAGACAAGTCCGGTATTAGAGAAGTAGCAGAGGGGTGGGGGGACTGGCAAGGGCTTTTGAAACGTCAAAGTACACCTCTTTTACACACTTGCTTCAACAAAGCCATACCTTCTAATCTTTTCAAATAGTATCACTCTACAGTGACTGGTGACTAAGCATTCAAATATAGGGGTATATGGGGGCCATGCTCAATCAAACCACCACACCAGTGGGCATGAGCATTCTTCTTCTACTTCACGATCCAGATATGAGCAAGCAGCCATATGTTCAGGCTGCAATTCCTGCCACCACTTCAAACTGTACTGTTTCTAACAGTAAATTGGAGAGTGATTCCCTGTCAGGCATTTCATTGCAGCTTGAGGACAACTACTAAGGCATCCAATAGATCAATTTCTGGGATCTATATAGAATTCTAGAATACAAAATTCCTAAGCGAATCATGAATCAACAGATGACCCAATGAACTGAATAGATATTCTGAGAGAATATGAACTTTTCAACTCTGGGAGACAAAAATTACCTGTTGGGCACTGCTGGGTCTGATTGGCATGTCAGAGGAATATTGGGTTCTGGGGGTAGGAACCGAAAAGATAAACTCTTTAAGCTCTTCTTGTGATTGCTGAGGTTTGCTGTCATTTTAAGAGATTAAATATGGGGTGGGAGGGCAGATGTCAAAACTTGTACAATTTTAAAATATCACAATTAAACATGATCTAGCTTCCCAGAAAGAGTAAATTTCCCCCAAGGAATATTTCACAGTAAATTTTTTATTAAATAGTTGAAAAGATGCACAACATCCTTTTGTAAATACAAATAAAAATTACACTTGGGACGGGGGACATAGATCACTTGGTATAAGGGCTGGCCAAACCTGCATAAGACCATGTATTAGGTCTCTAGCACTATGTAAACATGGTATGGTAGTGTATATCAGTAACACCAGCACTCAAGAAATAGAAACAGGATGATCAGAAGTTCAAGACCACCCTTGGTTGCATAGTGAACTTAGGGCTAGACACATTTGCCCATGTTGTGTCAGTACTGCAGTGCTCATGAGTGAATACAAGGAACCAGCCTGTGAAGAGCTGTGGGTGGCATGCACAGAGGATGGAATTCTCATCAGCTATAAAGAGGAATGCAGTGTTATCTGCAGTAAATATGGACGGGATTGACCATCATTGTAGAGGTTTAAATGAAAATGGTCCCCACAGGCTCATAGGAAGTGACACTATTAGGAAGTGTGGTCTTGTTGTAGGAAGTGCATCATGAGGGGTGGACTCTGAGGTTTCAGAAATTCAAGCCAGGCCTAGTGTCACCCTCTCTGCTTGCTGCCCACAGATCCAGTTGTAGAACTTTTAGCTACCTCTCCAGCAGCATGTCTGCTTTACATGTCACATACTTCCTGCCACGATGATAATGGACTAAAGCTCTGAATGATAAGCCAGCCCTAATGAAATATTAGAAGAGTTGCCATGGTCATGGTGTCTCTTCATAGCAATAAAACCCCAACTAAGATAAGACAAACATGTTAAACAGTTTAAGACAGTCTCAAAGAGACAAATATTGCACACAGCTTTTCTCTCATATGAAATGTACATTTAGGTATCTATCTATATCTATATCTATATCTATATCTATATCTATATCTATATCTATATCTATATCTATATCTATATCTATATCTATATCTATATCTATATCTATATCTATATCTATATCTATATCTATATCTATATCTGTGTGTGTGTGTGTTTAACATGAGTGAAACAACTATGATAGGGAAAACATGAAGGACAGGGAAATGGCATATATATGATATGAAAGCACATATAGGACCAGAATAGGACCAGCAAAGGGGGATGAGGAATGGTGTATAGAGAAGATGGGAAGATGATTTGTATGCAGGATGGGGTCATGTGGGAGAGAGGATGGGAGATAATATGTGGGAAAGGGAAGGGGAATGGTGCATGAGGGAATGATGATGGATGCTATGAAAGATGGGATGGGAGATGGTGTATAGGGAGGGGATAGTATGGGAGAGAGGATGGGAGATGGTGTGGGGGAGGGGAGGGGGATGGAACATGGTGAAGGGGTAGGGATGGTGTGGAAGAGAGAATGGGGGTAACGTGTGGACATGATGTGACATACTATATATGGGTAAGCAATAGGTGATAATACGGTTGCAGGGAATGGGCAATTAGGTTGGTCATGAATAAAGAACAAAGCACGTGGTAGATGTGCATGCATATGCCAGTATCAAGATGAAGCCTATTACCTCATTACTAATTATTATTACTAAGATATTACTAAATATCTTAGGATTTCTATTGCTGTGGTAAAACATCATGACCAAAAGCAACCTGAGGGTGAAAGGTTTATTTCATCTTACATCTCTCAGTCACACTCCATCACTGAGGGAAGTCAGGCAGTAAGTGGAAGCTGGAACCTGGAGCTGGAACCTGAAGTGGAAGCCGTGGAGGAATGCTTCTTACTGGTGTGCTCATCCTGCTTTCTCACATACCTCAGGCCCACTTGGCCATGTGTGGCACCATGCACAGTGAACTGGACCTCTGCACAGCAGTCACTAAGACGTGATTGTTGACATGTAAGCTCTTAGACGGTACTTCCTCAATTGTTCCTCTACTCAGATAACCCTTGCTTGTGTCGTGTTGGCAAAAATATCCAATGATGACATTAAAGAAATTAACCCAATTAGATAATGACAATGGATAATAACTAGATAAACAGCAGATCTGTTTAAGTGTATCTGTGCAGTGGACAGAGGTCAGTGAACCTGGCTTACTCATTGTTGTTTTCTTGGTGTCAGGGCACTCAAGGTCCCCCAACCTGCCATTCTGAAGTTTCTACTTTATTATCATCCTGTAACCTTCCTGGAATGTGAAACTATAGGTGGCACTTCCCATCTGACTGCTGGGCACATTTCCTGTCTCTGCATCACCTCACCCCTACCTTGGTGCTGGGCTTATGACCAGAGCCAGGCCTTCCAGGTTCTGCCTTGGTTCTGTCCCCCGCCATCTAAGCTTGCGGCCCTACAGCATACATGGGTACTCTGGTAGTGCACTCTTCCATGTTTTTGTCTTTGGTAACAATTGTCCATCACTAAGAACAGTATGATAAATAATTGTGAGATCCAGAAAGAGTGTTATCTGTGAAACCAAGATGCAGTTTGTCCTCACCTCTGCAGAGCCTAAGACAAGTGGAATGGAGGGATAATGTATGCCATGGGACCTGCACAGTATTTCTTGTGGCAGAATCATGGCGGGAACAAGTGTTTTTATCTTGCATAGCAGGCCATTCATCACAGTATCTCTTTGCATTTTCTAAAATTGTACAGTTGGGGCTGCTGCATTTCACTTATGAGTGCTGTTCTCTGAAGAGAAAAGGCAAGCATCTACCTGAATTTATTCCTTACATTTAGTGTCAGCTTACTTAGCATGTCTACAGGTCAGAGAGTAAATTCAGAGCACAGAGATGCGTCTGTTCCTTTGTCTGTGCAGACTGTGCAGACTGTGGGACTCACTTCTCCTTCAGATAGTCATCACCCAGCTCATGGGTGCTTTGGGATATTGAGATCAAGATAATAAAACCCACGCTCCATGCAGGGAAAGGAGGTAGGCTGTGTAACTCCCGTGGTGATGACTTCAGGCAACCTTTCTGAAGTTACGTTTGTGAAGACATACCTCAAGACACCGTTAGAGAGCCTGAAAGAACGCACACAGATCAATACCCCTGAAGTCTAATGGATACCTGGGGACCAGAGGATGATCCAAGGGTGACTCCTTAACAGTAAGGTCATGGAGGAATTCTTCATTCATCATCCAGTGGTTCTTCCTACAGTCTCCAGTCAACCAGGTCAGAAACATCTGTGTGTGTCCATGGTTGCGATTGAAGTCGATGACTGGCCATGTCAGTAGTGGATATGAACACTCATTATTTAAGTACATGGCGTGGCCATGACTTCATTATATGCACATGTTCAGGGGAAGCTCCATTGAGGTCTATTTCTTGAACATTTAAAGTCAAGACAAGCCCATCATATTCATTAAAGACAATGTTTCTTTATAAAGGCTGCATTTGTGAACCAACAGTTGAGATTATTTGCTGGAATTCCATTGGGAATTACTTTGCTTCAAAGCCTATCAGCCCCTCCGTAGTTTAGGACACTCCCTCTCTACTGGCCACTTGGCTATACTAGTCACAGTTGATCACAGAAAGCAGCACCAAAGCTCTTAGCCTTTCTGCAGTGATAGAATGCAGGGCTAGACTCCATGGTCCTGTGCACCCATATCTCTGATTTTTACACATGCCCAATGTGGCTGAACACTTCTTTGGACACAGTCCGTCACCGTTGCCTATATGATGCTTTCTGTCTCCAAAGGCCCCTTCTGCAATTTTAATTTCCAGTAGTCAACATTGTTTCTGAGAAATGACCAAAATAATTATTTTAATTATGTTTTGTTGTGACATATTAGTCACTCCATTCTCTGTTCAGGGTAGTTTTCTGGGCCTTCTCAATTTTTCTTTCTTCTGACTTTGTGAATGCTTCTCCTAGAATCTTCCACTGGATTCCTTTTCCTCTCTGTAACTCTTCCTTCTTATCTTTAAAAAGGGGATTTGTTTATTTATTTTATATGTATGTGAGAGTGATTGTAAGTGAATATATATGCAATGTGTGCATGTAGAAGCCGAGAAGAGCATGCTGCATCCTCTGGAACTGTCTTTACAGATGGTTGTGAATCACCATGACTGTGCTGGATCCTGAACCTGTGTCACGTATAAGAGAAGTAAGAGCTCTTAACTGCTGAGCCATCTCTTCCACTCTGATACTCATATGCTTTTAATTTCACTTTAAGACTGCACATTTTAATAGCACAGGCTAGGACGTGAGTTAATAAAACTTAACACCTTAAGAGCTTGAACCCACTAAAGGTTTGCTTTTAGTTTGTGCTGAAGTCCATTCCAGTACGTTAGACCTGCTCATGTGCCCCTATCCACATGTGTCTTGGGGATTCAAGATTTTCTACCTTTCAGTATCATCCTCCACAACACAGGCTCAGCACATGGTGGCTTGGAGAGAGTTTCAGGTAAGGCCTCGAAATCTTACATATAGCTTTCATCTGCCATCTACTAGCACGAATTATAACCCTAGTGAAACTACACCGGAGGCTTGTAAGGCCTTTCTGACTACCCATCACCATCTGTATTAATCAGAATTCTATAGCAAGGACCACAGATAAGCAACATATGAAGAGACAATTTATAATTTGCTGTGGCATGGAGGTTCCAGATCATGATTTGGCCCTGCCATTCTTGGGCTTGTGGTGTGTCAGCTTGAGAAAAAAAACAAACAAAAAAACAAACAAGAAACAAAACAAAACAAAAAAAACCATCTATTTTCTCTGTCAAAACATAGATGGCGGTTAGAAGATACCAAAGTCTCACAATTCCTCTCAGGAAGACATTACCATGGATAAAACATCCCATGGGGCCTCAGTTCTTAAAGTTTTCATTAAGTCTTTGACAGAGGGGTCTTTTGTAGGCATTTAAGATCCAAATGACAGCAACACTTGAGTAGCCAGTTTCAACAAAACATTGTTGAAAAAGTATCTTAGTTACTTTCCTATTGCTGTGACAAAACACCATGACCAAAGCAACTTAAAAAAAGAAAGCATTTAATGGGGAGGTTACAGTTCCCAAGGGTCAGAGTTCATAGCCGTTTTGCTGGAGAGTATGACAAAAGGCAAGCAGAACCCTGGAGCAGTAGCTGAGAGCTTACATCCTGATCCAGAGGCACAAAGCAGAGATGGACTTTGAAAGCCTATCCCCAGCGACACACTTCTTCTGACAAAGAATCCTTCCCAAAGAGTTCCAAAAACTGAAGATCAAGTATTCAGAAACATGCACCTATGTGGGACATTATCATTTAAACCAACATAGTGTATATATTCAGGAAAGGGGAGTTTGTTGTTGAGACAAATGGATGAAGTGAAAGACAGAAAAGAAGGAATAGTAATGACAGCAATAATACAGGCCAACGTGTTTTCCTCTTTGAAGATGCTGTACTGATATGATTTACATGCATTGGCTCTGAGAAGCCTCAAAGTAACCCTATGAAGGTTATTGTTATTCTATTTACAGACAGAACAGTGAAGACTCAGAGATGGACTTGGAAAACCATTCACATAAATGACATGTGCTGTCTTCATAACTACAATCTAATGCTCATTTTCTTAGCCATCACTTCCTTGATATAAAAATGATAATCCATTTCATTTCTGTTTATTGGTACACCAATTTGTCACATGGGTGGGGGTTTACAAATATAGAGAGGAAGAAATGAATTTGGAGATGCCTTATTCCTTATGCCCACTCCACAGTTCCAAATATAACAAGGTACCTAGCTAAGGAATAAGCATTAGTGCTGGAGTTTTACAACATGCCCTCCAATGCTAGAAGGTCCTGCAAGACCCTTAGGTTTCTAGGTATGCTGTCTCTAAGTCTTCTTCACCATCAGCAGATGATTGCTTCTTCCAAACACAGAATGTCCTGATGCTTAATGCTAATAGAGTATAAAAGGCAACACTGGAAAAGAGTGATTGGTCATGATTCAGTTCCAGCTGGGCTGTTCAGTTGACTGCTGCTTTGAGATAGTATTATGCTGTGCTCTACTCAGTCCTGATGATTTTTGATTTGTTTGTTTGTTTTCAAGACAGGGTTTTTCTATATAACTGCCCTGGCTGCCCTGGAACTCACTTCGTAGACTAAGCTGACCTGGATCTCACAAAGATCTGCCTGCCTCTGCCTTCCTAGTTCTGGAATTAAAGGTATGTGCCAGCATACCTGGCTTTTGTCCTAATGATTTTTAATGCGAACAGCTCTCACGTTTTACATTTCATCAAATAGTACCACAGGTTACCTCTTTCTTACTTTACACGATTTCTTATCTTTAGATATATCACAGGATAGGGCAAAGATTTCTTAAAAGACTTGAACATAAAATATGTCATAGCTCAAGCACAATTTACTTTGAAGGTCTGGCTGTATTCATGTGGAGAAAAAAAAAGTAACTAGGGAAAAACCATAAAGAAACATATTCTGAAAGGCCACATGGCATTGGGATATTCAAATTGCTTTTTTATGTTACCTAAGAAACTAGGTAACTTCTAACAACCGATTCAAAGACAAAACCTCTAAATTGAATTCTTACTATTTAGTACAATTTTTTTCTATCAGTGACAATGAGCTAATCTGAAATCAATAAATCTACAGTTTACATAACAAGAGTTTTCTTTATTCTTTTAACCCAAGAGCAGCATTGTTATAGTGGAGGACTGAACAGTGTCCGCCTCTGACTCATTGTTGAGTGACCTTGTACAGCTTTAAGTCTGTAAAGGACAGGCGTGGGATGGTACCAGTACCTAGTTTGGCTATGAAATAAAGCAAAACCTATTTGGAAAGAACAAGGACCCATTCCTGACACAATGGAAAAGCTACATGATGATTTAGATGGGGATTTTTATATCAATATTATACAGAATACCTTTCCATGTAATTAATATTTATATTTCACATGGAAGATATTTTTCTTTTGTGGTTAATCTGTTTATGATTAGTTACTTGTCTCATCCCAGAAGGAGGGTTACTGTGGATGCCTGTTCCCTTGTGGACCGGAAGGCAAAGCCGCAGGTTGGGTCTGGCTACATTGTATCCATTGTATCCAATCAGGCTACAGAGTCATGTGCACTTGTATTCAGAGAACTTTCTCCTTTGTATTTTGTAAAGTAGTCAGGGTGGTTCTTCATACTTCACTTCGCCTAATATAGAAGCTCCCACATATACTCAGAAATTATCTTCAAGGTGACTCTAGATCCTGTCGAGTTGACGGTTAACATAAAACACCATACTCGGTCGGATTAGCAGCAGAATTGCCAGTTAGTGACTATTACCCACCTAGTTCCTGGGAAGAAACAACAACAACAACAACAACAACAACAACAACAACAAAACAACAACAAAAAGTCTATTCTTTCTTTTGCTAAGCATAGACACAGATAAAATACACTAAATCATTACAAATTAATACTGATATATCACCTGTCTTGTTTTCTTATGTAGCAAGTTCACATTAAAGTGCATATGTGTGTAACAACCATGTTAGAATGGGATACGGGCTATAAGAGGGTTAAAGTGTTCTTGGTTAGGAGATGGTGTGAATCATGTTGGCTCTGGCACAGAGGTGGGTGGCTCTGGCACAGGTTTAGCCAAGACACTGTTCCTCTAGTTGTCTTGACAATGTTATTTTTCCGAGTTCCTCTTGTAAGCATCTGTTTTCTCTGTTATAACTATCAAGACTTACCTCATGCACTCCTATCTTAACATTAAGTGATTGTTTTTATTTCCAATCTGACTGTTTCACCTGTTGGTGAGAGAGACCTGGTGCCTGTTCTCTGACTTTTTTGACCCCCATGAGACCAGAGATCTGCAATGTGCAGTACGGTTGGACAAAGGTGAAGTGGTGTCAGAACATTTCTTGGAAAAGGCAGCATCAGTGGCCAAGGATGGCAGGAAAGACATGGAACAGTCCTGTGGTAGAACGAGGGAGGGGGAAGACAACAGGGTGTGAGGTTGAGAAGAAAGTCAGTGAGCGTTGTTCTGACAGACTGGAAGGAAGGAGAGCATGCAGGTTCTCTCTGTAGGTTGTGCTAAAGAGAGAATCAATGGCACACATCTGTTCTCAGAGAGGCCTTAGGGAGCTGAGCATCAAATGGGAAAGGGAAAAGAGGTACCTCAGTTTAAGTTCTTCTGGTCACACTCCTGATGGTGGAAAGCAGGTGGTGGCAGGTCTCCCTATCTCCTTGTGTGAACAGGAATGCACCGCTCTCCGGAGGCTGCAGAGTTCAGAGCTCCCTAATAGATACTCTCCAGAATGTAGGGTATATCCCCTCATACCCATGCTCTCTTACCTGATTTCATCCCCGTAATCAGTATAAACTAAGTGGCAGCACCCTGCCTGTAATGGATAATTCCACACAGTGTCCTTGAATTTTGTGGCATCATAGCAGGAAGAGAAGAAGCAGAGGGTCTTCACAAACACTCTGTTCAGACCTATGCTCTTAAACTTACACAGTTCAGGGAGATGATGTGGCTCCCCTTTTCTTAGCTGTGGCAGGAATCTGTCAAGTGTTGTTTCATGATGTCACATGATAAAGCAATCTGGAAACAGTCCAAAGCTCCTTTCCACTTGTACGTGGTGTGGTGTGGTATGGTGTGCTGTTGCTGCCATGTGCACGAGAGCTCTGGAGCAAATGTCTTTCTTAGGTCCAAGAGAGTTGTTGAATTCTTTCTATTCCCTCAGACATTGGCAGGCACATTTCAATACAGGATTGGAGTATTCTCACACCCACTGTCAAATGCCACCTTCAAATAATTTTGACAGACTGGGGATTTCAAGAGACAGTGTAATTAACTTTCATTTTTAGTATCACGAAAATAAAAAAGCTGACAGTTGAATAAATGTCCTTCATATATCTTTGTTTTAAGCTGTATCTCCTTATGTTCACAATCTCAGAACACATATACAATAGGTAGGTGTTATATATAATACATGTATAGTCATTTTAATTTATTTTTAACTTAAGAATCAAGGGTCTGGATGTTGGCATCATATTTGAGCCCAGGCAAGCCTTCCAGTTTCCTCTGGGATGATGATCCTTAGGAAACATCTCGGATCAAGCAGGGAACTGAACACTGAGTGACTGCAGGTTACATAAGACAACACACATGTGAGAAACATAGTGGAAGGGGGTGTTGTTATGGGGTGAGATCATGAAAAACAGGTCTGAGAACAGAGTGCAGCTCAACCTTAAACACAGTTGCTGATAATGATGCTGGAGACTAGTTGCTCCTGTCATTGATTTTCTGCTGGCTTCAAGTGTTTGTCTAGCTTTAGGTCAAGGATCCTGGCTGGATGTCAAACCTTCTCTTCAATAAAGTGCTGGATATCTCTAGAAAAATCACCATAATCCAGTATGTGGTGTATCTCTTCTTGTGTTACCCCCTATTTAATACACTTATTGTGTAACTTCTGTCCATAGAGGCTGTAAGCGGTTTGGGGTTGGGGAATCACAATTTTTTCCTTATTTCCTTTTTTTCCCCCTTATTTTTATTTTTGAATGTGTGTTACATGCATGTATCATGCAGTGCCTGTTGGGGCCAGAAGAGGGCATCAGATCTGCCTGGAAATAGAGTTACAGTTGTGAGCTGTCATGTGGATGCTGGGAATTTAATCTGGGTCCTTTGGAAGAACAATCAGTGCGCTTTACCACTGACAACCCCTGCCCCCACCTTTCTGTGCATGCGCGCGTGCGCACACACACACACCCTCATACACACACATACATGCACATCACTTATTTTTTTAAAGAAATTGTCATTTAGATTTTATTACGTATTTTAAATGCATCATTTTTAATTAAGTAGAATTACATCATAATCCTTCTTCATTTTCCTCCTAGGTACCCTTTGTATATTTCCTACTCTCAAATTGGTGGCCTCTTTTACTTTATTATGGTATATATGCACACGCACATACACACACATACACACACACACACAGACCTGCTGAGTCCATTTTTGTTATTTGTGTATATAAACCCTCTCATACACCTACAAGTGGTGACAGAGATTGGCCTTATGCTGTGATGAAGGCAGGAACAGAGGGCAATTAAGAGAGGTTGAGTTGTTCCCATAGTGATGAGACTCCAGGTTCGCCAGACAGGGAATACAGGACACAGGTGCCTACATTACAGAATACATACCCAGCTTCCTATGGTGACCAGCCATCTCCTCCACCACTCTGATTTTGGTTTGTATGAGATCCCCTTAGTTGGCTATGCAGATGTGTGCCCCCAAAAGGTGAAAAGCAAAGTCTGACAGTTAGTAGGAAGTAGACTTCTTTTTCGGGTTTATCTGGAGTTAAAGTTGCTCACTACCTGGTGAGAGAGGACCTAGGAGGGTTTGGCTAACGAAGGAGGCCTAATGACTCATCTGAAGTGGGCCCTGCCTGAATCACCCAGTCCAGAGGGGACTGCTTCATTAACCAGATGCAAACACAACAACCATGATTTCTCTGGAGAGGAGAAACTGATATTCATTTGAATGTTACCCACACGAGACCTCTAGAAAGACAAAGACTGAGTTGAGGTTGTTGGCTCCTTGTGGCCTCTGTAGCATCTTTGATTTCCCTGAAGCATTTATGTCAGTTGTTGCCCAGGTGTGGGCAACCAATGCCATGATTTGCTCGCAGGCAAAGGAGAATAATGAATGCGCTGAGCAGTTCTCTTGAGAGGAGTTCTCAGAACCTTTATTAATGTGGTTGGAGAGACTTTTCAGTTCTTTAATCAAGCTTATTAATTTTCCCAAGCCTTTGGTTAAGAAATATTGAATTAAAGATAACGTATCCTTAAACGTTCTTATGAACTAAATGTTCTTGGCTGTTTCAGAAGTGTCGGATGCCATTGGTAATTACAGCAGCTTCTATTGAGGAGCCTCTCTATGTCCTTTTTCCACCTCTTTGTTAATGGTTTGTAATTTCTTATTGTATAATAATAGAAGGGAAATGTATCCTACACCCAATTTAAGAGTTAAAATATATGGCTCCAGCTAGACTGACTGGTATCAGTCTACCCCATAGCCACGGGTGAGTGGAAGGGTGAAAATCCCCATATTGATAATCCAGGCAAATCTCAGAGTGATCCCTAGGAATGTCAACAAAAGATGCTTCCTGAATGGAAGAGAACAAATGAAGGGACACATGGCTCTGGGGACTGTTGAAGGTAGTTTGAGACCATCAGAGATGCACAGGTTGCTGCATGAGGAGCAGACAGGCAGGCAGGGAGGAGGCCATGTTTATCCCAAAGCCACTGTTGAGAGTCAGGCCAACTCTTACCCTGAGGCTTCCAGACTTCCTTTCAACCCTCTCATTTGGGTCAACAAAATTTCATTATTGTTCAGCCATTTAGAGAAGTGTTTTCCATTCTCCACAGTGGAAAATTCCTCCCTGAGATGGAAGTGTGTGGATCTTTTGGGAGTTTGTGACTCCCTGCAATACTATAGCATCAGGCTCCTCAAAGTTGCCCAAAAGTACCTGGTGCTCCATTCTCATTAGACTCTGCTGTGGAGAAGTCATACTGTGTTTTAGGATACAGTGTCTTCTGACTGGGGATGCTGGCACATTTTGCAACAAACATTTTATTTGGACAAACAGAATCAGGTAGTCAGGAGTGTTAGGCATTCCCCTGCAGCCACATACTGCTTTTCTTATCTTTCCATCATAACTTAACACTGCATTAAGCCATGGCAACCAGATACACCAGAACACCCTTTTCTCCTTCTCAGGAAGATAAGCCACCATCAGAGTGTCAGGCATGATGGGCCTGGAGGTGCCCAGTATCCCCAAACTCCTGGCCTGAGTTGCATCAGTTAGTAAGGACATTCTCAGCATCACAAATTTTGTCACTCTGTATATGAGCTTTCATTACTCTGAGCAAGTGTTCTGTCTTCCAATTATAGATTTTTATCTCTGTACATTGGATGCTCAAGGCTGTCTTATATCTTCCAGTGATTTGACCAGAACTAGATTCATTTTGCCTCCAGACTCAGATTCATCTCATTCCTTCCTCTTTCCTCTGTAATCTCTCCTCACTGCCTTCTCTGCCTCTGAGCCAAGATATTCTCTCCCCTTTGCTACATGTTAACAAACACAGCAATGTGGATGAGCTAAATGTTATAGCGGGTTCAACAGTAACCAAGAGAATAGATTTGCCTTTCCTAAGGTAAGAAGCAAGCTGTTAGGAAGTGCTGACTCGCTGCCTCTCCCAGCCTCTTCAACTTATTTATAGAAAAGATATGACCAAATTCTTTCTTCAGGGGATGGCTGTAAAAGTAGTGAGGTACCTGTTTCCTGTATAAGGGTCTGACGTATAACAAGGTTTCAGAAAGGATAACTCACATGGTAAGTGACCAAATATTGCATTCCCCATTCTCTAGCTACAAGTCATATGTTTTATGGTGTAGCTTATTGTTTAGGATTAGACTGATGAAATGGCTTGTCAGGTAAAGACACCCACTGCTAAGCCTAATGACATGACTTTGGTCCCTGGAACCCATGCAGTGGGAGGCAAGATCTGACTTCACCTGTTAACTGTCCTCTGACCCACACACATGTAGTATGGAACTTGTGTGTTTGCAACTCCTCTCCCCGCTCCAAGTGAATAAATAAACATAAGAAAGTTTAAGTGAATGTAGGATAGCCAGCTTTAATTATACAAAAAAAACCTACACGAAGTGATTGTCATCATCATCGCTTCTCGACCTTTTGGCTAAGATCAAGTGTCATCAATAGTGTCCCCTCTAGGGGTCTAGAGTTTAGGCGCTTCATCTGGATAAAAGTGTTTCTAGGACTCAGCTCTAGAGTTTTCCCACCCTCACCTCCAGGATTCATGACCTCAGCATCCACACCCTCCAACTGCTGGACACAGACTGGTCTCTCATCTGTTGACTGTCAATTTCTCTTTTTCTGTGCCCCATCTGGATGCTGTCAATGGGGGTAGTCTTAACTTCATCCTTAAGGCCAACAGAAAGAGAGCTTTGCTGGAGGGATGAAATATTTGCTAAGTATAATGCCCTTTGAAGTTTCTATGCATGAAAACACTTTTCTTTTGCTTGGGGTGTTTGGTGTTACCTGCTTTCTCTTGCAGCAGTAATGCAGATCAAACTTCAAGGGAGGACATGAAGGCCTGAGAGATGGTCATATCTAGAAACAAGTGTGAAAGGTCTTAACATCCTGCTGAGACCCAGAATGCTTGCTCTATACAACAGGGAGAGCAAAGTCTTCAGCACACTCTTTGTACTCTTAATTCAAAGTTTTTCTAACATTCAGAAAGGGATAGAAAAGCTGGTGACAACCAAATTCCATGTCCCAGTAGATACTGGTACCTTTAACCTCTTAAAAATTCTAGAGAATGTACCTGCACATTGACAATATTCCAAGGAACATCAAACTCTTGAGTCTTCTGCTGAGAGATGGATATTTCTGTTGTAACCTGGTGGGATCTTGGCAGGAGATACATGGACACAAGTTTGAACACACTCTGATCACTTCAGTAAGTAGGAGATGTTGGAGAATTGGCAGTAACCTTTATAAATGAGATCATTTCTAAATTCCAAATTGCTATGAGGTCACCTTTTATTTATTTTTTAATCAGAGTGCAGGGTATAAATCGCCACTCTCTGGTGCTAGTTTTATTCACCAAGAGTAATTTAGTTGTTCATTTGAGAAATGGCCATTCCTCCAGTACATGCTGCATAGCTTTACCATCTAGCATTTGCAAACCCCCGCCCCCTGCTGATCTCCTCCCTTGAATGGTGCAGTGTGGGGAGAGTGAGTCTGACAAGCAGAAGGTGGCAGCTCAACGTTAAGAATTACAGGTCGCTGGAGCTCTCCAGGGTCCTGATCCTGAGAATAAGCCTGCCAAATGTAGCATTCTTTGTTGTTATCAAGCAAGTAGGCAGAAAGGCTCTAATCAGAAGCAACATGCACATGTCGTGTGGCTAATTCAGATTCGTCTTGGTGGTTTCATAAAAAAGCCTTACCTGTGCTCTGATGCTGGGATTTGTAGCATGCTGGCCAAAAGGAAGAGGAGATTGAGGCTGACATTGAGCATTTGAGAAAAGAGGATCAGTGTAAGCAAGTCCAGGATGGAACTTTGAGATAAATGAGGACATTGTGTGGGGCAGGGCCTTTTGCAGAGTAAGTTCATGCTTTCATCAAGGACTTAAAAGTTGTGCTGTGGTTCAAGATCTGTTATGTGAATTTGAAGTCAGAAGGTGTAAAACAAAATTTTTTTTTTTTTTTGAGATAGGGTCTTTCTATGTAGCCCCAGCTGGCCCAATTTTTAATCCTTCTGCCTCTGCCACCTGAGGACTGGAAATCACAAGAGTGTACTAACACATCTTGCAGGCAGTCAGTAATTTAAAAAAAATGTACTAAAATGCAAATAATAAACTTGACCATTCTAATCATTTTTCAATGCATGGGTCAATAGCAGTGAGTCAACCTGCTGTTAGCATGGCCACCAGAATCAAGACCTGCCCAGTTGTCTTAGATGACCTCTGTGCTCATCAAACACCACGCTTGTTCTCCCATGTGCTCCTGGCAATCCACTGTTCTATGTTCTGTCTCTATGAGTTCTTCTGTTCTCATCCCTCTTGGGACCCTTCTTGATTTAGCTTCATTTAGCTAAATAGTTTCAAAGGCCACTTATGCAGGGGTACACATCAAAACTTTTTTCATTTTGGAGGTCAGAAACTATTGCTTTGTATATATGAGCCCCATTTGGCTTGTTAAGTCCTCTCTCAATGGGCACCTAGGCTGCTACACTCCTTTGCTCTGTTGTGCACTTATCTGAATGTTGCTCTACACTCTTCTAGAGAACCTCAGGACATATGACTGAAGTGACATTTGGAGCAAGAATGACATAAAGGGTAAGATGCTTGATCTGGGGCTGGAGATAGAGTTTGATCTGACCCTTGGTACTGGTGTAGAGCTGCCTGCAGGCAGCTGCTCTGCCTCCCTGTACCTTGTGATTCTCCACTTTCCACCTGGTCCCTCCTTTGTCTCATGTTGCAGTGCCCTGCACATCTTTCTGTCTTCATTCTGTGATCCTTCCAAGCCCACACCAGCTCATGTATTCCCAATGGAGATGGCTCTACACATAGCATCCTTTGTGAACCTAGATTGTGTTCTACTCAACTGCCATGCTAGGCCAGTGTAGGACTCTCATTCTCTGTCCATGTGGCTGGGTCTGCCTGGGTGAGAAATGAGTTTGGTGAATGAACTTTAGTGTGATCTCAGTTAGCAGTCTGAGGAAAAGCCAGCTAGCCAGGAACAGAAAGCAGAGCCTCAAGGTCTGGTGCTGAAGACAGTAGGGGGTTGAGGAAGCCAGCATTTAAGAAAGTTTGTATAGCTAAGCTAGCCAGAGAAATCTTGACTGAGGGACTTAGAAACATGGCTGCAGTATATTGATTGTGTGTTTTCATGCAGAGAAGAGGCTTACAAATGGAAAAAACGCCAACCAACAGCGAGGGCTGACTGTACAAGTATATGTTGGAAACGTGATTCATAGTTTAGGTCCTGGACTCCATTTTGTTTTCTTCTATTGGGGCCTACTGCTCTTCTGCCTCTTCCAAGAAAGCCCACCCCTCTTTAATGCTCCTTTTTCCTCCTTTCATTGCATTTCCCTTAATTGCATGATTCTACTTAGAAGTTAAGGACATCTACTTTCTAGTCCTGATATTCATAGTTGCAGCCATCTTGAGGGCTGTAACACACCATGTATCACACATGGGCAAGGTCCTGGCTAGAGTGTGGTATCTTATTATGTGTCTCATTCACTCCCTATTTTGAGCAACAAGGACAGTATCTGATATATTGCAGGGGACCTGCCTATTGCTCGTCTATCTATCTATCTATCTATCTATCTATCTATCTATCTATCTATCTATCTATCTCAATAGTTTTATTATATATCTAACACCTATGTATTAATCTACCAATTTATATCTATCATCTATATATTTAACATTTATTAATCTATCAATATCTATCTACCTATAATCTATTTGACATCTATTTATATCTATTTAACATCTATTAATCATCAATTATATATCTATCATCTATTTAACATCTATTGACCTATCAATTATCTATCAAACATCTACTTACTAACCTATAAATTATTTATCTATCACCTATATATTTAACATCTATATATTCATCAATCAATTATCTATCATCTATCTTCATTACCATCATTATTATCATCTTTCTACCTTCTGTGACTTTTAAATTATCTGTTTTATCCTTGAATAGAAAATAATTCAAGAGCAAACAAAGCCTTCATATTCTTATACACTGATGTTAGTACCTTATATTCCAAACTTCCTCCTGATTATGATTCCTTAGACCTGTGGGTCATGACCCCCTTGGAGTCAAACAACCCAATTACAGGGGTCATATATCATATATCCTACATATCAGATATTTAGATTATGGCTCATAACAATAGCTAATTACAGTTATGAAGTAGCTACAAAATAATTTTATGGTTGGGACTCACTATAACATGAGAAACTATTATAGAATCATAGCATTAGTAGAGAATCACTGCCTTAAAACTTGATAAATCTGTGGACAACCTATAGACCAGGAACAGAGAACTCCAGCAGCCTAATGACCTGGACAGGCAGGTTGTTCTTCAGCAACAGAATCCAGAGAGAGAGGACCAGAAGATCAGAGGATGAAGAGAATAAAACAGAGAAGATAAGGTCTGAGATCAGGAGAACTTGCACAAGCTATGTTCTTAAGCTTCTTGAGAAGTGCAGAGCCTTATATACTGTTTCCTCATGAGAAATGGGACAGAGTCTACCACATCTATCATACAATAGGACAGAGTCAGCAGGAGGCTAATGAGAGTGTTGCACAAAGGAAACAAGATATCTCAAGAGCATTCAGACTGAGCATATAGTGGATTTGGAACTTCAGTCTCTTCAGGAAGAGAAGTCAAATTCTTAGGAACCAAAGCTTTAACTCTTCTAGCCTCGAAATGGATTTACCATGTCTGTTGCTTGGCAAGGGCACAAAGCTAGTATTCTTTTTGTCTTTTTATCAGGACCTCTGAGCAAGTGTTGTGCTTGTCCTGCTCTCAGGACTAAAAGCTGAAAGCAGAACCAAAATGGATACACAGCCCAAATGCAGAAAGCAGGGATTTGGGAGATCTGCACCAAAGACAGAAGATCTTGGAAAGACAGGAGAAAGCAGGGGTGTATCTGCAGAGAAACCCTCCAATAAGTATTTCCAATCCAACAGGACCTAGGTTTTGCTCAAGCAGGAGGGTACATGAGAATGAAGGTGTCTTGAAATGCTCTGAAGATTCTCAGGCACTCTCAGTCACTCCAGTGCTCTTACCTGGGGAGAGTATCTCTATCCTTCCGCCTTCTCCTTCTCCTCTTCTTCCTCTCAACCTCCCACCACCTCTCCTTTCTGTCTTCTTCCCTCTCTCCCTCCCTTACATCTCTAAATCTATGTACCCCCTGAACTCACTGTGGAGAGAACATAGAAGAACCCTTTATCACTGTCGCATCTTCATCCTCCTCAGTATGTTTCAGAAGGATGCGACTTCTGCATCGCTCATTTGTGCATCTCCTTAGGAGGGAATCACAGATCATCTCATTCTGTCTTCAAAACAAAGCCTTGGACAAATGTGAATTCTACAGTAGGGCTGGAGAAGTTCACCCAGGGTTAGTGACTTGTCCTAGTCCCTAGGTAATGAGCAGCTCAATTGAGAGTCAACTGTACAGCACCTCATGTGCTAAGTTTTTGGTACTTCTGATGGCCACAAGGCACATGATCATGACTTCTCAAAGATTATTCATTGCTGTGGAGGGGCTGAATTGGCTCAGCTTTTTAGTTTCTAGGACAGCTTGAGTGCTCAGTTCTAAATGCCAACTTTTCTCTTCTTCCCTGGGCTGGGTGAATGAGCTGTTCTGATAGCAGAGAAAGAAGCTGCTGGCAACACCAGCTTCCTCCTGTGGGGGCTGGCCACTCCCCTGTCCACCTCCTGACTTGGGTCCATCCATTCCTGCCTAGGAGATTATAGTAACTGCTCATCAGGTCTTGGCTTTTCTGATACATGAGGTTTCTCTCACCTTAACTAGAGTTAAACCACTCTTATACTCAATAATTGATATAGTTTATTTAATTTCAATTACGGTGCCAGCCTCTCTCCCCTTTCCATCCCACCCGCATAAAGTATCCCAGTTAATTAATAATTGACTGCAATTCCTTCAGTATTTAATGGCTTATTTTCCATGCTGTAGTACTTTCTTCCTACAATGCATCTCTCCCTCCTAAACCTCTTCTGCTGAGTGTGAAGTTGCTTACAAGGATGTTTCACTTTGAATGCCATTTCTTTGTGGTACAGACAGTACAGATGGTCGGAGGAGATATTTATAAAGAGCCTTTGAAGTTAGGTGGGTAGCTGTGGGTCCTTCCAGAAGATGTCCAGGGTCAGGACCATCATGATTGTGCACCTAGATTTGTTCAAGTTTAACATGCACTCTCACTATTAGAAGTTTAAGGTGTTGCTGAGAGAAGCAAATTTTTATATACTAACTAACAACTAACTAACTAACTAACTAACTAACTAACTAACTAAGGAGATCAATCCTAAAGAGAATGTATATATTTTCCAGTTAGGAGACAGTACAGCTTCTTACTGCACAGAAGATGCAGAAGGAAGATGACCTCACCTTAGCATCACTCATAGCTTTACTCATGATGCTGTCTAGGTCAGGTCACCTCTGCAAAGGTTTCATCAGTGTGCATTCAGTTTATGAGTAGTGTGAAGCAGTAAGAAGTCCAACTATGTACCTCATCCCCTGTACCTCATCCTTGGTCTTGTTGGAGATGTTCCTTCTCTGACTCCCTGTAGAATGTGGCTCTTCCACCATAGACACCGTGCTTATCCATTACTCTGCTGTACTAATTTATATAAGTGACTGTGGTTCTCTCCTTGATTATATGAGAGTTGACTGTTACAGCACTAACAGGTGATGTCCTTCCTGTCTCTAGCAATGGGCTATGCATAATCTTAGAATTACTTCTAATCTTGGTTTTATGCCTTATGTTTCATCTCTAGATTTTCTTGCTTGTTCACTTTGAGCTTGGGTTTGTCTTGCTTATTGCTAGTAAGTCATTTTAACTGTGCTCAGTACAAGTAGCACTATTCTGTCTTCATACTGGGCTTGCTTGGCTCTCCAGATCCATTGTCAGCTTGGTCTCCAGATGTTAGAGTCAGACAGTGAGCTAGTGAATATGTAGCTTCACACCCTCACGTGACATGGAGATCAATGCCATTGAGTGTTTGGCGCCAGATGAACTCATTTCCTAATTTACTAGCCCCCAAATGTGTGTGCTTGTGTATACACACACACACACACACATGCACATGCACGTGCACACACACACACATACACACATATACACACACATACACACACACATTCACACACATACACACACACATATACATGCACACACACATACACACATATACACACATACACACACATTCACACACATACACACACACATATACATGCACATGCACACACACATACACACATATACACACACATACACACACACACATTCACACACATACACACACATATACACGCACATGCACACACACACATACACACATACACACACACATACACACACACATTCACACACACACACACACACACACACACACACACAGAGTCACACAGACTTTTAGAGCTACCTTTTGAAAGAATTTAATGCTATACCATACTAGCGTCCTTTGACATTTTAACATCTGATGGTTCTGTCTATGCAAACATAACCAGAATAACCCAGTTCTACAGTCTAGCATCCTCACTTAGTGTTCATGGACTTTGGAAAGGAAGGGCGAAGCAAAAGTGGTGTTTGTAAACATATCTTATGTCTGTTTTCATTTGAAAAATGTGGCCCAAGGCAGAAACTTGATATGTTTTTAAATTGTGTGTCATGAAATGGAAAAGAGTTATGGATGATGGTTATCTATGGCTTCCTTTCTTGTAAGGAATTTGTAACCTTAAAACCTTTTTGTTTTCAATTTTGTTCAGATCGAAATTGAGAGTGGGACAGGAACAAGGCCTTGTTTGCCCAACTTTATCTTTTCATATTGATGCAAAGTTTACATTATTTTTATTAACTTTTAAAATTAATTTCTTCCCTTTCTCCTAGAAAAAGTAGCAACACACACAAAAGCCACATTGTAACTCTTTGTCAATAGAGTGGGCAGGGCTATTAAACAAATGAGGAGCTGCCTCTGTATTTATCTCACCGAGACTGTGGGTGGAGCCAAACATTGTCTTGAAGACAGAGCATGTTCAGATGTGGTAGCCATTTTCTTGTCACTATGACACAATAAAAAAGGTTCCCCATAATGGGTTATGTTGGTACTCTTTGAAGTACAGGGTATTTAGTGTGCTTGTACCTTGAAGGAAAGTGGCCCTTCCCCACTGCTAGCCCCTGCATAGGTAATGTGGCCACAGATTGTTTGACCTAGGCTATTTGCCTAGGTCAGAAATCTTCTCTGCCCTTTTCATTGAAGCCATGTTTTGTAATTACCATGATTACTGTTATGTTCTTGCATTCTGCTTGGCTGAGCAATAATTTCACCCCCTGCTCCTTTTTCTTGGTTTGCTGTTTATTAATTGAGACTCTCCTAGTGGCAGTCACTAGCTCCCTAATGAACTCACTGGCCCTAATATAATTCCCTTTGGGGTTATCACCTGCACAGTCCTGGCTCCCATGGGTGGCCATTAGATTGGCTTTGGTCACAATGATGTATTTCCCCAGCAGCAGACAGCTGAGTGGGCCTCTCTATGTACAACATGCTGTGTTATGTCTTTAAACATCAGTGTTGAACTTCCTCCCTGATCCAGGGATCCTGCCATGTAGGTGTCTTCTAAGAATTCATTGAGAAGGCTTAGAGGTTCCACTCTTCTTAGACACCTTCAGTTAGCCTCTCAAACCACCCACTTCATTAGAGACATATCACGTGTGTTCTCTTTATGCAGCATCTGCAATTTAACTGCTGGTTTGTTTTTTCATCTTCATTCTGGTAATAGCCTTACTGAGATATAATTCATAGGCCAACAGTTTACCCACTTAAAGAATACAATTAATAGCTTTTAGCATATTCACAGAGTTAGACAACCATCAAAATGGTCATTCTAGAACAATTTCATCACCCACAGTTCCAAACTGGAAACCAACCAAATGTCCATTAGCAGAAGAATGAGTAAATAACAGGCAGTATATCCACACAGCTGACCATGATTTGGTCATAAAAAGGAAATACAGTGTAGCAAAAGCTCAAAGTCACTGTGCTACTTGAATGAAAGAAGACAGTTCACATATTATTCTATGATTATTGATTTCTATTTCTTCCTTTGGATTATGTAAACATAAATGCCAGGGAAAAATCTAATACCTTTTGTGGCCCGAGAAAGTGTTCAGTGCATAGTAGCAGTTTAGTTAATATTTGTTAAAAAGATAAAACAACTATATCCTAGAGACCTAACCATAGACAATGGAAGTAAATACTTGTTCTGAAATATCATGCTGCTTCCTGTGGATATGGAGACTTATTATATATTAATAAAAACTTTAGCAAAGTATGAAGGATGATATTTTTGTAGTTATACTCATGTTCATGATCTGTTTGTGCCAAGGGCCAAGTGGGTTTTACTTATGGTCCTGTGATGGTTTGTATATGCTTGGCCCAGGGAGTGGCACTATTTTGGAGGTGTGTCCTAGTTGGAGTAGGTGTGTCCTTGTTGGTAGGTGTGCCACTGTGGATGTGGGCTTTAAGACCTTACTCCTAGCTGCCTGGAAGCCAGGATTCTACTAGCAGCCTTAAGATAAAGATGTAGGAGTGTTCCTCTTTCTCCACATCCTCGCCAGCAACTGCTGTCACCTGAATTTTTGATCTTAGCCATTCTGACTGGTGTGAGGTGGAATCTCAGGGTTGTTTTGATTTGCATTTCCCTGATGATTAAGGATGTTGAACATTTTTTCAGGTGTTTCTCTGCCATTCGGTATTCCTCAGGTGAGAATTCTTTGTTCAGTTCTGAGCCCCATTTTTTAATGGGGTTATTTGACTTTCTGGAGTCCACCTTCTTGAGTTCTTTATATACATTGGATATTAGTCCCTTATCTGATTTAGGATAGGTGAAGATCCTTTCCCAATCTGTTGGTGGTTTTTTTGTCTTATTGATGGTGTCTTTAGCCTTGCAGAAGCTTTGTAGTTTCATGAGGTCCCACTTGTCAATTCTCGATCTTACAGCACAAGCCATTACTGTTCTATTCAGGAATTTTTCCCCTGTGCCCATATCTTCAAGGCTTTTCCCCACTTTCTCTTCTATAAGTTTCAGTGTCTCTGGTTTTATGTGAAGTTCCTTGATCCACTTAGACTTGACCTTAGTACAAGGAGATAGGAATGGATCGATTCGCATTCTTCTACATGTTAACAACCAGTTGTGCCAGCACCATTTGTTGAAAATGCTGTCTTTCTTCCACTGGATGTTTTTAGCTCCCTTGTCGAAGATCAAGTGACCGTAGGTGTGTGGGTTCATTTCTGGGTCTTCAATTCTATTGCATTGGTCTATTTGTCTGTCACTATACCAGTACCATGCAGTTTTTATCACAATTGCTCTGTAGTAGAGCTTTAGGTCTGGCATGGTGATTCCACCAGAGGTTCTTTTATCCTTGAGAAGAGTTTTTGCTATCCTAGGTTTTTTGTTATTCCAGATGAATTTGCAGATTGCACTTTCTAATTGTTGGTGGGATTGCAAGCTTGTACAACCACTCTGGAAATCAGTCTGGCGGTTCCTCAGAAAATTGGACATAGTACTACCGGAGGATCCAGCAATACCTCTCCTGGGCATATATCCAGAAGATGTCCCAACCGGTAAAAAGGACACATGTTCCACTATGTTCATAGCAGCCCTATTTATAATAGCCAGAAGCTGGAAAGAACCCAGATGTCCCTCAACAGAGGAATGGATACAGAAATTATGGTACACTTACACAATGGAGTACTACTCAGCTATTAAAAAGAATGAATTTATGAAATTCCTAGCCAAATGGATGGACCTGGAGGGCATCATCTTGAGTGAAGTAACACAATCACAAAAGAACTCACACAATATGTATTCACTGATAAGTGGATATTAGCCCAAAACTTAGGATACCCAAGATTTAAGATACAATTTGCTAAACGCATGAAACTCAAGAAGAATGAAGACCAAAGTGTGGACACTGTGCACCTTCTTAGAATTGGGAACAAAACACCCAGGGAAGGAGTTACAGAGACAAAGTTCGTAGCGGTGATGAAAGGATGGACCATTTAGAGACTGCCGTATCCAGGGATCCATCCCATAATCAACTTCTAAACGCTGACACCATTGCATACACTAGCAAGATTTTGCTGAAAGGACCCAAATATAGCTGTCTCTTGTGAGACGATGCTGGGGCCTAGCAAATACAGGAGTGGATGTTCACAGTCAGCTATTGGATGTATCACAGGGCTCCCAATGGAGAAGCTAGAGAAAGTACCCAAGGAGCTAAAGGGATCTGCAACCCTATTGTTGGAACAACATGATGTACTAACTAGAACCCCTGAGCTCTTGTCTCTAGCTGCATATGTATCGAAAGATGGCCTAGTCAGCCATCAATGGAAAGAGAGGCCCATTGGACTTGCAAACTTTATATGCCCCAATATAGGGGAATGCCAGGGCCAAGAGAATGGGAATGGGTGGGTAGGGAAGTGGGGGGCGCTATGGGGGACTTTTGGGATAGCATTGGAAACGTAATTGAGGAAAATATGTAATAAAAATATAAAAAAAAAAAAGATAAAGATGTAGAATTCTCAGCTCCTCCTGCACCATGCCTGCCTGCATGCTGTCATATTCCTGTCTTGATGATAATGGACTGAACCTCTGAACCTGTAAGCCAGCCCCAATTAAATGTTGTCTTTATATGAGTTGCCTTGGTCATGGTGTCTGTTAGCAGTAGTAAAACTCTAACCAAGACAGTCCCTAAGACAAGAGAAGGAAAGAACCAGATAATTAACATCCTCTGCAGTCCCTCCCCATCCAGGTGCAATAAGCGAGGTCATTAAAAATCCCCTTGCCCAATATGGCCATATCACTCTGAATGTGCCCAGTCTCTTTCAAACTCCCAAGATAAGCAGGATCAAGCCTAGTTAGTACTCGGGCAGAAGTCCTCACACCCCTAGTTTGATTCAACTCTGCCTTGCTAGGCAGAAGACATAGTTACCATATGAGACACACTGCCAGTAACTGCACCTACATAGCCAAGCATGCAAAATCAGATCACAGACATCATAATTGTTGTCAAAACTCAGGGAAGCATTGTTCTGCAGTTTCTATCACTTACTAAGGAGAGTGAAAGCAAATCTAGTCTCAGGGCTGGGGAGTCATGTTCACAGGAGGAGAGAACGTATGTTCTGGGAGAAGAAAAGGTGTAAAGAATGTTGCTGCGATGTTTCAAGGTGAGAATTCATCCTCCATTTCTACTGTGTGCCCTAACATGACCTCCAGTTCTCTCTTTAGACAGCCTTGATGGCTGTTGCCAAGATATATACAAATATATCTCAGCAGATCCATGGATCATATCCATTTCTGAAGCCAGAAGAAGACTACCAAATGAATTAACCACTAAGGAAAATACAGGGATTTCACAAGTTATGTGGTTCTTCAGAGAAACATGGATATATGCGAAAGCATCACATGCCAGCCATATCCTATTGTGAGGGATTTGAAATTTCTTCTTTCTAATGCTCAAATCACCACTTATTTTTGTTAGTGGGTGAAGTACTAAAAGGTAAGCTAACAGTTCTTGGGGAGAACAAAGAAAAGCCACAGCCATAAACAGCGGGGAGCAGGGTGGAAACAGGCTATGATGGAGTCAAGTTATGAAGCCAGCATGAGTTGGAGGGCAGACTCTCCTCTTATTTTCCTTTCTAGTTCCTGTAGAAAACACTCTGTGAAAACAACATAGGAGCTAAGGGTTGATTTTTGGCTTACAGTTTCATGCTACAGTCCACCATAGTGAGGTCATCACATTTATAATCACAGACAGAGATCAATGCCATGCGTACCCTCAGATCATCTTCTCCTCTTTGGTGCAATCCAAGTGATGTCCACTTTTAGGTTGGGTCTTCCTACATCAATTGAAGCAACCAAGACACTCCGCTATAAACATGGCCACAGGCCAATCTGATCAAGACAATCCTTCATTGAGACTCTATTCCTAGGTAATTCAAGATCGGGTTGAGTTGACAGTTCAAACTCAACAACACAACCGCAGAGGAGATGGCAGTTGGATACATAGGTAGAGCATTTCCAGGTGGAGCTAGGGGTGAGAACTTCATGGGATCTGGCTCTATGATAATGAGCCACGTTTACAAGATTCAAGCCCAGCAGTGAGGGGGTTTCCAAAGCTGGAACTCAGGAAGCTGATAGATGAACTTGTGTACAAGTATCCCTGTTTTTTTTTTTTTAATATTTTTATTACATATTTTCCTCAATTACATTTCCAATGCTATCCCAAAAGTCCCCCATAGCGCCCCCCACTTCCCTACCCACCCATTCCCATTCTTTTGGCCCTGGCATTCCCCTATATTGGGGCATATAAAGTTTGCAAGTCCAATGGGCCTCTCTTTCCAGTGATGGCCGACTAGGCCATCTTTCGATACATATGCAGCTAGAGACAAGAGCTCCAGGGTTCTGGTTAGTACATCATGTTGTTCCAACAATAGGGTTGCAGATCCCTTTAGCTCCTTGGGTACTTTCTCTAGCTTCTCCATTGGGAGCCCTGTGATACATCCAATAGCGGACTGTGAACATCCACTCCTGTGTTTGCTAGGCCCCGGCATCGTCTCACAAGAGACAGCTATATTTGGGTTCTTTCAGCAAAATCTCCCTGTTATGTCTCCTCATAAGCCAGGTTGATGTGACCACTCACTCAGTTCTGTATTTAGGTGAAGGAAAAGGATAGTGATGGATTCTAGGGAGACTTTGAAGATTCATAGCAGATTCTGCACACATGCAAGTGGTTGCTGCCCCAGCATGAGAGGGCTGCAGCCTGGAACAGAGGGAGTGAGCAGGAAGTGCAAGGAGATCCTGTGAAGTATGGAAGTCTTTGGTGTGGTTCTGTTCAGTAATGCCTCATCTCATTATTAAAAAGTTGTAAAGCCAAGATGGATATCTATAGTAATCTCTACATCCCCAAAGAATTCTGCTGCAATGATAAAACCTCTGACCTCCAAAGAGACAGAGGAAGTGTACCAGGTTATCTTTAGTTTGTCCACTCTGCCACTGTAGGGTAACACATCTGCTTGCATCTCAAACAAGCAAACAACAGTAGATGCCTGTTCATAATCGCATCTCAGGATCCTAGGCATTAACATAATATGGATAAGCAAGGCAGAGAAAAGAGAAACCTGAAAATGAATAATGTTAAATTCCAAAAAAAGAAATAAAAATAAGATGGAACTAGCATAGCAAATTCCAACAGAGTGCCTCCCTCTAAGGAAGGAGCATTTAAAGAGATAGTTGAAGCCCGTTTTACATGTGGCCTCTTAACAGCGTTCAGCTGTCTTCAAATGTTGCACAGGAAGACAGCAGCTTCATCTCAGTGGGAGGTGTGTGTTCTCAGTGGAGATCAGCTCTCTGTTTGGCATCTTGCTTCATCTTTCTGCAGTAATATGTACAGGCAGCTGACCTTGGTCTTTAGGGGCCAGGCGTTTTCACTGAGAGGAAATGACCATGCTTCAGAAGCTGGTTTCTTTTGGTTAGGCAGTGACTACTCAAACCACTCACTATATGATGAAATACGAGGCACTAAAAGCGATTCTTAGGGGGATCCATTATAGCTGTGTTTATGGACAGCCATTTGTGAGCGGGGAGGAGAGGCATGCCTTCATCCCAGCTCAGGGTGAATGTTTTTAGCAAAGGCTCTGTGGGAGTTTCTCAGGAGTAAGACGCACGATTAAAGTGTCCTTTACAGGAGATTGTGACAACATAAACAATAATGATACAAGGAGCTTGAGTCAAGGTAAAAGAAGCAACTGGAAGGCCCTGAAGGCTCCTGGAAAAAAACCAGTGTTTTCTACCCAGACCTATCAGTTAAAGTCTAACCCCTCACCCAGCACCTGCTGAGTGGAAAGACTTGAAAGTATTAACATCCCAAAAGAGGGTGGAAGAAGACAAATGAGACCAAATATATGCAGACATGGTCTTCCCCCTCTCATTTGTTAATTATTCCGTATGACCACAGATGACATAAACTAGTCATGTTTAGCTGTTGGCTAAAATAAACAACCTGCAGGCCTGAGGAATGAAAGCATGGGGTTTTCGTAAATGGCTAACTCTCAATATTTTTGCACCAATCATTAGTAGTAATATATACCATATTGCTGGGAAGGACATTTGAGTATTCTTAAAAATGAACAAGACACCGCAGTTAGCTTCTGATGTAATTGGATCCTCCTTAGTTGGGGAACTGTGAGAACACTGTAGTAGTCCATACTGATAGCAGTTTCTTAAGTACCCAGTTGTGAATCTAGTATCGCTGTGTGGGTTATGTGTATACATATATGTGTGCCTGCATGTCTGTGAGTATATATGCATGCATGCCCCCTTGGGGGTTTACCTGCACACCTGTGTGCATGCATGTCTCTTTGTGAGTGTGTGTATGTGTGTGCATATTTGAGTATTTGAATACTCTTTGTCTTTGTTGCAGGTAAGCACCTCAGCTCAAATATTAAAATAGAATTACCGTATTTCTCAGTGAGGATAGGCAGGACTCCTGATAGAATTACCATATTTCTCAGTGAGGACAGGCAGGGGCTCCTGTGCTTTGCAACAGGATTTGTCAGCATATAAGACCTTTTATTTGAAGAACATTAAAGAACCAACAAAGTACATGCAGACATAGTATAAAGGTATAAGAAAGAAATATGAGGACAGACAAATAGCATTAAGATGCAGGAAGATGGTGTGAGTGCAGGTTACCAGTGTCAGCTTTTATTTTAGTCCACTGATACATTATTAACACATGTATAAACGAATACATGCTTACATGTATGTATGTATGTATATATGTATGTATCTGTCTATCTATCTAAAACATGAGGGCCAAGCACATAGCAATGGTAAGGGTGTGATTATCCAGGGACTATGACTGTCAGAATAAATACAGCAAAGTCCAAAAAAGAAAATAAATCCCACAGAAAATGACCATTGTCCCCAGGTTTTTTGAGGTTTTGAGATTCTTAGTCTCCAGCTTGCCGGGTAGCCTACCTCACTTCAGCTTCCCTCCATGTGCCCATCACTCTCTGAGGTCCTATGTTTGCAGTAGGAACCTTTTCTAGAGATCATATGCAAATACGGGAATAGCCAACAGACCACCTTCATATATTTGATTCGCATATTAGTAAAATCGTTTTTAAATGTTAAAAATTATTTTCTGGGCTGGAGAGATGGCTAAGCGGTTAAGAGCACTGACTGCTCTTCTAAAGGTCCTGAGTTCAAATCCCATCAACCACATGGTGGCTCATAGCCATCTGAAATGGGATCTGGTGTGTCTGAAGAGTGACAGTGTACTCACATACATTAGATACATAAATAAATAAATAAATAAATATTAAACATTGTTTTCTAAATTTGGAGAGAAATGCTCAGTGGTTAGAGCAAGTACTACTTTTGCAGAGAAATGGGTTCAGTTTCCAGCACCCATGTTGTGTGGCTCACAACCACCTGTAATTCCAGTGGGTATTTGTACTCACACGTTTGCATACATACATACATACACACCCACACACCCATATACCCACACACCCACACACAAGTACACACAATTTTAAAAAATGCTTTTTAAAAAGTCCTTTCCCCTAGAGAAGGCATTTGAGAATAGATATGCCCTAATGATGAAACCATACTGTATTTAAGACAGCCACAGAAACAAATAGTCATAAAACAGCTAAAGAATAAAAGCATTTATTTTTTAAAATAATCTCATAGTGTCATTTTTCATGGAATTTAATAAATTACCATTTTCCTGATATAATAACTGATCACCACAGCTCGTTGGGGGGGGGGGAGAAGAAAAGCAGATAGAAATGGCAGAAAAGCCATTTTTTTGTTGTTCTAATGGTTACTTCTTGCACTTAAATGCTTCCAAGGACAATTCTCTGGAGATCTTCACCTCCAGTCCATTGTTTGGACTTTCAGGTGAGCTCAGTCCAGTCAGTCCATACTAACTTGTCTCACTGCCATTAATTTAATAACCAATGTTGTAAGATCTGTGGCAGGGGGGCATTTCATCTTTGCCATGCTATTTTAGGGCCATCTTTACCTTTCCCTGCAGGTGGGAGTATCTCACCTGAGTTCTCCAGTTAATGAGCCTGGGCTGTGTGGCGAGCATTAGAATGTCTACCATCTCCCTCCTCATTTTCCTCACACCAAGGTCCACCCCACCGAGTCTCCCTCCACCCTCTGCTCTCTATTCATCTGTTTTCTGCTTTCATTTTCTCCACAATGACTTTTAGGAAGCATTCCAATTTTGATCCACAGTGTCATGTCTGTAACAAGTGATGCAGGGTTTGATATTTCTTCTATGAGAGCCTCTTCACAGAATTATGAAGACAGTGATCATGTTGTATATGATTTGTTTCAGGAGAAAGGAATATTTTCAGTATCTGCTGTTTGTGATGTTACTTTCAGATCTCAGATATCCAAGAGGGGCTACAGTGCTGCACTCAACGTAATAATTTATGGTTTTCTGAGATTCAGTTTCTGTCTGTTTCTCTGTCTGTCTGTCTGTCTGTCTGTCTGTCTGTCTGTCTGTCTGTCTCTCTCTCTCTCTCTCTCTGTGTGTGTGTGTGTGTGTGTATAGGTCAGTAGTTGGGTGAAGTTCACTGGTTGGCCAGACTGCCTGGCCAGTGAGCCCCATGGTTTCTTCTGTCTCTCCCATTCCTAGTTTTGGATTTACAGGTGTGAGCCACAACCTCTGTTTTTTTATGTGGGTGCTGGGGATTCAGCTCAGGTCCTTATACATGCAATCCACACTGTACTGACTGAGCCATCCCTCCAGATCTATTGAAGTCAGGTTTAAAGATGCCTTGATGAAAGACTTGTGACAAGGTGGGACAAATGACAAAGCTCACTACTGTGTAGCAGATCATTTGCATGTTGTCATGATCACTGTGAGTTCATATGTGTAACTCTTATCGTTGTGTCCAGAAAAAAATTTTATTGTAGTGATCTAACATTTCTGGCTCTTACTTTTTTTTTTTTTCTTCTGCCTTCTCTTCCTCAAAGATCCGGTGAGCCTTGGGGAGAGTCATGTGATATGCACATCCCCTTCCCAGCCAAGCATTTCCAATCTCCCTGTGTGTAGACCAGTTGGAGGTCTCTGTGTTAATCACCAAGAACCTTCTCTGATGAAGGCTGTGACTTCCAGCCAATGATCTATAGGAAAAGTCACCAAGCTATCACGTGCTGCCTTATTTTATCTCAAGAATTTTAAAGTAGTGGGTAAGGATGTTGAAACTCTACCCCAGATGTTTTGATGAGTAATTGAATTTAACATTTACTACCATTGATTTTGTGCAAATAATCCTCTCATTTGTGATGTAAGCTTTTATTTGGCCTTAACCTGTATGGACACCACTTGCAGTTAGATGGACTGCAGGTGTTTGAAGTCAGAAAGTGATGGAGTCACACATGATGGGAGTTTTATTTTTTCCGCAGAGAGTCTTAAGAATGACAGGAATCACATGGGGAGTACTGAGGGTAGGGAGTGGGAGGGTAGCTTCACCCAGGGTTGACAAAGCTGACCTCTCTGGGAGGAGCATGGAGACAGAGCAGACCTTCTCCCCATAGGCTTTTCCTAGAAGCTACACAGTGTCCCCTTGCTCCTGTCTCTGGGCCAGAACTTGGTTATCCTTGGCATAGATGGATGAGAAATCGATGGGATGACGCTGCTGTAAATCTCATAGCTACATATATTTAAAGTTGTGCATCCATCTGTAAGGAAGAAAAGGGGAATTTTATTGGGTCAAGCTTTGAACTATCTTTAAATTAAATTGTAGGAAAGCTGAATATCCTCACCCTTTGGAAATGTGCATTGTGCCTGCCTGCCTGCTTTCCTCATTTCCTTCCTTCCTTCCTTCCTTCCTTCCTTCCTTCCTTCCTTCCTTCCTTCCTTCCTTCCTTCCTTCCTTCCTTCCTCCCTCCCTCCCTCCCTCCCTCCCTCCCTCTCTCTCTCTCTCTCTCTCTCTCTCTGTCTCCCTCCCTCCCTCCCTTCCCTCCCTCCCTCCCTCCCTCCCTCCCTCCCTCCCTCCCTTCCTTCCTTCCTTCCTTCCTTCCTTCCTTCCTTCCTTCCTTCCTTCCTTCCTTCCTTCCTAACCCCCCCCCAAAACAAAAACAACAACAACAAAAAAACAACAACAACAAAAATGATATAAAATGGACAGGACTCCTGGAAAGCCAGCTTTGTTATTACCACAGTATAAACATATCTTTATTCTCCTGTGGAATCTGATCCTGTGGAGATAGGGAGGCGGAGATTTTTCTTGAGTATCTGGTAATTTGTTATATCAAGGTGTACAAACCTTTTTTCTTTCTCATTGAGCCAAGCACTGGATTCCTTACTAATTCTACTGTGAGTCATAGGTAACTTTTTATGTGCATTTTGGTTTCTAAAAACTTTGATCATATTGAAGTTGGATATGCTTATCTCTTTTGTCTTAGTTTCCTGTTTAGAAGCAGTTTTGGATGTACTGGGGTTCTGTGACTAGTCTTCACATGGTTCATTTCTTCACTTAGTTCATCCACTTGGTTGTCTCCTTGCTTTGTTCCTGTGGCTATTTTGGGTGTAATCTTCAAAAGTATCAGATATACACTTTTGCAAATATGGTTTTCAGGTTTTGTAACAAGTTTTATCTTTTTTTCCCCTTAGTTTCCTTTGTCTGCTCTGACAGCTTAAAAATATTATTTTAAATTATCAACTCTTTCAGTTTGAAGTTTGAAATGACCTCTGGTTTTCAGAAACTCGACAGGCTCATGCAAAGAGTTACTTCTGAGCCCTTTAAAAGCAAGCTGAAACACCGTGGGATGTCTTCCTTGTGAGTACCCCTGATTAACACTAAGGCACCATCAAAAAGCTACAGTGTAAAAACTAGACTCTGACCTTCGGGCACCAATCATCCAGATTTTTTCCAATGATGACAGTTGTGGTCTCTAACCAAGATTATTGTTGCCGGATTGTTGAGCTTGGTTGCTTTATGTCTGTCTACACTTGACTTTCAGCTGGAATTCTTCCTGTATCTTTTTTTAACAGTCATGCCTGTGACTGCTGTAGATTATGGCTGACTGTTTTCTAGAACACTCCTCACTTTGCACTTGTTTGGCAGATTCCAGTTATGCAATTTGGGAAAGAATATCACCAAAGTGACAGTTTGTCCTTTTCATTAAACCCCCGCCCCAATAGCAGGTTGTAGTTTGTTCTATTTCTAAGGCTAATCTTGAACACTTGCGACTAGATGCTTCCTGTATCTGTACGGTAGAGTTGCTAACAGGAAGGTGGGGTTTGCTGGACTATCAAACTGCATTTTTGTTCAGCTTCCACTCACAAGCTTTGGGACTACTTGCTGTCTCCTGGGTGGATTGTTAGAATGATTTATGGATTTTTTTCACAGGTGGAGGAAGACCACTGTCCTTGCCCCATTTACTCATGTCAGCAGACACTCATGGATACATGCATTATACAATTACTGGATAATTTTGAGGCTTGGCTGGCTGGGCCTTCATTTTGGTTTCTGTTTCCTTGTGCCATGGCCTCATCATTACTTTGAGCATCTCCTCGCTGTCTTGGACTAGAAGATGTCTCTGCTGTTCTTATTTAGAAATTGTTACCAATAGGAGATAGTCAGTCAGAAAACCATAGCTGACTGTCAGAAAAATTTAATAAAGACCCTAATATGGTAAAAACCATTAGTACTGGAAACCTCTCTCTCTCTCTCTCTCTCTCCCCCCCCTCTCTCCCTCTGTCCTCCTCCCCTGCCTTTGTGTGTGTGTGTGTGTCTCTGTGTGTTTGGCTTTTAAGTTATATCTGTAATAAGCAGATGTGGCTACACATTTTTTTCATATTTATTGACTTATTTATTCATTTGAGACAGGTCTCATTCTAATTCAGTACAGCAGTATAGCCTGGAGCTCAAATTAATCCTCCAGCCTCACTGATCCAAGAGTTGGAAATGCATACATATGCCACCCAGGCTTTACGCATCCCTTTTTAATAGTAGCTGGCCTGTGAGGAAAGCATGGTCATCTCTATTTCTCAGCCACATGACAAAGACTCTGGAGAGTGGACCAGCTAGGACCAAATCTCAGTATTCCCAGCTCCAAAGCTAGTGCCTTTCCATGGTTCTACCTTGCCAAAGTGTATATTTAAGAGACTTTGGGGCTACAGCCGTGTTCTCATGCTCCAGGACACAAGGGCAGATAGGGTCAGCAGGGACCAAGGAGGGTCAGTGAACCTCTTCAGAATCACAGAGGAAGGCAAAGCAGTTTTGGCCGTGTCCTGAAGTTGTCGCCAGGGGGCGCAGGTAGGTCGTTGATGAGAGTCTGGAAGCCACAGAGATGCCCTGGAGCTGCCCTTCTACCTGACTGCAGCATCCTGCATGCAGCAACAACAGCCTTGCAGAGGGACACGCAGCGCCAGAGAGCTGCCAAGGCAATAAGCACACTGGGTCCCATCGACTGTGCAGAGGTATCTCAGTTGAAGGGAGAGACTAGCTGGCTTTTCCAAGCCTGTCTGTGGAAAGTAGACAAGTCTCCATTATTTGAGTTTCTCAAAGTATTCACAGAGTGACCCTGAACATCTAAGGAGACTAGAAAGGAGAAGCATAAAGGAGAAAGCAGAGGGCTTGCTCTCTTTTGTAAGCCCACAACCACTGAGGGCATGAAGGTCACGTGACAAAACTTGGACCAGAGTGTGAGTTCTCAAGGATGCTCACAACAGCTCTCACTGATGGAACACACACAGCTGGGTGTTTCACATTAATTTTCATCTGAGTGGTGGGACCAGGTAAGGAAACTGAAACTCAGAGCTCTGTCAGAGGACCTGTCCTGTCTGGGAGATGGAGCAGGGGTCATCGGCAAGGACCTGCAAATGCTGAGTCACACTTGTGGTGAGTCACAGGCAGCAGCAGCAGTTCTCTGGAGATACAGAGGGGAAACTGAGGTCTGCAGAGGGAGTGTTCCAACATCTCTCATGCTTGAGTGCTGAGTCTAGAGGATGGACCTCGGCCTGAGCCAGTGTGCTGAGGTCCAGTTCCTGCTCACACTCCACTCTCCTCTGCCTTCTTTGGAGACCAACCTTGGAGGCTGGATGAGTCATCTGGCCATCAGAACCTTCTGGTAGGTTGTTCAAATGGGACTCATTGATGGAGGATGTAAAAAGATGTCTCAAAAAATGAAACTAGGGAAAAGGTTCATGAGGCTGAGGCTTTACCCTTAGATATGGGTAGTTGATGGCTGCTGGGAAGGATTGTCATTTTTGTTTTGGAATGTACCCATGCTTGGATGGCTGGATCTGACATGCATGGGCATGCCAGTAACCCTGGCTGGACTCTGAGTTATAAGAAAAGAGAAGACATAAAGGTGGTAGGGGGATTAGGTGATTGAGAGGAGATGGAGGTAGGAGTGGGGTGTATATATAGTTGAGATACGTTGCATATGTGTGTGAAATTTTCAAGAAATAACTATAAATACTATTTAAAATGAAACTGGTGAAGAAGAGTGAAATTCAGAGTGGACTAGCATCTGCTAGAGACCATGAGAAGTCCTGGCCTGGACTCTGCTTGAAGAGAGGCTATCCAAGCGTAGGTGCTAACGAATACCTTTTTAAATCCCGATGATCAGACTCTTGTCGTGGTGCACGTGACTGCAGTGTAACCATTGTGGAAGCCTGGTCCTATAACAGCTATGTGTAAGGTGGATGGCCATTGCTAGCTGAGTGTAGATGTGATTGCTGAAGCAGCCCATTTTACTGGAATCGTCTGGAAAGGTCAGTATACCCTCTGCCCAGTTCTGTAAGGCCTCTTCACAAATGGAAGACATTCTGTCTAGCCCAACAGATAAGGGATAGCCTGGGCATCTCTGCATCATGTGTCCCTCAAAGAAAAGGAGTAGTACAGACTCCCGGGAGGCCTAGGGAGCGCCCAGTGAGGTGGTACTTGGGAGCTTACGGATGGCTCCTCTATCATCCCTGGCTCCCAGCTCCCTCATCACATAGTGTGACTTCTGTGGCCCCTGGGGACCCATCTGTCATTCAGAACAGCTGACCTTCCATTTGTATTATGACAATGGGAGCAGAATAATTTAACAGGGAATTGAAATGAATAATTTAAAGGAAAATGGACCTTTTTGATAGTTCTCACTCTCTGGAAACCTAGCTCTCATCTTTGCTGACTTCTGGTGGCCCATTTGAGATGGCTGCTAGCCTGGCCCACTGGCCTCCCCAGTTCTCCTCTGTCTGGACACCATTACCTCATAGTCTTCTGAAGCACAAGTAGGGATACACTGTAGGGTGAATTCAGTTCCTTGTCAGCCAATTAACTCTTAAAATAGACCCACCAGTTTTCCTTTTCAGGGAAGTAATTACTTGTTGGGGTAGCACACCTATTTCTAATTCTGTGCCTTATTATTTTAGCTTACCGTGGAAAAAAATTGCACCAAGAGCAAGACAGATTCATAAGAGGGAGGCAGAAACACCACTCTACCATTCCAGGCTAGGAGGCCATAGAGAACAGGTCCCCCTGGGAGAGGGCACCACAGAAGCCCAAAGAGACCATAGAGAGCAAGCCATCCTAGGAGGGAGCACCATACAGGTCCAAGGAGCCCATAGTGAGTAGGGTCCTCCTGGAAGGGAGCACCACACAGGATCAAGGAGTTCATAATGAGCAGGACCCTTGGAGAGGGAGCTTTTCACTTGCCAGGGACAATTCTGGCTTCCAAAAGAAACCACAGCTCTGTAGCCTGTGTCTGAGTTTAAACCAGATGTACCAGCTAGTAACAGCTGGAGACCATTGTCCACTCCCTGCATTTTAAGCCTGTCTTCTTGAAGCAAAGTCAAGGGCGCTTAAAGAGAGTTTTACAGCCCAGAAATGGAAAGTAAAGGGAGGTTAAGTGGCCAAAGCTCCGGGATGGTTTCTTTTCTTGGTCTGGCTGATTGTACGTAGCTATGTTTTATGTTTTTGTCCTCTATGGTTCACCTCATTGTGCTCCCAGGATTGCAGAATTCAGAGATGTGAAATAGGCAGGAGCTGTCCTGCAGTTTGATATAGATATATTTATATATCCTGCATATATATGCTATATATACACATCCTCATGTATTTGATATATGTATAGATATAAATATATATCATACCCACATTTGCATGATATACATACTAACTCCACATATATGTGACTTATAGTCACATACAGATATATACATATATATACATATATATGATGTATACAAATATACCTGATATATATTATGGCTAGCCATACATACATGATATATATCCACACATACATGATATATATCCACACATACAATACATCTAAATAATACATGCACATAAATATGACAATATGTTTATATTTGCATCATGTATCAGTCCTCTATCATCTCTGTATTTATCATGCATATCAGTTATCTGTCTATCACTTGTCTGTTCACCACCTGTATACCTATCACTTATTTGTTCTATCTATCTATCTATCTATCTATCTATCTATCTATCTATCTATCTATCTAATCTGTCTATTATCTATCTATCATCTATCTATCTATCATCTATCTTTCTACCTACCTCTGTCTAGTATGTATGTATGTATAGTATATACGAATGTATGTATGTATGCATATATCTACCTATCTATCATCTACATACCTGTTCATTATCTGTGTTCTATCATCTATGTACCTATTTGTCCTATACCTATACATCATCAATCATCATCATCTCTCTATAACTTACAGCTTAAGGTAAATCCACCAGAAATATGTATTTAACTTCATTTTACACTTAAAACTCAGTGTAAGACTCAGATTTGAGTTTCTTAGAGGCACATGATTAGTTGTTTGAGATGAGACCCACTCTCTGTTTTGGTGTTCAGTGGATGTGACTTTGTTCAATTCACTGGCTTTCCTTGTGGGAGTTTTTTTTGATGCTGCTCATGACCCATAAATTTAGGAAACACTCACTATTGTCAAAGGAGCATGCATTACACATTCACTGCTGCGAACCAGCTTGCATATGTCATTTCATTAAGTTTGTGACAAAGGTGGCATTGGAACTATTCGTAATCGCTGTGCCTTGGTTGGAGAAACCAATGTCCAGAGGGTAAGTGGACATAATTGATGAGCAGAACGGTCAAGTTGAGCTCGAGTCTATAAAGTACTCTCTTAAAGCAGGTATTCCATAGACCATCCTGATCTAATAACTTCACATAAAACTCTAGGGACTGTCAGGCTAAGGCAGATGATGGGCACTGAGAGGGGCCTTTTATGTGCTAATATGATGTGTATAATATACATACTAACCGTAACTCTGTCACCACTGGGGATACTATGTGCAATGCAATCTATACTATCCATTTTCCTGCGGGCCTCAGATCAGGATGGTTAAAGAGTATATCTCAAAAATAAACAACAAAAAACATTAAAAAAAAACCTTCATAAAGTCAGTGCCCAGGAGAAAATGAGGGATAAAATGTTTTCAGAAGGGAGCTTCTGAAACACTTGCAGAGGAGAAGAGTGGTCCAGAGGCAGTTCTATCCTGAGCTGTCTTAGAACACGCTATGGAGGCTTTCCTTCAAATCTATGCATGTGCAGAAAGGAGGCCTCACCAGCTGGAGGATGCTCAGACCTGTAAGAGCATGAGCGAAGGAAGCCCGTGGAGAAAGGCATTTGACTCTAGCATAGACCCCTGAGAGCATCCTGCTGGTGGGCTCTTGCTGCTGTCACCACCCCATCCTGGTTTACCTCAGGGAGAGCATGACTTCAATGGAAGCCAAAGGAGGAGCCTCCTGTCAAAGGGCACCTCCAGCTTGGCAGAGAGGAAAGTTTCTTTCCAACACAATGGTACTATCTATCTATTGCTATTTATAATTTCAGAAGTGATTTATAGCTTCATTCATCTGAGAATCAAAAGTGGAATTCAATTAAATCAAAGACATTTGAATCTAATAAAACTCATTACTTTCCTTACGGAGCTACTGAACTGTATTCTTAGAGAATCCATTGTGCTTTGTGCCCACATGCCTGTATCAGAAACCCGAGTCTTTTCCCTCTTATACACCAATGTACCAAGCCTCAATGTTTTCTACATCCTATACATTGTTTCAGCGTGTGTGTGTGTGTGTGTGTGTGTGTGTGTGTGTGTGTATTTTACTGTGAAGTATGCACATGTGCCTATACATGTGGAAACCTGATGTTAGTGTCAGGTGTCTTCCTTGATGGCTTTCCATCTTCTTTTTTTTTTTTTTTTTTTTTAGGCAAGGTGTCTCATTGAACTTGTAATTTAGTTTATCTGTTAGCTACACTGTCTGGCCAATGAAATGAGCACAAGTGTTTACCCCTCCTGTATTCCCACCCTCATTTTCCCAGTGCTGGCATTTTAGACATATCCCAGCGTGCTTGGCTACCATGGATCTGAACTCCAGTCTTTGTGTGCATGGAGGAGGAGCCTTACAGTTAAGCTGCCTCTGCAGTTCACCTTTCTGAGACTGCTACTCTGTTAAGAGTCTGCAGCTCTTCCTCACCTTTTGGACCACAGTTTGCCCTCTAGTTCTGCATCCTAGTCCTTTCCCACCAAGACATCTACATAAGTCACCTCCTTCACCAAGGGCATGTATTATGTTTTATAAAAGAGAAAAGGAGCCAGGGATATGTTTGGTAGAGGCACAGTATGGTGTGGGGGAAGGGGGTGCCTCTGTGGCCCCATGTTGGGGCATCCCTTCCCCCTTAGGTACCAGCCTATACTATATTATACTATACTATACTATACTATACTATACTATACTATACTATGCTATAGTCTAGAGTAGAATCTATTTAGGGCATAGGAGGGAAGTTGAGGGGGTAGTAGTGACAGAGAAAGGCAGGGGGAAGAGAGGAGAGAGAGGGAGGGAGAGAAAAGAAGAGAAGCGAAGCGAAGAGAAGAGAAGAGAAGAGAAAAGAAGAGAAGAGAAGAGAAGAGAAGAGAAGAGGGAGGGGAAGGAATGGGGAGAGAGGGGACAAAGGGGATAAGAGAGCAAGGGAGCAAGAGAGTGGGAGGGGGCATTCAGCTCCTTTTATAGAGAGTCATGTATACCTAGCTGTTGCCAGGTAGCTGCGAGGCAGAGCCTAGAAGAAATGCTAACACCATGAGGGTGGTGAACAACTGGAATACAAACTTTAGATCTAGGCAGTAGGGGCTCCTCACTATCTGCCAGTAAAATCTGACCCATAATCTAATTCCAGTTAAGGTTGCCATCTGTGAGGTTGGGGACCAGGGAGCAGAGAGAGGATAAAGGCAGCATTCCATTGAAGAGAGCTCCCGGATCCCCACCTGCCTCCAGCCACGAGAGCCTCTGTGGAGTAACTGCCAGGTTGCCTTGTGCTTTATGGGAGTCTTAATGCCAAAGGGACACTCTCCCGTGGAGACTGGAATCTGCTTGATAGGAGCACTGGCTGGCCACTCAGCTGGCTAGGCACTCATTCATTACACATTATTGTGTTAAGGGAAGTCCATTTGGGACCAGCCAGTCTTGTTTTAAAGCTATTCTTGATGTGAGGCCAAACAGTTTCATTGAACAAGCTTTTATCCTAACAAAGATATACTGGTTCGGGGTGTCTTGACTCTTTCAAAGGAACAATGACGTCACCCCGGGGGCCTCTGCCTCTGTTGTTTTAGCAAACCCAGCTCTTCTAATAGAGATTTCCCCCAGCAACGCCTTCTGTTAGACACCTGATTTGCATTTTAGAGCAATCTTCCCTTTGATTACCAGCTTGGGCTGAGAGGAAGACAAGAGGTCTAAAGAATGTGTGAGTCACCCTTCCCAGTGTGATGCCTTAATGAAGCTGGATATCTCCCTGCTCCCATCCTGTTTGATTGAACCCATGGCTGCAGGATTGAGATTTATGGTTCAGGAATGAACTGGAAAGCTTTTCCTAAGCACAGGGCAAAATGCTGAAACCAAACCCTTCCCACTGAAGAGCCTGTTACTCTCTTGTTTAGGTGACATCCACAGGCAAGCAACAAATCCCTTCAGGAATAGTACGCTTGGTTCCAGATTTCAATTTGTAGAAAGACTGTTGAAGTATAAAACAAAGCATACTAGTAACCGACCCACAGGGGAACCCTGAAACTCAATGAAATACAGGAAAACACTGCTGTTATTTCCAGAAGACTGTTTCTGGAGCAAGAGATACTCTCTGTAGGGATAGGCAGCAGTAATACCTTGTAATTAGGTAGCTTCACCAGCCTATTCTAATTGACAGGAGATACCTGGTAACAGCCTCCAGGTAACCTCACTGAGTCTTGTCTCAGTTTGCAGGTGCTGGCTTCCTAAAGCTATTGTTTAAGTGGCCCAGGAGGAGTTCCACACCCTTGAGTAATTTCAACATTGTGGTTAGGGATTTGTGCTATTTGAAGGTATTATAACAAAATACTCAAAGCTTGGGCTTGTTAAGGGAACTCGGGATTGAAACTCGCTATGGGGTATTGGCTTTATTAGAAGGCAGAAGTCTTTTGTTACCCCTGGAACAGCGGCCCCTGGGTATGGTAGTCAGGGAGAGGTGCAGCTCTTATAGGTTAATATTTGAGCCTGGTTACAGGATCTCCTCCAAGAGCCCTAATATCTGGTGTTGGTCTTTGGGCTGGGCTAGGACATCCTTGGAGGTGTTTGTAATTTCTGTTTTTGTGTCCTTTTTCCTTTTCACATCTCCCCTCACCCCTTGGTGCAGGTTCTTCTAGTAAGAGGAGAAGGGGAAGGAGGATGGGGAAGGATTGTGGGAAGAAGTGATTGGGAGGCGGGCTGTGAACAGATGTATCGTGAATAAGTAAGAAATAAAATAAAATAAAACAAAGATTTTCTGCATCATGTGAAGGATCCTTAAAAAAGAACCATCTCCAGTGCCTGGTAAATGCTGAAGATGGGTCACAAAGCTGTGAATGTTTGGAGGGAAAGGAAGAGGACTTGGGAGAGGTAGAGATGAGAGCTAAGGGCCAAGCTTTGGCTGAGTATGTATGTCTTTGGATGTGGGGCCACAATGCCCTTTGGCAACTTTCTCAGTTTCCCTCTTTCCCTTCCTCCTCAGGAGCATCTACTTTTGTATGCCTCAAGGCTTGGCTGTGTAAGGTGGATAATCACACATTGCTGATGCTTGGAGTCTAGCACTTCATATCCTATGACCTGAACCTGCTTTCCAATGGGCCGAGAGCTTGGTGTGCCAGGGGAGACTGAGTGAGAATATTTGGAATAAATAGTTGTCCTTTTTCATATTTTCAACACCCCAAATGAAGCTCAAAGTCCCCCCTATTAGTTCATACGGTTATCCAATTCACAGTGATATTTCAGCCTGCGTGGGAAGTACATTCAATTAGCAAAATATACACAAAGAAGTGCCTATAACTCTAGACTGCAGTACTGTAATCTTTTAGTATGGATAATCCTGGAGGCCTCAGTCTTACTTTCTCATAATGAAATTCACTTTTGCACCGAGGTCCTAGAGCCTCCTGAGATAAAACTCCACGAGTCCCCAAATAACTGGCTAATTCTGTTGGATCACAGGATATGTAGGTGGTAATTATGTCAGATTTGCTCAAATGCCCAAAACAATAAAAAAAAACCTCCCCCAAGTCCCCCCCAAACGACCAAACCCATATAATAAAGGATTATGAAAGAAATTAATTCCTTCCTTCCTTGCTGTGTTCATTTTGAGTTGAATGCTGTTCAAATTTTCTTGTGTGTAGAAGTCCTAAGATGGAAGGACTTCCACTGCCCCCCCCCCATCTTTGCTTGTCTTGTTCTCTGTGGAGATCATCATGGCTCTACACACCAGGCAAGTGAGAACAGTTGGCAAAGAGCACAGTCCCGGGGGCCACGCTGCCAGAGTGAACGGTTTGCCCGTGTGAAGACATTGCCAAGAGCCATTGTCGTTGCCCCTCATATGCAGTCTCATCCAAGAAACTAACAGTGGTTTGCACGCGAAATCCACTGGACCTTGGAGAAGCGTTTTGGGGATTTGATAAGAAACATGAAGGGAGCTGGTGGGAACTGATAGGCTCGAAGAAAGTCCTCTGGGCTTGCCTCTGTGAAAGGAAGGAGGATGGAGCATGCGCGGAAGTGGGTTCATGCTAACAGGAATACTACTAGGCATGTAGAGTTAGGCGAAGGTGAAGAAAATATAAAAGACAAAGAATACAACTCAGGAGACAGTGGCAGCTCATGATCAGCTCTTTCCATTCATGCTTCAGATACCGACTTCTTCTGATCTCATCTGAAGTTGGGAACTCAGTGAGCGCTCGCCAGTCCCTCCTGGTTCCTTCTCTGTCTAGACACCCATGGAGTGCAAAGCACCTGAATGATGTGCAGCCCCTCCCCCACGGCCTCAGAAGTCTCCTGTACACTCAGTGCACTGGGGTGGGGTGTGCAGTGTTATTCTGGCTTCCCAGCCTGTGGGCTGGAGGACCGACACTGGTTAGAGGCACTGCTTTTGTTTCTACTGAAGGGATAATGGATCTGCTGCCTTCACTCTTTTCCTTCACTTCATTTGCATCCAGGGTTTCTCCCTTCTGGACTCCATCTAGTTTTTACTTTCCAGAGAGATGTTTTATCTTGTTTCCTGCTAGTGGTGCCACATCTGTTTCCCTGCTTTCTGTTATTCATTCAGATAGCATTTTTCATGTACCCACTTGCTCAGCAGTGTCCTGGAAACCAGGAGAACGATGAGACACAGCTCTCTGAAAGCTTTTATTTATTTATTTATTTTTGCTTTACTCCTGTCCATTTCCCAGGTTATGATCAACTACAGATTGTTTCCTTCCACAAAAGTTCCCTGGTTTATCCTGTTTCCTTCCACCCACCCTCCCTCCCCCGAATTTCCACTAGCTTATTTCTTTTTATATTTTTGCTTTGTTTAAAGACAGAATTTCACTATGTCGCCCCGACTGTCCTGGAATTCACTATGTAGAACAGGCTGGACTTGAACTCACAGAGATCCATCTGCTTTTGCTTCCTAAATGCTGGAATTAAAGACATGTGTCGGGCTGGTGAGATGGGTCAGCGGGTAAGAGCACTGACTGTTCTTCTGAGGGTCCTGAGTTCAAACCCCAGCAACCACATGGTGGCTCACAACCACCCGTAATGAGATCTGACGCCCTCTTCTGGTGCGTCTGAAGTCAGCTATAGAGTAGTTATGTTTATTTATTTATTTATTTAGTGTTTTTTTTTTGTTGTTGTTGTTGTTTTTTTGTTTTTTTGAGACAGCGTTTCTCTGTGTAGCCCTGGCTGTCTTGGAACTCACTTTGTAGGACCAGGCTGGCCTAGAACTCAGAAATCCGCCTGCCTCTGCCTCCCAAGTGCTGGGATTAAAGGCGTGCGCCACCACGCCTGGCTGTTATTTTTAATGATAAATAAATTTTTGGGGCTAGAGATAGCGGGGAGTTGCAAATATATATATGTATATGTATTAAATTATAGAAGCTTGTAATTACTGCCGATTCAAGGCATTGGATAGTGTCAACACTCAGATACTCCCCAGGAAGGGTTGCTTTCTGGGGCTCATAAAAAGACTCAGGTGTTAAAAATATCTTGCTATGAAATTATGAGGATTATCATTTGTGTGATATGAGAGTGTGGTCCTGGGCATGTCTATCCCAGCACTGAGGTAGGCAGTGATGAGAGGCTCATAGCAGAACAAACAACAAAATGTGAGCAAGGAACAAGGTCTTCTTCTGACCACCACCCCCACATACATGTTCATAAACCACACAGGCACATACACATACACACACAGACATGCACACAGGCACACATGTACATAAGTAAGTGCATATAAAGCTGCCCTCCCCCATTGATTGTAACACCTACTTTCTTCTCCTAGAGTCTGTGCTCATCATTATGAGACTACACCATTATGAGAAATAGTAAACAACGTGGATAAACACAATAGATTTTTTTTCACAACACACATTTGAAAAGTGCTCAGATTAAAATTATGTTGCTATGTCAATTATGCCTAAATCAAATTGTAAAGTTACATTAATATTAATTTTACTTTAAAATAAAATATATAGCTTAGGTAATTTTTAATGGTGAAAATAAAACAAAGAAAATATTGGAATCAATAAAGCCTCAATTATTATTTTAAGCCAGTTACTATTTTAAACCAGGTGAATTTAATGTTCTTTTCCTTAAAAAATTTATATTTTTCCAAAAATGAAACATACATTTAAAATAATGTCTTTCTTTGTATAGTTCTTTTTGTTTCTACTTGGTTGATTTCAGTCCTGAGTGTGATTATTTCCTGCCTTCTACGCCTCTTGGGAGGGTGTGTTTGCTTCTTTTTGTTCTAGAGTTTTCAGGTGCGCTGTTACGGTGCTAGTGTGTGCTCTCTCCAGTTTCACTTTGGAGGCACTCAGAGCTATGAGTTTCCCTCTTAGGACTGCTTTCATTGTGTTCCATAAGTTTGGGTATGTTGTGCCTTCATTTTCATTAAATTCTAAACAGTCTTTAGTTTCTTTCTTTCTTTCTTTCTTTCTTTCTTTCTTTCTTTCTTTCTTTCTTTCTTTCTTTCTTTCTTTCTTTCTTTCTTTCTTTTTTTCTTCCTTGACCAAGTTATCATTGAGTAGGGAATTGTTCAGCTTCCATGTGTATGTGGGCTTTCTGTGGCTTTTGTTGTTATTGAAGACCAGCTTTAGTCTGTGATGATCTGATAGAATGCATGGGATTATTTCAATCTTCTTGTATCTGTTGAGGCCTGTTTTGTGACAAAGTGATTATTTGGTTAATTTTGGAGAAGGTACCATGAGGTGCTGAGAAGAAGGTATGTTCTTTTGTTTTAGGGGGAAATGTTCTATAGATGTTTGTTAAATCCATTTGGTCCATAACTTCCATTAGTTTCACTGTGTCTCTGTTTAGTTTGTGTTTCCATGATCTGTCCATTGATGAGAGCGGAGTGTTGAAGTCTCCCACTATTATTCTGTGAGGTGCAATGTGTGCTTTGAGCTTTAGTAATTAGCCACAGTTTTTATGAATGTGGGTGTTCTTTCATTTGGAGCATAGATGTTCAGAACTGAGAGTTCTTCTTGATAGATTTTTCCTTTGATGAGTATGAAGTATCCTTCCTTATCCTTTTTGATTATATAGGTTCTTCTTAAGTGAGTAGAAAAGACATAGAGTTTGAATTTGTGTTATTCTAGCTCCCTCCTCTAGAATTCTGCTGTCCCAATCTCCCAGCTCTATGATCTTGGAGTTGGTCCGTGGACATCACATTTGAGGGAGCATTATCCCTGGGCTTGAGGATTTTAGATGACGAGTTGCTGGTTCTACTCTCAGTGTTTCTGATTTTGTAAGCTTGAGGTGAAGCACGAGAATTTGTAGTTCTAGCAAGTTCTGAGGCCATCTTGGCACTACTAAGCATACCATAGGTTGAGCACTAGTTTTGTGGCATGGTCTTTTATTATGTGTCCATGTGTAATTTAATATATCTGTCTACAAAAGTATTTTCGCCTCTTCATTTTGACTGCCACGCAGAACAAAGACACGAATCTTGTTCTATGTGCTTCCTTGTACCTGTTATCTTGCAGGTAAATTTTGCTGGGTTAGAATTCTAGAGTGATAGATGTTGTGGGCCTTGACATCTTGGCAGTATCATTCCTGGGTATTTTATTTTATTTTTTAAATTTTTGCTGATTTTCATTACTGATCTCTTCTCCTTTAATATTTCTCTTCTCACTTTCACTAACAGCATATTCATTCCTTATATATTTTTCGTATATCACTTAAAATTCATTTCTTTTTTTCCAGTCCATTCTATAACAAGTGACATGATTTATAATATTATTTCAAAGGATACCCTCTAAAGGCACCTTACAGCCTTCCCTTGTTCTTGTCCCTACACAGCTGGTAACCACATTCCATTGTCTCTGTTAATATTTCTATGATGTTGAAAACCTATTTTATCAAAGACAGTGCTGAGCACTTGACTTTGTAGGTTATCGATCTGCCTCCTAAATAACTTCTGATTTCAACTTTATTAACCTTCCTGCCCAAGACCCCTTCCAAGCTGTTACCACTTAATTCTCTGGGTCAGATGTCATATGCACACATTTCCCTCATCTCCAGTAGTGTAGACTTATCCCTATATACCTCACTGATTACAGGATCCTTCATTAAAGCCTCCCAGTGTTTCTCTCCTTGCTACTGGAGAACAAAGCTTATCCACACACAGAAAAGCACTGTCCCCAACGTCTCCTTTTGCCACCTATGTGAATGCCATTGGCATGATCCGGTGGGCATATCAACCGTATGATAGCCCACTTCTCAAATGCTGCCCTTTCTTTTTCCTGGAATGACCTAACTTCTGAGTTTCTATTTCCTCATCAGAATAACTTTATCTTTAAATCTTAATCTCTGTTGGGTTTGATTACACCCTGAATCAGAAAAAGTCCCATGGCCTCCACTATTCTCCACTGACTCTGCTTCCATAGGGGAGGGAAGCACACTTCTCCCTGCAGGAGTGTTTTATGTGGTCATGTCCTGCAGGAGTTTGCAACTAGGGCTTCAGAGGCCTATCTGTTTCCACTCACCACTCCACAGGAGGAGGATCAACCGACTGTTTAGCATGGGGACAGCCGGTACTTGCTGTTTCCAGAAGAATGCAGACATGTGAAGCTTCTCTGCCTTTAGCAGAGAGCAGGCTCAGCCATACCCAGCTGAGGCGAGCAAACCCACCCACCCACCCATCCTGGGTAAGTTTTGTGTCCCTGTGATATTTGATGTCTAATGATCTACCTTTATCTTGCCCTTGTCCAACCCCTAACTCTCCTGTGCTCATATCTATATAACACCAATTATATGGTATTGTATTTTCATTATTGTATTATTGATCTCTTTTCCTCTAAATTCCTTGGGGGTAGATAATATATCGTGTTTATGTTTCCATGTCAAGGCTTATAATTGCATCACATGTAATAGGTGTTTAAAATGTGTATCGAAAGGAAAAAAATGGACAACTTCCATCCCTAGCAAGTGCTGACAATTAGATAACTTTAGTGACCTTCCTGATTAAAAAGAAAACTAAAATTTCTAGATTCAAAATGGGGGAACATTTTAGCAAGGAAGTAAAGCCCTGGGAACTAGAAATGAGGTAAAGACTGAGAACCCAGGTGTCATCTCATTAGCAAAGCCAGCTTTCTTTGGGAACCATAGTCATGTGGACAAAGCCAAGCCTTTCTCTTCTTTTTCTGAATATCCTAATGTGTGTACTGAATTTTGTTTCTGCTCCATGTCTCTTCTTTGTCCCTTTCTAACCTGAAGCCTCTTCCTAACAAAGCTCACCCTACTTAGCAGCCTTTTTCTTTCTTCTTTATGTGACCCTTTGAGTTTAATTATGGTTTTTGTATAAGCATGAGTAGGTGGTTAGTTACTGGAACTTGGGCAGTCAGAAATGTTCAGGGAAGAAAGCTGTGGTGTAGCCTCCGTAGCTAAGGCACAGCATAAAGCCACATTGCTCATTCCTGCCTTGTCTTCCCTCTAGGCTTATGCCATGTACTAGGGCAACCGTTGAACTCAGAGATGCTCTGGTCCTGAATTTCTCCTGCCTCAGGTTCTTAGACTCAAGTGCGTGTTTACTTTGTGGGAAGGAATCCAGCCCTGCTTACTGCAAGATGTTATTGAGTTGGAGGCATGGGATTAATGAGAACCTAGAGTGTATTTCAGTTATTGAATGTGTGCTTGCTTCTCTGTAAGGTCTTGGTACATTCTTGTTCCTGAACTCGATAACCATTTCTCCTTGCTTTTAGCCTTCCCTGATGACTTCAAGCCCCATCTCCAGAAGAAAAGGTAGCACCTTCACATGCAGACCCACAGTCCTGTGAGATGCCACCCCAGCTACCCATCCACCCTTGCACATTACTCCTGTGACTCTGTTTATTTCTTCACACACTACATGGATCAGGAAGACATTTTTTTTGTCCCTGCTTCACCCCCTCATGGTTTAGACTTAGATTTCTTCATGATTACTTAATGATTGTGGGTTGACTCATGGCAGCTGTACAGGCAGCAAAACAGATGCAATCTTGACTGTGAAGTGGTTGGAGATGGTGGGATATTCTAGTCCCTCTTAGTCATCATGGCTCAAGGTGATTTATACAACCAAAAATCTGTGAGTATGATAGTGAGATTTTGTTAAATGGGGTTTTACATATTTACAGGTAAACATATTTATCACAATATGTTACATATTAAATGCAAATATTCAATATGGTAAATAACATCTATAACATACACATATATTTATCATATTAAAATTAAGAATGATACATTAAAATATGTACATATTCAGTTAATAATGAACCCATTATCCATTAACCTAAAAATAGATTTTATAAAAGTATAAACAATGAGAACAATATGTCAGGAAGATGGCTTGTTTTATGAGCCTTTGTTAGATCATTTCCTTTTTTTTCCTGTAAATCTTTTCAAGTATTTTTCTTAATGGAAATCAACTGGATTTTGTATCTGGTTCTTCATTCTTCTTTTTGCTTTTCATCCACATGACCTAGGAAAGCGTCACTGCCTCCTTCCTTGGGAAATAAAACATACAAGCACCGTAGTGTCGTCAGGAGAATAGTTTCCAAGTTCTAGACTGCTGGTCAAGTGCTAGAGATGCCCAGAGCTTTCCCTTTAGAAACCATGCTGGGATCACTGGATGTTGGCTTGGGGCTGATATGGTGAGTCATGGGTCTTGTTAGAGTTTCAGAGGAGAAGGTGGGGTATACTTGTAGCAGTCTGTGGAACTACCTAGCCATTCTGGTGAATCAGGATTGAGAGGAGGGAGTTGAAAATGGGAAAGGGGTTGGTGTTGTAGCTGCCTCTTTCAGGGACTGATTTGATTTTATTTGTGCTTGCTGGTGTCTGTGGAGGAGATTATGTCTCTCTTTCTAGGGACAAAAGTGGAACAGAGAGTAGGCAATTTAGAAGAATCATAGGCTATAAGGGCCTCTAGAAAATAGGGACTCCAGGTAAGTGAGATGATGGGTTAGATGGGATTATCCCAGTTAAGAGTCAGAGAGCTCAACTCCAGAGCCCTTCTTGTTTTGTAAGCTGAGTAGAACTTTCTCCCGTGGGTCAGGACACACTGGTATGCAGTGGAGGCTTCACCTTTCCTTTTGTGCATTCACACATTCCATGTGCCCCATCCCTCCCACAAAATTGCTGAGCAAATTTAGAAAATTGTCTGGTTAGATGATTTTGGTCCCCTCCTGCTGGCTACATTCTGAATGTCTGCAAGGCACAGCCTAGGCCATTTTCCTACTCTGTAAACCCTCCTTGACCTGTTGGAGCCCACCCTTGGGCTTCAGGCAGTAGGTAGGCATTTTTCCTACCATAAAGCATGATGGGCTATCCTCCTTCTCATAGTCCAAGAGCTGGATTCCTTTAGGCTGTTTCCTTTTTCCTGCCTGAGATCAGGAGACAGCCACTCCAATCAAGCAGTCCATTTAGATCAGATCATCAGTGAGACTGCTCTGGAGCCGTTTCCAAGACAGAAAGCTGAAACCTGAGCTTCAGCAGCTACCAAAAGCAGAAGTCTGAAAGCAAGCTGAGACACTGTCACAGTGTCATTTCCAGAGTGTCATTCTCTTGCTGTATCTCTTTTTTATATATCCTAACAAAAGACTTAAAATTCTTTTTGTTTTAAAGAAAAGTGTTTTGTCACATGTCAAATTCTCCTGTGATCCCCGCCTCTTTGTTTCCTAGAGAATGAGAGAGAGAGAGAGAGAGAGAGAGAGAGAGAGAGAGAGAGAGAGAGAGAGAGAGAGAGAGAGAGAGATATGCAATGACAACCATGCCTTGGTATAGGTTGGGAATTGTTTTCAGGACTCCCATGAGAACCTGGTCCATAGATCTTCTGTTCACTTAAAATGGCATTGTACTCACATAGAGCCTACCTATATGTATCTTTCTGTATATAATGTCTAATAGTGTACATAACTGTTACACTGTATTGTTTAGGGAATATTGATGGAGGAAACTAATTCCCATACCTAGCCTCACACTCACTGTGTCACCAAGGATATCTTCCTGTTTCTACCTCAAGAGTGCTTTAGTCGGTAAGTGTATGCCACCATGCCTAGTTCATGCTGTGCTGGAGCATCAAACCCAGGACCCTGTGGATACTGGGTTTGCACTTTTTTGATCCAGCCTCAACCGTAGCTCCATAATTTTTTCTTTTTTAAAAAATTTTAATTACAAGATGGCTTAATCTTTGACTGTGGAACAACTGGGTATGGAGATCTGTCTCCATTCCTACATTTTCCTGGTCATACATTCCAAATGGAAGCTGGCAAGAAGATTAGTCACCTTCCAAAGATTCATTGTTAGTTCTTTAGCTACACATTTGTTGGGATCTATTTTTTCTTCATGAATTGTATGCCCTTCTAACTGTGTAAAATTTGAAGGCAATCATGTGGCTAAGGGTATTTGGGGTATGAAATACACATAATCCCATGTGTACTTACATGTTATGATGGCTGCTCCATGCTTCAATTAATATCAGGAGGGAAAAATGTTCTCTCTGGACTCCAAAACTGCTGGTGAACAAAATTCTATCTCTTCTGCTGCTTTAGGATTTCAAATCTTTCCAACCTTTCTAGGTGGTGAATTATGTTTCAAGAAAGGCATCGAACATGATCATTTGCTGCTCAAAACTCCATCAGAGTTATTTATTTATTGAGTGACATCTCTGATTCATTATTTAAAGAGTCCAAGCATGAGTCTGAGGACATTCTTGAGGAGAAAATATAACATTATTTAATTTGCATGATTTAGGTAATTTGTCCAGTTTCTGCAATGAGATAAATCGCAGAAGCAGCATTGGTTCTTCAGAGACCAAACCTCTTTCTAATTCTTGTCAAAACATTTTTTTCAGAATTTTTTGAATATGATGGATAATTGGGACTTTATTTCAGGATATCTTCTTAACTACATGCATTCATATTCTTCATTTTTAGTACCTAGCGCATAAAATAGTTTTTAATCGTTTAGAAAGTTTATAGGATCAAAATTTCCTCAATTGAAATGAAAATTAAATCCACATTAACTACCAATTATAGTAGAATGTATTATATATTACTAATTAAAAGTCTTTTTATATTTTGATAATCTTATACCATGTATCTTGATCATAATTACCCCAAACCCCTCCCCCTAACTTACCCCACTTCCCTACTCCCCAGCCTTGAGTCATTTGTGTCTATTCATGAAAGAACTTATCCAGTCCAGTTGTGCTGTCCATACACCTCTGGCCCTTGGACCATCCACTGGATTGTGGTCAATATCCATGGGTCACACCCTTAAAAACTGACTCCCCCTCCCCCAGAAGTTATTAACTATCAACAGCCTTTTAATTCTTAGTTAGGGGTGGGTCTTGTGAGCTCCTCCTCTATCCATGCTATCATGTTGACTGCCATGATCTTCTGCAGGTCTTATGCAGGCACATACAGCTGGTGTGAGTTCATGAGTGCAGCAATCCGGTTAAGTCAGGAAGATACTGTTTTACTTGGAGTCACCTGATGTTTTGCTCTTAAAATCTTTCTGTTCTCTTTTTCATCATGGTTCCTCAAGCTTGTATGGTCAGCAGAACTTTTGTCCTCTTCCTCCCCTTTTCTGTGGTGACTGAACAATCCACTGATGCCCATTCTGAAGACTTCGGCTAGCTGTGAACGTAGAAACGTTCACTGACAAAAGAAACTCCTCTGATGAGGGGGATACAGTAATTTATAGGTAGAGAGTTATGAATTTAAAAGGCAGCTTGATACTATGCCCATTTTGCAGAATATTAGAACGTTCTTCCCTGGGTCCTATAGGTTCATTCACAGGTTCGTGGCTAGTTTTCCTTTTGTGAATCTATGGCTACATACAATCAGAAAATGATTGGTTACCCCTATAACATTCATGACATTGTATATGTGGGGATATTTTGCCATGTTAGTCATTGTAATTCACAGGGTTCACATCTGGGTAAGACTGATGGTGACTTTTGTTTCCCAGAAACCTGTCTAACACCTTCAGTATGGTGACATCGAATCAGCAGAGAGGAAGCTTTTTAGTCAGCACCAACTTGATTTTTCCATGTCCTGTGACAAATGTATGTGGTGTCTTCACAAAAGTATCTTTCCATAAAGTTCTAGAATGTAACCAAAGCAATGGCAATAGCCTGTGCTATTTGATGATCTGTAGGACATCTCTAGACAATAGCATGAGGAGATGTGTTTCACATCTGGCATTGGACTTATTCTTTGAAAACTTATGTTTGACTTCCAGGATGAGCACAATCTCCTGTACAGGGTGACTCTAAACACTTTTATACGAGCACACACACGTGCGCTCGAGCACACACACGTGCGCTCGAGCACGCACACACACACACACACACACACACACACACACACTGTTTATAAAATAGTAGTTTTCCATAGGGCCTTTTCAACCATCTTTAGTGTTAGTTCCCCTTTCTTCACCTTACCTCCTCTTCTTCACTACCCTCCCATTTCTCTCCACATTTTCATCTCCCTTCATGTTACATGTGTTCTAACATGCACCCCCCACACTTAAGATCTTTATTTTTCCTTCATATTCACCAAGGATCCTTTTTTAGTTTCTTGTATTCTGAAAAAATTAATCACACATACATGAGTATCACTACTATTTGGGATACTAATGTTCATATGTTCAAATGTTGATAGTAATCATCAAGTGCATGTGACTTGAGCAGGTATTTTCCATTGTGTTCTTAATCTCCAAAAGTATTATGATGCCTAAATACAGTCCTAAAATAGACTACAATCAGCCCATTATTTTAAATATTTACTTTCTCCAGAACTGCATGGTTATAAAAATTATATGATTATAAATATATTGGTGCTAGCAAAATTTCAGCACTTACTATTTTAAAGGAACAACTACATCAAAGGATTTATGTTGCTCAAAGATTATCTACATCACTTCCAAAAGGTTCCCAGCAGTGTAGACTTCATGTCAGCTTGCATGTTCCTCACATCCAGCGTTGGTAGAAAGTAGAACAGTGACCCAGTGTTCTGTGCTTTTGTTGCTCCTTTATTTCTGAGGAGCCTGACCCTACTTGACAATTCCATGGCTGATAAACTCCCTTGAGTTCTCTTCACTCTCAGAGCTGGGCTTCAGGGCCAGTAGCCATGGAACACTCTGGTCTCAATGGACAAATGACAAATGTTTATTGTTTCATGTATTGTCCCCATCCATTCATTGGTGGACTGACACTTTTGATGAATATTAATCTAATGGTTAAGTGTAAAACTATAACTATGTATGTGGGTTTTAAGGGTATTTAGCAGAGTGGATATACTAAAGGAAATCTCTCTATTAGCAGGACTATGGGCTGTATCCACAGAAATACAAGCCTTCAGTGAGAAAGCCTGAATATGAAGTAAATAAAGAGACATAATCTCTCTTTTGCAAACCTGTCATCTGAATTTTGATGTTTCAAAACATTGCTTGGACAGATGTAGTTTTGTAATTAGTAAGGTTTTAAAATTTCAGATTTTAAAATTATAGTTGCATAGAATTTCATGGATAAAAGGGATTATCAACTATCTGTACACAGATCACTCAGCATTTCAATCGTTTCCACCTTCAGGAAACTATGGGAAATGATTGCTTCCTACCATATCCCTAGCCTGCATCAACATTTTCCTTAGTAGCATTAGATAAATCCATGGAAACTTTCACATATTCTCAGCCAGTGTACTCCAGAAAAATCATAATCATTTGATCATTACCACGGCTAAAAGGCAAGTTGTTCCTTTTCCAAAGCAGCGTAAGGGGAAAAAGGTTTATGTGACTTACACTTCCATAGAACATTCTATCACTGAGGGAAGTCAAAGTCGATATTCAAGCAGGAATTTGAAGCAGAAAACATCACTGAGGAACACTGCTTGCTGGCTAACTCACAGGCTCAGAGCTTAGCTAGCGATCTTCTATATCCCAGGATTAGCTGCCCAGGGAATGCTGCTCACAGGGGACTAGGTCCTCCTATACAAATTGACTATGGGGACAATCCACATAAGACAATGGACATATCTACAGACCAAACTTATCTGGCCATTCTCTCACTTGCAGCTGTCTTCTCAGGTGACTTGAGGCTGTGTTAAGTGATAGTGCAACTCTTCCGGCCGGACCAGCACCGGGGTAGCTAGAGCGCAGGGTCGGCTGACACCCGCCAGCTACCCACGACCCCTGCCACAGGATTTTGAGACTGCTGGTGAGTGGAACACAGCTTCTGCTCCAGTCCAATCACGCGGGACCTGAGACTGCTTTGGTTGGGGAGGCAGAAATCCGGCCTGAGTAGGGCCACAAGCCCCTTCCGGTCAGAAAAGCGCCTGGGTAGCTAGGGCGCAGGGTCGGCTGACACTCGCCAGCTACCCACAACACCTGCCACAGGATCTTAAGACTTCTGGTGAGTGGAACACAGCTTCTGCTCCAATCCAATTGCGGGCAGGACCTGAGACTGCATTAGTTAGGGAAGCAGAAAACCGGCCTGAGTAGGGCCACAGGCCTCTTCCGGCCGGACCAGCACCTGGGTAGCTAGAGCTCAGGGTCGGCTGACACCCGCCAGCTACCCACGACCCCCGCCACAGGATTTTGAGACTGCTGGTGAGTGGAACACAGCTTCTGCTCCAATCTTTAAACAGTGACAATGACAACAACTAACCCCAGAGATTACCAGATGGCGAAAGGTAAACGTAATAATCTTACTAACAGAAACCAAGACCACTCACCATCATCAGAACCCAGCACTCCCACTTCGCCCAGTCCAGGGCACCCCAACACACCGGAAAAGCTAGACACGGATCTAAAAGCATATCTCATGATGATGGTAGAGGACTTCAAGAAGGACTTTAATAACACACTTAAAGAAATACAAAGGAACACTGGTAAACAGGTAGAAGACAGTAAAGAGGAAGCACAAAAATCCCTTAAAGAATTGCAGGAGAACACTGCTAAAGAGTTACAAATCCTTAAAGAAAAACACGATAACATAATCAAACAGGTAGAAGTCCTTAAAGAAAAACAGGAAAACACATCCAAACAGATGATGGAAATGAACAAAACCATACTAGACCTAAAAAGGGAAGTAGACACAATAAAGAAAACCCAAAATGAGGCAACACTGGAGATAGAAACCCTAGGAAAGAAATCTGGAACCATAGATACCAGCATCAGCAACAGAATACAAGAGATGGAAGAGAAAATCTCAGGTGCAGAAGATTCCATAGAGAACATCGGCACAACAATCAAGGAAAATGTAAAATGCAAAAAGATCCTAACTCAAAACATCCAAGAAATACAGGACACAATGAGAAGACCAAACCTATGGATGATAGGAGTGGATGAGAATGAAGATTTTCAACTCAAAGGACCAGCAAACATCTTCAACAAAATTATAGAAGAAAACTTCCCAAATCTAAAGAAAGAGATGCCCATGAACATACAAGAAGCCTACAGAACTCCAAATAGACTGGACCAGAAAAGAAATACCTCCCAACACATAATAATCAGAACAACAAATGCTCTAAATAAAGATAGAATACTAAAAGCAGTAAGAGAAAAAGGCCAAGTAACATATAAAGGCAAGCCTATCAGAATTACACCAGATTTTTCACCAGAGACTATGAAAGCCAGAAGATCCTGGACGGATGTTATACAGACACTAAAAGAACACAAACTCCAGCCCAGGCTACTATACCCAGCCAAACTCTCAATTAACATAGATGGAGAAACCAAAGTATTCCACGACAAAACCAAATTCACACATTATCTCTCCACTAATCCAGCCCTTCAAAGGATAATAACAGAAAAAAAAAAACAATACAAGGACAGGAACCATGCCCTAGAAACAACAAGAAGGTAATCAATCCCTCAACAAACCTAAAAGAAGACAGCCACAAGAACAGAATGCCAACTTTAACAACAACAATAACAGGAAACAACAATTACTTTTCCTTAATATCTCTTAATATCAATGGACTCAACTCCCCGATAAAAAAAAACATAGACTAACAAACTGGCTACACAAACAAGACCCAACATTTTGCTGCTTACAGGAAATTCATCTCAGAGTAAAAGATAGACCCTACCTCAGAATGAAAGGCTGGAAAATAATTTTCCAAGCAAATGGCATGAAGAAACAAGCTGGAGTAGCCATTCTAATATCTGATAAGATTGACTTCCAACCCAAAGTCATTAAAAAAAACAGGGAGGGACACTTCATACTCATCAAAGGTAAAATCCTCCAAGAGGAACTATCAATCCTGAATATCTATGCTCCAAATACAAAGGCAGCCACATTCATTAAAGAAACTTTAGTAAAGCTCAAAGCACACATTGCACCTCATACAATAATAGTGGGAGACTTCAACACACCACTTTCACCAATGGACAGATCATGGAAACAGAAACTAAACAGGGACACAGTGAAACTAAGAGAAATTATGAATCAAATGGATCTGGCAGATATCTACAGAACATTCTATCCTAAAACAAAAGGATATACCTTCTTCTCAGCACCTCATGGTACCTTCTCCAAAATTGACCACATAATTGGTCACAAAGCAGGCCTCAACAGATATAAAAATATTGAAATTGTCCCATGCATCCTATCAGATCACCATGGACTAAGGCTGATCTTCAATAACAAAATAAATAATAGAAAGCCAACCTTCACGTGGAAACTGAACAACACTCTTCTCAATGATACCTTGGTCAAGGAAGGAATAAAGAAAGAAATTAAGGACTTTTTAGAGTTCAATGAAAATGAAGCCACAACATACCCAAACTTATGGGACGCAATGAAAGCATTTCTAAGAGGAAAACTCATAGCTCTGAGTGCCTCCAAAAGGAAACTAGAGAGAGCACACATTAGCAGCTTGACAACATACCTAAAAGCACTAGAACAAAAGGAAGCAAACTCACCCAAGAGGAGTAGACTGCAGGAAATAATCAAACTCAGGGCCGAAATCAACCAAGTGGAAACAAGAAGAACTATTCAAAGAATCAACCAATCAAGGAGCTAGTTCTTTGAGAAAATCAACAAGATAGATAAACCCTTAGCCAGACTCACTAGAGGGCACAGGGAAAGCATCCTAATTAACAAAATCAGAAATGAAAAAGGAGACATAACAACAGATCCTGAAGACATCCAAAACACCATCAGATCCTTCTACCAAAGGCTATACTCAACAAAACTGGAGAACCTGGATGAAATGGAGAAGTTCCTTGACAGATACCAGGTACCAAAGTTGAATCAAGATCAGGTTAATGATCTAAACAGCCCTATATCCCCCAAAGAAATAGAAGCAGTCATTAATAGTCTCCCAACCAAAAAAAGCCCAGGACCAGATGGGTTTAGTGCAGAGTTCTATCAGACCTTCAAAGAAGATCTAATCCCAGTTCTTCACAAACTATTCCACAAAATAGAAACAGAAGGTACTCTACCCAACTCATTCTATGAAGCCACAATTACTCTGATACCTAAACCACAAAAAGACCCAACAAAGATAGAAAACTTCAGACCAATATCCCTTATGAATATTGATGCAAAAATCCTCAATAAAGTTCTTGCTAACCGAATCCAAGAACACATCAAAACAATCATCCATCCTGACCAAGTAGGTTTCATCCCAGGGATGCAGGGATGGTTCAATATACGGAAATCCATCAACGTAATCCAGTATATAAACAAACTCAAAGACAAAAACCACATGGTCATCTCGTTAGATGCGGAAAAAGCATTTGACAAGATCCAACACCCATTCATGATAAAAGTCTTGGAAAGATCAGGAATTCAAGGCCCATACCTAAACATGATAAAAGCAATCTACAGCAAACCAGTAGCCAACATCAAAGTAAATGGTGAGAAGCTTGAAGCAATCCCTCTAAAATCAGGGACTAGACAAGGCTGTCCACTTTCTCCATACCTATTCAACATTGTACTTGAAGTCCTAGCCAGAGCAATTCGACAACAAAAGGAGATCAAAGGGATACAAATTGGAAAAGATGAAGTCAAAATATCACTTTTTGCAGATGATATGATAGTATATATAAGTGACCCTAAAAATTCCACCAGAGAACTCCTAAGCCTGATAAACAGCTTCGGTGAAGTAGCTGGATATAAAATTAACTCAAACAAATCAATGGCCTTTCTCTACACAAAGGATAAACAGGCTGAGAAAGAAATTAGGGAAACAACACCCTTCTCAATAGTCACAAATAATATAAAATATCTTGGCGTGACTCTAACTAAGGAAGTGAAAGATCTGTATAATAAAAACTTCAAGTCTCTGAAGAAAGAAATTATAGAAGATCTCAGAAGATGGAAAGATCTCCCATGCTCATGGATTGGCAGGATCAACATTGTAAAAATGGCTATCTTGCCAAAAGCAATCTACAGATTCAATGCAATCCCCATCAAAATTCCAAATCAATTCTTCAACGAATTAGAAAGTGTAATCTGCAAATTCATCTGGAATAACAAAAAACCTAGGATAGCAAAAACTGTTCTCAAGGATAAAAGAACCTCTGGTGGAATCACCATGCCGGACCTAAAGCTCTACTACAGAGCAATTGTGATAAAAACTGCATGGTACTGGTATAGTGACAGACAAATAGACCAATGGAATAGAATTGAAGACCCAGAAATGAACCCACACACCTACGGTCACTTGATCTTCGACAAGGGAGCTAAAAACATCCAGTGGAAGAAAGACAGCATTTTCAACAAATGGTGCTGGCACAACTGGTTGTTAACATGTAGAAGAATGCGAATCGATCCATTCCTATCTCCTTGTACTAAGGTCAAGTCTAAGTGGATCAAGGAACTTCACATAAAACCAGAGACACTGAAACTTATAGAGGAGAAAGTGGGGAAAAGCCTTGAAGATATGGGCACAGGGGAAAAATTCCTGAATAGAACAGTAATGGCTTGTGCTGTAAGATCGAGAATTGACAAGTGGGACCTCATGAAACTGCAAAGTTTCTGCAAGGCTAAAGACACCATCAATAAGACAAAAAAACCACCAACAGATTGGGAAAGGATCTTCACCTATCCTAAATCAGATAAGGGACTAATATCCAATATATATAAAGAACTCAAGAAGGTGGACTCCAGAAAGTCAAATAACTCCATTAAAAAATGGGGTTCAGAACTGAACAAAGAATTCTCACCTGAGGAATACCAGAGAAGCACCTGAAAAAATGTTCAACATCCTTAATCATCAGGGAAATGCAAATCAAAACAACCCTGAGATTCCACCTCACACCAGTCAGAATGGCTAAGATCAAAAATTCAGGTGACAGCAGATGCTGGCGAGGATGTGGAGAAAGAGGAACACTCTTCCATTGTTGGTGGGATTGCAAGCTTGTACAACCACTCTGGAAATCAGTCTGGCGGTTCCTCAGAAAATTGGACATAGTACTACCGGAGGATCCAGCAATACCTCTCCTGGGCATATATCCAGAAGATGTCCCAACCAGTAAGAAGGACACATGCTCCACTATGTTCATAGCAGCCCTATTTATAATAGCCAGAAGCTGGAAAGAACCCAGCTGTCCCTCAACAGAGGAATGGATACAGAAATTATGGTACATTTACACAATGGAGTACTACTCAGCTATTAAAAAGAATGAATTTATGAAATTCATAGCCAAATGGATGGACCTGGAGGGCATCATCTTGAGTGAAGTAACACAATCACAAAAGAACTCACACAATATGTATTCACTGATAAGTGGATATTAGCCCAAAACTTAGGATACCCAAGATATAAGATACAATTTGCTAAACGCATGAAACTCAAGAAGAATGAAGACCAAAGTGTGGACACTGTGCCCCTTCTTAGAATTGGGAACAAAACACCCAGGGAAGGAGTTACAGAGACAAAGTTCGTAGCTGTGATGAAAGGATGGACCATTTAGAGACTGCCGTATCCAGGGATCCATCCCATAATCAGCTTCTAAACTCTGACACCATTGCATACACTAGCAAGATTTTGCTGAAAGGACCCAAATATAGCTGTCTCTTGTGAGACGATGCCGGGGCCTAGCAAACACAGGAGTGGATGTTCACAGTCAGCTATTGGATGTATCACAGGGCTCCCAATGGAGAAGCTAGAAAAAGTACCCAAGGAGCTAAAGGGATCTGCAACCGTATTGTTGGAACAACATGATGTACTAACCAGAACCCTGGAGCTCTTGTCTCTAGCTGCATATGTATCGAAAGATGGCCTAGTCGGCCATCACTGGAAAGAGAGGCCCATTGGACTTGCAAACTTTATATGCCCCAATATAGGGGAATGCCAGGGCCAAAAGAATGGGAATGGGTGGGTAGGGAAGTGGGGGGCACTATGGGGGACTTTTGGGATAGCATTGGAAATGTAACTGAGGAAAATATGTAATAAAAATATTAAAAAAAAAGATTAAAAACAACAAACAAACAAACAAACCAAAAAAAAGTGATAGTGCAAGCTAATTAGAAGGGTGTCTACTCACATTGGAGTCTTAGTTTTCCTTTTATTGTGCCTTTCATTGGGCTTGCTGGTGGTCTATGGAGACCTCTAAGTCTCCATGAAAATCAATAATTAATTACCTAGGTTATTGTCATACCCACATGTAACCTGTTAACATCCCTGGACCATTTGTTAAGCCCCGTATGACCCCTGGCAGCCATGGCCACATGACCTGACCTGTTATGTCAGGTGGGCTCACCTTCTCTTGGGTTTCCCATCTCTTTCACAATAGAGTGTACATACTTCCAAGGATGACAAAGAGCATTAAAAATGACTTAAAAATTTAAAATACCTTTCTCTCTTTTTAAAATGCAATTTGTTAGGAGTGTGTGTGTGTGTGTGTGTGTGTAGGAGTGTGTGTGTGTGTGTGTGTGTGTGTGTGTGTGTGTGTGTGTGTGTTTGGGGTGACTATTTCATGTTGGATAACCAATTGTGAGCTTTTCCTGGAGAAGATTGTTCCCCCACTCTCAGCATTCCTTAGCTGCCTGTAGTTCTTTATGGGAGGCTGAAGTCTTGTGAACTTTCCCTGTCCATAGTCTATGGTGTCCATGAGTCTATTGGTGTCAAAGTGTTCAACTCATATGTAGGCGGTCATGTTGGTGAGACTTTATGAGTGGAACTTCTGACATCCCTAGGAGATACTATCCACAGCAAACTCCCTGTTCCCCTGGCTCTTACAATCTTCCTGCCTTCTCTTCTGAAATGATGCCTAAGCCTTAGGTGTGGGAGTTGTGTTCTAGACGTATCCATTGGGTTCAGGGCTCCACAAATCAACATTTTTTTGTTCTGATTATCTGTTACCATAATTTGGGAAAATAGAGGCACAAATGCTACAGCCCTTGTCTGCTGTCTGCAAGACATTTACAGAGCCTAATGGAGGCTGAGTGGGCTGCCTCTAGTTGTATTTAGTCATATTTTTCATCTTACCTCCTCCGTTTCCATTTTCCTGTCCCCCCCCCCTTTTCTCTTCCTCGGAACCATTTCATTGCTGGTTACCACCCCCACCCACCTTTCTTCCTCTCTTATTCCTCCTTCCCCTCCCTTCTCAGGTCCCTTTCTTCTTTCTCTTAAGTTTTTGTTCTAAGGCAAGGGCAAGAGTGTTCATGGAAGTCCTTGTTCCTCTACTCAATTAGTTGTTTGAAAAAAATGCCAGCATGCAATTGCTGAGAACAGCCCATTGTAGCTTTAAGTTTTCAATACCTCTTTTTAATGATGGTTCTTAATACTTTAACCTCTCTTTTAGCCCACCACCCACCAGAGGTAGTGGTAAAGAAAGGTTATGAGGGAAGTGGACCTGCTTAGAAATGGTCCTTTGGAGCAAATACCATCTGAGTTGTCAGGAAATTAGCAGTTAAGTTTACAGGTCAGCAGTGGCAGCTTGCAAATCCACTTGCAAATACTTCATGGATATAACAGCAGTTCAGTTCCTTACTCTGAATAGCAAATATGAATCAGCAGCAGTGGTACTACCTAGCAGAGACAGCCAGGCCTCAGACTTAACACAAGTCAGCATGAAGGACCAGGGCCAACAAGAACACCAGGAGAAGTTCTCAGCCTTGCTTCTCTCAGTCAAGAAAAGATCAGCCAAGCCAAGATCAGCCAAGATGCTAAACCAGCAAGTGTTTAGCTATGCAAGCAAGCTAAAGTCAAGCCTCCATCACTGTCTGTTCAGTCCTGTTATACTCCCTTCAAACATCACGTGTCCTCTGTGGGTTTTGCCTTGGCATGTGTCTTGCCTCAGCACATGAGTCTGTCTCTGCTGAAATCACTCTGCCAATCAGCCTGAGTCCAAGAAAGCAGCAAGAAGCCACTACACACCGCCAGAAAAATTTTGGTGTGTTTCTAAGGAGTCCTGACAAACGGAGCTCAACTACACAATGTAAGTCAGAACAATACATGCATGTTGTTAGTGAAGAATCCTTCATCACGTATCCTTTCAAGTGCTTTCTTTAGCAGAACATCCTTTCATCTGTGTTTGCTTCAGCAAAATGTTCCCTTACGTGGTTGCCCCAGCAAAACACCATCCTACACAAATGACTTTCCAAAGAACTCTTATGTTTCCACTACAGCCCATCAACCTTGAAGTCTCTCAGTAGCCTGAGAGTGGAGGTCACTGTTGCAAGGACTGAGCAGAAAGTGACACTGACTCTGTCTTTCTTTAATCACAGGTCCTTGCAAGAGCAAATGTACATGTTTGTACTTGTGGAGGCCCATTTTTAATGTCTGGTATCTTTTGGAATCTTTTTCATTTTATTTATTGAGGCTGACTTTTTCACTGAACCAAGGACTTCTGATTTGGCTAGTCTAGGTAGCCAGCTTGCCAGTGGGAGTCACTCCCTGTCTCTGCCTCTTGAATAATAGCATTTACAGAGGGCTGTCATACCTGCTTGGGCTTGGGGGAATCTATTCTCATCCTCATACTTGCACCCCAAGCAACTGTTCCACTGAGGCATGTCACCAGCCTTATAGGACTTATTTTGGAAAACAATTATCTGTGGATCATTCAACTCCCACCTTCCAAAGTTGATTTGCCCATTCACTAAGTTGATTTGTAGTAGCTAACTGCTTATACCAATTTGAAGTTCGTCATACCTTCTGGACATGAAGAAGGCTCTGCACTAACTTCCTTGTGATGGCCAGTGGAGTATTTGTTCTAAGCAAGTCAGCATTTCTCATCCTCTCAGCATCAATTTTCTACCCCGGTCATTGCTTCTAGGAATTGTTATCATTGTTTAGTTTTTAACTTCTGTGTGTAGAATGTCTGCTCCTCACAATATAAATTCATTTGATGGCAGAGAAAATTAGAGTATTAAGAAGAATTAGGGTTGGACTTGCTCCTCCAAGCCTCTAAGCACATTTGTGTCATCTATATTCTCTGGAAACCCTGGCTTTCCTATGTGAGTTTACACTCCTTTTGAAGCTGACCATCCAAGACTCAGTATTATACTAGGCCTTAAGTTAATCCCTTTGGGAGAATTAATTCTCTGAGAAAGCTGGGGAAAAAAAAAGACTAAAGGAACAGTGAGATTATTTTTCTGTTTATTTTGTGTGGAAACAAGTCTCTAGGGAGCAGGCAATTTTTCTGTATACCTCCTTTTTTTGTCTTTGCCATCTTGTATGCTTTAACTCCGTGATGTTAAATATTTATCATTTAATACAAGAAAGTAATAATAGAAATGGTCTCACTTTCCCAAACCATGTTCCCTCTCCAGGGTAATTACTTTTGATGAGTGCTGGAGGGTACATCTTCCCAGGGAGAGCTGTGCTGGCTAGAGAGAGAATTACCAAGATGGCTCAGGCTTTTCTACTTGTGTCCCCAGAGCCCTTGTGGAAATAGTATATTGTAAGCAAAGACAAAATGAAATTTTAAATCACAAATCCTTTCATTAAGAGATAAGTCTACATAGAGGCATGAGGAAGGAAGGGATGGCCTACACCCTTTATTGGCAGCACAATAAAGTACTTGTGCCTTCAGTCAGCTAAATTTATCCACACAGGACATGGGATGTTCAGTAAGGCAAAGCACAGGGCCTAACTCCTCAGTTAATTCTTCACCAAAACTGGAATGTAGGACAAGCATGCATGGGATTCATGGATGGTGAGCAAATCCTGGGGTCATGGGTTGTCTCCTCTTGAGACACTGGAGATGTAGCACGGGTGGGAAATTACTTTCTTAGTGTGTATTAAGCACTGTGTTTGACGTTAGCAACACATTTTCCAAACAAGGTAGCACATACCTGTAACTACAGTTTTTGGGAGAGAGAGAAGCAACAAGACTAGAAGTGAAAGAAGTTCCTCAACTACATCGTGAGTACAGGGCCAGCCTGTGCTATGTGAGGCCTTCTTTGAAGTAAAAGCAAACAAACAAAGAAACAAATAAATAAATGGAATACAAAATGATGAATGTTTGTTTGGCTTGAATGACTGTGTCTCCTAAACCCATGTATTAGAAACTTAAACCCCACATTGTTAGTGGGATCTTGCCAAAGATCAGAGTAATTCTACATTGGTGAGTCTAAAATGGGCCAGGGATGCAGTGGTTTTTAATGACTTTCCAGGTAAGGTGGGATCTATTTGTCTGAGAGCAAGAAACAAAGCTTTGCTACTATTGATCTCTAGGCTTTGGCATATGCCTTATGCCCACATGATTTTTGTTATTCAACATTGACATTGGATACCTCGATCTGTGGTCTTATTACTGGGAAACATGATGTGTACCTGAACCTTTCACACTCATAACAGGCAAGATACACAGGCCATGTTTAATACTTGTTCTACATTTACGTCTCAAGACTGACGCCTGCATCTCAATCATCTCTTACTAAGAGCAGCACCCCTGAGCATACCTAGAGTGATTACGTACTATTTGCTGAGCTCTCCTTTAAGTACAACACACATGTTATGTTATTTCATGTATGAAATAGTTCAAAAAGGGAGCAAACTACTTATAGTAAGGTAGAAGTAAACTCGAAAGCACACACGACTTGCACATACAGACATTTAGTCCTTGCACATGGGAGCCTCTTACTTCTTATTTATGAGTTGTTTTTTTTTCGAAGAAGTGACTGGGCAATCTGGGTTCCTGCCATCTTCAAGCAGATTTGAAGTTATGATACTTGTCTCTATGGTGTGGGTGGCAGGAGATGAGCATGGGGATCAAGTGGGTGACATCCATCCTCCTGTTCACTTTCCCTTGACTGTTACTAGAGCACATGGCCATGCTTAGCCAATAAGGGGGTTAGAAAATGTGGCATAGTTACACATTATAGAATTCATTAAAATCCATAGACTTCTATCCCACCTTTGTTATTGAATTTACCAATAAAAATCACACACAGTCTTTATATTTTGAATTAACCTTAGGCAGCACATTAGCTGGGCAGCTGCCTACCCCCTATGCAGTTAGAATCTACTTCCTATTGATAACTGTGTGTTATATTTACTATGTTCCCCCTGGGCTGCTCTTAACTCCAATTGGGCAGCCCTCAGGGCCATGCTTTCTTATCCCTTAACCCATGGTGGCTTATTCTTCATCCTCTCCTGCAGGTTCTTCTTCCTCAAGGTCCTCATTTTCCCCAAATTCCGTGAAACCTAAACCCCACCTATTTCTCTTCTGTCCAGCTATTGGCTGTCAGCATCTTTATTTACCAATAAGAATTAACTTGGGTGTAAGGTCACAGGTACTATGTGTAAACCCCATGTCTTGGGTGCTGACACTTAGCATTACAATAGACAGTAAAAGACAAAACATCAACAGTTACATTCCCAGATAAGGGGAATTGCTAGTTATATGATGCATGAGTGACTAGCCTAGGTATCTGAATTTGTTATCTTTTCCCATTGCTCTTGAGGATGCACGAATAATTCTCTTATGCTCCAAGGCATGGGTAAAACTCAATAACAATGGTCTGTTGTAGGGAAATGACTAGACACATGATGAATGAACTAGCTGTCAATCTGCTTGTCCTTCTTACAAGGTGGAGGGGGAATGGGAGGACAGCTCTACAGTTTACTGTGACCAGGTCAGGACTATGGCTCAGTTTAGTGGGTAGAGGACACATAAGAGCAGGATTTATGGCCTCATGGAATGGCAAAGTGTGGGGAGATTTGTCTTTTGGAAGCTGCAGAGGGGCTGATAGGATGGGCTGACATGGGAAATAATGGCTTACTGTCCATACCACCTCTTTGTGGTCCATACTGCCTCTCTGTTTAATCCTTCTGCTCTACCACTCCTTGATGTTGAGGAACTTTGCTTCCCAACCACACCCATTGGACTTGGGTAAGACCCAAGATTTGTTACTTCCCAGCTTCCTCCATGTTCTGTCATCTTACCAGTACACATCATCTGCCCTGCAGCATGTGGCCCCAGTCCATTTTCCTGAATGCAACCCATGCTGTGTCATCTCTGAGACTTCGCTTCAAGTGCCCAGGCCTTCAAACCATCTTGGCCCTTTCATTCTGAGACAATTGATATTTGTCTCACCTAAAAACACCTTCTACCCATTTAACTTGATCCAGGCTTTGATGTCAGTAAAGCCTTATGCCATTGATGATGGTGTGGGAGCCTGGTGTCTTTCCTCCCACCTGTCCTTTCTTGAATTAATCCTTATCATAATCCATCTTCTGCACATCATGGTTTCCTTCTTACTCTTCAACCTCTCTTGAATCAGATGTCCCATGTGCACTAGATATTAGGAAAGGAGAGTGGGTAGAGCTGGGACGATTAGAAGTCAATGAATAAATAAACAAGAAAATCTATATAGAATTAAGACTAATGAATAGGAAGGGTTTATTCCCTTCTCTCAATCTCTCATGACAACTTGCTTCTCACACCTGTGATGCACACAAGCCGATTGACTTGGAAATTACAGTTTGATGATGGCAGAGTCACAATATGGAAAGCACCTGAGTCTCTGAATCTCCCGAATGAGAGGCACCCAACAAGGGTTTTGTTTGACCCAATTTGTGCTGTGATTGAGCCATCCTGTTTTGGGGGGTGGTTGGGGCTTGTTTGTTGCACCTTTTAAGCAGACAATGAGTCAGTGTATGTAGTGTTCAGAGAAGAGCCTAGGAAACTGTATTTGATCACCTTACCTAGGGAGTGTTTGGAGAGCTGTAAGGTCTTCTTAGTCAGGAGTGTTGGGTCTAGTTGATTAGGACAAGTATTAAACATGGCATTGACAGACCTATTTGTATGTTACAGACATTACTTTGAGTTTCCCAACAGTATTTGTAGCCTCTTTTAGTGCATTCCAAATATAGCAACAGAAAGTTGTATATATTAGCTAAGAAGTTATGCCAATCTCTTCTACCCTTTGGACAATGGGATAGTCAGTGTAGCCGTAGACACACACCCTGGAATCAAGCAACCTTGCTTCCAATTGTTCCACCTCCTAGTTGTGGTATAAGCTGTAAATCTTTGTGCAGTTATCATCTCTTTCCCCTCCTGTTGTCTCTGCAGGGGATGATGGTGGCAGCTGCTTCCTCAGCCAGGTGAGAAAAAATTGAATAAATTGCACTGCCATGCCTGGTGCACAGAGAGCTACAGCAGGCATTTACATGCACACTTGTGACTTCTCCCCATGTGACTCTTTGCTCCCCTTCACTCTATCCTTTCTTCTGCATATCTCCTTAATCCTTTTCCCTCATGCCGGTCTTCTTTTCCTATGTCTCCACAACCTTCATCTTTGGAACTTTTTGAGGGAGTTGCAGCAGGGCCTCCTCATTTCCGAGCCATGTCTTGCTGTGGAGAGAGACTTGAGACAGCTAAAGATTTTAGTCCACTAGTTCAATCTTAAAAATTGATGCTCAAGTCTTGACATGTAGTGAAGGCTTATGGGTTTTCACAGCACCACAGGTGTGAAAGCTTAGACAGCAAAGATCATAGTGATTCTGCAGCTTCTTATACCCAGACACCAACTTTGTTTCCAAGAGATTCAGAGGCGCAATTCCTATTCCATTTGAATTTTTTGGAGTGTAATGTGCCCATGATTTTGGAGACACACCTTGTTGCTGTTTTATTTAGTGATGAGGCTCTTTGAACATGAGTGGGCATGCATCCGTAGGATCTAGGGAGGAAAGATTGCTCTCAATGTACAGCTTTGTCTGGTAGCATGATTACTTAGTTGTACCAGCAGACACACAAGGTAAGGTGACAATGGACTAACCCTGTGGACTGGGGATCGTCTTTCAAGTGCCCAGGTACTAAGCAGCTCCAAGAATCTTCCCAACAAATATTTCCCAGACCTGGCAATGAACCATACATTTCTTTTTTTTTTTTTGATTTTTTATTACATATTTTCCTCAATTACATTTCCAATACTATCCCAAAGAACCATACATTTCTTATTTCAATCATTCATTTCATATTTCACTTTATTTTCACATGTCACCATTAAGTTCATAATATGTTGGAAACTTATGATATCTATGAATTTCAATATGTGGAAATGTGTTTCCTCTAAAGCTGGCATCTTGACACTGAAACACCTATGTGAAGGGATTAAGATGTTGGCTTTCAGAGGCATCTAGCTCCTGAGGACTCCTCTCCATGTGTGGAGCTAGGCCCTCATAAGGGTCTTTTAGCATTTGCCCCTTTCTCTGACCTCTTCTTCTACACCTTGGTTACTCTGCATCCTTTCCATCTAGAGGATGCAGCAAGGAGGCTCCATCTTAGTAGGGAAGACACTGACCCTGGTGGTGCCTTGATGGTGGACTTCTGGTATCCATAACTGTGGAAGATGCAGTTCTGTTCTTAACCCACATCTAGTAGTTTTCAAACAGCAGCACACAGACCGAGGCATATGTATTGCACTGTCAGGAAATGGGAGAGATGTTCTTCAGCTCCCCAAAGTTGGTCTTGTAATCTTTGAGTACCCATGACTTGCCACCTACAGGCTTCCACTGTCCTGCTCCAGCCCCTCACTTTTGTGAGGTTATGTGGCAGAGATGAACATCTTTCTTTTTGTTCCTCAGGGCTTACCATGGTGCCAGGAATGGACAGGGGCATGGTGTCTGTCACTGATGACCACAGTAGAAGGGCTTGTCTTCCCACTGAGGCTCAGAAAATCTGAGTTCACAAAATCCTTGAGAGTGGTGTAAATGAACTATCAGAAAAAAAACAGGAAATATGTTTGAAGACAGGAACTTACAACCTATAATGGATGGTGTGACTCTAAATGGCAAGAGTTTTGGCCAGGCATTAATTATCTTTTATTCTTTTGTACTTGTTTGATTTTTTTTTTATGTTTTTTGAGTTTGTGAGAGCTAAGAAGAACAAAGGAACACTCTAAAAATTTACAGTGTTGGTTTTATGTTATGCAAGTAAATCATCAAAGCTTAAAAATACTGAATTATTTTAGTTAAATAATTGGCAACTATATCACATAAACCCATACAGCATAACTCGAATGAGTGATTCTGTAATTATTGTTGGATTGAGACGTTCTTTAATTATTAAGTCAAGTGAATTCATTCTCTGAGCTCAGTCATTACTTTTTTTGATTACTGAAGTGGAAAAATAATTATTTTATTTCCCCCTGTCCTGATTTGGTTCAGTTTTTTTAAAGGGTGAACGTGGTGAGTTATGAATGAGAATAAATATTTAAAATGTCTTACTTAAGTTATATCTTAAATGGTTTAAAATTGGGGAAAATCTGACTCACATCTGCTATCTCCCATGTGATGAAATCAATGTCCCAAGAACTGGGTAGCAGTGCTACACTTAGGAACGGCATTTATGCATTTTGTGGACACTGTGCATTCCCAGTGTTCAGGAGGGATAAGATATCAAGCACCGTATAAAACTCCTTATAAAAATATATTTTTTAATTTATTCTTTGAGGATTTCATACAGGCATACGCTGTATTTTGATTATATCAGCTCCCCATTTCCCATTTACTCCTACCAGAGCCTCTACATTTCCCTCCCATAATCTTTTTCCCCTAACACACTGAATCTGCTTTGTGCTGCTATAATATACATGGATGTTGGGTCATCTGTTGGAACAGGAGCATCCTATCAGGGACTCCATCCCTGATAAAGTGACTCTGTTTCCCCAGTTACCTGTGGCCAGAAGCTTCTCAGCCAAGGTTGGAGTCCTATAAGTCACACAGCCATACTGGAATTTTGACTGGTCACATCTCGTGTAGACTTTGAGCACACAACCACAGTTGTTGTGGAAAACCTTGGATATCTATCAAAATCTGCCTAAAACTTCATTAAGGCAAAGGAGCAGGGATGGAAGTGAACACAGTCTTGGCAGATTGTCAAGCTGTTTCTCTAATGTTGATGGGAAGTACTCAGTGAGGAGGTGGGCCTTCTGTATGTAAGTCTCCTCCATCTCTCTGCTCTTGAGAGTGACTTGTCTTTCATTAATATCTTTCTCTCCCTTTGTCATGACTAACTATACAACTAGCCCAGCCTGTTTCCTGACCTTCCACCAATATAAATTATTTTCAACTTTTTAAAAAAAAAATTTTTTTTTAAGATTTATTTATTATATGTAAGTAGCTTTCTTCAGACACTCCAGAAGAGGGCGCCAGATCTCATTGCAGATGGTTGTGAGCCACCATGTGGTTGCTGGGATTTGAACTCTGGACCTTCGGAAGAGCAGTCGGGTGCTCTTACCCTCTGAGCCATCTCACCAGCCCTATTTTCAACTTTTAAGAAACATCTCAACATTGCCGTTTTGATTACCTTGCTGTGGACTGGCTCAGATACCTTGGCTGCTGCTTTCCTTCCCAGGCATGCACAGAGCTATTCTACTTGTCCTGGGCCCCTTCCTGCAGTTGTGTTCAATACTTAGATGCCACCTGGTATGACATCTGGCACCTGCCATTTTCAAACTTGGATCCTAAGCACAGCACAGTATGCCTTCTCTTATTCATTCCTCTTTAGTGGTAGATGGAGACTGAATGTGGGCCTGGGTACCAGAGGTTTTCCACGGAAATCTCTATTCAGGCCAGGTGGGAAGGCCCCAGCAAGGGGAAGTTAGTGCAGGCAGGGAGATGAAGCCTCTGCCAGGCCTACCAGGTAGCTCCAGGTAACTGAGCAAAGCCAGTGAGGAATGCAGTGGAACCTCAGAACCTCTGGCACTTTGGGAGAGGAGATCTTAGAACAAAAGGCTCAGACAAAGCAATAGTTCTCACATACCTTTAATTCCCTGCATGGCTCTATATACAGTTCTGGGGGTGATTTAGGGTTTGACAGTAGGCACCTCTCTTTGATTTGGACTGAGAGTTTTGGGGAAACCTTATTTGCATGTGGGAGGGCTTGGTGCTATTCCTAAGTGGCTGATAGCCATGCCTCTCCTGAACTGTACTCACATGCCATGAGAAACAACAAACCCCTCATTCCTTAAGTTGCCTTTGCCAGGCGTTTTGTGACAGCGGCAAGACAAGTGACTAATGCGATTAGCCACAGGGCCCGTCCAGACTCGAGGGGAAGTGAGGTAGTGTCTGTCTTTAACAGCAGCCTGTGTAGAGATTTCGTTGAGTTCGTGGAGTACCTCTCTTCAGTTCACAGCCACAGGGAATTCTGAGGCATCCTAGACTATCTTTTCATGGTACTTTAGAGTCACAAATCTTGAGACCCTACACCGATGATTTATGCTAAAGATAAGGCCATGGAGTACCAGTGGAGGATATGAAAGGAAATAAAACTTGAGACCTGTGATTCATGTATATCAAATAGCCCAAAGAGTTGTTTGTGAGCTTTGAAACCTGGGGCTGAGAACATAGCAGAACAGACCAGGACATGCCCAGGCAGGTCCATCACCTCCCTATCTCCCACCCCTCTGACCTAAGTTAAAAGTTAACAGGCTGCTGATGTTTAAATGGACCAATCATGTGAAACTGCACCAATTCCTCCCCCAGCCCCACTCCTTTTCTATAAAAACTCCTAGCTTCCAAGCCTCGTGGTCAAATCCACTGTCTCCTGTGTGAGATACGTTTCGACCCAGAGCTCTGCCATTAAAATACCCCGTGTTGTTACATCAAGGTGTTGTGTTCTGTTCGTGATTCTTGGGTGCACGCCGAATCGGGAGTTGAGTGGGGGTTTCCCCACTAGGTTCTTTCAGATAGAGGGGACCTGACCTATGTCTGCCAGTTAAGGGAACCTGGATTTCCAAAAGCAGAGAGGAAACATGGTGTCTTGATGCTGGAAGAATGGTACAATTTGAGCTGTGGTGTGTTCTATAAGATACATGCTGGGGTCAAAAGCGTAGGTGATGGCCACAGAGGCCTGGATGTGGGGTCCTCAGGTCTGCAATGAGTCTTGTGAGGTTTATACCAGGTGAGGGTAAGAACAGAGTGGCCATTAACTCAGAGTACAGGTTGAGTGTAGTAAACAACTCACTAGGGAAGAATGAGTGGCTTTTGTGCATCCTGGTGCATTTTGTGTGCTTCGGAGCCTCTGTGGGGACACTTTTAGCAGCCTGCTTAATGTTTGAGCCTGCATCTCTGGATCAAGGTCAGGCCTAGAAATAGAACTTTGAGAGTCATCTATATAAAGGTGATAAAGTCACAGAGAGTGTTCAGTGAATCAAGGGCCCAGGACAGAGACTCGGGGAAGATGTATTTTTAAGTGATAGATATATAGTAAGGAAACAATAAAAAGGCTGGGAAATAGCATCATGACTGCCAAGGTTCTTGGCAGCTATAAAATCCAGCGACTCACTAGACACATGAATCCATCAGTCTGTTCCATGGGCGGCTTTGCTGTAGAATGCTCTCTTCTGAAGCAAGCCGTCTCTTGCCTCCCAGTTCTCTTACTGGTCTAGCTGATGTCCTTCATTCAAGCAGTCAACTCCATAGGCATATGTTTGTGTTAGCAGTTTGTCCCACTTGTAGTCTGTGTGATGGGGGAAGCAGCCCCAGGCAGCAAATTGCAGCAAAGTGCAGCACTACAGCTCCCAGATTGATTGTCTTCTAGCCCCATATTGGGATTGAATTGTCTTTGGATTTGCTGATAAATCTGGCTCATGGGGACATCTGTCAACATGGTTGTAAACGGAATACACTATAGCCAGCTAGTCTGAATTCCACAACTCAGGATCTATGGATACTTTGTTAGTCTGATTTCCACTGCTGGGTGAACCAAGCCATTCTTCCAGTTCTCCTGAAATTCCTTGTCTTAATATAATTTCTTGGTCTTAATTTTCATTAATTAACTTTTTATTAACATCAATAGATACCAAATTAACTTGGAAGGCACAAACTTTCATCTGCCAATAAATAGTTCATATTCACAAATATGTTTTGATTTGGGGACTGCTTCCAAAGTGTAATGTATTGATTCACCATGGGAACTGCTTGGTTACTTTAAAAATATTCACAGATGACAACTGGATTAAATCAAACCTCCAGTTATAGTCCACTTAAAGCTAAATGCTGATTAAGATGTTGGGGAGAGGATAAAGTTACAAGCATTTCTCTTTTTCTGAAAACCTTTGTTTTAAAAATAGATTTATACATGTTTTTCATGTATAATGATGTGATGTTTTGAAATGTACAGTGCTTGGTGAAATGGTTAAATCAACTAATTAACATACACAGCACCTCAAAAGCTATTCTGTAGTGAGGATATATAAACTTAGCTTTCTCAGCAGTTTTCAGGAGTATAATATACTGCTAACTGCAGTTATGATGGTTACCACAAACCTCTTGAATATATTCTTCCCACTTAACTGAAAATTGAAAATTAATGCCTCTCTCTCTCTCTCTCTCTCTCTCTCTCTCTCTCTCTCTCTCTCTCTCTCTGTGTGTGTGTGTGTGTGTGAGTGTGTGTGTGTGAATAGACATGGTACCATGGTTCTTGTATAGAAGCCAGAGGACAGCCTTAGAATTGGTCCTTTGTTTACACCTTTTGAGACATGATCCCTTTTCTGTTACTTGGTGCTGTGTTAGTCAGGTTAGGTGGCTTATAAGCTTCCAGGAATTCTCCCGTTTCTGTACCCTGTCATATTATAGGAATTCTGGGATTATAGACATGGAATCCTGTGCCCAGCTTTATTTAGATTTTGATGATTTTAAGTGCTTACCTCACATGTGTGTAGTAAGCACTTTGTCCACTGAGCCATCTATTTAGCTTTTATTAGAAACTGTACACCCTTTATCCAAAGTTCCCTTTGTGCTGGTCAGTTATAAACATTAACTTGCAGCAACCTTGAGCCTCTCATGGAAGAGAGTCTTAGTGGAGGAATTTTCTGGATCAAGTTGGTCTGTGGCTTTGTGAGAGACTGTCTCGATTGTTAATTGATCCACCCCACTGTGGGCAGTACTATTACCTAGGCTTGGCCTTAAGTGCATAAATATTAGCTGAGTGAGCACGCAACATGGTTGTATTTGTTCTTCTTTGCTCTTGACTGTGGGTACTGTGGGTTGGTGTTCCAGTTCTTGTCTCAACTTCCCATAAGTGATGGGCTGAAACTTGAGGTTGTAAATCAATAAGATCATCCTCTCCTGTGTTCACTTTTGTCATGATATTTTACCACAGCAACAACAACAAAAAAGAAAGTTGAATATCCTCATGAGTATTTCTGAATTAAAAACTAAATTGTAATTTAAATTTTTTCATATGAGCAAACACGTTTTACTTATAAGATTGAACAGGTGTGGGGAAAGCTGTGTGCTCTTACATCATCAGAGGGTTCTGAATCCTCCAGCTCCTGTAGGAGAGCTGAAGAGAGGTGATGTGAATTGAGGATCATGTGAATTGCTCAAGTCTACATCTCAGCTTTCCAAATCCTAACTCAGAGCTGCATTCAAGCGAGGTCTTTGAATGAGGCAAAGTGGGTTGTCATTTAACTGGGCAGCAGCATAAACTCTCCAGCTTCAACTGAGTTTCTACTGCATCAGAACCCTTAGCAGAGGGCCCTGTAAGGTGTGTTTCAACTAGAAACAGTTCTGATACAAACAGTATTTGTACCTCACTGTTGATCTGGATCCTGCTGTCTTTCTCTTCTGGCAATGATCATACATTGTAGTCTTCAGGCCTTATCTCATTACAGATTATACAGATGCATTCTCAGATGACATTCATATTAGCTGAACAATCAATTCCAATGATTCCAATCAATTTTGTCTCTTTAAACAGTCTTCCAGGTTTTTCCTCAGAGCACAATGATGGGTCATACCGTCTGACCTCTGAACTGATTATGTCTAAGTGCACATGAGAAATGGTTCTCACTGAGATTGGAATGTTGTGGTCAGCCCCAAATTTGTGGCTTTTGCTGAAGGCCATTTTTGGGTTTCTGTAGAAGAGAGCATCTTGGTGTCTCGCCTCCCTGAAGCCCTAACAGCTGCCCACTTATGCATTTATGATCTATATTTCAGGAGCACATCTGGTAAATGTCTCATAAATATATTGAGGAGAATAAATTTTGACAGTGTAACTCTTTATGCATGCTTATTGTAGTGTGCTGCCAATAAAAATCATAGAATATATGGTTGGAGTACTTAAAAATCCTCCTGGTAAGCCTAAAAGTTACCTAAGCCAGCATCATAATTTTCATGTTTTAGAATTAGAATATTTAATATGTAAGTTGCTGTTCTTCCAAAAACTGTAGTTCCATGGACCAGCTTCTTATAACTTGTCTATAAGCTGACATCAGATTTGCATATTCTGGGCATTCACTCAGTAGATCACATTTTCCTCACCTGTGTTGGAGACTTCTGTCTTTGTTGGAGGTTCATCAAGATTCACTGAGCTGATCTCCTGTGTCCGTCTCTGAGGGGATTGCGCTGTGAGACTTGGATGGGTACACGTAACACTAACACTGGTACAGTGATGGGGGAGATCAATGAGTGAATCACATTTGGTGGCCCCTGGCTTCTGTTCCCACAGTTGCAGTGATCCACAGTAAACTGTGGTCTGAAAACTCTAAGTAGAACTCAGTGCAAACAAATGTTTCCTAGGCTTTAAGTCAACTTTCCTTGTAACTTTTGGTTATGATTTTCATAGTTATTAGTTATCTCTGATCATCTTCTCCTGGGCCCAACTGTTCAAACTTTACAGTATGACTTTCTCAGAGATGAGAGTTAAGAACTTTAACAACTCGCAACAGTCTATAAACAGGAGGGTCTGTCTTCTGCCTCAGCAACTGAAGAAACAAATCGACAGATTAGTGCTTTTTCCTTAAAATCTAGGGAAATAAGAGTACAGTCTTGCTTGATATTGTCTACTTTTTTGATAATTACTGCTAGATTCCATATTAGAGTGTAACAGTTTAGGGTTTCTATATAAAATCTTTCCTGCTTGTTCTGGACATTAATTTTAGAAACCACAGGCTCCAGCTTCTTTGAGTGTGGGACATCTCTAGGTGTCTGCATTGGGCTTTACAGTGATCCAGTTTTGTAGTACATTTAACCTCACATGGCTCAGATGACAAGTAACAGCACATGTATATACCGACTGGCAGGCTTACTTTCAATTTGCACATGGCCACTACATGTAGCTGTTTGTGAGGTCTAAATTAGATGCTGAACCAAAAGATGTGGTTGTGTGTAGAGCATGTCCACAGTAGATGCAAGAAGATACCAACAGCAGCTGCCAGGGGAAGGAGCTGGGCTACAATGATGATCAGTAATTGCTCTCAGCTTGGTTGTTGCCCTGTGGCTGGGTGGGTGAAGACACTTTCCCCAGTCCAGACAAAAGCAGAGTGAGGGTGAGGGCTGTTCACCTCCTGACTTGAAAAACCTCAGGCTCTTTTAGAAACTACAGGTTGGAACTTGTTCCAGATAATTTCATCTTAACAGCTATGAAGCATCCACTATACTTCTGGTGCTGCTCAAAGCCCTGTGGGGAAGGAAATGAAATGGCCACATGTCCGGCCTCGATATCTCTCAAAAAGGGACTAAACAAGAAGCTTATTATAATGCAAAGGGAGCAAAAGGTCAATGTGTTTAGAATCATATTTAAAGTGGCAAAATAGTGTAGTGCTTTCAATTCCAGAATCATAGACATGAATTCAATGTTTGAATTTTCCAGTTGTTATTAGTAAGAACTTGAATCAACATATCCTTCTGGCTTCTAAAATGGTTCCATGAGCTCATTTACTCATAATCCAAACACTCAGGACACTAAGACAGGAACATTGCAAGTTCAGAGTGTGGGCTAGATAGCAAAATCCTATCTCATAAAACATAACAAGAAGCAAAACAAACAAACACCCTGCTATAAGGTTATCATACAAGAAAACTAGCATTGCAGATGTAAAGGTCCTGCTATATTGCTTAACTTATAGACACAGAATGTGGGAAACATGAACCCTGGGGAAATTGGCATTAGTCTCAAAGGTCTTTGAGTCTTTTCTCCTTGAAGGATGGATGAGGAAGTGATGAAACTGTATCACATAAGGAATCATATGAACTTCATGAAGCACCTAAAGTGGGGTGTGGCTGGGCGATGGATGTAATAGGCTACAATACCCCCAAAGAACCTTGAATCCCCTCAAAACTAAAGAGCCAGAGATTTGCAGCCTGAGACACAGGGGTGTGTGGGTAATGGAAAGGGGGGGGGATGAAGGAAATAATTGACATGGAGAAAGGGATGAGAGTGCACAGCTACAGATCCCACCCCTCACTGCAGTAGACCTCAGTGGGTAGGCTCTGATACAAATCTCTCTGTTCAGATTCCATGTTAAGTGCCTGCTGGTTGGCATGGAGAGGACCATGAGGTGCTGGCTAATGAGTCATGGTATTCTTATGCTGGATATACCACCCACCTGGCTGCGGTCAGAGATGGTCACACATCATGTTGTATTCAAGATGGTGGGTGAGCCAGTCAGTCAACTGTATATCCATGAGTAGTGGAGCAGAGGCAATAGATTCCACTCTAACAAACAACATCATGCCACTACTGGTCACTCTTCTTGTCTAAAATCAACATGGTGTACAAGGGCGAAGTCATCCTGTTGATGGACAGAAAATGGAAGATGACTGGAGCTCATATCACACTGCGTCAGATAGAGAATATATGCATCTATTCCGATCTATACAGAAGCACAGAGAAGACATGATGTACCTGTGAACACAGGGGGCTGTGGGCTGGGAACCTAGGGTTTGGGTCTCCTGATTTCTCCTTCATGCTTCTTATTACTGTAGAAACCCAACATACACATGGATACGAATGCATACTGTGTGTGCATTTGGTAACTTGTGTTCACTTTATAACACCCAGTTAGTTGTTGTATCCCCTAGAAACACCTCACTGACTTTTATATATAGGGGGAATCACTTGCTCCTAGGTTCTTATAGGACTTTGGCCATATCTTGATAATAAAATGCTCTCTGCATGGTTTTCTTCTCAATTGATCTAATTTGTTATTTCCCTAGACCAGCTTGGAATAAATGCCAATTAAGCAGATGTTCATACTAAATAAATATGCATGCATGACTGAAATGAACAGATGAATGAGTGACAGTCACATCATTATGGAGATCTTTGTGTGGAATCACATGTTAATCCTATTGGTTCAGGCAGTGTTTTTCCATGTAGCATGTGAGATATATTAGTCCAAGATCTATGTCACAGGGTTGAGTTTTACAGTTGAACACCTTGTAATATTTATGGTGATGGGGAAATTGTGACATTTTTATTGTTTGGAGGTAATGTTCTATGTAGATGGAAGACTTTTTGACTTTATAATATGTAACGCTAGGAAATAACCCTATCTGAACAGTGATAGGTTTGAGTAGGAGCTGACCATGAGTGAGATTTTATTTTTTTATTTTTTGGAAATAACTTTTTGGCAGAGTGACTTTTTATTTACTATGAAATTATGTCACCCTTACCTTAAGGGCCGTAAAGCATGAGCCAGCATAAGGACTACGCAAATTTATCTTGAGGACGTAGAGTAGTAAAGACAGTGATATCAGGAGGTCACATAAATGTAAAAAGTGGAGAGGAAACTTGCCTGAACTAATTACCGTGCTCTTGCATTCAGATCAGGGTGGCGTCTCTTTTCCTCTTTCTTTCTCATATGCTTTAAGATTCCCTTGATTGAAAGGCACTTTACAAGCAAGTTCAACAGGAAAGCAGCACTCATAGGCAGAACAGTAAATTCTGATGTCATTGCCACTGAGTGTGCCTGTGGGAATTTACCCGAGTGTTCCTGGGACTTCTACCTCTGCTGCTAACACTACAGTGGCATTGACTTTTACCTCATTAGGGATTCATGTTGTTGCTTTGAATGACTAAAAAGTACACATTTGGATAAGGTATGATATAGTATTGAATGGAAGTGTGGTACATTTAGAAGAACAGTAATAACAGAATACAGACATTTGGTGCATAACAAGCAAACACGTGGTAGAAAACTGATTCATTTTGGCAGTGACAAGCAGCCCATGTGTGGATTCTTCTCCCCAGAAGTGTGGCATCCACAACTTAACAGAGCATTTTCATGTTGGACATATGTGATAACGTCAGTCTGTCACTTACCAGACTGTGCAATTTAAGGCATTTGAAAATGCTACACCTTTTCAGTCTAGATAATGGTATGCTACAGTCAGGGGAGGCTGGTGTGTCTACTGCATGAACAATAGAGATGTATCAAGTATCTGTATGTCAGAAATTCCTGCTGACTTTGAAGATAAACCACACAGCATCTCAGGGTTTGTAGGTGAGTGGGTATGACTGGCTGAGAAGTGATCCCAGTGATATGCAGGGGCTCATTCCTAGGGGCCTGTGTGTTACCTGTGCATTTTATGGGGAAAAGACCTTTGTAGATGGAGAGTTAGGGTCTTGTAATGGCCTACTATTCTGAAGTGACCAGACATCCCCTAAATGTGGTCACATGTGTTACTCTATGTGTGAGACAGAGAGCTTCTAGAACAGAACAGGACATGCTACAGAAGAAGCAGAAGTTGGGGTACAGGGAACAGGAGGCAAGGGATGCAATGCTGCAGGTCTGGAACTTGGCAAGGGTGAGAAGCAGACCTCTGTTGGAGCCTGACAAGCAGGCAAAGTTCTACTCCAACACTGCACACCTTGGATAAATACCTGATTCTTAGAACCTTTGAATGATCAAACTTACTGGAGATCTCAAAACACAGAAATTTAAAATGCTTTCCCAGAGACGTTTATGTTAAGATTTGCTGATTTGTGAAGCTGGGGAGACACAGCGAGCATCTTCGAGAATGTGTTACTTCCTTTTCTGTTGCCATGACAAATGCCATGACCCAAAACAACTTGAATAGGGAGGAGGAGGTTTTATTTTGCTCTCATTTTCCAGAAGGGTAGATGTTTGTCATGGTGGGGAAGGCATGGTGGTGGTAAGAGCAGGATGGTGAGACCCCACATTTCAACTCTACTCAGGAAACAGAAAGAGCAAGAACAGGAAATGGAACAAGGCTATAAACTCCCAAAACCCACTCTCGGAGATGTACTTACTTCACAAAGGCTGCTCCACCAATGGCTGCATAGCTTCTCCAAAGAGCAACACCAACTGGGGACCGGGTGTTCAAATCTTGAACCTGTGAGAAAGTTTCTCATTTTAACCACCACTCATTGGTGTGAGGTGACATGGGCTTCTTCCAAGAGTATGAGACATGACAGTCTTCCTTGAGGTATGATGCAATGAACATATTCCATGGGTCTGAGATGCTTAACATCTTCCAGTGATACAAGGTTCCATGTGCATGTTCCAGCAGTATGAGACAGTAAACATTTCCCAGTGGCACTCTGGATCCCATCCAATGGGTCCTTTGGCTATGGAGTTCATGGTCTCATAGAGGGAGACTGCTAAGGAAGTGCATATAGAGGAAGCAGACACTTAGGTCAGGTCTGGCTTGTCAGGAGTATAGCTGCATCTAGATGGGGTGTGCTATTAAGGATTGGATGCTAGAGTTGGGCTAAGAAAGATAAACCGTTTTACTAAAGAGGATGCTCCCATCAGTTTTTGACAAATGTTCTCCCGGCCTTGGCTCCCCTGCCCCTTTGCCCTGTGTTCTCATCTGGCAGGTGTTAAGAGAGTTCTCAGCCTGTGTGTCCACTCACCACAGTAGCCCCAGTTTCCCTTTGAACCATGCATAAGAATGAGTCAGCATGTAGGCCTGGCCCATCCACCAGGCAGCAAGCATCCTGGGAGGAAATCCACTAGCTCACAGGGGAGCTCCTAGCGGGAAATAGGTGGTTCTGCCTGCTTGCCTAACGTACTAGACATTGCAGCTTGAATATGTGGGTAATGAAACATTGGTATTTTTCTTTTTCTGTTCTCTGTGAATATACATATAATATCAGATACTTATACATAGATACAATGTGATCACTGACAACAACAGTCCCTTAGAAGATGCACTAATATACCTCCCTGGCATTCCAGAAGCTGTCAGTGGGTGAATGTTGCTGGCCTTCCCCTTCCTCTTGAACAGCTGAACATTTGAAAAGCATCCCTTCGTGTCAAGGCCAGCAAAAGCCTTCAACAGTTATTTTCTACCCCACTTGATAGAAATTTTCTCCACAGACATTTAAGATGTTCTCTACTCTAAGCCCCCTTTTAATGTGAACTTACTTCCCCCAGTTTTGATATGCAACTTCAGTGTTGAACTGGTTTCTGCTGGGCTCCCACAGGCCGACTCCATACCTGTCCTGCCTTCACGGACACCCCACCCCCTTTATAAGGGACCTCCCTTGCTCTTTGCCTGAACTGACTTTTGCTAATGTCCCCAACTCAGCTATTATCTCACAGCCTCCCTAGCTGCAGGGTTTCTGTGACCCCTCCCTCCCTGAAATGCTCTCTGTGTCTCAGGAACTCACCGTGCACCTGTACCTGGCTCACCTGCCCCACCTGATTAGCTCCGGTTTTCCTGTCTGCCAAGCACAGAGAAAACATCTGTCAGAGATGAAAGGCTGAGATGCATCAAACCACCAGCATGGTAGCAGGGCCAGTTCCTCTTACCCTCTCCTCTAAGGGCTGAGCACAGTGTGGTGCTGAATAAATGGGGTTTGATCATATGGTTTCAAGTGGGAGACTCTTATGGAGTTTGTGGAGTAAAAAGCCAGAGAGACTGTCACCATTCACTTTAAGGGAAAAAGTTTTATTTTTGCTCTTTCATATCCAGTCCAGGATATGGAGGGTCATTTTGTCCTTTTTTTCTTTAGGAGAGAAGTGTTTTAGAAAAGGCATGGACAACTGATTATATTCATACGGAATGGACTGACAGAATTCTGTCCTAAGTAAGCATGGTAATTCTAAACCCTCTTAGGAGCAGAGGGTCAACTAGCCAGTTAATCAACCAACCATATGTACTTTGTGCAAATCAGATCCCTGGTGGGGACACCAGGAAGGAAAGGCTTGGACATTGAGGTCTAAACAGGTAAAGGTTGAGATGCTGTTTGGGTGGCTTTACCATCTGCACTGTCTAGGCTTCTAAGTTTCCTCTGTCATGCTGCATGTCACATTCATACCCATGAGCACACACACACACACACACACACACACACACACACACACACACACTGACACCAGACAGATTTTTATGGTATTCACCTTGTCAGCGCAGGGATACATTATGGCCACCAGATGGCACTGCATGAACCATGGTGGATATCTGGAACCCACCTGCCAGTAGCTGTCACTGTGGACCATGGTGGAAGTCTCGAATCTCAGCACTTGCCAGTCTAGATCACTGTGCCACTTCTGAGATGACCTTTAATGAAAACAGAACTGCCAAAGTAGCCTGACAGCAAATTTTATTAGTAACAGAAAATCCATCATGAGATTCACTATAGAATTGTGCCGATTAGTCTCTCGTATCTGAGACAGTCACAGAAAAAGAGCCAAAAGAAAAAAAAGAAAGAAAGAACTCAAAAGCCACCCACTCCTGTGGATTAATGGGGAAGGGTCATTTGAAATGGTCTCACATCTTGCTATGTTGAAACCCTTTATTAAGGGTGTTTATTTCACTCTGAGAGATTTTCTTCCACTAAAAGCAGAGAGCCCTGCAGATCACGTGCTCTGTCCAAGAGCGCAGGTCTCCCTGGGTCAGGGTCAGGCTCACCTAAGAAGCTCTGAGTACAGCTGGCATGATGGCATCAGTCTCCACAGCTGGCATATTTCAGGAGCCTTACAAATGTGTCCTTGTGCCAATGGGCCCTTCATAGAGCAAATCTGCAGCAAAATGACCTGTAGTGTGGTGTGATATACACCCGTGGACTCCAGGTCTAGACTTCCCCTGTGTGGTGGAGCCTGAGCATGTCAAGAGCCTTCATTCCACTGAAGTGGCTTCAAAACCAATGTCCGTTCCTCTCTGGACAGATATGCTAAGAAAAGATGCAGATGACTGATTATAATCATACGGAATGGACGGGAAGAATTCTGCCCTAAGTAAGCATGGCAATTCTAAAGGCTCTTAGGAGCAGAGGGTCAACTAGCCAGTTAACCAACCATATGCAGCTTGTGCAAATCAGGTCCCCTACTGGGGACACGGGGAAGGAAAAATAGCTTCTTAGAGTTACTAACATTTCTAGTTTAAGAGTGGAACAATATTGGAGTTTCAAGACTGAGCACTACAATGTCAGGCTTTGGCTTTTTGAAGCAGAAGATTTATTCTGGAAAGGCTAGAGATAGGCTTTGAGCCTGGGCTGATGTCATAGACATCTTATGGGCCTATATGAATCAGAGCTGTGGTGTGGCTGTTGCCACTGGACTCTCCAAGGCCACTGCCTTCATCGTCACCTTGGCCAGCCATCTGTCATCCTGTTCCTTCAGTCACTCATCCATTTAGAATGTGGGAGAGCATCCTCTTGGTTGAGAAAAGGCCATTCTTCTGCTGTCTAGCCCGAAGAAGCCTCGACTGTATTATCACACATGAGGCCAGAAGCTTCTACAAGGGCAAGTGACCAAAGCTGGTGGAGGTACTTGAGGGGTGGTCAACTAAAAGCCTTGGGCATCCACACAGGCTGAGGTGATGAGGTATGCACCTAGGACCACTAAGAGGCAGGGTCAGAGAAGGTGAACTTGAGGTATATGTAGAGTGCCAGTGGGTGCCGGCTAAAGATGACTGGGATGGTGATGTATTTCCTCTGAGCTGTAGTGTTATAGAGATTTTTCAAACTGTCTGGCCCTGTTCCCTATGATTATAATATATATGCTTATACAATGCTTATAGAAATCTTGGCCTCAAATGGGCAGGAAGCTTTGGGGGTATATCTGAGTGGTATGGCTGGGCTCCCCCAGTGTGTATACTCTTGTAGCTGTTCTCCCTCCTGCTGGGCTGTGTTCCCAGACCTGCTCTTAGCACATCTGTCCTTCTTCCAGGCTCAGATGTTTGACCCACCATCCAGCATCTTTCATAGGATTTCTGGAATGGTCACCTTTGACAGCTCCAAGAGCCTGCCTGGCAATGGACACTTCCACTTGGAGCTTGGGTACTCTCCCTCCTAATAAATCAGAGTCACCGGTCCCAGTTTAATGTCCAGAACTTTTTTTTTTTGGCTTTTTTTTTTTTTTTGAAACAGGGTTTCTCTGTGCAGCCCCGGCTGTCCTGGAACTCACTCTGTAGATCAGGCTGGCCTCGAACTCAGAAATTCACCTGCCTCTGCCTCCCAAGTGCTGGGATGAAAGGCATACACCATCACGCCCATGTCCAGAACTTTTATAAACTCCTCGAAGTGTTTTCTGAGCTGAGAACTCTGGTGGTGATGTCTCCTTGATGACTGTGTTTGATAGGAAGCCATCTAGAGCATCTCAGATCCCCCTTGCCATGCTGGGCACAGTTCCTACCTGTGAGACTGCATGAGTGCCAGCCCTACACGTCTCACCCATGTCAGCTCTCTGTGCAAATGCAGCCTCATTTCTGCATCCAAGCTCAGCTGGCACAGCCTGTGTTGGTCTCTTAGGAGACCTCTGTCATACCTAACTTAATTTTACCACTGAATCCCATCCTTCCCCTTAACTCCAATCACCCTTCCCTCTATAAGCACCAAAGTTGGGTGAGATGCACATAGGGGTGAGATGCACACATCTTAATTCCAAGCCGCTCAGAGAAGCCCTTGTCCGTCAGCAGCCTGAAGCTTTTATTTATGCTTCACTTCTCAGCAATTGAACTGTAGGGTTTTTGAGGCTGGAAACAGTGGTTTATAACCCATGCTGGACTTTTTCTTTTTAACACCCTAGTGCTTAGCTCAATATATACTTAATGATTTTTAAATCATTTATGGTTATGGTCTGCATTGAAACTCAAGGCACTTCTCAACAGAAGCATACCTCCCATAAGATACTTAAGGGAACATGACACTTCTTTTATGATTTTTTGTTTGTTTGTTTTTGTCAACAAGGCACAGACATTGAACAACAGTTAAAACAACAACCAAAATCAATTGATGGTGTATAGACAGGTTATGTCCAGAGGAAATGCGGAGAATGTTCCATTGCTGTCTGTAGAAACTGTAGCGACAGTTTGTTGAGTTCTCCCATGAGTTTGGAGCTGTGTGTTACTCAGAATGTGCATGTGGTCCTCTCAGAACTTCCTCAACTGTAGATGAAGATGAGAGCTAGGCAACCAATCATGGAGAAGAATTATTGGCAGAGTTAATAGCCAAGTTGCCCTCAATTCTTCCTTGTCTCCTGTGTGTACATGTGGGATTTGAATCAGTTTCTCTATGTAGAAGTAAGTGAGAACCAAGATCTTAAAATGTGGAACAGGTTGGAGATGAAGGGATAGAAAGACAGACAAGACTGGGTGAAACCACTCAAAGAATTTGCACAGAGTCACCTCTGCTCTGCAGAGAGCTGGTTCTGTGAGCATGAGTGATTCTTTTAAAGCCAATCCCTGCATCTGGTTGCTGTCTTCCCTTCTCCCTGCAAGAGATACAAATGGGGCAGGCATCTGAGAGGCTTCTCATGTCATGCTTATCCATAGATGTGCCCCATGAAGAGGGCAAATTGATTCTCTCCTGGACCTCTGTGAGGCTCCATCCCCAGGAAGCAGTGAGAAAGCTATCTGGAAACATATATTTCCAAACTCCAGAGAGGGAAGTGAGTGATGGGAACCAAGAGGCTCGCCACTGGCTCATCTCATCTCTTTTGTCTCACCACACAGGGATGCTGCTGGAACAGGGAGGAGATAATGGCTCATTTCTGTGCTCCAGTCCAGATAATAACTCCCACTTCTTAATGACTTCCTTCTGGCCACTGAGGGCTCAAATGCAATATGATTTTGTTAGCTAGTGGATGGTGTTTCAGTTAGATGTGAAATGGTTTCATCCAATCTGAGCATAGCCAGCAGGGCTTTGCCTGCAGCCAAACACCGAGGTGCGTGGGATGTACTCCAAAATTGTAGGTAGCATTGGAACATAGGCCTATGATGGCCACAGGCACCAGAGACCTCATCTTCCTATTTCTGTAATTGATTGACATGCCGTGATGCTTGGATGCAGGCTTCACCTCGGAGGCTTAAGGGCAGGAAAACATGATCTTGACCCCAGAGGCTGGTACTGGGAAGAACCTTGGTCTCAGAATCTGGTGATGGGCATGGCCTTGTCCTTATCTCCAGAGATCTGGATTCAAGTCTGGATCTCTTGCTCTCTGGCTGCATGACTTCTACCAAATCTCTTAACTTCTCTGGAAATTAGCCATTTCTTTGGCAAATCAGTTACACCAGTGTCAAGTACCTTTGTACTCTGAAATCTTTAGCTTTCCCCTTTGCCAATGACACATCTAATAGTTGAAAGGGACAAAGTAGAAGCTTGAGAGGAGAACTGGAATCCCGAATGTCCGAGTCCAGATGGCAGAGTTCAGAGAGAACATGATCATGGCAGATCAGCTTCTCGGTTGGATGAATTTTAGCTTCGGCTGCTCCCTAACTGAGCCTAGAACTGAGTCCTTGGAGGGAAAATGTTCTTTACTCTGACAGCTAATAGCAGTAAGAGAGGTGGGGGTGGGGTGGGGGAGCTGGAGTCAGCCCTTGTGTTAGCCTTTAGATTGTCACTTTGTCACTTGGTAGAGAATTTGGTTTTTCTGTCCTTTGTCACTTGTCTCTCTCTTCAGAATGCCCCAAAGATGTCAAGAACAAACCTCAGTTATTATCAAAACCATATAGTTGCCTGAAATAAGAGGAAAGGGGAATGAGTTCGGCCTATTTATACACTTGTGATAGGTAATGTGTTCGCCACATCCACTCACGTAGACATTAAACTATTCTGAAGATAGAAAGTAGTTCAACCAAGTTCACATAATAATTACTCAAACTTATCTGCCTGGAGTTATGAGAAGTTAGTTAAGTATGCTCTCCAGTCTGTCTGTATTTTTAATGATCATTTCATTTCCCTCATTAAGCTTTTGGATTGCTCACTTGAACTCCCTTCCCCCCCCAAAAAAAAGATAAAATTCATCTTGTCTTTATGTGGTTTTGATGTCCTCATGAAAGGTCTCAAAGTCACAGCAATGGCTCCAGAATGTTCCAGTCAGCAGCAGGCTATCTTACTACCGTGGGTCACCTCCCTAGCACAGGAGTGACTCCTATGTACTTCCGTGTGTCCCTGTTTGCTCACACTCCCCTTCCGAGCTCCCTCCTGAGGAAATTAGGAAAGAGGAAGAGTGCTACAAAGCCCCACCTTGCTGAGACAGAAGGGGGAGATACCACATGGCGGTGGACTGCCTTCCCAAGCTCGTGCATAAAACCTCAGATATGACTATACTGGGCCTCAGATCTTTAAATGGGATGTGAAAAGGCTGGGAAAATGCCCCAGTCACTAAAGTGCTTGCTCCACAAGGGTTAGGACCCAAGACTGATCTCCAGCACTTAAGTAAGAAGCCATGTGTGTCAGCATATGTTTGTAACTCCAGGGCTGGGGAGATAGAGATGGGCAGCCCTACATTCACTGACCATCCAGTCTAGCCTACTTAGTGAGATCCAGGTCCCAGTGAGACACTACATCAAAAACTAAGTGAATAGCTCTGGAGGAAAAACATCTAAGGGTGACCTCTGGTAGCCACATGCATACCCACATGTTCACCCAACTATATCGATGTGTACACACACACACACTCACACACACATACATGATTAGGGTCAAATGAGATCACACAGGTAACCAGTCTGATCTGTTTCCTTATTAGAAGAAAAAGCCATTCATGTGAGGGAGGATAGGTCACCTGTGACCTAAAGAGAGAGCACAGGAGAATTGAGGCTGGCTAACTGGTGTCCATGAACCTCACAGTCTCCTGCTGGGAGAAGCAATTCTACCTAACTTATCCAGTCTTCAGCATTCCACCAAGAAATGGTGACAGCCTGTAGGAGGAACAGTGGCAGCCACCTCTATGTAAACGCAGGAAGGCTGTGCAGCCATAAAGGACCTAACTGAAGACTGCCTGAGATCCCAAGGATCGCTGATGCAGACAATGCCAGCCAATTGGGAACTGCTGTTTAGAAGAGATGCTTGCTTGGGACCAATGGGGCACGGGTAGAAGATATGAAAGGAGCTTGCCACAGAGTTCAGATGAGTTTGCTGTGGGCATTTTTTCTCTGCTTCTAGAGTCTGTGTTTTTAGTTCTGTACCACCTCACCTCCAACCCCCAAGGGCAGGTAGGGTCGAGGTGGCTAGCAGTCCAGGACACAGGCAGATACAGCCCAAATACCAACTACAGGTTATGACTCTGTAAAAACAGAACCAACACAGTCTCCTGAAATGGCCCCAAGAGCAATTTCTACCTTCAGTAAGACGCCATGTTTACTGTTGTAGATGAATTACAGGCCCTTATTGTATACAGAACAAAATCAGAATTACTGGATCTCTCATTCCTTGTGGATATCAGCCACTTGCTAGTAGGAGCTGCAATGGGTAAATCACCCAGAGGATACTGTTTAGCCCTGACTAGACATTGAGCATCAGACCACCAGGGCCTTCGGGGTGGCTTCTGTGTTCCTGTGCCCGTGAGGTCTTCTCATCAGCCAAAATTGGGCTGAAGGATAAACCTTTTCAGATTTGCACATCTCTAGTAGGTAACTATGTGATCTTCTGCTCTCAGTAGCCTACCTTCAGTTTCGGAAAGGCTTGGTTTTCTGCTGTGGAATGGGCATAGTCTGGAGTGGAGGCAAGGCTCAAGAGAAAGTGCTGGCTAAGAAAAATCTCATCTTTTTTTTCTTGCAATCTATGTTGAAAGCTAGCTTTATCTGTTGTATGGCAAAAGTGACTTATTTGTGCTCTTTGACCTTAATTATGTGGTAAAGTCTCTGGCCTCAGATTATATCTCATCTTTCATTCTGCAAAGAGGCTTGTGGTCAGCTGATAGTGGATGCCCCGTTACTGACATCACACTGAAAGAGACAGAGTCGGGCCTGCCGAGGGGCTTCCCCATTGAGAGTTTACTTTGAGGGTTTCTGGGACAGAATGGGGGAAACAAAAGAAAACAGATAAGGGGGGCTGAGAACTGACTATGAATTGACTGGTTTTGTGTCAAGTTGACTCAGGCTAGAGTCATCAGAGAGAAAGGAGCATCAGCTGAGGATCTCATGGAGGCTTCATGAGATCCAGCTGCAAGGAATTTTCTCAATTAGTGATCAATGAGGAAGGCCCAGTCCATTGTGGGTGATGCCATCCCTGGACTGGAGGTCCTGGGTTCTGTAAGAAAGAAATGAGCAAGCCATGGGAATCAAGACATTACACAGTACCCCTCTATGGCTTCTGCATTAGCTCCTGTCTCCAGGATCCTGCCCTGTTTGAGTTCATGTGTTTGAGCTCTCTTTAGCAATGAACAGCAATGTGGAAATGCAAGCTAAATAAACCCTTTCCTCCTCAACTTGCTTTTTGGCCATGGTGTTTTAGCATACACCAATAGAAGTCTTGACTATGATGGACCACCACTAAGTAAAGATGCCTTACAAGAAGTGAACTACACTCATTCTGGCATCCAGAGCAAGGTATGTCTTCATCTATGTCACAGAGGGAGTGATGGGTGTATGTTTCTATAGGCAGTGCTGAAAGATGTCCTGTGCTTGACATATGTGGGATCTTGTTCCAGAGCCATTACTTTGAGACATTATAAAGCAGCAATGGGCACTTCAGCATCACAGCCATCTTGCCTCTTGCTCTAACAGAACAAGCTCGTGGTGAGTATCATAGGTGTTAGGGTCTGGGTACATCTGAGAAAGTCTGTATCCTGACTGTGGGCTAGTTATCAACCCTCTGTGAGTCTTGATCCCCAGTGCAGAGAAACTTCAGAGAAGACACCAACATATCATACTAAGGCAAGAAAGAGTCTCTTCATTGTGCATTAGTTTAACCAAGAGAAAGCCACAGTTTGAATTCTCTACATTGCCTCCTGTGTCTTCAGTAGCTGTTGTTACTAGTCTGATCTATCTGTCCTCACTGCCTGTGTTTTTGTCTGTCTACTCTGCATCTGTACTGGTGTAATCTGTCCCTAACAAAAGACTTTTTTTTCCTGTATTTACTGAGTATCACAGAAAACATGATATGGGAAAGGAAGGAGGGAATTTTTTACAGAAATTGTTAATGGAGTTTTGTAGTAGAACTTACTTTTCTGACCACATTGATCCAGATTAGCACACAATACCCCTCAACAGATATTATCAAACCATATCCACATATTTACGACATTTATGGGATATCACAGTTTAAGGTTGCTTTCAGCCTGTTGTCTGCCTTCAGCAACGATTACTATCAAGCACAAACACACACACAAACACACATGCATGCATTCATGCACACACATGCACACACACACATGCACACACATACACACTGGGTCTGGGTTGGAGACATGTAAGAACATATAATTTAAGATTACCGTTTAGATTTTAAATTCGATTGCAAAGAATAATCTGAGGCACAGTAAGCTTGGCTTCATTGTTCTACCAAAGGCAAGTTAAACTTAAGCTGAGCACACAGTGGGACAGCAGGCCAAGCACAGAGTTTTACGTAGTCTCCAGTCATATTATAACCCTGGTTGCAAGGCCCAGCAAAAGTTCAATGTCTTTGGTGTTAAATATATTTCCACAGGAAGGTTTTACTACTGATACTTTTTAATCCAGTTGCTAGGCAAAGTTGAGGTGGAACCAGCCACATCCAGGTTAGCTCCAATATCTCCTACAGGTGATGCATACTAGATTTTAGACATATCCAGGAGCACAGGGCAGGCGCAGCTCTGTCTACATTCTGATGCTCTGGTAGCATCTTGCCAGGTTTGCACAGCAGTGATGATGCTGGAGGGAAGGCAGCTGAAGCTCACTGCATGCTGGCTGTTCCCCAGGGTACGAAGGGCACTCCATGTGTCACCTGGCTTTCTCTCCTGACTGTCTCCATTCCACACTGAAGAAGCTGAGGGCAGGAGATTGAGCAGCCTGACAGTTCTGTGCTTCCAGGGAAATGTATCCTGACTCAACCTCCCTCAGTTTCCTGCTGTATAACAGGAAATGGAGATTCTAATTAATTCCTTAGTCTCCCTCTCACAGCTGATGATTTATATAATTGATTCTAGGTTAATCTTATGTTTGCATTTTGCTGTTGTTCTAAATTTCTTTTCTGTTCCTCTGCCCCTCCCCTCTCTTCTTTTCTTGAGACAGGGTCTCACTTCATAACCCTTGCTGTCCTGGGGCTTGCTAAGTAGAGCAGGCTGGCCTTAAACTAAGCAGAGGTATGCCTGACTCTGCCTCCTAAGTGCTGGGATTAAAGATATAACCATTATGTCCAGCCCAAATGTCTTTCTTCTCAGTAAGAGTAGACCAGGATGTTTCCATAACCACAGATATGAGGTTTGAGTACTCCAGCCGGAGGCTGATGTGTATTTAGATGTGTCTTATGCATATTAATTATCTACCAATCATCTATCTACATACATGCATACATTAGCCATCTATCTATCTATCTGTCTATCTATCTATCTATTTCTATTACACACATCTACTATCTCTATCATCTATTTACCTGACATCTATCTATATAGTTATGTATTCATCTAATCTATCTACTTTCTATTACCTTCATCTTTATCTTCCCACTATCATCTGTCTGTCTACCTAACTACCATCTACTTAACTTTAGGAAGAAGGGTTGTCAGTTTCTTCATATACAGATTGATACAGAGATGGAGGGAGAGATGACATAAGTTCTCAAATGGTCCCTGAATGTGTGAATTGGTTCATCCCTTCTGTGAGGACAGCAAGAACTCAGGGAGGAGAGGGCAGAGCTCATACTCCACACCTTGTGTTCTGTTCTTTAAAGTATAGCTCTAGGGCTCAGGGGAGGGGTCTTACCATCACTTCCCTGGCAAGCTGGAAGCACTCACCATGATGCTTTCTTTCCACGTTCTTACAATGCAAGGAATATGGAACCTTAGGTCCTGATACCCCAGCAAAGCCTTGGCAGAGGTGACATCATGAGGTGTACACATCAAGTCTCAGAGATAGGGAATTTTTAGACACCAGGGCTTGTAAACAGCAACATCTAGACATGCCTAAAATTAGAATAAAACCCAGGAGGAAGTGCTGTGCACCTAGAATTCACTTGATACCCGATATTTCATGCTGAGCAGAAGTAAATAAAGTTACAAACATTCCCTTTACATTATGTAAAAGTCTCTGAAGTCAACCAAAACACAACCAAATCCTGCTACACGTATGCACATGGGCATACATTCACATACAATCACAGAAGAAAACATCACAGGAAAAAGAGGACTGACCTGTGTTTTTTCTTCATATTTTAACATTCAACACAGCAATAGAAATTGTTTAAAATTTTGAATAAAAAGCAAAATGTAGGAACAAACACCACTTAAACAAACAAACAAACAACAGAAAAAAGAAATAAAGGCAGCTTTAATTCACTGCTAGTGGCAGTTTTTTAACTAGCATTTAAATCCAATTAGCAACTTGGAAGGAAAAAAATCTGAACATGGAAACTTGTTCATAAGGAAAAACTGTCTGACGGAGGAAGCAGATGGCTCATGGCCCAGGTACACTCCGGAGGCTGCACACGGCTGTCACCGCAATGCAACCGCTGCCTTTGGAAATGGATTCAGATGGGTGCAGAAGACACCCAACTTGGGTGCAGAGAACCAGTGTGCAGTGGTGCTGGATTCTAGATCCAGTGTTCTGAAACGTTTCTAGTCTAGTGGGGCACAAGTGCTTACTGTCTGCACTGTAGAGACTGGAGCCTGAGATCCAGTGTTAAGTTAAGATGAGTCTGTGATGGCATCCCTACTGCTGCTCTGATGACAGGGACCTCCTTTGCTCTGGAATGCACGGAGATGGAAAGGGCTGTAGGAGCTTGGAGCTGAGGTTTGCTGGGGAGAACTCTGGAGGGCAGGTCTGCTCAACTAATTAGGTCCTTCATCCTGAACTCTCTCCTAGCCTTTCTCTCCTATCACCCCCCCCCCCGCCACACACACACACACATACACACACCCCACATTCGCACACGTGCTCCACTCAGCTACCTTAACTCACAATTAAAATGAGCTGTGGGTTGGAGTTGTTTAATGAAGCCCACTGCCATGAGCCAGTGGTTTATGGCAGGAAGTGATTTTATTCCACTAATGTGTATAGAACCCCTAACAATACAGCAGGGACATTAACTCAGATTAAAAAAAAAATTGAATAGGGGCTCATCGCTTGATAAAGAGGAGAGATAAGCCACTCACAGAAGTTGAATTGCAGAAAATTAGAAGCAAAGGCTGGGAAGAAAGGTTGTCATAGCAACTTCAGAACCCACCTTTTCTCCCCACAGTGACATTCAAGGTCAGAATGGGCCCTGGGTCTCAGTTGGCACTTCTGGAATTGAAGAAGTCAGGTGTGTGGAAATTGTCTCCAAGAGTGCTACTGGGGTCTTACAGCTCTCTTTAAGCTGTAGCTCTGTCTTTAATCTGCTCTTGTTCTAAGGCTCTAGTCTCCCTTCATTCCTTCACTACCTGCCATCCCACCTCATCTTTTGAGGGAGTTTTATTCTTTTGCTCTTAAATGGAATTGAGTTTCTCACTCTATCATGACTTGGGAGTCTGAGAGCAACACATGTGTTTTAAAATGACAGCAATCAAACCGAAATCCCAAGAGCCGTAGATCCGTTCAGAAGGTTCTCTGGGGACAAGTTCAAAAGCAGGAGGAAAGAGCACAGACTTCTCTCAAGTCAGAAGACTCTTCCTGCTGGAGAGCAATGAGAATTTAATTTGAAGTCACAAGAGGTTGTGTGTGTGTGTGTGTGTGTGTGTGTGTGTATGTGTATGTGTGGGTGTGTGTGTTATGGCTCACTTCAGGCCCTGAAGAGCTATTATTTGCTGTCAGCAACAGTTTGACTTGGGCCAACCCCTTTATGTAGTTGGAATTGATGGGGACTTTGGGCAAGAGAACATAATTACTCTGTTCCCAATTAGCTCTGCTGCTGGAAGGAGGCATGGGTATACAGTGTTTATAGAAAAATAAGGAGCCTTGACTTCTTCATCTGGCCATGTCTCTCATTCTCCTGCCAGGATGCTGGAGAAAGCACAGGGATGTGGCTGCCTGTTGGCCTTGAATACAGACGAGGATGCTGAAATCCCTCCCTCCCTTTCATCCTCCTGACAAACTTCAAGAGTTCTCATTTCTCATAAGCATCATGTGGGAAACTGACACATTACATTCCCATCTGCCCATACAGTTGAAGTCATGCCGTCTTTAAGCCTGTAGCCCACCTTGCCATGGGCACACGCCCATCAGCTGTCCAGGTGAAGAAAGAAACAAAGACATTGTAACTAGGGTATGAATGGCAGTAGAAACAGACCAAGACGATCCAACAGCAAGCATCTGAGAAAAACAAGCCACTGTTTTCTTTCTTTCTTTTTTTTTTTTTTTGTTAATTATCATTTTTCTATGTGGAGAGTTCTCTCCTCATCACAGGAATAGGGATTCTTGAATGACTTCCCATGATTTATTTTAACCTGCCTCAGCTCTGGTTCCCTTAATAGTATGTTCTGGAACTGCATGATTCTTGTTTATCTTTAGCCAGTGTGGAGGTTTTTAAAAAACTGAAGCATATATTTGTTTGAAAATATATACCTAACACATATCATGATTTTAAAAGTACAATTAAGCCTAAGAAGTAAGGCAGGTATCCTTGGAATGGGTCAGTAGGAAAGGTACTTGCTGTGTGACACAAAGGTAACCTATGTGAATGTGTAAGAAGAGGACAGATCTCATGGACTTGTCCTCTGACCTTCACACATGAGCTAGAGCATATAAACATACAATATTAAAAAATAAAAATAAATCTATGAACCATACGATCCAGTTATTGCCACTCCTGGATATTTACCCCAAAGACTCCAAGTCAACATATAACAGATATGCATGTACCTAAGTGTTTATTACCACACTATTGCAATTCTTTTTTTTTTCCAGTCAGCAATTAATTTAATTACACATGAGGGTCATGTATTTGGGTACCTTTTACTGTCCACTACTCTTCTTTTTTTTTTTTTAATTTATTTTTTTATTAGGTATTTTCCTCGTTTACATTGTCAATGCTATCCCAAAAGTCCCCCGTACCCACCCCCCAATCCCCTACCCACCCACTCCCCCTTTTTGGCCCTGGGGTTCCCCTGTACTGGGGCATATAAAGTTTGCAAGTCCAATGGGCCACTCTTTGCAGTGATGGCCGACTAGGCCATCTTTTGATACATATGCAGCTAGAGACAAGAGCTCCGGGGTACTGGTTAGTTCATATTGTTGTTCCACCTATAGGGTTGCAGTTCCCTTTAGCTCCTTGGGTAATTTCTCTAGCTCCTCCATTGGGGGCCGTGTGATCCATCCAAAAGCTGACTGTGATCATCCACTTCTGTGTTTGCTAGGCCCCGGCATAGTCTCATAAGAGACAGCTATATCTGGGTCCTTTCAGCAAAATCTTGCTAATGTATGCAATGGTGTCAGTGTTTGGAAGCTGATTATGGGATGGATCCCTGCATATGGCAATCACTAGATGGTCCATCCTTTCATCACAGCTCCAAATTTTGTCTCTGTAACTCCTTCCATGGGTGTTTTGTTCCCATTTCTAAGAAGGGGCAAAGTGTCCACACTTTGGTCTTTGTTCTTCTTGAATTTCATGCGTTTAGCAAATTGTATCTTATATCTTGGGTATCCTAAGTTTCTGGGCTAATATCCACTTATCAGTGAGTACATATTGTGCGAGTTCCTTTGTGATTGGGTTACCTCACTCAGGATGATGCCCTCCAGGTCCATCCATTTGCCTAGGAATTTCATAAATTCATTTTTTTAAATAGCTGAGTAGTACTCCATTGTGTAAATGTACCACATTTTCTGTATCCATTCCTCTGTTGAGGGGCATCTGGGTTCTTTCCAGCTTCTGGCTATTATAAATAAGGCTGCTTATTGTATGAAACAAACATGGATTTTCATAAATAGAGAAATAAAGAACATGTGTTTTGTATGCTTAATTTTCTTAGCTACAAGGAGAAGTTATAGCATTTGTAGGAAAGTGGAAACAACTGGATACTGTCATACTAAGTGAGTTAGTCTCATCTTAGAAAGACCATTATCATGCATTTTTCTCTCATATGTGGCTCCTAGGTTTTACATAGATACAGAAATATATAAGAATCCTTGTATGTACCCATGAAGAAAATCTAAAATGTTATCTAAAAAGCTAATGACAAAAGTTACCATTTTTGTAATATGCAGATTATATTAATGACTGAATCATCTCTGCTCTTCCAGTTATAAGAAACCTGGTGTCTGACACTTAGTCAGTAGGTCTTGGGCTCCTAACCATTCTTCATGGGTATTATGAGGCCTGGGGAGGACTGTCTATACATCATTACATCATTTACCCAGAGGATAATTTTGAGGGCTTCTATTTTACTCTATAATTTCTTTAAAGAGCATATTTTATTTTGTGCCTCAGCATAAAGGACTGGGCAAGGATTCTTTTACTTTCAGTATTGTCTAGTTAGCTTTATTTTCTGTTTGACTACATATGCTCTCAGGTGAATAATGGTTTTACCTAAGTGTTTTAATTATAGAAATCTCACCAAACTGAGAATACTTAGTACTTTCAAGGCTGTTCTGATTTTCAAATCTTATGAGGACTGGCTGGTCCCCTGTGTTTCTTGACCCGAGAACTCTAAACAACTCCTCTCTCTTCTATCTTTCTGTTATGATGAGACACTCCCCGAAGCAGAGGGGTAAGCTTTTCAAGGCTTGCAGATCTGTACTTCTATAATTATGGGTAAACTGAAGCCTAAGGAGTTTGCTGAGGGTTGGGAGCTGACATTGTGCTTATAAATCTGACAGTCATGAGAGGAAGCAGCGTGGCTCTCCATCATAAGGGCTGAGAGGGTTCTGGACCCCACCACAGGTTACTGTTGAGATGAACGGCAGAATTTGTTCCAAGTTCATAACTTACTCAAGATACATTTAACTGATTTACTGCTGAAGACAGCTCTCTGAGGGCAATTCAAATGTGATCACATCTTCTCTCACCTATTTGGAATCTTCTAAGTTTTGCCGCTGGGGTTAGTAGCTGAACACTGCTGTAACTGGGTGCTTGCTTTTACCAAGGATTAGTATACCTCACTGATAACAATAAAATAGTCTCTTTTCAGAATACCACCAGACATACACAGTGGTACCCCAAGAGAGTCTTAATACATATGGGTGAGTCTTAATACATAATACAGATGGGTGAGGGTGGAGCTACAGGAAAATCAAGGGGTCAATCTGATTAGGAACTAATCTCCGAGGGATAGTATAGATTAGGTTAATTGACATAGGGAGATCCACCTGAAATGTGGGTAGCAGGATTCCTTAGCTGTGGTACTCTACTGAAGAAGGAGAAGGAGAAATAAAGTAGAACACCAGCATCAGGTACATTGAGTTGCTTTTTCCAGTTATTCTGTTATATCTGTAGGACAAGGCGCCGGCAAACCTTCCACCCCTGAACACTCTACAACTTATTAGAATTCACACCTAAGCCCCTGGATATAAAATCGAGTTTGATTATCTTTCAAATGTTTTATGTGACAGTTATTCCAAACTTGACCCAGAAAGGATGTGTATGTGACAGGTTCACGTTCCCTATAATCATGCTTGATGTTTCCATTTGGTTGGAATTAGAAAGAAAGTGAAAGGGATATTGAAGCATTGGGCATGAACACACGGCCCAGCAAGGAAAGGGAGATTCCCCTGTAGCTGTCCGTGCTAAGTATGGGTAACTTGTCAAATTGTCTATGATGTCACATGCACAATGTGATATGATACACTTCTTAGTGATTTTCATAAGCTTTATATTTTGTTCTTTGAGGATAAGTTCTTATTCTGTGGCCCAGATAGACTCTAAAATGACTCTGTAACCTGGGGTCGCCTCATGTTGAGGGGATCCTCATGTTACAGGCTGTTGGATGCTGATTATGGATGTGAGCCACCACAAGAGGCTGACTTTGGTTTTCTTTTCTTTTTTTTATTTATTTTTATTTTTTTTAAATTTTTTTTTAATTTTTAATATTTTTATTATATATTTTCCTCAATGACATTTCCAATGCTATCCCAAAAGTCCCCCATAGCGCCCCCCACTTCCCTACCCACCCATTCCCATTCTTTTGGCCCTGGCATTCCCCTATATTGGGGCATATAAAGTTTGCAAGTCCAATGGGCCTCTCTTTCCAGTGATGGCCGACTAGGCCATCTTTCAATACATATGCAGCTAGAGACAAGAGCTCCGGGGTTCTGGTTAGTACATCATGTTGTTCCAACAATAGGGTTGCAGATCCCTTTAGCTCCTTGGGTACTTTCTCTAGCTTCTCCATTGGGAGCCCTGTGATACATCCAATAGCTGACTGTGAACATCCACTCCTATGTTTGCTAGGCCCCGGCATCGTCTCACAAGAGACAGCTATATTTGGGTTCTTTCAGCAAAATCTTGCTAGTGTATGCAATGGTGTCAGCGTTTAGAAGCTGATTATGGGATGGATCCCTGGATACGGCAGTCTCTAAATGGTCCATCCTTTCATCACAGCTACGAAATTTGTCTCTGTAACTCCTTCCCTGGGTGTTTTGTTCCCAATTCTAAGAAGGGGCACAGTGTCCACACTTTGGTCTTCATTCTTCTTGAGTTTCATGCGTTTAGTAAATTGTATCTTATATCTTGGGTATCCTAAGTTTTGGGCTAATATCTACTTATCAGTGAATACATATTGTGTGAGTTCTTTTGTGATTGTGTTACTTCACTCAAGATGATGCCCTCCAGGTCCATCCATTTGGCTATGAATTTCATAAATTCATTCTTTTTAATAGCTGAGTAGTATTCCATTGTGTAAATGTACCATAATTTCTGTATCCATTCCTCTGTTGAGGGACATCTGGGTTCTTTCCAGCTTCTGGCTATTATAAATAGGGCTGCTATGAACATAGTGGAGCATGTGTCCTTCTTACCGGTTGGGACATCTTCTGGATATATGCCCAGGAGAGGTATTGCTGGATCCTCTGGTAGTACTATGTCCAATTTTCTGAGGAACCGCCAGACTGATTTCCAGAGTGGTTGTACAAGCTTGCAATCCCACCAACAATGGAGGAGTGTTCCTCTTTCTCCACATCCTCGCCAGCATCTGCTGTCACCTGAATTTTTGATCTTAGCCATTCTGACTGGTGTGAGGTGGAATCTCAGGGTTGTTTTGATTTGCATTTCCCTGATGATTAAGGATGTTGAACATTTTTTCAGGTGCTTCTCTGCCATTCGGTATTCCTCAGGTGAGAATTCTTTGTTCAGTTCTGAGCCCCATTTTTTAATGGGGTTATTTGACTTTCTGGAGTCCACCTTCTTGAGTTCTTTATATATATTGGATACTAGTCCCTTATCTGATTTAGGATAGGTGAAGATACTTTCCCAATCTGTTGGTGGTTTTTTTGTCTTATTGATGGTGTCTTTAGCCTTGCAGAAGCTTTGCAAGTTTCATGAGGTCCAACTTGTCAATTCTTGATCTTACAGCACAAGCCATTACTGTTCTATTCAGGAATTTTTCCCCTGTGCCCATATCTTCAAGGCTTTTCCCCACTTTCTCCTCTATAAGTTTCAGTGTCTCTGGTTTTATGTGAAGTTCCTTGATCCACTTAGACTTGACCTTAGTACAAGGAGATAGGAATGGATCGATTCGCATTCTTCTACATGTTAACAACCAGTTGTGCCAGCACCATTTGTTGAAAATGCTGTCTTTCTTCCACTGGATGTTTTTAGCTCCCTTGTCGAAGATCAAGTGACCATAGGTGTGTGGGTTCATTTCTGGGTCTTCAATTCTATTCCATTGGTCTATTTGTCTGTCACTATACCAGTACCATGCAGTTTTTATCACAATTGCTCTGTAGTAGAGCTTTAGGTCCGGCATGGTGATTCCACCAGAGGTTCTTTTATCCTTGAGAAGAGTTTTTGCTATCCTAGGTTTTTTGTTATTCCAGATGAATTTGCAGATTGCACTTTCTAATTCGTTGAAGAATTGATTTGGAATTTTGATGGGGATTGCATTGAATCTGTAGATTGCTTTTGGCAAGATAGCCATTTTTACAATGTTGATCCTGCCAATCCATGAGCATGGGAGATTTTTCCATCTTCTGAGATCTTCTATAATTTCTTTCTTCAGAGACTTGAAGTTTTTATTATACAGATCTTTCACTTCCTTAGTTAGAGTCACGCCAAGATATTTTATATTATTTGTGACTATTGAGAAGGGTGTTGTTTCCCTAATTTCTTTCTCAGCCTGTTTATTCTTTGTGTAGAGAAAGGCCATTGATTTGTTTGAGTTAATTTTATATCCAGCTACTTCACCGAAGCTGTTTATCAGGCTTAGGAGTTCTCTGGTGGAATTTTTCGGGTCACTTATATATACTATCATATCATCTACAAAAAGTGATATTTTGACTTCATCTTTTCCAATTTGTATCCCTTTGATCTCCTTTTGTTGTCGAATTGCTCTGGCTAGGACTTCAAGTACAATGTTGAATAGGTATGGAGAAAGTGGACAGCCTTGTCTAGTCCCTGATTTTAGAGGGATTGCTTCAAGCTTCTCACCATTTACTTTGATGTTGGCTACTGGTTTGCTGTAGATTGCTTTTATCATGTTTAGGTATGGGCCTTGAATTCCTGATCTTTCCAAGACTTTTATCATGAATGGGTGTTGGATCTTGTCAAATGCTTTTTCCACATCTAACGAGATGACCATGTGGTTTTTGTCTTTGAGTTTGTTTATATACTGGATTACATTGATGGATTTCCGTATATTGAACCATCCCTGCATCCCTGGGATGAAACCTACTTGGTCAGGATGGATGATTGTTTTGATGTGTTCTTGGATTTGGTTAGCAAGAACTTTATTGAGGATTTTTGCATCAATATTCATAAGGGATATTGGTCTGAAGTTTTCTATCTTTGTTGGGTCTTTTTGTGGTTTAGGTATCAGAGTAATTGTGGCTTCATAGAATGAGTTGGGTAGAGTACCTTCTGTTTCTATTTTGTGGAATAGTTTGTGAAGAACTGGGATTAGATCTTCTTTGAAGGTCTGATAGAACTCTGCACTAAACCCATCTGGTCCTGGGCTTTTTTTAGTTGGGAGACTATTAATGACTGCTTCTATTTCTTTGGGGGATATAGGGCTGTTTAGATCATTAACCTGATCTTGATTCAACTTTGGTACCTGGTATCTGTCTAGGAACTTCTCCATTTCATCCAGGTTCTCCATTTTTGTTGAGTATAGCCTTTGGTAGAAGGATCTGATGGTGTTTTGGATGTCTTCAGGATCTGTTGTTATGTCTCCTTTTTCATTTCTGATTTTGTTAATTAGGATGCTTTCCCTGTGCCCTCTAGTGAGTCTGGCTAAGGGTTTATCTATCTTGTTGATTTTCTCAAAGAACCAGCTCCTTGATTGGTTGATTCTTTGAATAGTTCTTCTTGTTTCCACTTGGTTGATTTCGCCCCTGAGTTTGATTATTTCCTGCCATCTACTCCTCTTGGGGGAATTTGCTTCCTTTTGTTCTAGTGCTTTTAGGTATGTTGTCAAGCTGCTAATGTGTGCTCTCTCTAGTTTCCTTTTGGAGGCACTCAGAGCTATGAGTTTTCCTCTTAGAAATGCTTTCATTGCGTCCCATAAGTTTGGGTATGTTGTGGCTTCATTTTCATTGAACTCTAAAAAGTCCTTAATTTCTTTCTTTATTCCTTCCTTGACCAAGGTATCATTGAGAAGAGTGTTGTTCAGTTTCCACGTGAAGGTTGGCTTTCTATTGTTTATTTTGTTATTGAAGATCAGCCTTAGTCCATGGTGATCTGATAGGATGCATGGGACAATTTCAATATTTTTGTATCTGTTGAGGCCTGATTTGTGACCAATTATGTGGTCAATTTTGGAGAAGGTACCATGAGGTGCTGAGAAGAAGGTATATCCTTTTGTTTTAGGATAGAATGTTCTGTAGATATCTGCCAGATCCATGTGATTCATAATTTCTCTTAGTTTCTCTGTGTCCCTGTTTAGTTTCTGTTTCCATGATCTGTCCATTGGTGAAAGTGTTGTGTTGAAGTCTCCTACTATTATTGTATGAGGTGCAATGTGTGCTTTGAGATTTACTAAAGTTTCTTTAATGAATGTGGCTGCCTTTGTATTTGGAGCATAGATATTCAGGATTGTTAGTTCCTTTTGGAGGATTTTACCTTTGATGAGTATGAAGTGTCCCTCCCTTTCTTTTTTAATGACTTTGGGTTGGAAGTCAATCTTATCAGATATTAGAATGGCTACTCCAGCTTGTTTCTTTATACCATTTGCTTGGAAAATTGTTTTCCAGCCTTTCATTCTGAGGTAGTGTCTATCTTTTTCTCTGAGATGAGTTTCCTGTAAGCAGCAAAATGTTGGGTCTTGTTTGTGTAGCCAGTTTGTTAGTCTATGTCTTTTTATTGGGGAGTTGAGTCCATTGATATTAAGAGATATTAAGGAAAAGTAATTGTTGTTTCCTGTTATTTTTGTTGTTAAAGTTGGCATTCTGTTCTTGTGGCTGTCTTCTTTTAGGTTTGTTGAGGGATTACCTTCTTGTTGTTTCTAGGGCGTGGTTCCTGTCCTTGTATTGGTTTTTTTCTGTTATTATCCTTTGAAGGGCTGGATTCGTGGAGAGACAATGTGTGAATTTGGTTTTGTCGTGGAATACTTTGGTTTCTCCATCAATGTTAATTGAGAGTTTGGCTGGGTATAGTAGCCTGGGCTGGAGTTTGTGTTCTTTTAGTGTCTGTATAACATTCGTCCAGGATCTTCTGTCTTTCATAGTCTCTGGTGAGAAATCTGGTGTAATTCTGATAGGCTTGCCTTTATATGTTACTTGGCCTTTTTCTCTTACTGCCTTTAGTATTCTGTCTTTATTTAGAGCATTTGTTGTTCTGATTATTATGTGTCGGGAGGTATTTCTTTTCTGGTCCAGTCTATTTGGAGTTCTGTAGGCTTCTTGTATGTTCATGGGCATCTCTTTCTTTAGATTTGGGAAGTTTTCTTCTATAATTTTGTTGAAGATGTTTGCTGGTCCTTTGAGTTGAAAATCTTCATTCTCATCCACTCCTATTATCCGTAGGTTTGGTCTTCTCATTGTGTCCTGTATTTCTTGGATGTTTTGAGTTAGGATCTTTTTGCAATTTACATTTTCCTTGATTGTTGTGCCGATGTTCTCTATGGAATCTTCTGCACCCGAGATTCTCTCTTCCATCTCTTGTATTCTGTTGCTGATGCTCGTATCTATGGTTCCAGATTTCTTTCCTAGGGTTTCTATCTCCAGTGTTGCCTCATTTTGGGTTTTCTTTATTGTGTCTACTTCCCTTTTTAGGTCTAATATGGTTTTGTTCATTTCCATCATCTGTTTGGATGTGTTTTCCTGTTTTTCATTAAGGACTTCTACCTGTTTGATTAGGTTATCCTGTTTTTCTTTAAGGATTTGTAACTCTTTAGCAGTGTTCTCCTGCAATTCTTTAAGGGATTTTTGTGCTTCCTCTTTACTGTCTT